>NC_091482.1:59210491-59852157 GCF_036971445.1 Narcine bancroftii | reverse complement strand
TGGGAACACTGATTTTGAAAATTAGTGTCTGGTCTCAAAATGATTTAATCCTCTCTCAGAGAGCAAGGTAAATATCTCAGAGAGAGAGAAGGTAAATATCTCCAGTTTAATCTCTCTGTAGAGTTTCAAGTATGAAAAATCAGATCTCATATTGAAACATCATGTTGCCCCTAAAGGTATATGATGCATGGACATAAAATTGCCTTTTAGAGGTTACACATTTACCCAGAACATTACCCAGCAGATTAATAAAATTAAAGTTACGTCTATGCCGAGGTAAATTACTCAATCATGAGACTTTTCACTATATTAACTGGACACCATTTGTTGAGACAAGATGATTTCATTTTCCCTTCTTAAAACCTGATCGTACAGGCCATGGATCCAAACGAGACAAAATCAAAGTGAATACCATGAACTACAACTTAGTAAACCTCTATTATAAACTTAGAAGTGTATGCATTCTTCACAGGAGTTCATCAGTCATCAGTCGGATCGCCTTGAAACAAAGAAATCAATGTCTGGTTAAGATCTGAAAAGTTAATCGGAGATGGGTTTCTGATGTTTGGAAGTAATTTACAAATTGCTAAATTTGACTTCTAAGTGTCAGCATTTAATGTCATGCCTCCTTCTATCAATGGGTTATTAACTGAAACGGGTATCTGCTCCAGTGCAAATGGGACGTTTGGCAATAATTACTGTTCTAATACAATTTCCTGATTTTAGAAATTAAAAATGTAGTAAAGTATAGAATTCAGCCAAGCAAAAATGGATTCTGGGGAAAATGAAGAAGACAGTCTAATGAATTTAGAATTACATCTTAGATTTTCTACAGATATCCTGGCTAATAAGACGAATGGTGACAATTACAATGACCACAGATGAGGCAGTTTGCTTTGTAGCTTCCACTGCAAGCAAAGCACAAACTTGACTGCATAGCTGATTCCATTCGAATCTCATCGAGGGAGTAATGCAGTGTTGCTCCACAAAGAAAGTGCAAAATATCAAATATGATTTCATCCACAGAAATTATTGATGAACAATTCCAAACATGTTTTGGTGCTCATGACACAGTTGAACAGATTACTCAAAATCTTGTAAGTAGACATTACTCATTCTCATCCTTAGTTCACACAAGGGCAGATGGTGCAATCCAAAATTTAATGACTCCCAGGATTTTTTTTTTTAAACACCCTTTCCTTCCCTTTCATTTTGAAACCCCCCACTTTTTCAATATGCCCTGCAGTGCTTTTGTGAAATATACTTTTTTACTAGAGGACAACACACAAAACAAAGCTTTACCATAAATCTCAAAAAAGGATGTCAGCTTTTCTTCTTCATTTTCATCAACATTCTTTCAAGGTCTTTCCTTCCCAGAAAAATTCCTTTGGCTTGCTTGGATATTTCACAAGGGTTACACTACCTCTGGTATTATGGCTCTCTGTAGGAGCCAAGAGATAGTGTATTCACAGGGAAATCAACTGTAAGGAATTCACAGGTCATCCTACTCCTGGAATGCTATTTTGGTCCTGTGCGCCTTATGAGTTGTGTTAAGGTAAAAACACAAATTGCTGGAGAAGCTCACTAGGTCAAACTGTCCTTTATGTAGCCAAGATACAGAACTGATGTTTCGGGCTTGAGCCCTTCATCAATGAGGTTTGTTATTGGCTGTCTTAGAGTGCTGGAAAGGATTCACATAACTCACCTTTGCCTTTTGGTTAGAAAGCTATGGAATTTAATGGACCCAGAGACCCAATAATGGCTGTGATCACCAAATAGCTTCATAGCAAAGATTTTGAGGGCATGATGGGAGCTTTCAAGTAGCTAATGTTCTGGGGACTCTGGGCATAGCTTAGGCTCATTTCCAGGAATGGATATTGGTCCAGAGACTGTTCTTGTGCAACCGTTATCTGTTATTATGGATCAGTAACAGCAGCTTTGATTGGTCCCATCACACTTTGCTTCTGGTGTATTTAAATAGATTACTATATAAAATTCTAATTCACATATTCATTTATACATGTCATTTTTTTGTGGAGATAAATGAACTCTCAACAACTTTACTAATGAAGTCACATTAAACACTACACATTAATAGAAAATAAGAATAATGACAAATTAGCAATCATAACCCATATACAAGAGCAACGATTAATTGTGGTGATTTAATTGAAAATCTATTACCTTGGAACTTACAATTGCTTGTACCTAATGAAAAATCTCTGTTATATTCATCTATTTAAAAGTGCAACTTCAATTGTGTCTCCTTTCTTCACGTTGTTTTATTTACTGAATCATACGTGACTGCTTTTGGCTAATCAGGTTTGTGTCAATTCTTCCCATCAACAATGCAGCTGGTCTCATTCCCCGGCTCTGCAACTTCTTCTTGGTACTTATTATATTTCTTCCCAAAGACTGCAATATGTCCCATATCATCAGGAAATATAAACCTAAATACTGAACATTCACTCCGTAAATAAGGCTTTTTTTTCTCTTAGGGTCTCTGCTTCTTTTGTTATCTGTCCCTTTGGTCATTAACCTCTCTGCTAGCAAAAAGCACTTTTTAAAAATTTTAGTTGAAGCTGACATGATTATGATACCTCTATCAAACTGACTCAGCATCCCCTGCTCTGAGAAGAACATCAGTGGCTTCTGAAGCAATTTAGCATCAGTAATCCCTTGTCTCTGGAAATATTCCAGTAAATCTCTTATACCCTCCACAATGTTTTAACATCCTTCTGGACTCCATCTCAGGCTGAATGAGTGTCCTGGGTCATTTCAGTAAAACATCCTGGCTTTTGCACTTTATAAAGGCTGAGGTTCCCATTTACTTTGTTGGCTGCTTCGCTAATACCTCTCTTACACAAACCTCATGCTTTTGTTCCCATGCCATTTTGTTCTGCTCTTCTTCATTTTTTTTTAAAGATTGTAGCTCTGCTCCATCTTTTGTGAATCCCCATTCCTTCAAAATTCTGTTTCTTTGGGTGTCTCCAGATTTTTCAATTGTTCCGTCTCTAATGCCTTCCCTTCAATCTTCATGGCCTAACAACCATTTTGTTCACTCTTTCCAGACATTTCAATATCAAAAGCATGGCTTTTCATGATGTTTCACCTGCATACACAATCCCAGTGGATCTATAGGGCTCAGAGCTGTTGAGGCATGCTTTTGGAAGGGTGGATAAATTAGTGGGGGAGAGGCCAATTGAAATCTCAGCATGTGATGAAAGAAAACCAGACTTATTGCTACTACATTACTTCACTTGTTATCAACAGGACAAATCTTTACAAACCTCATTTGTTATTAATGTTTTTATTTAACCTGCTACTGAAATAGTTACTGACAGCTGGAGTTCTGCAGATTTCCTCATTTGCAACAATAAAACTCGTACAAGATTCCACGAATCAAACCTCCAACATTTTTTTTGCTCTCATCATAGAACCAATGAACTATAGAACATTACAGCACAGAAAACAGTCCCTTTGGCCCTTCTAATCTGTGCTGAACTAATATTCTACCTCATATCACTGACCTGCACCCAGTCCACAGACCACGCACCTGTCCAAATTTTTCTTAAATGTTAAAGATAGAAAACATAGAAAATAGGTGTAGGAGGAGGCCATTTGGCCCTTCAAGCCTACACTGCCATTCATTTTGATCATGGCTGATCATCCACTCAGTACCCTGTTCCAGCTCTCTCTCCACACCTCCTGATCCCCCGAGTCACAAGTACTAAATCTAACTCTCTCTTAAATATAGCTATGGACTGGCCTCATTCACTTCCTGTGGCAGAGAATTCCATAAATTCACCACTCTCTGAGTGAAAAAATTCTTCCTCATCTCAGTCCTAAAGGACTGCCCCTTTATCCTTAAACTGTGACCCCTGGTTCTAGACTTGCTCAACATTGGGAACAATCTTCCTGCATCTATCCTGTCAAATCCCTTAAGAATTTTGAATGTTTCTATTAAATCTCCTCTTAAACTCCAGCGAGTACAAGCCCAGTCATTCTAGCCTTTCTTCATATGCAAGTCCCGCCATCCCTGGTATCAATCTGGTCAACCTTTTCGGCACTCTCTCCATGGCAATGATGACCTTCCTCAGATAAGGAGATCAAAACTGGACACAATACTCCAGGTGAGGTCTCACCAAGGCCCAATACAACTGCATCAATACCTCTCTGTTCCCTGTAAAATTGAGCCCGCATTCACCACTTCATCTGGCAGCTCATTCCATACTTCCACTATTCTCAGTGTGAATAAGTTCCCCCTAAACCTTTGCCCTGTCATCCATAACCCATGTCCTCTGGTTTGTATCTCACCTAACCTCAGTGGAAAATGCCCACTTGCATTTACTCTTTCTATACCCCTCGTAATTTTGTATACCCCTGTTAAATCTCCCCTCATTCTTTTATGCCGTAGGAAATAAAATCCTAATCTGTTTAACTCAGTTCCTGAAGTTCTGGCAACATCCTTCTCTTCACTCAATCTTTTTGATATCTTTCCTGTAGTTAGGTGACCAAAATGGCACACAATACTCCAAATATGGCCTTACCAATGTCTTATATAACTCTAACAATAACATCCCAACTCCTTTACTCAATACCCTGATTTATGAAGGCCAATATGCCAAAAGCTCTCTTTACAACCCTATCTACCTGTGTTGTCACCTTCAGGGTGCATCTGTATTCCCAGATCCCTCTTTTCTATCGCACTTCTCAGTGCTCTACCATTTGCTGTGTATTTTCTACCTTGGTTTGTCCTTCCAAAATGCAACAACTCATACTTATTTACATTAAATTCCACCTGCCATTTTTCAGCTGGTCCAGATCCCTGTGCAAGCTTTGAAAACCTTCCTCACTGTCCACTACACCTCCACTCTTTGTGTCATCTGTCAGCTTGCTGATCCAATTTACTACAATAAAGACATTCACCTATGTGTTTATTGAGTTTCCTTTCACCCCTTGACAGTTTTGCTGTACACCATCTTGGGCAATCTTCTAGGTAACTGTGGTTTAAAAAAGGGCACATTTCCATTTTCAAATCATGGAATAAAATGCAAAATAATAAATTTACAATAAAAATCTCTCAAACAACTTAGCATATGATTAGCTTGAAACACTATTTCCTGAAACCTACAATAATCTAAATTGTGATAATAATGCTTTTTTTTCTGTGAAAAAACATCCATGAAAGGAAATTCTAGTTTCTTTGGACTCCAGATTTATCCTGCAAACCTGGAATCTCCATTATTCTGCCATTTTGTCCTCTCATTTACACATAGTCAGGAGCCAGGATGTCCATCATTCTTTTGCTCATTTCCCAGGCATAGAAGATAGAATCATGTTTTTGTCAAAAGTAAAGAAATATGGAAAATTGTTGAAGATATAGATTGCAATCCCAAGCAACCAGAAAATTCACTTAACTCCATAGGTGCCATATACAGGGTTTTTTTTACTGTACAGAATATTTTATGCATATAGCCATCCAAGTAGCATCTATGGACAAGACAGAGTTAATGCTTCATATGAAAACAGTTATGATAAAAGGTCACAGAGCAGAAACATGAACTGTTTCTCTCTTCGTAGATGCTGCCCGACCTTTTGAACATTCCTAGCACACTTTTTAAAAAAAATATATTCTAATCTCTTTAATAGCAAAAGCTCCCTCATCCTGACATTCATGATCACTCTGAGCTGGCACCTATATACGAGGTCTTCCATGCCAGATAATCCAAGATGCCCTCCTCCTACTACAATCAACTTAGCCCTCACCCATTTACCCTCTATTACCCACACATCTGTTAAAGATTCCTTTATGGTCATGTAATAGTACAGGACATACAATATCACATGAATTTACTTTTCCCTGTTGCAAGGCAAAGAGTTGCCATAAGCATTTCCTGGCATCCCTTACAGTACAAGAGAAAGAGAAGCAAAAGAGAGTTCCTTCCGAGTCACCCAAGTGTCAGTGGATTCCCCGCCAGTGCTCCTGCAGTTGCACAGACTCCTGTTCAATCCATTGGCAGCTCGAGCTCCAGATCGAAGTCTCCAACGCGATCTGGAAGCCTTCAGCACTTGAGGTTCTTTGGAAGCCCTTCTCGCCCTCAGCTCTCGAATCCCAGCTCTGATACCTTGTTCCCATGACCCAATCTCCAGTAGCCCACAGCCTGTGCAGGTCCCCTGACCATGTCACACACAGATTGTGTAGGTCCCTCATCCACTGAGCCCCTTGCTGGTCTGTTGCAGTGGTCACCACCCTGCAAGGTCATCTCCACTACTTCTCCTTCTCAATGGGGTTTGGGGGTGTGGGTGTTCTCTCCGTTTCTGGTACCCTGTACTGGCCCATCACTCCCCCAGAGTCTGCAAATCATAGCCGCTGCTGAGCACAGGTACTGCCATCTTGGCTACAGACCCTCCGTCGCCCACTCTGCTTCCCACTTCCCACCTCCACCCTGCATGCAGGAGGAACAGAATTTCCCTTGTCTTCACCTACCACTCCATTAGCTTCCACCATTTCTGCCACCTTCCATGTGATCTCTGCTTCCCCCACCCCATTTCTATGCCGAATTGTCAGTCCAAGGTCTCATGCATTGCTAGACTAAGACTGTACTTGCTGGAAATTAGAAGAATGACAGGGGATCTGATAGAAAGGCATAGATAAGATAGAGGTACGTAATTTGTTTATATTGGTAGGGGAGACCAGAACTAGGGGACATAGCCTCAAGATTCAGGGTTGTAGATTTAGAACGGAGATGGAGGAACTGCTTTTACCAGAGGGTGGTGAATCTTGAATTCGCTGCCCATTGAAGCAGTGGAAGCTACCTCAGTAAATGTATTTAAGACCAGGTTGGATAGATTTTCACATAGTAAGCGAATTAAGAGATATGGGGAAAAGGCAGGTAGGTGGAGATGAGCCTATTATCAGATCTTCCATGATCTCATTGAATGGCGGAGCAGGCTTGACAGGCTGGTTGGCCTACTCCTGCCCCTATCTCTTCTATTCTTACATTCACCCACAAATTGGAGGAACAACACCTCACATTCCGTACAGGCACCCTCCAATCTGGTGGCATTAACATCAATTTCTCCAATTTCCGATAGCCCTGCCCCAATCTATCCCTTTTTCTTCTTTCCTCTAGCTCTGTCTCTTCTTCTTTCCTTCTCCCTCTGGCTCCTTTCCAGCTCTCAATTCACAGAGCCACCCCCCTCCCACAACCTTTCTTCTCCTCCCACCCATATCCAATGATCACCTTGCATCTGTTGGTCTGTGCTCCTCCCCCTCCCTTTCTTTCCTTCTCCCCAGGCACCTGCCTGCTCTTTCATCGTAACTTGAGGAAGGGCTGAGGCCCAAAATGTTGGTTCTATTTAACTTTACCTCCTACTGACGCTGTGAGACCTGCTGAGTTCCTCCAGCAATTCAGTGTGTTTTCTGGCACCTATATTGTTTCAGGTTTTGAGGCAGATAAACATGCCCATTTTCAATGCTTTTGTCTGCAATTTAAATAGCCTTGAAAAGATCTTCAGATTTAAAGACCAGAATTTTGGTCCATTGATTTTACTCCTAACTTTATTGATTTACATGATCTCCATGCAGGAAACACAGTATTGAACAATTGGATGGGTTTTTTTTTGCTTTGATACATACAGGGAGATCTTAGCTTTTAAACTCAGTGCTACATTCAGTGCAATTTCAAAAGATATCAGTTGAAGTTATAGCATACTGTAGTTTATACTGTGTATAAAGTAGCAAAATGCAGTCATACTATCAAGCAATTCATAAATTCTGTGACTATAATGTGCTTTTGGTCACTTCTGGGTTTCGGTTACATTGCTTGCACATTGTTGAACTTGGATGTTTTGTCCCATTTCCCTCAAATCTCACAGCCAGACTGCAGCAGTACAATATATTAGTGGGTGCATTATCACTGACCCCAAATTGCACTCAGCTGTCAAATGGGTTTGTTTGACATTAGATGTTGTGCAGTTATGAGGATTGGCTGTTTCCAAAAATATACTAGTCCCAGTAATAAATTCTATATTGTCACACAACTGCTGAGCACTGCAAACCATGAAATGTTTTCATACTGTACATGATAATTAACAAACGATTCTTCAGTAGACTTTTAAAGCAACATTTTAAAGCCTCGAGGGCCAGTTGGACACTAGTGATGTACTTCAGTAATGAAAGACCTTCTGTTGTCCGATCTAACCAATGGACAATAAAGCTTTCAGTTCTATTAGTGATTAATCAGGTTGCAAATCTACTGGCAATAGCTTTGTTTCTTTTAAGTTCTAAGTACTGTCTAGTCAGTATGCATATTTGAGGAAAAAAACAAATTAAGAAATTCACATCTTAACAATACATAATCAGTTTACAATCAATAGTACAACAGAATAAGTCTTTGAGCATTAGAGGATTCCTCATTTGGGAATGTATCAAAAGTTAAATTTGTTAGATTTTTCTATTTGGAAAAAATTGTTCATATTTTTGCTGCTACTCTCATATTCGAAGGTTAGAAAGAGGCAGGAGAAAATAATTGTAATAACTAAATGGTGTTAATCAATTTATCACCTTTCAAAGTGATTAATTTTAATTTATATTTTGTTTAATACCAGTATGGAGCAGAGGTTTGATGAAATTTAAAATTTTTTTAAAAATTTTTGTTCTTTTTTCATAAACAGACGGATAAAATCTCCTTTACAAAAAAATCAAATAAAACAAAACAACACCCCCCCGCTCCCTTTCTCAATATAAATCCATACACCATCAGGGCTCACATTTAGGTTGATCATCAAAAATTCTATTTGGGGAAGTCACTTGTATTTATACTGTAGCAGCATTTATTATTATCGTGTTTATAATTACAATTGGGCCCCTATATAATCCAAATATGGCTACCATATCTTAATAAATGTCATATTTGTTCTTTAAATTGTATGTAAGTTTTTCCATAGGTATGCAACTATTCATCTCAGCCATATGTAGTGGGAGTCAGATTTCCAAGTAATTGCAATATATTTCTTAGCCACTAAGGCTATTTTAACAAATGAAATTTGGAATTTAGTTAATTATTTATTTCAATGAAGTTGTCCCAAAAAATGAAGATAAAAGCTTTTTGATTGTTTAAATAATAGTGATCTTTCACCTTTAAAAAACACAATGTCCCTGCTTTGATGGTGACGTAAACAGGAAACCCACAAAAAAAGCCCGTGGAATCTCTCAGGGAAGAAGAACCCCTCCCTTTGGCACCATCTTTAATAGACACTCCTCCATGGGTGTCAACCTCCCCCTTAGAACAGAGTCTCCACTTTGCTACTACTTTTCCCAAATTTTCTCTCTTTTCTGAGCTCTCTGAACATTTCAATAAAATGTACTTTTCAACAATGCGATTTTAATAAAATATAATTTTTACAGTCCCATTGTAAACATTCCTCACAGACTTCCTCTTTGGCAACGTTAGCCTTTTCATAAACCTTGCAGAAAATCTTCTTAGTTCTTAGTTTTGAAAAATTATCGATTACCTTCTGCTACTTCAACCCTCAGAGTCGCAGGGTATATCATTGAATATTTCACGTTTTTGGAACGCAGTTTACATCATCAAACTTCTTCCTTTGCTAAACCAAAGGAGGACTAAAATTTTGGAAAAAGAGCAATTTTTCAAGGTCAATCTCAGGCGGACCATTATTTTGTTTAGAGTATTCATATTCGGCTCCCAGAATTGTCTCCGGTTCCCAGTAACTCAAAAGTCTTAACAGGACCAGTCATGGTCACTGATCGCCAGCTCTCTTGGATATGAGGGTCCAGTGAGCCCTTTCAAATATGCAGTCTTTTTTTTCTGAATTTGTCTTCTCTCAGCACTCATGGGATCCATGTTTCAAAGAAGTTCACCGGATCTCTTCCCTCAATTCCTTCTTTCAGTTCAATAATTCAGACTTTATTTCGTCTGCTAAAATTCTCCATGTGGTCGATCTTGTCCAGCTGGCCTTGTCTGTTTGATTCCCATTGCTTTGCATCCTTCTCCAAAGCTTTTAGCTTATATTGTGTTTTTTCCATGTCTGATTCTGCTTGGGACATTCTTTCCATTAAGTCTTCAACGATTTCTTTAATTTCAGTCATCCTTTCAGTCATGTCTCTCATTACATTTTTGACACCAACAAACTGGTTGCTCAAGTTTTCCATTTTCTCCAGGATAATATTTAGTTCTTGTCCCGACTCCCCACTTCTGCCGGGGTCCACTGGTCCAGAGGCCATTCTTGTGCTGATCCCTTTCGGGCTTTTGCTTGATGTTCCTGGCTGAGTAGAAACTTCTTAATTTTTTTGTTCTCAGCTGCCTTGGCTTTTTAGTAGTTGTTTTATCCATTTTTAGTGAAAAATTCTTAATTTAAAAAATTTAACCTTTTTTGATAACCTTCAGAGAGCTCGATCAAAACACATCTGTCTAAATTCTTCACATGGCCATGCCCCTCAGAAGTTCGATGAACTGAATCTTTTCTATCTGACACCATAACTTTGTCCAATTGCTGATCGCTCTCCTTCCCTACCCTTTCCCTTCTCTCTTCCACCTCTCCATTCAGAGTCATACCCCTTTCCCCTGTTTTCTGGTGTGCTCTGCCTCCCTTATCCACACATTACCTCTGGCCTGTGGGATAGTACACCTCTCCCTGCTCCTCCCACCCCCATCATTTTATTCGAGTGACTGTCTACATTTTTTCATATCTTGATGAAGGGCTCAACCTGAAACGATGGTTACCTTTATCTTTGCTATATAAAGTGCAGTTTGGCCTGCTGAGTTTCTCCAGCATTGTGTTTTTACTTTAAAATAGTCATTCCCAAAATGGGCAGTGCCACCCCTCAATCTCCCCCTCCCCCGGGGGAAAGATCCAAGAGGGCAGTAAGGAAAATGGGGGAGTTTCGAACCTTCAGTCTTGATATTATTCAGTCTGCTGCAAAATTTAATGAAGAAGCCAGTGCAGTAATTTTCTGGTCTCGCTGTCTCCAAAAGGGCTCTCAGTTGCCGCAGGGTGGCAGTAGTGAACAAAATAAACGGAGACAAGGGGTCTCGCGAGAACTGGCCTCAGTGGCCGCCATGTTGCACCGGGGTCACTACCCCTGCCCTCACCATATCCAGTCCCCTACCTCCCACTCAGCTCTCCCCCTCCCAGCACAGTTGTATTGGGGCGGGGGCTAGGGATGTGGCCTGAGAGCCAAGGGAGTGGCAGCCCGAAAAAGTTTAGGGATTACTGCTTTAAAATAATACATTTGCCTGTCCTACCAATCAAACAAGTATAGTACTTGGATGAATGGATCGCTTTCATGCCAGCTCTTATTTTCATGACATGAAACAGCACAATGTACCAGATGAATCGCACTTTAAAGCATCAAGTTGTCACTTCGGCTACTATAACATTAATTTCCCATTGTAACACTCATCTTTATTCCGAATGGTTTACAATCCCCTGGCTTGATTAGTATTTAGATATTTTCATATTTATTAATATAACCTAAAAATAAAATGGTATTAGCAAAAATAAAACCCACACCATTAAGTTAAAACTGGAGTAAACCAACAGATGCCAAATATTATAGGAACATGAAATAGCTGCAGCTATGTTTGGCACAGAGAAATAAATCTTTTGAAATTAAACTCACACTCTTTTGTTAACAACTGCATGACATCTTGCACATCCCAATCTTGTTCGTCCTAATACAGGTTGACAAAATTTTGGATTTTTTTCTTCCCAAAATCTCCACAGTCTTCAATTCTTCAAGACTCCCCTCTTTGGTTAAGCCTTTGGCTGCGCGCCTCAACATTTGTTTAATTGGCAAGATTTCAAATCTTGACTGAAAGCACTCTGTTGCTTTATGACAACAAAGACCCTATAAAAATGTAGTTATTGTCTGAGCTGGGCCACGTTCATGCTGAGAAAGTACCAATTAGCTAGTATGGGGGGAGGGGGGGGGGGGTCACAAGTTGCCAGTGGCCAAGTAGAAAAGCCAGATTTTACTGCTAAAACGATGCCAATTTTAATTCTTTCACCATGGTGTAATTCACCAAGAAACTCATGATAAGGAATGCAAGGGCCCTGAAACAGCAAATCATTACATACTGCCCAAGCAGCTGCCTGTTTTTAGACTTTCAAAAATAGGTGCTCACCCTTACTTGGACCTATTATTCTCCAAGATTCCAGATGTCCTCCTAATTCCTCAGCAGCATTCATCGGCGGATTTCATGATGAAAGGTGGGGAGGAAATGAGATGCTGGTGGAACACACCACATACTGCTCCATGCCAGCAAACCCTGAGCCACCATCAGACAGGAGCATCAACTAATGAAGTGACAGTTTGAGTTGCACACACTCATTATTACGTGAATACAAAAGCAAGAGAGGCCTCAAAATGTGATAGCTCTGGAAGCTTACTTGAATGACCCATGTGAAATTCATGAAATGGTGAGACTTGCGCATTGGCAAAGATTCACAGGGTGTGTATAATTTCAGAGTTCCTTGGCATCTGCTGAATCCAACTGGAGTTGATTGAATTCATAGACTCATGAGGGGAGATGTTGGCTGCCTAAAACCTCTGATGGAAGTCACTTGATAGGTTAAGTCAGGGGTGGGAAACCATTTTTTGAAAACTCACATACCACTTTCAGTATTCCCTGTGCTATAAGTGTTCTGTGATTAATAAGGGATTGCTTAAGGTGGTATGTGAGTGGAAAGAAAAAGTTTGAAAACCACTGTTTTAATCGTACCTAATTGACTCGTTATGTGCAGGGTTTCATAACTCCAAAGGAAATGGGGCAATGACAATTTTTCTCAAGCAAAATATTTCAGTAACCATTGGGTCTAAAGCAGTGATTCTCAACCTTCCCTTCCCACTCATGTATCACCTTAAGCAATCCCTTACTGAAGGTGGAATGTGAGTTTTAAAAAAGAAAGTTTTCCCAACCCTGGGTTAAGTAATATTTGTCTTTGTAACCTTAAATTAACCATGGACAGAGCACCCCAAGACTCAACATTTGCCATCGAAAGGGTACAGAAGAGTCTGGACATTCAGTAGAAAAGAAATGACGTGGTCAAATCCAGAGGCCATTGGTCTTTCTGATATCCATATCCATTCCTAGTTCTAGATTATTTGAATGCTTCATACTGTGCATTAGCGTGGCTGAATTTGGAAAGGCAGACAATAAAGTAGCACTGATGTCGCTCCTGTCTTCTCTGCATATTTCTGTTTGATTCAACCTGGCGGGTCTTGGCAGGTCAGGCACCCTCCATGCAGTGAAATGGCACAGCCTGGCTCTACTCAGCCCCTGTAACTTCTTAATGTCCGTAGTACCTGTGCTTCTAACAACCACAATTAGATTTCAGATTCAGCTTTCAGATTTATTGTCAGAGTACATACATGGCATCACATACAATCCTGAGATTCATTTTCCTGCAGGCCAGGCAGAATTACCACTTATTGATAGTGCAAAAACAGCTGTACACACATAAGCAAATAAAGAAACTGACTGTGAATACAGAGAGAGGGAAAAAAACAATAAAATTCAAAAATAAGAGTTCTGATTCTGAGAGACTGTTGTTGAGAAGTTTGATGGTGGATGGGGACCAGCTGTTCCTGAACCTGGTGGTGCGAGTCTTGTGGCACCTGAACCTCTTTCCTGATGGTAGCAGTGAGAACAGAGTGTGTGATGGGGATGTGGATCCTCGATGGTTGCTGCTGCTCTCCGATGGCAGCGTTCCCTGTAGATGTTACCAATGGTGGGGAGGGTTTTGCCTGTGATGCCCTGGACTGTGCCCACTACCCTTTCCAGGGCTTTACGCTCAGACCCACACCAGACCATGATGCACCTGGTCAGCACACTTCCCGTTATATCTCTGTAGAAATTTGCTAGGGTTTCTGATATCAAACCAAACCTCTGCAAACTCCTGGAGAAGTCGAAGTGCTTCCTTCACAATGCAATTAAAATAAAAATTGCACTCACAATTGAGATCTATGGCTTGGGGAAAATAAAAGACATTATTAATATCTCAGCCAGCATCTCCTTCTGTGTTGTCAGTGAGCCTATTTTGGAAGGCGGGAATGGAAGAGGAAGTGGATGAATCTCATTCTTATCTCTGTGGGATTCAGGGAGAATTTAATTTACTCTGCAGAACAAATAGGTGAACAAACCATCTGGTTCTGAGGTGGGCAAAAGATACACAGCCAGTGAAATTGGATCACCAGTGTTCAAAATTGTTCCATCTGTATATCATTTCCTGGTGGTATGTGCAGTGCATTGCAACAGACCAGAAAACAGCTATTTTGTATGGAATGCTGTTGGGTGCGATCGTTCCATGGGAAGCTGATTTGTTGAGGCATGCAATCTGAAGTTGGCTTTTAGGCCACGTGGGTATAGAATCACCAAATGTTTTCAGAGACAGTCAGTAATGAAGACAAATTGACATGTGCTTTGCTTGCTACATGCATCAGAATAAATCATGTGTACACTTATTAAAGGATGAGTTGAAAGCAGATTAAAACACTCCTTACATACCAATAAAATAAACTAACATACTGTGGAGAAATAATTTTGTTGTTACTTCTTGATACACACATACACATATATATATATATATATATATATATATTTTTTTTTTTAATTGCTTGCTGGAACTGTGGAGACGTGGTGTTTCATAATCCCAGTACACACTGGAAACAAACTGCACAATTCTTAGGACAGAAGAAGAGAGCCACTTCCAGAATCACCAATCTTCCATCCTTTTTTATTTACATGAATTAATAACTGAAACAAAGAAATTATGGATATTCTGACCTCTATTCTCAAAATATAATTTGTGTGTCTGGAGTTTAAATTTAGGCATACAGAAGGACAATCGGCCCTTTTGGCCCACCTCTCCATGGCGCCCAATTATATCCTATTGACCTACAACCCCTGGAATATTTTGCACGGTGGGAGGAAACTGAAGCCCCGGGAGGAAAATTTTTATTTATTTTTTTATTTTTCACACCATAAATCACATTAGCCATGATATACACTATTTCTTTTTCACACATATACAGTGACTTTTTCTCCCCCCCCCCCTTCCTCCCAAGCCACCCCCCCACCGCCCCCTCTCAGCCCCGGGAGGAAATTGATGCAGACACGGGGAGAACGTATTGACTCCTTACAGACAGCGCAGGATTCGAAGCCCAGTCGCTGGCGTTGCAATAGCATTGTGCTAAACACTACGCTAACCTTGCTGCCCTTCTCGGACAGAAATAGGGGCAGCTAAAAACCAATTTGTGTCTGTTTTATTGCACTTAAATGTTAAGATGCATATCACACAAGTAAACAAAAAAAAATTAAAGTTGCATATTCTCTGATTACATTTTGAGACTATCCCCCAAAGACTTTGTGGGCAATTAAAAATTTCCAAATGCTATTTTGTACACTCCACCAACAGCAATTTTATAATAACTAATTAATCCTTCTGGGTGTGTTGCTTAACAAATGAATATTAGAAAAGTGAATTCTATTCTACTTCTTATGAAGGGGACGTGGTATCTTTTACATTTACCTGAATAGCACCTTAACTTAAAACCACCTTGTCTGACATTCTAGCACCACTTCAGCTTGGACTGTGGCCCAGAAATTGCAGCAGTGTGCTCAGAAAGATGTTATCTGGAATTCAAGCAACTGGCAAAAACCTCAAGGAAATAAATAAATAAATAAGTTTAAATCGACATTTATATAAAAGTTTAAAATTGCAGAAGTAATTATTCTCCAAAACAACACACAAACCCTTGGTGAAAATAGGAGCAAACATTCAGTCAACGGAGCGCCCAGTCGTGGCCCCCCCGCAGCAGCTGTTGGAACAAAGTGTCAATAAAATTGTATTTGAATATAATGGTGGTGCCCGGGATGAAGAGCCGGCTGATGCTGCTCGCCACTGGGGTGACTCTCCCAAAGTGTCTCCCTCTTTTTGCCTCGTAAGAGTCTTTATCTTTATTAAGAATATTATTATGGCTTTATCTATAAACTTGTGGGGGGAGGGGGTGGTGTTTAATCAATGGCAGCATGGTGAGTGTAGCAGTTAGCCCAAAGCTATTACTCGCCAGTGATTGGGATTTAAATTTAAATTTTTAAGTTATGGGAATGACCTGGTTAAAGTGAACTTTACATAATTAAGGACTACAATACTGATTTTTTTTTCAAATTACTTTACAGTTTGCACCATATTTTGCCTTTTAAACTGTTTATTCTTAATGCAGATCTATTAGTTAGGTATTGTACGAGTGTGCCTCAGGCAACCGGAAAATTCCCTTGTCCGGAATCCGCAATCCCCATAGGGATACCGGGGGTTTTCCTGCACCTCACAAACTGCAGTGGCCTGCATGTTCTACAGCAATTCTGAAACTCTGTTCCATTGAAGCCATTGATATTGGAAGAGAGTACTATTGTGAAACAAATTCAGTAGCACAGACTAAGGATGAATTTCTAGGCAGCAATTTCTGAGATGTACATATGATAAATGTGAAAACCTTCAAGTGCTGACAGTAATCGCCTGCTCCTTTGCTGGCTGCCCTGTTGAGGGACTTTGCAGTCAAAATCAACACTGAATCACCAATCTGTTATGAAATATTGCACCAATATTTTCAGGCGAAAGCTACAGAAAATATTTAATTGTTTTGAAGTGATTAGCAAACATTCATTAATGCTAAACAACCCCCCGATCTAAAAATATTCATGTACATAATCAACCCCTCAAAATTAAACTTAATAAAAATAAAATTTCATTTTTCTTATTTGAAGTTTACGATATTCCATCATCCACCTTAGTCATGCCCTAATCTTCACCTTGCCTTTGGTAAAATGTGTAAAAGGGTAAATAAAATTAGTGCTTTTTATTTCCTGACTTGTAAACTCAGAAAATGTCTCAATCATAATGGCTGCTCAGTCTGTTTGATGATGTCACTGTGGCCAGGTGCCACTTATCCTCCACAAAAAAATGCCAATCTGCATCAAAATAAAAGGGAAAATCTTGGCCTCAGATCTTACATAATCTGACAGAAGATGTTCAGAAATTAGCACTATACCTGCACCCTTGTTGGGGTCAATGCTCATGCAGGATTCCAAGGAGGACTCAATGGCTTTGTAATTCAGAGATGACAAAAGACAACATGAGCTCTTTGGCAACACCACAATTTAAAAGGTAAATACTTCACGGTCAATGTAAGTTTTCTCTTCATTACTTAAGGGGAAACATCATTCCATTTAAGACAAATGTTTAGGTTGAATGCATTGAGAAGATATATTGAATGCAAACTCCTCTCATGTTATTAAATCAAATCAAATGCCTTGCATTTCGATGACCCATCATTTACCTTCGGTACGAGGAAAGAAAAATGTGCACGAGGTATTAAAGTAAAAAAAGTTTAAAAAAGTTTAAAAAAAGACCTTCCGTGGTCTTGCAGTTTTAATTGGTCATCTTTTTTTCTGTGATATTGGGGTTAAATAAGGTGTGGAACTAATCTGTTGAAGTATTATCTGACCTTAAACCCATCTGCATGCCACTTGGAAGTGCTATTAATTAGAAGAAATTGATGAAAAAACCACCTGGTGTAAGAAAGTTGTGCCCTTTGTAAATTCAAGCTTATCAACTGAGCATAATCTTGCTCTCCTGAACCAGATATCCTAGCTCAGAATGAAACCCAAGGATTTTTGAGTTTGAACTAATCAATCTTATCATATGGATCAATTCTAAGAACAGACTGCAATATGCAAAAGTGTAGGAGAAACTCAGCAGGTCACGCAGGATCTATGGGAAGCAAAGAGGAACCAATGTTTCGGCCCTGCTTGTTGGTTACCCTTTGCTTCCTATAAATGTTATGTTTTCTGCTGAGTTTCTCCTGCACTTTTGAGCATGATACTACAATCAGAGTGCCTGCAGACTTTCCTGTTTAAATCGGAGAACGGAGTGCTATCTGCACATACTTGCGGGACATTTGGAGAACCTGGCAGCTAGAATCGGCTGCAGGCGAGTTGGACTCATGATCGACTGGGTGCAGGTCAGCAGTGGGACTAGGCAAGATAATTAGTCTGGTATAGGCTAGAAGGGTGCGTTTTCTGTGTTGTAATGTTCTATGGTTATTGAAATTTCTACAGTGATTGGAACTACCTCCAACCACCAGCAGAGAAGCTTAAGAAAACCATCTATTCAGAAATCAGACCAATTCACAAAACAGAAAATTGCCTTTTTTTTGTAGTGTAAAAAGTTTGGAGGGAAGAACCAATACTCATGACTTGCTGAACCAGTGTTCACATTTCACTGATTGAAAATAACCAGCAAATTGTTCCTCATCATTAAAAAGCATACTGACAATTGGGGGCTGATAGATAGCATCTCTTATAACTGTGAGGCCACAAGCAGAACCAATTCTATCACCTTCTCCCTGATGGGAAAAGACTGTAGCAACACAATTGTTCAATGCACTGCTTAGAAATCAAACCAACCCTCCTCCTGTGCAGGGTCTCCACAATCCAAGCACACAATACTTTCTCTTCATTCTTCCAAGTTCTGACTTTTTTCTTTTGTTTTTCTCATCTATTTGACCATTTTTGATTCTGCATTATTTTTTCCGACCTACAAGCCTGTGATGCCCAAATACACTCTATTAATCTGCATTGAAAGGTGGAAGGAAGCCTATGCAGACATGCGGAGAACGTACAAACTCCTTACAGACAGCGCCGGACTAGAACCTGGGTCGCTGGCGCTCTAAGAGTTGCACCAACCGCTAAGCTAACTGCACTGCCCATATCTACCTTTCTAGCATTTTACTGCTTTGCTAATTTTTCTCTCCTAACTTGCTCAGCCCGGAGACCACCTGCCTCTGGGTGAATACTGTTGTAACCTTGAATAATCATATAGCAAAGAAACAGGCCCTTTAGCCCATCGAATCTACGGTGAGTGACCTTTATTTTATTCTGAGGCTCCACAACTCAGCTATATATGAGGGCAATTTACAACATTCAACTAACTTCCCAACCACCCCAATTTCAGATTCCTTTAATGTAACATACATAAAATTTGTTTTCAATGTTGGCTTGTAAAGTCACACAAAGAGAATAATTCAGAGACATAACGTACGTGGATCCCACTACCTCCTTTGAGGCCAATGCTTCCTGAGCTCCCGTAGCCTTGAGGCATCCACGTTGCTCTCTTCAGCTCCCGATTCCGAATCCACAATGTTATTAATAAGCTGTCAGCATCTGAGGCCCTGCTCATCTTCAGCACCACCTTGAGTGGCGCCCGCAGGGAAAAAAAAAATCTCAGGTTGTATGTGATGTCATGTATATACTCTGACAACAAATCTGAAGTCTGTTCCCAGAACCTGGTTGTCATCAGCCCTGGAGTAGTGTGAGGCCTTTGGTTGCTAGTCTCCTATCCTCCATTATCCTCTCACAGGCTTATCTTCGCAGGGGGCGGGCGGGTGGTGGTGGGGGGGGGGGGGGGGATTGTTCTGCTGTTCTGATGTCATTCATCCATCCTGCTCTATGATGCGGGAGGAAGCCTAGGGAGGAAGCCATGCAAACTCTGCAGAGACAATGCTGGGATGAAGTTTGAGCCAAAGATTCTGCAACACTGGTAATGCCACCCAATGGCTCCAAAGGCAAAGCCAGCAATGGCAACTTATCAATATAGATAAGGCAGATATTGTTATCATTAAACCACCTCACAAAACTGGTGGTTGCTAATTGCCCTTCAAATGAAATAGGGATAAAAATTGGCTTGATTTCACAGGCCGGGACTGCATCCATCATGAGTCCTAATCGACATTTAAAATAAATAAAATTGAATTAATGTTAGTTACAAGTTGGCAGAGGATAGGAAGGATAGATTTCATGGGAAGAGACAAAATGGGGTTCAGGTCAAGCAAGTAGATTTATCGGCCAGCTGGGAATAACTCGTGAGCATAACTGCAGTTTAAGGGACCGGTGGCATTCCTGAGAACAGCACTGGCCAACACCAAATGATCACAGGCGAGTGTGGGCATTGGGTAGAACAGTGGGAAAAACTTTGCACAGGGAAGTGGTGGAAGCAGGTACTCACAATATTTAAGAAGTTTCTTGACAAGCTCTTGAATGCAAGAAACGTAGTTTCAGATGATGCAGGAATCTGCTGTGTGATTGACACCGAGGAGGCAGCCTTTCCGCTCAATATATACAAATGGACTAGTTAGCTGGGCAGAACAAAAAATCAAATGGAATTTAATTCAGGGAATGCATAGGGGGAGGCACCACAAGACATGGGAAAATACAAGTTCTAGTCCACGTTACAACAAAGATACGATTACCCAAGAGAAATTGCAGAAAGATTTACAAGGGTGAAGCCAGGAATGGAAAATTATATTTACAAGGAAAAACTGAACGCCAGGACTGTTTTAATTGGAATAAAGGAGGCTGAGGGGAGACATTTAGGGGTGTATGAAATTATGAAGGGCTAAGGAGAATAAATAAGTACTTCCTTAGAAGGTGGTTCATCAATTGGGGGAAGGGGAGCTTTAATGCATTTAATTGGCAGTAGAATTGAAGAGGAGATGGGGAACATTTCAAATAATCCAGAGAGCCATAAGGGTTCAGAATGAGTGCTGTATGAGAAACCTTCATTAGATTTGACATGGATTTGAAGAATTGTGGCCTGCAGGGTTATAGATCTAGCACTGGGTGGTGGGATTAGGCAGGAGTGCTCATTTACAATTGGAGTGGACACAATGGGTTAAATTGTCTGCTACTACGTTGCATGTTTTCTATAATTCAACCAAGTTACAATGGCTGGAAACCTCAATCCCCAACCTCTGTAACTCATTGTTAGTCACAGATTTAA
The DNA here is from genome assembly GCF_036971445.1 of Narcine bancroftii. NCBI lineage: Eukaryota > Metazoa > Chordata > Chondrichthyes > Torpediniformes > Narcinidae > Narcine > Narcine bancroftii. The sequence goes on along the minus strand of NC_091482.1, from coordinate 59,831,292 downwards.
AAAAATACCAAGCTCTCTAGATTCTGTTCAATTCCACAGCTGGCTACCTTACCGTCCAGTAAATGAACTCCTCTAAACAGAACACACACTCCCAAACTCAGCACAGATATATTTGTGATATACAAGGGAACAGACCATTAAACACCTGTGCCATTAGTACTATGCAATTCATTACTTTTACTCTATCTTGCAATCTCTGATTCTATGTAGAGAAGAATACCAGCTGTCTAAAAGATAAACGAAGCGCTTGACGGATGGGATTTCCCTGTGGATGTTGGTAGGGCCTGGTGAAACTAAGGATGACATTGATGACCTTTCTAAACATTGGCTGCACAGGGCCACTGGGGGGGCGGGGGAGAAACGGGACTGTCATCATGGCACAGGTGACAAACATCAGTTGCAGGCTTTATGTTGAGCCTTAACTTCCTCCTTGTAGTGTTACTTTGACAATACTTAGTGGCCAGCATTATTCTGATACAACCGCCCTCCGACTTCCATCCATTGACCATCACAGATCTTTGTCTTTAGTGCTCCAACCAGGCAATTTCAATCTCCTCTTGCTTGACTGCAATAAGTGTATTCCTGCAGCCCAGCCTAAAATTTAGGTCAGCAATTACTACGGTATTTCTTCCAAAGCTTCCTGTTTAGTAGGAGTTTCAGACAGGATACCCAGATGGCTTCATGCCATAATTGTTTTTTTTTTAAAAAAATCGCCTTGCCAATTCATTTAGATGCTTATGAGTGTTCCATGAATGTCCACTGCTTCCCATTGTTGAAGCTGCAAGTACTCTCAGCCTAGTACTAAACATAAGCAAATGATTTGTTGTTAAACAAGAAAATCTGCAGATGCTGGATCTAGTACCAGATATTTAAGAGATGGAGAAACTTAGCAGGTCATAAATAAAAGGCAGAAGGGCTCAGGCCCAAAACAATGCTTGCCTGATCTTAGAACGCTACAGAACAGAAACAGGCCCATCACCCAATCTCTAGCCTGTGCCATACTATTATTCCCCGGGACCTGCATCCGGACTATAGCTCTCCATACCTTTCTCATCCATGTACCAATCCAAATTTTTCTTAAATGTTGAAATTTAGTCCACCATGCTCTCATCACTTCCTGTGCGAATAAGTTCTCCTGCTCTACTCACTTTACACCTACGACCATGTGGCTCATTACGACAATAACACCATCTACAAATTTGCCAATGATACCAGGGTATTGGGTTGTATAAAGGAAGGCGATGAATCAGTATACAGGAAGGAGATTGAAAACTGGGCTTGAATGGTGCACCAACAACAACCTTGTACTCAATGTCACCAAAACTAAGGAGCTGATTGCTGACTTCAGGAAAGCCAGAGGTATACAATCCAGTGATTATTGGGGGGGGGGGGTATCAGGGGTGGAGAGGGTGAGAAAATTTAAGTTCTTGGGAGTCACTATCTCAGAGGATCTTTCCTGGACGCAACACACCAATGGCATCAGGAAGATAGCATGTCAGTGTCTCTACTTCCTCAGGAGTTTGCAGACTCCTGAGGTTTGGTATGACATCAAAAACTTGGCCAAATTTCCACAGAGGTGTGGTAGAAAGTGTGCTGACTGGCTGCATCATGGCCTGGTATGGGAACGCCATTATCCAAGACCGTAAAGCCCTCGAAAAAGGTAGTGGACATAGCCCAGGACATCACAGGCAAACCCCCCCTCCCCCCACTATTGAGTACATCTACAGGGAATGCAACCATCAAAGGGCCTCACCACCCAGCTCTGTTCTCGCTGCTGCCATCAGGAAAAAGATCTAGGTGCCACAAGACTCACCCCACCAGTTTCAGGAACAGCTGCTCCCCCTCCACCATCAGACTCCTCAACAACAAACTCAATCAGGGACTCATTTAAGGACTCTTACTTGTGCACTTTATTGATTTTATGTTTGATCTCTCTGTATTGCAGTTTGTTTACTTTGTTGTCCGTTTACAGGTATTGTTTGTTTATATGTTTTAAGAAATCTCTTGGTGCCTGCCACATTGACCACCGCCAGTGGGCTGATATCGCCTCAAACCGTGCATCTTGGCGCCTCACAGTTCGGCGGGCAGCAACCTCCTTTGAAGAAGACCGCAGAGCCTACCTCACTGACAAAAGGCAGAGGAGGAAAAACCCAACACCCAACCCCAACCCACCAATTTTCCCCTGCAACCGCTGCAATCGTGTCTGCCTGTCCCGCATCGGACTTGTCAGCCACAAACGAGCCTGCAGCTGACGTGGACTTTTTACCCCCTCCATAAATCTTCGTCCGCGAAGCCAAGCCAAAGAAAAAAAAAAAAGAAAATATACAGTTTCTTTTTTGCACTTCCAATTCATGGTAATTCTGCCGCGCCCGCAGGAAAAAGGAATCTCAGGGTTAAATGTGATGTCATGTATGTACTCTGACAATAAATCTGAAATCCAATGTTCACTTCAAATGATTCACCTATCCCCCTCTTGTCTCTGAGTCTCTCCAGCACTTAAGAATATTGCAACAAATAATCTGTTTCTGCTGTATACTGACAAGAGATATATTTATATTTACTTTCCTACTAACATCTTCAAATTCAGGAAAAGATTGGGCTCCATTGCTTTGTTCTTAAAAATGTTGACCGTTTAATCCAAGTTAAATTTGCATTGCATATAACAAACAAACAACTCAAAGGATGCAAGCTAAGTGACCGAAAGCACACAAAAATAAACAAAGCAGGCCTGTAAAGTGGCATTTGCGTCAATTTGAGTGGAACTTCTTGGTAAACGCTTATTGGCGTTCGAGTTGAGCACTGCTCAGTTGGTGGAACTCTTCCTTCTGAATCAAGTGGTGGCTTCAAGTTCCATTGCAGAAACCTGAGCACACTTTCAGCCACATGCTCGCTCAGTACTGAGGGGATGCAGATTTGTCAGAGGTGGCGCCCCCTCTGGTAAAGAGGTCTTGATTGAACTCTCATCTGGATAGAATATATAAAATGGCACCAATGTGAAGGGAAGATGCCCTTTCCACAGTGTCCTACCTGACATTTATCTCCGATTGTGAGACAAACGTCACATTGCTGTGTGTAAATTGGCTGCAAGTTTCCTGCATTACAACATTAAAGTATGTAATTGGCTATAAAGGCCTTTTGTGGAGGAGGGGGTTGAGAAGAGACAGTTGACTCAAAGTTGTGAAAAGCACATTATTACACCTTTCACCAAACTTAGGTCAATGTATCAATGCAACTGCCAGAAATACCCATGCTGCTCATTTTATTTTTAGCTCCAGGAATAGTAGAGGAGTATAAATAAAAGGGATAACTGAATGCTAACCTCTTACTGCTTTAAGGTGAAACAGAAAAAATCTCAAGAAAATATTTCTGGACTCTCAGTATGGAGCCAGTGTTGGAACAATCCAATGCAGAATCTATGTTCCATTTCAGTAGACAGTTTCCAGACACAACTGGTAAACTTGATTATAAAAGTCACCTGGCAGAAAGTGACAAATCCAATTATTCTAACCCACTCTACTTTGGGGCAGACCGATTTAAATAGGGTGCCAAGTGAAGGAACAGAAAAATGGTCCACAAACACTTCTGTACATTACTTCAGAGAACAGTAGGTTAGTAAATATGCTTATGAAAGAAAAGGAATATCAGTTAACTCCTTTAATTGTGACTGTAGAACTCAGCTGCCAGCAAGAAAACTGATTTGACAGTTGCATTCCATTGTCGTTGGTAAAGAAAATAAAAATCAGAAAATATATCCTAAGGCAAAAATACTTTGAAATATCAAAAGTATCAAATGCCATGAAGCCACCTAGTAGATGCTGGTAACTGCTAAGTAGCAAAAAGAAGATTTAACCATCACTGAAGTGGTGCTACAAATGCTGTGGCCATTTTGCCGCAAGTGTTAAAGGCAGGGCCGGATTAACTGGTAGCAAAAGTAGCATCTGCTACGGGTCCCACATTTTCAAGGGCCCCTGCATTTATGTTCAATGAATTATGAACTTAAACATTTTCGTTTTCATCTTTGGGCAGGGGCTATGAGATACCACACTGATAGTCAGCGTTAACAACCCCGATTAAAGGTGATAATAGGCTAAAATCGCTAACCTTAAATTTGATCAGGATTATTAAGACAGACTATCCCCGGCAGTTTGCGCCGAGAGCACAAGGTAGGAACAATAGCCATCTTTGTTATCCATAACCCCCCCATGCAGCTGGAACCGCTCTGCCAGTCAGTGCCAGGGAAATGCAGAGTGATTCCAGCTGCGTGGAGGATTATGGGAAATAAATATGGCCATTGAGCCAGCCGCCACCATAAGAAAATTTTGTTTTAACAAAATGTGTAAGTTTTAACAGGGGAGGGGAGGGGAGCAATTTCAGTGTAAATGCTTCCTCCCTCATCATGCATGCGCCAGCCGGCGCTATTTAGGGCCTCTTTAAAATATATGCTACAAGTCCCACAATACCTTAATCTGGCACTGGTCAAAGGACAGGGATTTTACAAGGCCAGCAGCCATTCCTCCTTTGTGGTATATTCCACCATTCCCAGGTTGCAATCAAGGATCAATACTCTTTTTACCTTGTTCCTTTGGTGAAGATTCAGTTGACTTGATTGCACATAATCTGTACCAAGCCAACCTGTATCTTTGGATTCTGCATTCTCAAGTATCTATGGCAAGATTGACTCAAGGACAGAAAGGCACAGTACAATTTGTTCAGCTTGCACACATCATATTGAATTGCACCTGATACTACTTGCATGGGATTTCTGAAGTTTCACATCTCATTGGCATGGATATTTAAGAAGCTTTTATAAACATTGCAATAATATTTATGTGCAGCGTTCAGAAAGCAGCAAACATTCATCTATCACTTACCAGATTCAATAGCCATCCTTGACAAGTAGATGGTGTCACTGTTAAATTGGCTAACTGTGAGTGATGTTCTTATTCAGGGCTTTTTTTAAAAGAAGGTTTGCAACTTAACAGCTCAGTACTTTCCAGCTCCTGTTGAGCTGATTTTTCAATTTTGCAAGTCTTTCTCAAGTTTTTTCTCTGTGACGGGTTCTCATGATCTGATCTATTGCCTGCTAGACGTCAATATTGCTTATGGAGATAATGTTTTTCTTTTAAAAAAAGCAATACGTTTTCTTCAATGCAATCAACTAAAGATAAAAAGTAGCTCCAAGGGCTCTTGCTCAAGTGACCATTTTTCCCAGATCCTGGTAGTTTATTCCATTTTCAGTGTTACAGCTAAAATGGACTCCATCTGGTATCCAGAGATGGCTATCAGGCTGTGGAGCTTTGGTCAACTCTTACCCTATATAAACCCCCAATCTAATTGTTTAGTATTGTTCCCGCCATTTGTGGTGGGATTTAAACCCACAACCTTTGCTCACTCTGAATATTGTTATACCACAACTGTAATCACAGTCAAGGCCAGCACCCATTATCCATGATGATCGTGGGTTGCTTTCGAGAACGGCAGCACCCCTTCTGGTGAAGCAACTTCCAGAGTGCATAATGGGCTCAGAGTTCCTGCATTTGTACCCAGTGAAAAAGGAGGACAGGCAATATAGTTTCCAAAGTAAGATGATGTGAGACTTAGAGGGGAAATCACCTGCTGCTAATTTTCCTGTTGTTTGCTGCCATCATCCTTGGAGATGGTGGATTTCAGGTATAGTTGGAGTTATATAACCATATAACCACTTACAGCACAGAACAGGCCAGTTTGGCCCTACTAGTCCATGCCGTAACAAATCCCCACCCTCCTAGTCCCACTGACCAGCACCCGGTCCATATCCCTCCAGTCCTCTCGTATCCACGTAACTATCTAGTCTTTCCTTAAATGTAACCAATGATCCCGCCTCGACCACGTCTGTCGGAAGCTCATTCCACATCCCCACCACCCTTTGCATAAAGAAATTTCCCCTCATGTTCCCCTTATAATTTTCCCCCTTCAATCTTAAACCATGCCCTCTAGCTTGAATCTCCCCCACTCTTAATTGAAAAAGCCTATCCACGTTTACTCTGTCTGGCCCTTTTAAAATCTTAAACACCTCTATCAAGTCCCCCCTCAATCTTCTACGCTCCAGAGAAAAAAGCCCCAGTCTGCACAACCTTTCCCTGTAACTCAAACCTTGAAATCCTGTCAACATTCTCGTGAACCTTCTCTGCCCTCTCTCTATTTTGTTTATATCTTTACTATAATTTGATGACCAAAACTGTACACAGTACTCCAAATTTGGCCTCACCAATGCCTTGTACAATTTCATCATAACCTCCCTACTCTTGAATTCAATACTCCAGTTGCCTGGGTGAGTAATGACCATGCAGTTTGTAGATGGAACACCTTGAGGCCACTGTGTGCTAATGAAGCATACGACTTTGTCCTGGCTGCTGCTACAATTCTTGAACCTTCCTGGCTTTGCCCTCATCCAGGCAAGGGGAGACTTTAAATTTTTTTTTACAGCACGGTAACTGGCTATTTCAGCCCAAGAGTCCGTGCCGCTCAATTTACACCTAATTGACCTACACCCCCGGCACGTGTCGAATATTGGGAGGAAACCAGCGCCCCCGGGGAAAACCCAAGCAGACACGGGAAGAACAAACAAACTCCTTACAGATGGCAAGGGATTCGAACCCCTGTCCTAATCGCTGGCGCTGTAAAGGCATTGCACTAACTGCTCCACCAACTGTGCTGCCCACTTCTCCATCACTCTTCCGATTTGTGTCTTGTATCTGGCCTGTGAAAAGTAAATCTGCAGAATACCCAATCTCTGACCTACTCCTGTAGTCATGTAGCCATGGTATCTGAGTTTCTGCTCAGATGTGATCCCTCAGATGTTGATGGGAGAGCATTGAGAGATACAGCATGGAAACAGGCCCTTTGGCCCATTAAGACGTGCCAACCATCAACCACTCATTCACATTCCATTCCCCTGACATTCTATCAACTACCTTCAGATTCTACCACTTACTTACACACTAGGGGTAATTTACAGTGGCCAATTAATCTATTAACTCTTATATCTTTGGGGTGTGGGAGGAAACTGGAGCACCGGAGGGGTCGCATGCAGTCACAGGAACAAGATATACATCGTCAGTTGCCGTGATCAGGACTCTATCACTGAGAAGCAGTGGCTCCTCTAGCTAAGCCACTGGGCTGCCCATAGTCTGGCAAAATAATGTCAATACCCATTGTTTTTTTGTACATGATGAGTTTAATGGTTTAAAATTCTTACGTTATTAACCTACTCTGAAGTCTTTAATCTGTATTGTAAATTGCAAACTTGGAAAAGACTGGCCTTCTTTGATCCTGACCGCAGCAGTCTTCCCTTTGTTACCATAAATATAGTTAGATGATTTGCTTAGAGATGCAAAAAAAAAAAATCATTCTTTGGATGGTTTAGAATCTTAACCTACTGATGGTTTCAAACTTAAATACTGGGTACACACAACTATGTTCCTATACACAGGTACTAATATTTTTGAGCCACCAATACAATTATACAAGAGGACATGAGCATAAAGGTCAAGATTTTCCCTATATCATCTAATCCACAACATACATGTTCTAAATGATTTTTTTTCAGCATTCCAATGGTTAAATGGCTTTATCTATTTTATCACATTAGATTGATAACCAAATTTCAGTGCAGAATGTCCATCTGGGAGATGAGGTTTGGTTACCCAATATAAAACTCTGGAAACACACACATTCCAGGGGGTGAGAGAGACGGAGAGCAAGAGGGCAAAGGAGAGAAAAGAAAGGGTGAGAGACACAAGAGAGAACAAAAGGTCGAGAGGGAGATAGTGTGTGTGAGAGAAAGAGAGACCAAGAGAGAGAAATGTTTGCATTTGCATCCCACTGAAATCCAGATATCCACAATTCTTATGCAATTGAAGGCAGGTTCCTGAGGAAAAGTGAGAATTGCTGATTTAACATGAAAATGAAGAATGGATCGCTTCAGTCATGCTTCATGTTCCTGCACAATAGTAAATCATCTCGGGAAGAAAAGTCCATATACTGTACCACACACCTCAGCAATATTAAAACTAAGTGCCAATACTGTATAAACAGCATTTCAAAAATTACTTAAACCAGAATAGATCTGCTCTTATGGGGGAAAAAAAAGACCCATTCATCAAAAAAAATCAATTACAGTGTGCAGAAACTAACAGAATACACACATCAGCAGTAACATGCAACTAATCGCAGCTTTAACGGCTCATTTTAATTCTGTCCGTTGGTACCAATAGACCACAGAGATGTAACACAAACTATTATTGAGGCAATAACATTTTTCAATATTATGCTACAAATTAGTAGAGAGGATGAAATAAATTGTAGATGCAATCTGAAATGTTTTTGTTATTTGATCATTTCTTTGTTCATCAAATAAAGTTTCACCTGCTTTTCTGACTTTAATCTGACACATTTATGTTGCCGAGAATGTTGGCAATGGAATTTAGGAGAACCCTTAAGGAAACTAAGGGGGTAAAAATTGTCTATGAGATATCCTTAGCAAAGTAACGGAAAATCCTGTGAATGTATTAAAAGGTACAGAATAACAAGAAAAATGGGTCCCATTAAGGATCAGTGTACTGGTAATATGTGTGGAGCCATGGGAGATCAATAAGGTCTTAGATGAATACTTCTTATTTCCATTGGTAGGGCCCTGCACAGTGCTTGGTCACAGAAAAGGATACAAGAGAAGACAACTTAATGTTTGGTAATAGAAAATGGGTTTTTAAGAAATATATTCTAAGGAAGGAAAATAATGGAGATGTACAAAGTTTGAGAAGGGAATTCCGGAGCAGAAAGCAAAGTCACTGTGGAGCAAATAAATCTGTTAAGGTTCAAGGGACATAATTTCAGATATCTTGGGGGATTGTTAATCTGGACATAACAGAGGACAGTGCTCTTTTGCATTTGAATACAAGGATAAGGACTTCAAACTGAAGCAGTAGCAGCAGAGCAGTGATGGGCGAACGGAAGATCGCAGAATTTTAGATGATCTAAAAGGTGCGGCAATTTACAATTGCATCAGAATGATCTACCAGGTGTATCTCTGAACTAGTGGAATGCACAGGTCAACCACTCATGGATTCAAAAGACTGTTTAATGTTCAACTTCAATATTGGAAACTTAAGTAACTGTTGAAAGTAGAACATTTAGCATTTTTGTCTAGAAAATCAAGACCATTCATGTCATTCATTAATATTGATGATTGATGAAATAATATACATCTGAATATATTTGATACTTTCAATTATAAACACCACGATTAAACTTTACATATTTTATAGTCTTTCGTTTTTTTTCGACCTGCAGTTTCAAAAGCTTGAGTCACATTAACCCTTTTGAAGGGAATCTGGCTTGCAGGTTATGAATGCGTTCATTTTTGGTTATTACATACAACCTTAAAATCAGTGTGAATTGTTCACTGAACATGGAATTACCAAAACACAGAACATGCCAAGTAAAAGCACATACCTTTTTAAAGATGTTTGGGAATTTTACCCAAGTCAGCAGTTATTTTTCTTGTGAACATTCACATTGCTAGTGAACCCCTGTAGGGAGTAAACATGGCCGTTTTCAATAAAGCAGTACCAACAGAGCGGAGTAGTTTAATTTCCAAAACAAACAATCTCTATATTCTAATAATAACATTTTCTTGATAAATACACCACAGCCATTGGTTGACATTGAGAGAACTGGAAAAATGCCCAATATTACAATTGGCCTATTTGCTAGCATTTGTAGAATGTAGCTTTAGCTCCACTGTAGAACAGCTCTTTGCCTTCCTTAATAAAGGCAGTGTTTGTGCCTTGGTTTTTAAACAAAAGCCCATCTTCAAATCTCTTGTTTGTTGAGATTAAATGTGCATATTCCCACTGCTACAGAAATATTAATTATAAACCTTTTGGGTTTCTTGTGTTCAGAGAAGTACAATGCAGAAGCCTGTCTTTGATTAACGCTCAGTTGTTTCGGCACTTAACAAGTCCTAGGTATAAACTGCTGAGAGATCTCGAAAGTGGAAGGTTGGGGTTTTACCTTAAATTCCTTAATTTGTCACTTACTCCAAGTTTCTTTCTGGAACTATTCCCCTGTTATTGCAACTTGATGAATGCTTTTGCAAATTTGCTATTAATTTAATCTCAGTATATTGTTTACAATGCCTTCAAATTTTGGGATTTCCTGTATCAAAATACACTGATGTTGTAATCTCACAGTAGTGTTACTCAAAACTCTCTTCTACTAAGAGTTGATGAGATGATTCAAAATTATTCCCCTCTTGATCCCATGTCATTGAATAGTGCTAGTATTTTAAAGGTGTCAGTGTATTTTTTTAAAATGTACATAAAAGACTAATAGTGTGCCCTATTGGGATTAAGAGTTTGAACATTTCACACGGACTGCCCAGGATATTGTGTGGGAATGTTTAAATCTTTGTTTTTAGACTGAGATTACATCCTCAAGTATGCCTCAGCCCATTTCCTTTTGACTTTTTCCCCCCTTGGGCATTGCTTTTCCCTCCTGTTCCAATACTGAAACTGGAATTAATTTCTGGACCTTCGTCCCTCAATCCCTTTGCTTTTTGTCTTACTGTTCAATCAGAAGTAGCTAACTCAAACCTCTCTTTTTAACAACTTATCATGCATTTGGTCTGTGAAGCGTCTTGAGACAAGTGCATCTGTGAATGATACATAAATGCAAGCTTTTCTCAGGTGATCTTGCAATGATTAAAATGTGACAGCAACAATTTCATTCTTAAGCCACGACACACTTTAGATCAACTCAAGTCCAGTCAAACGTGCACGATGATACGTGTATTTTGTAAGAAATGAATTGCGACAACTAGCAATTTCAGCTTAACTTCAATCACTATTCCTCCATCACATGAATTAAAATGAATTTGATTTGTTTTGTTAATTACAGAAAAAACTACAACATTAGCCCATTAGTAGATGGGGAACATATAGTAATTAAGCCACAAAATGCAAGAGCTTTATTGTACCAAATGAATCTTAAACAAGCTGTACAGCTGTACTATTGTGGTTTGAGTTTAAAGCTGCTTTATTCACAAACAAGGATGTTCTATTTCAAACTTCTCAATCACAAATGGCTGGTCAGCAAGCACAGTGACATAACTTTACTTAAATAAAGATATTCTTTGTATTTTTCCTCTCGACCACAGATCAAGGCTCAGTTTTAGATCATGCAGCATGGAAAAGGCCCTTCGGCCCAATTCATCCATGCTGGCCAGTTGCCATTCAGGGAGTCTCCTGTGCTCCATATCGATATAAACTCTTCCCAACCACATGGTCTTTTGCATGTTGCATGTGTACCCACTTCTATGGCTTCATCTGGCAGCTCGTTTCAGATACAGACAGCACTCTGAGTTAAAAATGGTGCCCTTCAGGTCCCTCAGAGATCTCTCTGTTGTGGTCAGCCTTCTGCCTTTTCTTCATGGCTCCAATAAAAAAAACATGATTGCAAGATTGATCCCGACAGTTATAGAGGCCAGAAACATGCAAGAAATCCAACTGAATGGAATTATTTAAGCATATATATATATATATATATATGATCTGTTAATGTGAATACTTTGGAGCTGGATCTTCATTATGTGTAATGGTACAAAATGAGCAATAGCAAGGTCAATGGACCATTTTACATTATTTCCGTTGCAAAAATAAAGATTAGGAGAGACCAAAGGCATGTTTGTTTTGATCTAACACCCTGATTAAGATCCATATCTGTGTGCCTTCATGAATGAGAACGCAATACATACATGAAGCAAAATTGTGCCGTTTCTCCAAAGGTGGGCTCGCCTGCTAACTAAAAAAAAATGAAATATCCTGAGCAATTTGAAGCTTGTGTATTGAAAGCAGAGATTTACCATTAAATCATTTATTTAACTGAATTTAATTAAAAATAAATGTGACATTTATCTTTAAACTTTTAATTAAAAAGATAATTATGGGATGAAGCAGAATACGCTTCATTTATTTGAGTCAGACTTCTCTTGGACACCAATGTTAAAATCTCACAGAGCTAGTATTCAGCCAGCACAGTTTGAATGATTGACAGCTGTGAATGACCATTCAGCAATGAAAGGGATGTTGATCTGTATTGAAATAATGGAGACACTCACAAGAGCATCTGACATGGTTATTTTGGGCATCACCAACATAAATAACGGGCCTCCACAGTCCGTAGATTAAAAACAATGATTTCCGACCAACTTAAACAGAAATAAAGGGCTGTATTGTGGGAGGTATCAAAAGTGTGTGGTACCTTGTACAAAAATTACTTCCTTCCCAAATCCCAGAGTAATGCTTTCTTTCATAGATAACTCTTTTAAACTGCCCACCATTGCTCATTTGCTGTTCTAGTAACAGTTTAAATTTCTAGATCAATGTATTCATCTACTTACCAATTCAAAAAAATGCAAATTAAAATGAATGACAAGAATGTGATTGTTGACCCCTCAATGGCTCATTATCATCCATACATTGGAGGCTTTGCTTGCTGAAGGTGACATTTGTTTATTTAAAAGCTTAAATGGTGGGCTGGGGAAGGTGGAGACTATCTCTGCTGTAAAAAGGTGCAGGTACGAGAAAGCAATCACTCAATTCACTATGTAAATTGGCTTTCTGACAAATTAATTAAGTGTAATGAGTTAGGAATGTTACCAGGACTGTGACACGATTTCTGCAACTGAAAATATCGCATCTCTGGAGAGTCTTGTAAATATGTATTAGATTTCCAATTTATTGTCAGAGTACATACATGACATCACACACAACCCTGAGATCTTCAGTAATTTTTTTTAAGTACCGTCAAGGTCATCTATGGCCCAAAAGCCAAAGGCTTCATCAAACTGAGGCCCAAGAACAGAAATTAATGCCTTAGGAAGAAAGACAGTCAATGCATACTGGAAAGAACACCTCAAAGACTTCCTCAATGGTGAGGATGTCTTCATTCCATCCCCGGTCAATTTATTTAGCCCAGACCAGGCACTATTTTTAGTTTCACCACCAGTGCTACTGCAACACCAGCAGCCTAGGTTCGAATCTGGCACTGTCCGTCAGGAGTTTGTAAGTTCTCCATGTGTCTGTGTGGGTTTCCACTGGGCGCCTCTGTGTCCGCCCACATTCCAAAGATGTACACGGTTAGTAGGTTAATTAGTCACCTGGGTGTATTTGGGTGGCTTGAGTTCGTGGGCCAGAGGTCCTATTGCCATGCTCTATCTCTAAATTAGAAGGTCATGAGAGTTGACTGCATTCTGCTGACAATCCAAAACCTGGCAGTGAAAAGCGTGAGGTGTAAACCTACAAGATCATCGTCCACAGATTAGATGAGAGAGGAGAGCAAGGGAAGTAAATAACTTTTTTTTATAATTTAAAATTTTAAACAGATTTAGACCTACAGCACGGTAACAGGCCCTTTCGGCCCATGAGCCCATGCCGCCCCATTACACCCAATTGACCTATAACCTCCCCCCCCCAACATTTTGAAAAGTGGTGGAAACCGGAACATCCAGAGATAACCCATGCGGACATGGGTAGAACATAGAAACTCCTTATAGATAGCATCGGATTCGAACTGGAGTCACTGTCACTGTAAGAGCATTGCACCTACCACGACGCTAACTGTGCCCCCCATCTTCGATAAAGGAGACAAATTTAATTCCGTAACTACAGAGGAGCCACAGGGCAGGTTATTGCCAGTGATCTATTAAGTAGATTTATTAAACTCTGTGTTGACTGCAGCTCAGGAATTCTAGCCCTTTAGGCTAAAGACGTTACGGTAGCAAATTGACTGGCACATGCAATAGGTCTGAATGGATTGAACAATTTGAAATGTAGTGATTTTTAAAAAATAAGGATGACATGGACTGACAGCGCAGAACCCCATGATCACTGCCTGCAGGTTATCTGACTTCTATGCCCAGAAATACCGAAATACTATCACATAGTTTGACAGCTGAATAATTGTGGATTGGGAATTGCCACAATTTTTCTTCCTTTATTTTAAATAGGGGCAAATGTGTGATTTAACTCTAGAATCAGTTCCGGTTTAGCATTTTGCAACCTGATCAAAGATGCGATATCATTAATAAAATTGAGGATATTTTTGAACCAAAATGTCTAAATAAAACAATCCATAAATCTTTTCCAATTCTTGCATTTTCTCTTCGAGTAGTGTAGTGTGTAGTTTTCAAATTGGAGAAAGCATCAAAGGCTTTGTAGAACTCAGGTTTAAAACCTGAAGCATCACATGGCTTTGTAGAAGGCCTTTACTTCACATTCCTTGAACATAGCTTCTACTTCTCCTTTCAGCAAATGTATGAAGCAAAGCTGAGACAAGCCATTCAATCTTAGGTTATACCAGAAATGAGCTTCTAAGCACATCCTTCATTTCCCGGTGTCAAGTCGCCTGCTGTAAACAGTCATCCATTTTTGCCTTATTACTTCCTTAGACCCAACTGGTATAATAATCTTAATAAGAGTGAAGCTATTCACTGAAGAGCTTGAGTATTCCCACTCTTTAAAAAATAAGGGAGAGTAAAATGGGAAGTTGTCGATCAGTTAAGATCAAAAGGCCAGAGTCTTTATCACACAGAACACGGAGGAACCATCAAAGTAACCAGATATGAAATTTATGAAAGAAAAACTGTGTTTAGCTGTTTTTTCAGGATCAATATGTGCTTGAATTTAGAAGAATGAGAGAGGATTTCATAAAATCATAAAATTATGAAAGGCATAGATAAGATAGAGGTAGGTAAGTTGTTCCCATTGGTGGGGGAGACTAGAGCAAGGGGACATAGCCTCTAGATCCTGGGTGGTAGATTTAGGATGGAGATGAGGAGGAACTGCTTTTCCCAGAGGGTGATGAATCTGTGGAATTCACTGTCCATTAAAGCAATGGAGGCTACATCAGGTTAAGACGTTGGATAGATTTTTTTACAAAGTAGGGGTATTAAGGGATATGGGGAAAAAAGCAGGTCGGTGGAGATGAGCCCTTTATGAGATCAGCCATAATCTCATTGAATGGCGGAATAGGCTTGACAGGCCGGATGGCCGACTCTTGCTCCTAGTTCTAATGTTCTTAAGTAAGTAAGAGAGAACCAATGGACTTAGAATATTTGGATTTTCAGAAGACTTCTGAAGAAATCCATCGAGTGCAACATTTGAGCACACGAGTTAGGGTTAATATTAGTAGTACGGATTGAACATTGGTTGACCACATGCTAGTAAATGGGATCAGTATAGCTGATGGTCAGCATGGACACTGCTGGATGAGGTCCCTGTTTTTATGCAATATTAATTGTATGATGGAGCAACAAGTGGGGAAAAAAACATAATTTAGAGAATTTTAAGCAATCATTTAAAAATCTGAATTAAGTCCTTATCTATAACAAGTAATAAAAACACCTTCTTTATGTGTAATCTAGCATCACTGCACAACAGTATAACTAATTAAGGTTGAATAAAGGTCATACTGAAGAGTTATTCCAGTTCCACTTCTTAAGTCATTTTTAATTAGCTGATAACTCCAACAGCTTGGCCATCTGTGACTTATCCCTTGTTCAGTCAAAGCGGTTTTCCAAAGAGCCTCATTAAAATCCAGAAATAAGAGATACCACGGAATGGGTTACAAAATTGTAATAATCTCAACATTCAGATAATACCTTAATGTGATTGTTAAGATCTGCTTGGAGCCATGAACAGAGACATTTTGAAGTAGCTATTTGAAAATACAATTTTAATGCTATTGCTTATTTAGTTGTCAAAAAATTGCTCCTTTTCTAAACTATACGGACTTGTGTCACACTGTTTTGTGACGTCATCACCGGTGACAAGTGAAAGATTTATGTAATCCTTTCACTCACTTTATAATTCGCTTAAAGTCAATCATGTTGCAATAAAAGCAGCAGACTAACTGTAATCTGTTGGGAGTGCGTCGCCTCATTATAATCTAAGCTGCATTCCTCTTGTGCTAGAATTTGCATTAGTACCTAATGCATGGGTCATATGCAGTGGTCTAGATAGAACCTGGATACAAAATTTCCAAACATTGCATGGAAAGCTATGATAACCACTGTGTGGCCATCAGTCTCAATGATTCTTAATAAGTCAGAATTCAGGCATGGGATGGGGAGTGGCAAGTGACAACTACATTATACAAGTGCTAGTCAACAAACATCTCCATGGAGAATCTAACTACACCTCCCCATTACATGCAATGGGATTGTTGTCGCTGAATTCCCCAGTATCAACTTTTTGGGAATGACCACTGCCAAAAAAAAACACTTGAACAAGCCAGGTCAGTGGGGTTAGGCAGATTAATAGTTCAGCACAGACTAGGAGGGCCAAAAGGCCTGTTTTCTGTACTGTAATGTTCTGTGGTTTGAAATACTGTAGCTACAAGAACATGTTGGATGCTACACATCATGTCGGAAGAGATTTCAGCTCCTTTTCCCTAACGGTTTGCAAAACACTTCAGGAAAATGGTGAAATACCATATTCAGCACTCATGAAGTTCAACGCCATCCAGATGTTCAAAAAGCAGCAACTATTCTCAACATGGATCATATTGAATGATGGAGCAGGCTTGAGGGCCCAAGTCAATTACTCCTGCTCCTATTTCATTGTGTTCTTGTGATTTACACCTCATCCTGCACTCTCCACCAGCATTACACTGCCAATAAGCACGCACCACGTACAACATTCACGGCAAATCGGTCACCAAGGTTATTTCACCAACATCATCCAAATCCATCACAAACCAACAATGGAAAGGAAATAGAGCATGAGAAAGCCATCACCCCATGCTGCCTTTAAAGCCATATACTCTGCTGGTTGGAAATGTAGGTCGAGCATCCGAAGTTCCGAAATGCTCCAAAATCCTAAACTTTTTTCAGCGCCAACACGACACCACAAGTGGAAAATTCTACACCTGACCTCACGTGCCCATGTGGGCCTCTGATGGTGCCAGTTTGTTGCCAACCATCACCACCGCCAGACCTGAGTGATGGTGTTTTTTTGCCGTCCAGCAGAATTTCTAGTATTTGTTGCTGCATTTAATCCTCTTTGGTCAGCAGAGATTCTTTATTTTTGATAAGTACAAAACATTATTCACACTATAAAACACATTATTCCAAAATCAGAAACACTTCTGGTCCCATGCCTTTCAGATAAGGGGTACTCTCATTATAGATATCATCTTCGCTGCCAGAGGGTCGAAATTCTGAAGATCCTTGTACTACAATATTGTGGGGGCACTTTCACAAGAAGAAGTGCAGTGTTTGAAGAGGGCAGGTCACCATCAACTTCAGATAAAATATGAAAAAATATGCTGTCCCTCCTAAAATCCCTGCATCCAGTGAATGTGTAAGATAACCTGATGCATTTAAAGCTGCTATTGATGGATAGGATTTGATGCCTGTGCTTAAAGGAGTGATCTGAAGCCAGTGGCTGTGCTTAAATTGTGAACCAGGAGGTCACCTTAGAAGTAAAGCAATGAATGAACCTTATGAAGTACTGGATTCCTAGAGATCATGCATTTTTGGAGTTTAATACCGACTGTAACTTCAGTCGGTATTTGTTTATTATCTAATTTGATTAATTTTCCCTGTAGGGTGCTGCTCGAATGTGCATCTCACCTACATTTGTATTTTTCACTGGTTGTCATTCAAGAAGTCTTGCTAAAGTAAAGCCTTGCCAAAGGCACAAAATGGGTATTATGAACACTGCAAAATTAATACCTTTTCATGAAATTAAACTATTGCCTCACCTGTTCAAAATCCAAGGGGAAAAAAAAATCCATTATCAACCGCAACCGTCTTAACTGGCAAGATATTGATGTAAAAATCTAATATCAGCCGTGTGTTTGCAATGACAATAAAAAGTATTTCTGGTACCAAAGCACTGACTTAAAGACCTTGATATCTTCGAGAAATTGTGTACAATTTCCTGTACATATCAAGTTCATTAACAAGATTTTATTCCATAATATGGCTCGAGTTTCTATTGAACTGTGGTGAATTCAGAATAAAAGCATAATTGCTGCAGTGGATGAATAGTACCGCCTGTAAATTCATTTAAAGTTTTTGAGGCTTCACAGTACTAGGCCGAGACCACACTGGTGTCTCTGCACCATGTTTCCGATTTCCGTTTTGCTGCTTGAGACAAATGCGGAGCAGAATGCATTTCAACTCTGCAGAAAGTATAGAACACAGGGGAAAGAGCAAGACCAGAGCAGTTTCTTCGCAGATGGCTCCAAGCAACCATTGTGGAGATCTGTAATGTGGTTTGACTTCCTGTCTTAAATGGTTGGGACAGAAATTAAAAAAATAAATAATGTGGTGATGATTAAATAGTTAAGGATTATTACATTGGAAAAGTACAGCTGTAGCTGCTGGGATTTGTCAGATCACGGCTCGTTTTTAAATGATGCAGGTTTATTTTCTTTCTTAAAAGGTAAAGACCCTATTTGCACTTTGGGTTGATTGGAGAAATCATGTTTCATTTTGTCATATGGCTTACAACATAAAGATAGACAGACATGGCCTTAATTGAGAATATGCAGTCTTCACAAAATTATGAAATATCCTCCCAAAGCTCTGATATAACATACACTGCAATTTATTGTAACAATGAATTTCATTCACCACAAAATAGGCTTAATTGTGCAAAGTACGAACTGTATCCCCAAACTACCTGTGTGATAAGGATGGAATCTGACGTATTAGTTGCCTTATAACTGTGATTCACATTAAAAGCCTTATAATGTTTCACAACCAAAAGGTATATAAAAATAAACTAGACTCTGGGCTCTTGCTCCCAGAGTGTGTACTTGTGCCTTTCACCAAGTTTGTGCATTAGTTGGTGCTTCTTCACAATGTTTGATCTTCCACTCACTCTGATCCGACAAGGCTGGAACAATTTGGTCTTGGTATCAAGAAAAATTGAGCATGCTTTTTTTTTTAAACAAAATGAGACTTTTTCAAAACTAACCTTCTGTGGTCAGATCATTTGAGTTTTTACAAGTGAATAACAGAATATTGCTTTTCACATTTCCAGTGTGCCCAAGGTGTTTTTTTTACAGCCAGTTACTGTACATAATTGCCACCATGTCGTGTGTATAAAAATACAGTCAGTTTGCACAGAATGAATATGTAATGATGGCAAGTTGGTCTATTTTAGCAATGTTGGTTAGGAGTATTGGTCAAGATGTTAAAGAGACTTGCATGGCCTTTTGGGAAACACTGTCAAAGGATCTAGAGACCCTAGAGACTACTGATGCTGGAGTCTGAAGCAAAAATATCTGTCATTGGTGCTAAAGGGGCCATGCAGCATTTGTGGAGGTAAAGGAATGGATGATGTTTTGGGTCATCAGGTCTGAAAGCTTAGAAGGAAGATAGCCAGTATCTTCCTTGCTGGTCTCTGCTGCTGTGGTCACTGTAATGTAGGGTCACCTCAACAGGAGGTGGAGGGGGGGGAGCGGAGAGTGTTTCTGGTGCCCTGTGCTGGTCAGCTGCTTTGCCCGTAGTTTGGAAAACTGAGGTGTCTTCCAATTTTGCAGTCTATGGCGAAAGCAGCAGACCAGTGCAGGGCACCAGAAACACTCCTCCACTCCCCCACCCCCTCCACTGCCCATTGAGAAGGAGAAGCATAGGCGGTGACCTGACATTAAGGTGACCACAGCAGCAGAGACCAGTGATGGGATCAGTGGCTAGGTCCTTCAGCCACTGAGGACCCACACAGGAAGTAGGAGATTGGCTCATGGGAACCAGGTATCTGAACTAGGATCTGAGAGGGTGCTGAGAGCATAAAAGAGGCTCCCGAAGGGCCTCTGGTGTTGAAGGCTTCCTGATTATGTCGGAGGTTTGGACCTGGAGCTCAGGTGGCTGTCGACTGTAGTCAGTGTGGCTGCAGAGACCAGGTGAAGTGCTGGAAGTGAATCCATGGTCACTTAGTGTCTATGAGGGAACTCTCTTTTGCTTCACTATAAAGGGCATTAGGTGATGTTCATGGCATTCTTTGCATTATGACAGGCAGAAGGTAATTTCATGAAATGTTACATTTTCTGTTTTATTATATGACGTCCTGTTTTGCGGAAACTGGCAAAATGTTTGGCCTGGAAGTCAGCCTGAAGAAAACTGAGGTCCTCCATCAGCCAGCTCCCCACCATGACTACCAGCCCCCCCACATCTCCATCGGGCACACAAAACTCAAAACGGTCAACCAGTTTACCTATCTCGGCTGCACCATTTCATCGGATGCAAGGATCGACAACGAGATAGACACAGACTCGCCTTTGGAAGACTATACAAGAGTCTGGAAAAACAACCAACTGAAAAACCTCACAAAGATAAGCCTATACAGAGCCATTGTCATACCCACACTCCTGTTCGTCTCCGAATCATGGGTCCTCTACCGGCATCACTTACGGCTCCTAGAACGCTTCCACCAGCGTTGTCTCCGCTCCATCCTCAACATTCATTGGAGCGACTTCATCTCCAACATCGAAGGACTCAAGATGGCAGAGGCCGACAGCATCGAATCCACGCTGCTGAAGATCCAGCTGCGCTGGATGGGTCACGTCTCCAGAATGGAGGACCATCGCCTTCCCAAGATCGTGTTATATGGCGAGCTCTCCACTGGCCACCGAGACAGAGGTGCACCAAAGAAGAGGTACAAGGACTGCCCAAAGAAATCTCTTGGTGCCTGCCATATTGACCACCGCCAGTGGGCTGATATCGACTCAAACCGTGCATCTTGGCGCCTCACAATTCGGCGGGCAGCAGCCTCCTTTGAAGAAGACCGCAGAGCCCACCTCACTGACAAAAGACAAAGGAGTAAAAACCCAACACCCAACCCCAACCCACCAATTTTCCCTTGCAACCGCTGCAACCGTGTCTGCCTGTCCCGCATCGGACTTGTCAGTCACAAACGAGCCTGCAGCTGACGTGGACATTAGCCCTCCATAAATCTTCGTCCGCGAAGCCAAGCCAAAGAAAAGATATGACAATTTTTAAAAATCTTGAATATTCCTGGTATGCTGTATCTTAGTAAGGTTACCTTTCTTCTCCACTCTCAGTCACAATCAGAAATTCCAACCATGAGGAATTAGGGGATATGGGGAGAAGGCAGGTAGGTGGAGTTAGGTCATAAATTAGATCAGCCATGATCGTATTGAATGGCGGGGCAGGCTCGATGGGCCATTTTTGGCCTACTCCTGTTCCTACTTCCTATGTTCCTATGATATCCACAGCTGCTGCATGACCTGCTGCGCCATTTGTGTTTTGCTCTAGATTCCAGCATCTGCAGTCCCCCCTGTTACCTAATCTGCAGGTCGCTTACCCATGATTGAAGCAGATTGAAAGCAGTAAAGTCAACTGATTGCATCAGTACAACTCGACAAAACAGCATTCTCCGGTCCTCGGTGCACAAACATGTGGACATACAACTTGACATAACAAACAATACATATGCAAGACAAATATTCATATATACAATAAATAAATGCATATTGTTTTGTAAATATGAGCATCTTGGAGGGTTAGTGTGAGTGGCTCCTTTGGTCGTTCAGCATTCTCACTGCCCATGGGAAGAAGCTGTTCCTCAGCCTGGTGGTGTTGGCTATTGTACTCCTGTATTACTTTCACATGCAGCCAGCCAGGACACTCCTGTTAGAGCTCCTGTAGAAGGGTGACATAACTGTGGCTTGTCCGTTTGAGAGCTTTGTATAAATAGCTTCCCAATCCCAGATGGATTAATGGTGGAAATATTCTGAAGCAAATATTTGACAGTAGACAATATAAAAAATATGACAAATATTTAGATTTCTTAATTGCTGCTGCTTGCAACCACCCTTATTTTAGGTCACTTGCAAATTTGAATGAAAGCCATTTTCTGAGGATAGAAAGCTTTTTATTAAAATTCGAGCAACTAAGGAACAGAATCTCTCACCAGGATTTGAAACCATATTAGCAGCAATTTTTGATTACATATATTATGAATGGAACTTTAAGGATAAAAATTCAGTTCGTAATTTTATGATTATGGTTTCAAGGTGTCGGATCGTCATGTTAGTTCAGATAGT
The DNA here is from genome assembly GCF_036971445.1 of Narcine bancroftii. NCBI lineage: Eukaryota > Metazoa > Chordata > Chondrichthyes > Torpediniformes > Narcinidae > Narcine > Narcine bancroftii. The sequence continues at coordinate 59,809,173 of NC_091482.1, read as the reverse complement.
TCTTCTCTCATTCTATCTCCAAATTTTCATTTCCTGTGAACTTGAAAACGTTTGAAGCCAGCTACTGAAGAAAAATGCCAATTTGAATTATGTGCTGCTGTGCGACACGAGAATTTTGTCAGTATTGGCAGGGATGGCATTGAAGCCGAAGCGCCAAGCAGTAACGGGATTGCATGTTGTGGTAATAATCAGAAAGTTCAATAAATCAGAGCATTGTTTCTCTTGGTCTTTCATGTAAAATGTTTATTAGATGAGCAAGATAACGATCAAGGAGTGAGACACAAAAGTCTGCAGACACAAAGATTGCAGCAAAAGGAAAGGCTCAGCTCAAAATGTTGGGAACGTTTCAGACCTGAGAGACGTGGAGAACTCGATCATTGTCTTAAGAACACAAGTGATGCTGGAGGAACACAGCCAGCCTCGCAGCTTCCACAGGAGGTAAAGATATGCTACTGACATTTTGAGCTGAGCCCTTCCTTTTGCTGCAATCTGTGTCTGCAGACTTTTGTGTCTCACTCCTTGATCATTATCTTGCTCATCTAATAAACATTTTACATGAAAGACCAAGAAACAATGCTCTGGTTTATTGAACTTTCTGATTATTACCACAACATGCAATCCCGTTACTGCTTGGCGCTTCGGCTTCAATACCATCCCTGCCAATACTGACAAAATTCTCGTGTCACACAGCAGGACATAATTCAAATCGGCATTTTTCTTCAGTAGCTGGCTTCAAACGTTTTCAAGTTCCCAGGAAAGGAAAATTTGGTGTTAGTTCAGATTCAATGATGGAAATCTGTTTGTATATACTTTTGATTCACGCAGGCCATTCTGTGCCACATGCAAACGGAAAAAAAAACAATCCTAGGAAGATGAAGTACCAGAGCCAGAATATCTCGTATCTCTCCTCTGAACTCCACATGAACTCATTCAGCCTTTGCAGTATTTGGACTTGGGTACATTTTGCTTTACATAGTACAAAGTTCACATTCTTATTAACCACGATATATTGTGACTAGTGTGAAACCTGTCTCTGCTCGGTTGGGTTTAACCTAAGAAGTCCCAGTGTATCATTAAATGATTGGATGCAGCATTGACCCATTAAAGGGAAGTACAACGTCATGAGCTGAGATGTGGCACTTCCCTTCAATGGGTTAACAACTTGCATATTGTAGGCTGCTCATTCCTCTCCATGGATGCTGCCTGACCTGCCAAGTGCCTTCAGCTCCTCTTTGATCACCAACTTCCAACCTTTTTGTTTGTTATCATCATTTGAGGTAGCCATCCCACCCTCCCTACCCACCTGCTCCAACATAGAACACTGCAGCACAGTACAGGCCCTTTGGTCCTCAATGTTGTGTCGATCAATATATTCCTATTAAAAAAAATCCTTCCTGCCTCATAATCCTCTATTTTTCTTTTATCCACGTGACTATTTAGGAGTCCCTTAAATGCCCCTAATGTTTCAGCCTCCACCACCATCCCTGGCAAGGCATTCCAGGCACCCACAACTCTCTACATAAAAAAATACCCCTGATATCTCACCTATACCATCCTCCCTTCAATTTGAACACATGTCCTTGGTGTTTGCTACCAGGCAAAAAGGTGCTGGCTCTCTACTGTATCTAGACCTCTCAGAATCTTGGAGTCCACTCTCTCGATTTGCAGAGAGCAAAGCAATGATGGGTGGCACATACAGGAGGTTGCAGCAGATGGGATGGGGAGATGGAAGGGATCCTACAGGGCAGGGTTAGTGGTAGGGAAGTTGTGGCAACAGGAACCTTGCATCGTGTGAGCCACATGGCAATGGCTTGGTTTGTCGTGAGTGAATTTAAGTGTGACTAGCTCCAACTGATGTTCCATTCAGCTCAGGGATCAACTCTGGTTTTACCCGAGGAAGATGCAGGAATTTTATAATCATTGGGACAACATGTCCTTGCATTGCCTGATTACGTTCATTTTAACAAGATAAAGCAGCTCTTGGTACCCATATAAATCAAAATAAAGAAAGACGTATCTGCTTCGTGCTTTACACAAGTTAGAAAAGAGAGCTGGAGGCCACAGCAGGTGGGAATTGTTGATGGGGAGATAACAAGGGAAGCTTCAGGGAATAGCAGTGAGAACAAAGGCCACAGGGCCCACCATCAAACCAGCCTCAGCCTGAGTTCTATTGCTTCTCTGAGTGAATCCCTTGAATTATGCCCTGGTGTGCTTGTTCAGACACACAGTACAACCAGCCCTGGCAGGAGTGTTCACTTTGCCCAATGCTCAGTTGCTAACCACCCGCATCTGGGACCTCTGAGAATGAACTTTATCTCACCTGCCTGCTTTAAATATCATTGGTCGAGTTATATGGAAACAAATACTTCCTTGCACTTAGTTTTTACTACTCTTATGCCAGCTTAATCTCTGGTGTCTAAGCCTTGATAGGACCTCCTGTGCTGTAAAGTTAACACAGGAATTGAGCCAAAACCAGAGTCATGCAGAAACACAGGCATGAGAAGAAATGATATTTACAAGGATCATCAAAAGTAGGATTTTAGGTTGAACCAATGACCAAATATGAAGCCATGGAGATGTCCTTTAAACCAGGGGCCACACAGCCCCCCACCCCGGGGTCCACAGCACATTTAAAGGAGGCCACGGACTGAAATGATAAGATATTTGTTATGTAGTTTGTAGGAGTGTAGTACAAAACTTTGCTTCACAGGGGAGGCCCATAAATTTGAGCAGAGTTCTAAAGGGGACCTGTAGTGTGGATTGTGGAGGGTCATGGGGCCTCTCCATCTGGAACCAGGTGGGAACGTGGATTGCGAAGGGTCACATGACCTCTCTCTGGAACCTAGTTGTACGTTGCATCACCTGCCAATCAAGGTTGGAGGTCTGTCCGCCCATCTGTGCACACCTGACCACTGCCCCCTTGAATTACCAAGTGATTACCTGGGCCGGACCCTCCAGCTTACTGAATTATAAAGTCCATCATGTGCAATAGCTCTTGCTCTTCGGCCCTGAGACGAACCCTGCTGTGGACAATGCTGGAGGAGTTGTGAGTATGCTGTACACTACAGAGGGATCAGGGCTGTAGCATAATGTCGTAGCTTTAGACAGCATCTGAACCATGCCCAATTTAAATAAGGAACAGTGGGTAGTGCATTGTAGACCTTGGTTGTGATAAGTCTGTATAAAGTTGCTAGTATTGGTAGTATTAAGTCTGATGTGATTGGGTTGTACTGTCCTTGTGAGAGTGTGAGCAGCTGTTGGTATCGGTAGTGTTAAGTCCGATGTGACTGGCTGCACTGTGTCATGTGATTGAGAGTACTTGCGTGTGTTATCCATGTTGTGATCCCCTCACGTGTGTTTCATTAAAGATTATTTCTGCATTCAGCCTGTGTCCAGACTTGCTATTCTTTGAACCCACCAAATTTTTCCCTTCCCACACAGCAGGGTCAAAGCCAAAAAAAAATGACTGCTCCAAATAGTCAGAGGGAAACTAAAAATTTGCTGCATATTTCAGACAAGTACACAGAAAGACTAGAGTTGTAATGAAATTTTAATTACTTAAATATTCAATGGATACAATATGAAAAGATACAAAATCCCGAAACTGCAATCAAGCAATTTTTAAAAAACCCAATATGTAGCAGGCCCAACAAGAGAGAAGTAAAAAGCAATCTGCTGGAATAATGCATCAGGTCAAGTAGTATCAGCTGGAGGATGAGAATGGTTGCCATTTTGTGTCAGAACCTTTTGATTTAGACTGGGGGAGTGACGTTGTTCAAGGGAAAGGAACATCAAGTCTTCTGCGACAGTGACCACAGCTCAATTCGATTTAGCAAATGGCAAAGATAAATAGGAGTAAATTGGTTTAGGCTGGGAAGTGATTTAAAATGGTGCACTGGAATAGGCTCTTTGATGGTAGATCAGTTGCAGACTAAAGGCATATATTCAAAGATGATCACAGTAAATACTTGCTCATCAAAAAAGAGCAAAGCTGCCAAATTTGGGGCTCATCTGATAACAAGGTCCATAGAAAGTCAGATTAACAGGAAAAGGGAAGCTTCTGTCTGATACTGACCGAGAACTGTGGAAAGCCTCAAAGAATACAGCAAATATTGGTGTGAAGTTAGGCAACCAAGTTGAAATAACAATAAAATACTGGCAGACAATAGAGTTGGGTTCATCTGGTTGGAGAATATGTACAAATTATTACAAAAAGGGAATTATTTAGGAGGTTAGCATCTTTCATGGAGGACAAATCATCAGGTTTGGATGAAACATGTTAAAAGCCGAGCAGGTCAGGCAATAATGGTCAGGCATCCATGCTTTTAGAGACCTGCTGGGGGATTAGATTGTTGTTTCGATTACAAAGGGAGGAAAGGTTAAACAAAGTAATTAAGGGTGGTTAGTTTAGTGGCAGGGAAATTAATGGAATCAATTCTTAGATAGAGAAATAAAACTTAATTTAGCAAGGCACAGATTAATCAAGGACATTCAACATAAAGTAGTTTTTATGACGCCGATTGACTAATTTGATTGAATTTTTTTGACGAGGTAACAAGAAATGTAAATGAGACCAATGCAGTCTACATGGACTTCAGCATGGCTGTCGACAAGGACTCTCAAAGTTAGTGTATTCAAAAATATAAAGCCCATGAGAATGGCTAATTGGATCAAAAATTGGCTCAGTGCCCAGAAGCTGGAGGAGATGATTGACAGGTATTTTTGAAACTGGAGTTCCCCAGCTTTCAGTACTGTGTTTTAGGGGGACATTACAGGATATTTCCATAGAACCTTAAAAGGTATCTATGCAAGAATAGGTTAATAAAACATTTAATAGATCTGAGATTATTGCCCACGGTGATGAATGAATGATTATTACTGCATTTTTAATACTAAATGTTATTCTAAGAGGTAAAATAGCTCAATTTATATTTTCTCTGATTCTCACAACTCAAACAAGTCAGTCCCAAGCCTACTGCACCAGATGGGTCACCTTAAATGCTGCTACAACCTTCTTATACTCTGGATCAGTACATTGCCAAGGTGGGTATTGACCAACCTCATGCAAAGATGAGTTGAGCTCCCAGGTTATTCTTTGCAATGGGTTACCTGGTGGAACCTATCTCTGACCTTGAACTGAAAGGCCATTAGCTCAAATGGAACTGATTTGTGCTTTGTCTAGTTTTGACTAGAGTGCAGGTGCATGGAATGCACTGCAAAGGAACACACAAGGTTTTTAGACAGACACACCAACAGGAATGGATAGGGATTACATGCAGGCAGAGTAGATTATTTTAAATTGGTATCATGGCCAGCACAGACATTGTGGGCCAAAGGGCCTGTTTCTATGTGATACTGTTCTTTACTCTCCAAATGCAAGAACTCAAGGTTCTCCTGCTTGTTCAATGCAGTTTCTCTTGCCACCTTTCCAGGCATCTCCACCTTACCTGGTTGCTTGCGTTGTCGCAAAAAAAAACTATCCGAAACCATCTCACCTGCAAATGAAAAGAAGAAATTATGAAAAAAATGAGGCAAAATAATTCCCACCGGAGGGGTCAGAAAAACAGCACATGATAATGAACAAATTCTCCGTTTTCAGGGGATCATTTGACCATTATTTCACTATTGCCTGTTGGAGTTTGCTGTGCATAAAATAATTAGATTTGCTGGGAATATAGTGGCATATCTGGAGATTATCAAAGGTGCTAAATGAATGCAAGTCCTTTAACCAAAATTGAGACCACAATCAAAAAAGTGCTCATGAAGGAAAACTGCACCCAGGGCAATGGAGGAAAGTTGATATTATAAATTATTACTTAGAAATTTTAGTTACAGAAGAGATAGGCTCATGTCACGTGGAGGACATACCCGAGAGGCTGTGTGCAGCAGATCATTATGAACATAAGAAATAGCAGCAGGAGTCGGCCATTCAATGATCTGATGAATGGCTCATTTTCATCTACCTGCCTTTTCCCCATCTCCCTTCATTCCCCTGCTATTCAACCATTTCTGAAATATATTTACTGACGCAACCTCCGCTGCTTCAATGGGCAGTGAATTCCATAGCTTCACCACCCTCTGGGAAAAGTTCCTCCTCATTTCCTAAATCTACTACCCTGAATCATGTCCCGTTGTTCTAGTCTCCCCTACCAATGGGAACAACACATCTACCTCCATCTTATCTATGCCTTTCAGAACTTCATATGTTTCTATAAGACCCCTCTCATTCTTCTAAATTCCCAGTTCCAGATGACTCAATCTCTCCTCATAGTAATCTCTTATTAACCACAGAGCCCCAAATGACATAGGCATTCTGTCGTTAGTAAGGGATTACTAAGGTGATATGTGAGTAGGGAAAAAAATATTGAGAACAACTGTTATAACTAACCCCCTCATCTCTGGATGAATCAACCTGGTGAACCGCCTCCAAAAGCATTATATCCTTCTTCAAGTAGCATTGAAGCAGAGTCATTCAGTGGGTCCCACTGATTCCCTCAGAGTCCATCAGATCGCTTTCCATCATAACAGACTGCAAAGGATGAGATATCAGAGTGTTTTCCACAATGTAAAGGACAGCTAACATCAGAGAAGTGCTCAACCAGAGATCCTCACACCCAGGACCTCATCAATACCCAGGCGCCATCTGGTGAGGCACCAAACCGTACATTAATCTTGACAAAAGAAATAATAGGTGTGTTGACACAACAGTTACACTTGATGCACAAGACAGAAAATAATTCAAAACTACATGGCCGAGATGGATACAGCGGTCACCAACCCATGGCAGGTACCACAGATGCTCGACATACAGGGCACTTGCTTGCCACCTTGAGGTGATGCTTCCATCTATTAGCTTCTTGAAAATAGATTTCAATTTTCAGAGCACCTATATAAGATTCTTTTACCTGTGGGGATGGCAGAATTACCACTAATTGGTAGTGCAAAAAAAAAACTGTACACTGCATAAACATGTAAAAAAAGAACTGTAAACAGATAACAAAAGTAAATAAACTAATTGTGCAATATGGAGAGAACAAAAAGAAAATCAATAAAGTGCACAAGTAAGAGTCCTTAAATAAGTATCGGATTGAGTTTGGTGTTGAGGAGTCTGATGGTGGAGGGGTAGCAGCTGTTCCTGAACTTGTACCTCTTTCCTGATGTTAGCAGCAAGAACAGATCATGTGCTGGGTGGTGAGGTTCTTTGATGATTGCTGCTGCTCTCCGACGGCAGTGTTCCCTGGAGATATACTCAGTAATGGGGAGGGTTTTGCCTATGATGTCCTGGGCTGCGTCCACTACCTTTTGGAGGGCTTTATGCTCAGGGGTCTTGGTGTTCCCATACCAGACCGTGATGCAGCCGGTCAGCGCACTTTCCACCACACCTCTGTAGAAATTTGCCAGGGTTACTGGTGTCATACCAAACATCCGTAAACTCCTGAGGAAGTAGAGTCTCTGACATGCTTTCTTCGCGATGCCATTGGTGTGTTGGTTCCAGGAAATATTTTCCGAGGTAGTGACTCCCAAGAAGTTAAATTTGCTCACCCTCTCCACCTCTGATCCCCTAATGATCACTGGATTGTATACCTCTGGTTTTCCTTTCCTGAAGTCAACAATCAGCTCCTAGTTTAGGAGACATTAAGAGCAAGGTTGTTGTTGGTGTACCATTCAGCTACGCTTCCAATCTCCACCATGTACGCTGATCTATCCCCTTCTTTTTTACAACCCACTACAGTGGTATAGTTGGAAATTCGTAGATGGTGTTATTGTTGTACCGAGCCACATAGTTATAGGGGTAGAGAGTAGAGCAGTAGGGGGTGGGGAGGGAAGGAGGAAATAAGATGTGACCCCATTGACAATCCAATAACAAAACAGTGAACATGTTTTGAAGAGAAAGTTACATCTCCTAGAAAGAAGATATTTTGCTCAAACAATTGAGAGGTTACGCTACTCCTTAACATCTCAGCAAACAAAACACAAACCAGCAGAAAAGCTGCAAGAATTGCTTCTACTTCCCCTTTTTTTTTTGCATAGAAGCTTCTTCATTTCCCATGCGGATTCCGTTCCTTTTGCCTTTCCATATGAACTGCTGCTTGAGCCATTACATATTTTCCAAAGCCTGACATTGCAATCATTTTTCTTGTGAGCTTTTCTAGTGCATTTTTTCTCTTTTGCCTTTTAATTTGCTTTCCATTATTGTTGGCTCTTTCCTTACATATTTCAGTAGGATTTAATATTAAAAAACAAGTAATAAAAAAGGCATCTTTGCAATTCAAAAAAAATCAGGAATCTGGAGAAAATAAAAATCCTCGGCTCACGTAGCTCCATAAAAGTGGCAACACAGTGAATCAGGTGGTAAAGGCGGCGACGACCACCACGTCAGTCAGGTCACGGAGTACAATGGTCAGCAAGTCACATTGCAGTTGTATAAAAATGTGGTTTGGCCACAACTGGAGTATTGTATACTGCTCTGGGTGGTACATATCAGGAAGGATGTGGAGGCTTTGGGAAGGGTGTGGAAGAGATACACCAAGATCCCAGGATTAGAGAGCATTGGCTGCTAGGGTAGATGGACAAAACACAGATTGTTTCCTCTGGAGCCTGAGGGGCGATCTGATGGAAATGTACAAGATTATGAGCTGTGTAAATAAGGTATTTTTTCTCCAAGTTGGTGTCAAATAGTGGAGGGCATAGATCTAAGAGGGGGAAAGTTCAAAGGAGATGCGTGGGGCACATTAGTTTTTTTTTTGCACAGAATGGTAAGTGCCTGGAACGCACTGCCTGGGAGGTGGTAGAAGCAAAAGGCATTTAGACCTGTAATGAATAGCGATATACAAACCACGTGGGCAGGTGGGTTGTTAGGTTGGCCTTTACACAAAAATTGCTGGAGAAACTCAGCGAGTCACGCGGCATTCTTTTTGTAGAAAAGATAAAGATCTATAGCCAACAGACCTGAGCCCTTCATCAAGGTATGAGCACAATGCAGGCAGGCGCCTGCATAAAATGGTGGGAAGAACAACAGGGGAGGAGCACAGACCCACCGACAAGAGGTTAAAGGTGGTCAAGAGGGAAAAAAAAAAGAGTATCAGGTGAGGGGATAGCTCTCTGAGCAGAGGGGGAAGGAGGTGGTGCTGGAGTAAAGGAGACAGAGGGAAGGGGAGGAGAGGGAGACCTTGGAGTGTCCTAACCGAAATCGGAGAAGTCAAATGTTAATGACATCCGGATGGAGAGTGCAGAGGGAATATTAGGTGTTGCTCCTCCAATTTGCAGGTGGCCTTGGTTTGGCAAGGTATGAGGCCATGGACAGACATGTCAGTGCAGGAGTGGGGCAAGGAGAGTTAAATTTGCATTGCGTTCTGCTCGGATCTCTTCCTGTGCTGTTGGATCTTTTCCAAGTAGCAACACAACTTTACAGAAGGTTTCTGACTTAACTCCCACTTGCTCTCGGGGCAGGATGTGTAAAGCTATTACCTAAAGATGGAAAAGGGTGTTCATACTTGGTGAAGATCAACTGCAGTGCAGAGAGAAGCTGCGTTTTAATAGCACCTCATACAGGGAAACTCAGTTTTCAATGTTTAATTTTAAATGGAAGTGGGCCACGAAAATATTAGGTCAGAGAATGCCCACATGATAATGGTTTCTCTGTCAGCAGTCAGAATGCAGTTGGTGGAGTAACTCCTGTCAGCTGATTGTTTTAAACTCCACATATATATCACTGAAAATACTTGAAACGTGCCACCAGTTTAGTCACTTTAGCTTGAAGTTTTCAGTTTAAAAAAGTAAACACCAGTTAAAGATCTATACTACGTAGGACATTACTTTTTTGTAATTGCTTGTAGTCCATTGCTGAGGAGATGGAAACTCTCCCTACAGTGCCAGCGTTCTTTAATCTTTGTGGTCAACAGTGCAGCAAATGAAGCTGTGAACAAGGGGTGTGTACTGGCTTGCTAGGGGTAGCAACAATCAGGTGTAAAATAAAAATGCCGTTCTCCTGGAGTGAGTGCTATTATTCAGAGTCCAAAATGCCTTTACTGTTCAAATTAAATCAAGCATATCCATCTCTGAGAATAAATAAAGCAAAATGAACAATTTGTATTAAAAACAAACCACTGGGTTAAGTAGGATCTGGGTGAGGGTGATGAAGGGGGGAGTAATTGTCGGATCCTGCCTCGGGACTGAGGGAATTTAAACCTTTAGACTCCGTGTCCCAGTTTTCAGTGACTACCAACAAGTGCATAGACTCCGTGCCCCTGTTTTCCAGTTTTATACCCAACACTAGATAATTCGTACCTGTGTTTGGACTGTAGTTTACCCATGGACCCAGTCCGGAGTATCTATTTAAAATGGAGTCCAAAGAATTAAGGAGAAGGGAAGAGAGGCGAAAGGGGCTCAACGGGTGATGGGGAAAGATGCTGCACAGCCGAGGCCAGGAGGGGTGGGGGAGGAAATCACGACAGGTGGATGATAGGTGGAAAAATACATGGAAAGAATGGCAGAAGGACTGGGTGGGGAGAGGCATTTAATGTACTAGAATGTGTAAGTGGGAACACAAAGGCTGCTATCTGGTAAATAAGGAAAGTGATCCTGGGAAGTGCAGATCACATCAATGGTCAAGGAGAAATGGATGGGTAGTCAGTGATGGAACAAGCACGGGAGTGGGATAAAAATGTGGGGTTGGAGGAGGGAATGGACTGGGAACAAACATGGATGGACTGGAGGTAGATGAGGAGAAGGTAAGGGTTATTTAAAAATGAAATAATCAATCTTTGTACTGTTGGGTTGTAGACCAGTTTCCAGTTTGCATTGAGCCTGACCCAGCCAATGGAGAAAGCCAAGGATATTCAGGCCCATGAGGGAATGGGAAGGGAAGTTGATACTGTAATGTTAAAACTGCAATGCTCACAATCCCTTTCCTCTCATAGATTCTGCTTGACATGATAAATTCCGCCTCCTGTTTGTCGTTTGCTCCATAATCCAGCACTTGCTATCTTGTGTCTCCATGTAACAATTTAGATGTGTGCCTTTTCCAGGAATGAAGGCAATTGGAACCTTGTCCTGCATGTCATTGTCACATCCCAGTGAAAACTTTTGGGGAAAAGGATTACCAACAGACATTAGCCAGGGCAGAATCAAGTTCTGTAATATCAAACCAAAAGTGGCCACACACAGCTCTATTTATGGTTGGTCCAAAATCCAATGTTCCCCTGGAGATCAGAAGACAATAAACCAACATCACAGCGAAAAATGTAACTGGAAAAAAAACCTATCTCAAAAACATACTGCCAGCACTTCACCTGTACCTTGAACGAGAATTGAAAACAGCAAGTCCAACTGAACACAAATTCAATTTTCAAGCAGCAACAAGTATTGAAATGCCCAAAATGTTGTATAGAAAAGTCTTGTAATATGACTCCTTGCATTAATAATGATTTTGAGGCTGCAAGATCGTAAATCTGACTCGAAGACCAAAATTCACAAAGCTCTATATCCCTTTCATTTAGATGGCAAACAAAGTACTTTGATTTTAAATGCAGCTATTGGAAACTGTCCAAAACCTTTTCTTTTTCTTCTTGGCCACATGTTCTTTCTGGCCACGATCTCGGGCTTGTCAAACTTCCTTCCCGAGCTTAGCATTTTCAACTGCACACAAGTTGATAGTTTATTGAAATAACAGAATCTGATGTTGGCAAATGAGCATTAATCTAAAACTCAGATCCCAGTTCAGATTCCTGCTTCTTCTCTGGAAGGAGGGTATGTGTGCAGCCATTTAATATTGCAATTCCATGCCTACCCCTATTTTAATTAGTGAAAAAGCTGTGTTTACCAACTGGATTCAAGCCAACAAGTTTTTAAATGGAAGAAAATAGGTTTAAAGCTTAGAGGTTTTTGCAAGAATCCTTAATATGCAACAATTTGTAAAATATCTCAATCTATTTTGTGCTTTATGAAACTTGAAGGTAACATCCACACACAATTCTTCAGAAGTTCATTAAAATTCCGGGTATCTGGAATTCAAGCAACTAGAGAGAAAAAAAAATTTAAATAAATAAGAATAAAATAATAGGTAAAATAAATAAGTTTCAAATTGTAAAAGTAAACTTTCTCTGAAGTAGCACATAAACTTTTGGTGAAGATGGGAGGAAATATTCAGCCAGGGAGGGCCTTGGTCGGGCTTTGCTTGTAGCAACTGTTTGAATAAAGTTGTGTGAAACAGCAATGGTGTCGCTCAGAATGATGCTGCTTGCCATTGGGGCGACTCTCTTAAAGTGTCTCCTTACCCCTGCTTAGTAAGAGTTGCCCTGGTCAGAGGCTTTAACTCTAAACAGGTGGCTCTGTAGAGGGGGAGGAACCTGCAGTGAAGGTTAAATGTTTTCAAGGAATGAGACTGAAAATAAAATAAAATGATTTAAAGTTTCTATATTCCTGCAAGTGAAGTTTGTTCAGTGCAAGTTCAGTCTTGAGATTTTGTCTTTTGTCTTTTAAACTGTTTATTCTTAATCCAGGTTTTTAGTTAGGCATTTAAAAGGCAAGTCTCAAGCAACCGGAAAATGCACTTATCCAGCATCTACCAATTGCCAGAGGTGCTGGATAATGGGGTTTTACTGTAATTCATTACTTTTCAGGTGTTTGACTCACTAAGGATGTGTAAAAGCTCTTCTCAAATGCAAAAATGATTATATTTTTAAAGCACCTAGACTATTTTCAACTACATGATTTTGGAACAGAACATTAGATACTTATTTCAAACAAGAAAATGACAGTAGCCCCATATAAATAAAATTATACAGTTCCAATCAAAATACCACTAATGATAAACATAAACACAAACAAAGGGACCAGTGAAATATTTCATGGCTTCTAAATAATACTTTTTCCACTTTGGTTAATTCAGGCTGTTAATAGTTTATTCATCTCATCCAATGAACTTTCAAATGTTGATATTATTCCCACTAAGCTGGCCTCTTCAAAGTTCAGAGTATATTACCAAATCTAACATTACAATGAATTCTAAGTTAGCAATTTAATCCTGAAATACAAGGTGTTATATCGAGATAAAAGTCCAAAATTTACAGCGTACACTTTTAAAATATTTTCAACAAATCTCAAACCTTAAAAAGTTCACAGAAAACCAAACTTTAGCCTGAAGCTTTCAAGTGTTTTTTTTTTCTTAATTTATTATGAATCTTCATATTTCAAAGCAACAGATTTGAGAAAAGCAATCAAACGCAAAATGCTTCAAACTTGGTGCATCGATTCAACCTTGCAGCATTTATGAATTATCTCATTTTAAAAAAATTTTCAAAAGGATAAAAGGTGTTAGCTGTTCCTCCAGATTACTGCTGCGGGATCTGTTCTCCTTGTGCTGTTACTGAAACCGTTTGGAATAGATACAGTTCAGTGTTAACTTTCTGTTATTACTGCTGCAGAAAGTAAAATGAAAGGTCTGATGTTGTGGTTACATCTTCCTGCTCTAAATTTACACCCTTAAGGCATCCCACATATATAATCATAATCAATGGAAAACCCAGACCTATTATTACAAATGTAAGCAGACACCTCAAATGGATTAAGCAATCAAGTATCTTGTATTCTTCTCACAATGGTAGGGTTTGAAGCTTCATTATGATGCTCTTGTAGAGAGAAATCTTATTTACCATCTGCCTCATTTTTATTACTTTTAAGGTAGGCTCAAAGAAATCAGACTTATTTTATCTGGAGACGTGTGAAGATTGTAGCAAAAATCCAGTACCACTTGGATTAAAGTGTGAATATTCTTTCTCATTTATACTCATAACTTGACATAGTGCACCCCAAGAATTTCACAGTAAAGAAAGAAGAAAATGTGTTTCAGACCTCTTCATGTCATCAGTGCTTTCAGCTATCTAGTTAGCTAGCTATATATTTATACATTGGCACCGTTGCAATTAATGTACACAAAGCAGTGAAAATAATTGTCAATTTTTTTGCGTATCTTTATTTGCATCGGTTGTGGATTAATGTCAGAACAACGAGAGAACCACACTACTCCTTTTCAAAGAGCACCATTAGATATTTCCCCAAAGAGATTTGTTTGCCAGTTGTTTGGATGAGCTGAAATTCCCTCCAACTCAATTCTGAGATGGTCAAAGCTTGACTTTTTTTCCCCCTTGCCCTAGTTTTTAGAGCCTCTCTTTTCTTGGCATTTGTCCAAAACTGAACTGTCTGAAACTCTTTAGGACTCTAAGATTATATCTACGTCACCACAAAGTGTGCTTATTTTCACCATTGATAATGCTCGTCTTCCGCTGAAATCGCTAGACTTCTCATTTCCAACACACCGTGGTTATTCAAAATACTGCTGCCCATGTCCTAATTTGCATCAAGTTCTAATCTCCCGGAGGAGTCACGTGATGGAGTAGTGGCCGGACGGTGAACTCCAGCCCTCTCCAGAAAAATCGGGAAAAACAAAGGAAAACACAAAGGCACAGAAATAAAAGTTACAGAAAAGTGAGTATAAAGGTGGAAAGAAGATGGCGACAAAAAAAGAAAAATCGAAAGCAACGGTAAGAAGAGAGGAAGAGAAGACAAAGGAGGAAAAAGGTGAAGGCCTTACCTGTCCGAAGAGGCCCGCTGCGGAGAGAGAAACCCGCTCCCTCAGGTCAGTAAATAATGGACTACAAAAATGGCTCGCAGAGCCGAGTAAAAGTGCGCAACCGCGCATGCGCGATACTTCGCGCATGCGCGATGCGAATGAAAAAAAACACACCGACAGGAGGGGGGACCAGCTGGGGAGTCGATCTCCACAGCCGGCAACGACAGCTGCAGAACACCTGCAGCAAGAAGAGACCACAGAAGACAATAGAAACAAGAAAGAAGAGGAGGAAAGGGCACCAAAGAAACAACAGATGGTCAACCCAGAGGAAGAAGAAGAGGAAGAGTACGGTGAAATAGAAGAAGAAAAGATAGGCAAGGTAAAGGATATACTTGCTCTTATTAAAGGATACATGGAGTCATTTAAAGAATGGCAAACACAGGAATTTAAGGATTTAAGAAAAAGAATAAACAACACAGAAGAGAAAATAAATAAAATGGAGATGACCTTAACAGAAATGGGAAAGAAAATGGACAAGATGGAAGAGCGGGCAGTAGCAGCAGAAATGGAGGTAGAAGACTTAAAAAAGAAATTGGAGAAATCTAATAAAAAAACTAAAGAGACACAAGAACTACTAGCTCAAAAAATAGATACAATGGAAAACCATAACAGACGAAATAACATAAAGATAGTGGGCCTTAAGGAAGATGAAGAAGGCAAGAATATGAGGGAGTTTATAAAAGAGTGGATCCCTAAGACCCTAGGATGTCCAGAACTACAGCAAGAAATGGAAATAGAAAGGGCACATAGAGTATTGGCCTCTAAACCACAACCACAACAAAAACCAAGATCTATTGTAGTAAAATTCCTAAGATATACTACAAGAGAAATGGTACTGGAGAAGACAATGGAAAAAGTAAGAGAGGGCAACAAACCACTGGAGTATAAAGGGCAAAAAATCTTCATTTATCCAGATATAAGTTTTGAACTCCTAAAGAAGAGAAAAGAGTTCAATACAGCAAAGGCGATTTTATGGAAGAAAGGGTATAAATTTATACTAAAGCATCCAGCGGCATTGAAAATATTTATTCCAGGACAACAAAACAGACTATTCTCGGATCCAGAAGAAGCACGAAAATTTGCAGAACAATTACAAAAATAGACTGAGGGAGGAAGACGGGTAATGAGAGTTAAAATGATCACGATTGATATGTATGTGGGTAAAGACAAAAATAGACTGAGGGATGAAGACGGGTAATGAGAGTAAAAATGATCACGATTGATATGTATGCGGGTAAAGAGGTATAAGAGTGAATAGAGACAATGAGCATACGTGAATGTATCTGTACTTAGAGGAAAATATAGATAGTATAGACAAGAATTAATAAGGGAAAGTAATGGAATAGAGAGAATAAGGAGGGAATTAAAAGAGTGACCTTTGTGACATATGAAAAGTGAAATCTTTTCCGGGGGGTGCTGGGTGGGGGAAATAGCGGTCACTGCAAAATCAATTGACGCTTGCGAGTGGATTCGCAAATCCAAATGGAGAGGGGAGATGTGGTTGTCCGACAAGGGATAAAGGACAACTCAGGAGGTGAAGGGGAGATTGTGGATAAATAAGATAGAAATAGGAGAATAAGGAAAATGTTGGATGTTGTAGGAATGTTGTCTTATAAAGAGTTGAAAATAAGAAAACAGAAATGGAAAAGGAGGAAAGGTAATGATGGAAAAACGGAAAGAGAAGATAAACAAAATATAAAAGGGCTACGCTGAACTATATGACTTTAAATATTAATGGAATACATAACCAAATTAAAAGGAAGAAACTACTAAATTTAAATGAATAAATGTATTCCATTAGAAAAAATAACATATAGGTTAAGAAATAATATTGAAATATTCGAACAAGTATAGGAGCCTTACATTAAATACAATAGCGAAAACCAACCGGGGACAAACATTACCTAAGTTGATGGAAGGAGAAGGAAAGAAAAGAATGGACTCAGTAGAATTTCTGGTGTAATTTTGTTGAATGACAACATTGTCTGACTGGCTTAATGCAACCTAGATTGTATACCTAAAATGGATGAGGGGGGGGGGTGGGGGGGTGGCTTGGGAGGAAGGGGGGGGGAGAAAAAGTCACTGTATATGTGTGAAAAAGAAATAGTGTATATCATGGATAATGTGATTTATGGTGTGAAAAATAAAAAATTTAAAAAAAAAAAAGTTCTAATCTCCCAGCACCCATAATTGACAACTTCTTTCGCTTCCAGTTAAGAACATTACAATTTTAAAGTTTTTATATCTGTCCGGAAGGTCCTCCCTCCTTTCTCTGGCATTTCCCACACCTGAATGATATCCGGGCTACACATTTCAGGTGTTATGATTATCTTCAACTTTAATTCACGATCTAGACCACGTGCTCTGGAATTTTCCAAACTACGTTTTCATAAGCCATTCCTTGACTAAACTTCAGGTCATCTGCAGAATTTCTCCTTGTGGGGCTTGGCATCAAGCTTTGATGAAGTTCTGTGAGGTTATTAAAGTCACAATGATTTCAAAATGTTTTTGTTGCACCTGAAGGATGGGACATCTGAAACCGTCGGATTCTCTCCAATCTGCATCAATTCGCTAGCGCAATGTTTGAGATTAGCTGAGAATTTACACAGACTCGCCAAGGCAAATAGTGCCTTTGGAAGACCACACAAAAGAGTCTGGAAAAACAACCAACTGAAAAACCTCACAAAGATTAGCGTATACAGAGCCGTTGTCATACCCACACTCCTGTTCGGCTCCGAATCATGGGTCCTCTACCGGCATCACCTATTGCTCCTAGAACGCTTCCACCAGCGTTGTCTCCGCTCCATCCTCAACATTTATTGGAGCGCTTTCATCCCTAACGTCGAAGTACTCGAGATGGCAGAGGTTGACAGCATCGAGTCCACACTGCTGAAGATCCAGATGCGCTGGGTGGGTCACGTCTCCAGAATGGAGGACCATCGCCTTCCCAAGATCGTGTTATATGGCGAGCTCTCCACTGGCCACCGTGACAGAGGTGCACCAAAGAAAAGGTACAAGGACTGCCTAAAGAAATCTCTTGGTGCCTGCCACATTGACCACCGCCAGTGGGCTGATATCGCCTCAAACCGTGCATCTTGGCGCCTCACAGTTTGGCGGGCAGCAACTTCCTTTGAAGAAGACCGCAGAGCCCACCTCACTGACAAAAGGCAAAGGAGGAAAAACCCAACACCCAACCCCAACCAACCAATTTTCCCCTGCAACCGTGTCTGCCTGTCCCGCATCGGACTTGTCAGCCACAAACGAGCCTGCAGCTGATGTGGACATTTACCCCCTCCATAAATCTTCGTCCGCGAAGCCAAGCCAAAGAAAGAAGACAACGATTCATTTTGTAGAATTTAAACAATTTGAGAATTTTTTTAAAAAAGCACAAAGACCTTTCAAAATATGTATGCTTCATGCATTCTCGAACATCTGGAAAGTTATAGGTTGGCCATAAAAATGAGCCATTGCACCGGAGGAGAGAAATGCAAAAAAAAACCCCAGAAACACAGAGACTGAGGATAATTTTATCTACATTTTAAAATGCTGCAAAGCAAACTATTTTAAACATTCTGAATCACACTTTTCAAGATTTTAAGGATGATTTGCAGGTCA
Organism: Narcine bancroftii; assembly: GCF_036971445.1. NCBI lineage: Eukaryota > Metazoa > Chordata > Chondrichthyes > Torpediniformes > Narcinidae > Narcine > Narcine bancroftii. The sequence goes on along the minus strand of NC_091482.1, from coordinate 59,790,929 downwards.
CAGTTTCGCACATTTCCCAAAATTAGAAGTACATTTTTAATGTAACTGTGAATTAATCAGAATCTTTTGGAAAGAGGGAGGTAGTTATGACATATTAAGTTGGAGAAAAAAAAATCAGATTTGCATACGGATAATAATAAAAAAACTTCAGAAGAAGTTATGTACAGAATCATAATTAACTTTCATATGGCATTTATTTCAACAGCTGTGAATACCTTGACAATTTGCTTTCTCTAATACAAATAGATTTCATTACAGGAATACAAGCAAAAGAAGTTCATTTATTATTTTTTAATTACTTTTATTTCACAGTTATGCTTTATTTTTCTACCCTTTACTTATTTCATCAATTTTTTATGATTTAAAATTTTATTGAGTTCTTTAAAAAAGTTTCCCCAAACCCTTCAGTCATAGTTAACATTTTACAAATCCATAAGTTTCCACACATACTTATCCATAAAATAGAAACAAACATGGCAGCAAAAAAAATCATATAACCATATGTATATATTTAGACCTCTAATAACAGAAAAAACCTGCTGTTCATTAATATTCTTCACAACAAAATCCACCACTATTTCCCCCCCCCCCCCTCAGGAAACCGAGATATTTGTCCCATTTTTGTGTATAGATGTCCAAACTGTTTGTAAGGCCCACTCCTGAAATGATGGTCCCCCAAAATTCTTCCAACCTTTAAGTGTAATTTGTCTTCCTACCATTATACTTGTCTGAATCCAATTTTGAGAGTACTTGTCCCTGAATAACCCATGTGTCTCCCAAGACAGAGACTGGGGGTATTTAAAAAAAAAATTACTGCAGTATTTTAGTATTTGCTTCTTCCCAGCATTTTGCCCCTTGTTAATTTCCTCAGGCACTATGTTTCCGTCATCTTTGTTATTTTCCTGTTTCATTCTACAATCAGAGTTAGTGAGGTGACTTCCTGCTAAATCTTGGCCAAAACTTCACAATAGAAGGCTAGTTTGTAAAGGGATCTGAACTGGGAATTTAATTAAATTGCCAACATTTCAAATTTAATTTTTTTTTTAAGAACTAATTGTTCTGGTGTGTTAAAGAGCTAAGGGAAGGTGATTTTTCTAATTTTTATTAATTGATTTCAAGCTCTTAATTTACTTATGTCAAAAGGCAAAGAGATGTTTCCGACATTAACAGCATCACTTTCATGTGAGAAGTCTTGAATAATCTGGACCCAAATATTTTTGGTTTAGATAAAAAGTACCATGATCCATTGTTTTTACTTTACAGACCCTGAGGAGTTACGGCCTTGGACAAGGCCTGAGGAGTGAAGCCCTTAAATTTAAACCCATCCCTCTTTTATACATGGAATAGGATTGAAGTGGAGAATAAATTGGCAAACAAACAATGATCAATGTAGCCCTGTTTTCCAGTAGATGGAACATGACAGAAAACACAGGATGGGAAATGTTTAACCATTCTTATGGAGTTTTTCAAGGAGGTCACCAGAAACATTGATGAGGGAAAAGTCATGGATGTTGTTCACATGGACTTCAGTAAGGCCTCTGGTAAAGTCCTGCATAGCAGGTTAGTTAGGAAAGTTCAGTCACTCTGTGTTCATGGTGAGGTAGTAAACTGGATTTGACATTGGCAAGATAGGAGAATAATTGGCTGATAATGTGGTAAATTGGATCAGCAAAGTTTGTAGATGACACAAAGATTGGAGATGTAGTGGGTAGTGAGGGAACTGCACCATCTGGAAAAATGGACTGCAAAATGGTAGATAGAATTTAATGCAGACAAATGTGAGGTGTTGCATTTTGAAAGGACAAACTAAGGTACACTATAAACTAAGGTAACTAAGGTACACTATAAATGGTAAGGGTCTGGAAATAGAGATACATAATTCCCTGCAAGTGGCATCACATGGTCATAAAGAAGCATTTTGGCACATTGGCTTTCATAAATCAAGAATACAGGAGTTGGGATGTTATGATGAAGTTATAGAAGACATTGGTGAGGCCAAATTTGGAATATTGTGTTCAGTTTTGGTCTCCTACGTCAGGAAAGATACCAATAAAATTGAAAGAGTGCAGTCGAGAATTACAAGGATGTTGCCATGACTTGAAGAGCAGAGTTGCAGGGAAAGGTTAAACAGGTTAGGATTTTATTCCCTGGAGCGTAGAAGAATCAGCAGAGATTTTATAGAGGTGTATGAAGGGATATGGTCTAGGTGCAGATCAGTGGGCCTAGGCAGTAAAATAGCTCAGCACACACCAGAAGGGCCGAAGAGCCTGCTTCTCTGCTGTAGTGTTTTATGGTTCTATCCATTCATTCTTTTAGTTTCACAAGGAGTGGAAATTTCAGGACAATCCTGAACCATCCATTAGACCAACATAACAGTCAAGACTTTTTCATTTAATAGTTTTTTTTAATCCCAAAGCAGCAGTCTGAAATAATTGAAAGTGGCAACATGTCCAAGGTTTATTTGCAAAGATCAGCTCCTTTGTCCTTTCAATGGAGGTTTTAACCAAAAGAGGAAAAAAGTTAACATCGTTTCACTCTTATTGATATCAAGTACATATAAGGCAATTAAGTCTAAGGTGCGAATAATGTCCGCAGACTAGTGGATAGAGACTAATATATTTGGGCTTTGCAACCATGAGACTATGGATATTATTCACACTTTAAAGGTCTGATGTGGTGTCTTCTAATTGGACAAATTAACCATAAAGGAACAATGCAAGAAAAATTAATGATTGATTAAGTTTTCATCCTATGGGCTTTTCCTAAGTGAAGGTGTAAACTGTAACTTGGGACCATATAAATCCACAAAACTCTTTTTCTGTAGTTTCCTTCTAAACTTCTCAGAGGAAGTCTATATTTACTTAGCTACTTATGGAGAAACTTTTAACAAGTTAAGCTGTGGTCTCACTGATAAAGGGAGTGCAAAGGAGAGAAGATGCAGCATTTGGCTTAGGGATTTGAGCAGTGGTTTTCAAACTGTCCCCCTAAACTCACATTCCGCCTTAAGCAATTCCTGTGGCTTGAGTGCTCTGTGATTAGTAAAGGATTGCTTAAGGTGGCATATGAGTGGAAAGGAAAAGGTTTAAAAACCTCAGTTTTAATTATACCTAATTGACTCGTTATGTGCACATGATCATAACTCCAAAGAAAATGGGCCAACGACAAATTTTTTTCAAGCAAAATATTTCAGTAACAATTGGGTCTAGAGCAGTGATTCTCAACCTTCCCTTCCCACTCACATACCACCTTAAACAATCCCTGACTAATCACAGACCACCGATGGCCTAGGGACTACATAAGGTTGAACGTGAGTTTAAGGGGCAGTTTGAAAGCCACTGGAGGTAGCAATGTGCACAATTACTCCTGATTTTCGTTCAAACAAGCAAGCATGTATTGTTCTGATATCATTCCCCCTTCTTCATTTCCATCCTGCAAAAACATATCAACTTTTTAAATTAAACTCTCTACATATTTTTTTTATTTCAAAATTAAAAATTTAATCTAATAAGAACATTTTCTTCAAATGGTAGAATGATACCAGGAATGAAAGGGTTAGCACATCATGTCGGCTCTTGGACTGTACTCATTGGAGTACAGAAGGATGAGGTGGACCTCATTGAGGCATTTCAAATGCTGAAAGGCCTGGACAGAGTAGATGTGGCAAGGATGTTTCCCATGGTAGGGGAGTCTAGAACAAGAGGGCATAACTTCAGGATAAGAGGATGTCAATTTCTTTAGTCAGAGGGTCGTGAGTCTGTGGAACTTGCTGACATAGGTGGAAGTGAGGTCCTTCATTGTATTTAAGGCAGTTTGACAGTTATAAAGGTTCCATAATTATTATCACATAATAACTGCATTTTTAGAATTATAACATCCATGAAATTCTTTAACTTTGTCTACCGTAAGGAAGACAGAGAGTCACCACTTTGTCCAGCACCCCTCACAGAAATGAGGCCCAAGCAAGGAACCAACACTTGACCCCCTGGTTTACAAGACTAATGCTCTACCTACTGAGCTATTGGATTATTTGATTAGTTGGGGCATCAAGCTGGGGAATAGGGCTGATTGGGAGAATGGATCAGCTCCTCATTAGAATGGTGGAGCAGACCTGATGGACCAATCTTTGACTCAATGGGCCAATCTTGTGAACTGTGCAATATTTTCGTTTCCAAGTAAACAGTGCAAATTTTAAGACACTGTAAAAACCTCAAAATAATCCACAAGATGAACTCAGCAGTTCAAGCAGAAAGATTGGGAGAAGAATGGTTGACTCCCATGATACGGAACAGACAGGCAAAGGAAACAAAAAGATTTACAGGATTTTCAGAGGTGTGATAACATCTGTGGAGATGTAGCAGGTTTATATTTTTATTGGGAATAATTCTCTCCATACTCAACCTCTTTCATCTCTCCTCTGCTGAGTATTTGCAGTGTAGTTTATCTTGTGTTTAATTCTCAAGTTATACTGAAATATTTCTCACAATACTTGAACAAGTGCTCTTTCACATCCTCAATACGGAGTACAACTGCATATCCACAGATTCATGTTCATTTCTTTTGCTCTGCAGAGACATAGAAATGTTCCTTACAAGACATTTTAAATGCCATCACATTAGTTTGATGTAGTCAGATATCAGATCGGTGCATATCCGATGCTGAAGGTAAAAGCCCAACAGATAAATATAATGAACTTCATATGATTTATTCTTTAACATTAAATTTTGAAGGAAATCTAAAAGATCATGGGACGGAAATTCTTTCTCAGCTGTTTTACAGAGTGCACCACCGAACAGTGGATGGTTCTGAAAATTGGTTTTACCAATTGCTTCCAAAATCCAGTCCATTGGAAATGTTAAATGTGGTTTGCTAATTTTCCTCTTGTAGCGTAAACTCGACCAATGACATGGTGCAACTCTTCAAGGATCAATGATAGTTAAAGGGAGTGGCAGGCATTTCAATGACCTTGTTTTGCTTGAGGCCAATTTATTACTAATAACTTCCAGGTAGATACGAGAGGAGGGAGGAAATTAGAGGATAAGAATTTGATTTTGTAGCAAGAATTTTAACCTTTTTATGAACAAAAACAGCTGACGGTGGCCATTTAAATCCATCACTAACATCAAATACTCAATAACTATAACTCAAGACTAAACAAATTTTTGTTAAACCTTTCAGTGAGGGACCAAAAAGAAGCTTTGATGTTTTTTTTTCTTCGTATTCAGTACTTGGGTATGTTAGACATTTTGGGCTGAGCAAATCCTGGGAAAGGGAGGGTCTCCTGAAACTTCCATCCATTTACATTGTCTGCCCCAACTGATTTACTTGCATTGAACATAAGACTATAGCAAAACCAATGGGAAGTGGTCGATGCCGGCTAAGTGTATTTTCCAGCTGCTTGAGGCTTACACTTACAATACCTAACTAATACACCTGCATTAAGAATAAACAGTTTAAAAGCCAAAAGTACTTACACTAAATAAACTTCACTTGGATGAATATATAAATAAAGCATTTTACTTTATTTTCAGTCACATTCTTTGAAAACATTTAACCATCACTGCATGTACAGGTTCCTACCACGCCATGGAGCCACCCAAAAGATGAACAATGACATTCTTCTTTGGCTTGGCTTCGCGGACAAAGATTTATGGAGGGGTAAATGTCCATGTCAGCTGCAGGCTCGTTTGTGGCTGACAAGGCAGACACGGTTGCAGCGGTTGCAGGGGAAAATTGGTTGGTTGGGGTTGGGTGTTGGGTTTTGCCTCCTTTGTCTTTTGTCAGTGAGGTGGGCTCTGCGGTCTTCTTCAAAGGAGGTTGCTGCCCATGCCTATGAATAACGCGGATTTCTCAAAATTTAAGGAGGAATCCCCATTCAGATGGCAAACGCAGGCAATAAGATACCTAGGTGTGCAAATAAACAAAAATCTAGGCCAATTATATAAACTCAATTACAATCCACTAATGAAAAAATTACAGGACGATTTAGAGCATTGGAAAGAGCTACCACTAACACTGATAGGAAGGATAAACTGTATTAAAATGAACATTTTTCCAAGGATACTATACTTATTTCAGGCATTGCCAATACAACTGACAGAAAAATTCTTCAAAGAGTTAAAGAAAATAATAAGGAGATTTTTATGGAGAGGGGGGAAACCGAGGATAGCACTAGACAAATTAACAGAATGGTATAAACAAGGAGGCTTACAATTGCCAAACTTCAAAAATTATTATAGAGCCGCACAATTAAGGTACCTATCAGATTTTTATCCAACAAGGGAAAAACCAGACTGGACGAGACTAGAATTAGATAAAATAGGGGAAAAGATACCTGAACACATATTATATAAATGGGACGAAAAATTGGTACAACATAGAACTTCTCCAGTATTACACCATCTCCTCAATATATGGAAGAAGATTCATGTAGAAAGAAATAAAATAAATTACCAAATACCAAAACTAATATTGACGCAAAATAAGCTACTCCCTTTTACAATAGACAACCTTGCCTTTAGAAAATGGGAAAAAAAAGGGATTAAAAGAATAGAAAATTGTTTTTCAGGAAGTAGATTCTTATCCTTTGAACAAATGAGAGATAAGTACAATATAACGGGAGATACAGCGCTGGCATATTACCAACTGAGATCCTACTTGAAAGATAAATTAGGAAGCAACTTGAGTTTACCAGAGGGAAGTAACCTTGAATATGTGATTACAGATACAATGTTAATCAAAAGATTTATAAAAAATATGTATATTAAACTGCAAGAAAAGGAAAATGAGGAAACAAATGGTAAAACTAAACAAAAATGGGAACAAGATTTAAATATAAAGATAAAAAAGGAAACATGGGAGAAGTTATGCTCTGGAACGATGAGAAATACAATAAATACGAGGCTGCGTATGATACAATATAATTGGTTACACAGACTATACATTACACCGCAAAAGTTAAATAAATGGGACCCAACAGTATCTGATAGATGTTTTCGATGTAAAAAAGAAAGGGGAACAACAATTCATGCAATCTGGACATGTGAGAGAGTAGAAAAATTTTGGGATGATCTCAATCAGATATTAAATAAAATAACAGAAAACAATATACCAAAGAATCCAGAGATCTTTCTCCTAAGTAACATAAAAAATAAAGAATTTGGAATTGACTTGGAGGATGCACAAAAAAGATTTGTTAAGATAGCCCTAGCTGTAGCAAAAAAATGTATTATGTCAACCTGGAAATTGGAAGATAATTTGAAAATACAACAATGGTATATAGAAATGAATAAATGTATTCCATTAGAAAAAATAACATATAGTTTAAGAAATAATATTGAAATATTCGAACAAGTATGGGAGCCTTACATTAAATACAATAGCGAAAACCTACCGGGAACAAACATTACCTAAGTTGATGGAAGGAGAAGAGAAGAAAAGAATGGACTCAGTAGAATTTCTGGTGTATTTTTGTTGAAGGACAACATTGTCTAACTGAATTAATGCAACCTAGATTGTATAACTAAAATGGATGAGAGGGGGGGGGGATGGGGGGGTGGCTTGGGAGGAGGGAGGGGGGAGGGAGAAAAAGTCACTGTAAATGTGTGGAAAAGAAAAAGTGTATATCATGGCTATTGTGATTTATGGTGTGAAAAATAAAAAATTTAAAAAAAAAAAAAAAAAAAAGGAGGTTGCTGCCCGCCGAACTGTGAGGCACCAAGATGCACGGTTTGAGGCGATATCAGCCCACTGGCGGTGGTCAATGTGGCAGGCACCAAGAGATTTCTTTAGGCAGTCCTTGTACCTCTTCTTTGGTGCACCTCTGTCTCGGTGGCCAGTGGAGAGCTCGCCATATAACACGATCATGGGAAGGCGATGGTCCTCCATTCTGGAGACGTGACCTACCCAGCGCAGTTGGATCTTCAGCAGCGTGGATTCGATGCTGTCGGCCTCTGCCATCTCGAGTACTTCGATGTTAGGGATGAAGTCGCTCCAATGAATGTTGAGGATGGAGCGGAGACAACGCTGGTGGAAGCGTTCTAGGAGCCGTAGGTGATGCCGGTAGAGGACCCATGATTCGGAGCCGAACAGGAGTGTGGGTATGACAACGGCTCTGTATTCACTAATCAAAAGCCACCCAAAAGATGAACAATGACATTACAGATAATTAACACCCCTTCCTCTGACCAGGGCAACTCTTACAAACCAGGAACAAGAAGACAGTTTAAGAAAATCACTCCAATGATGACCGGCATCAACAACTCTTCATCCTGGACAACGCCATTGCTGTTTAACACAACTTTATTTAAACAGTTGCTAGGAACAAAGCACGACTAAGGCCATCCGCTGGCTGAATATTTGCTCGCATCTTCACCAAAGGTTCACGTGTTACCTCACAGTATATTTACTTTTACAATTTTAAACTTGCGTATTTTTTTTAACTTAGTATTTTATTCTTAAAAATGCATTTTTCCTCGATTTTTTTTGCCAGTCGCTTGAATTCTGGATATGAGATGTTTTATGAACTAGATTGTCATATAATTTGATTTTGTAATTTGCACTACTCTTTAAATTAAAGGAGCACGTTCACACTCATATTTACAGCAGTACAAAGAAATGCTGGACACTTAGAGGTGCCATCCTTTGGCGATGGAACCTAAGATCATTCCATCTCCTTCTCTAGATGTGGAATGAATATTCTATGCTTCCGTTTGAGGGACAAGGAGTTCTCAAGAGGCAGATTTGATAGAAAAGCTTTGGTTGATTGGCCTTAAATTACAGGCTCTACATTAAACATCACGACACACAAAGCTAATGATACAAAAGTTTTGAAGAATTAAAAAAAATAATGCTTGCCCTGGATAATAGATGCTCGAATGATTAACAGATTTATTTCATGCCTAAAACAAGGAAATATAGAGGGAGGTCACAGTGAGGACTTGTTTTGCAATCATTTCAACTCCGATGGGTTTATTTCACCAATGTACAAACGATACAATACCTAGACAGTGCAGCAGGGTTATTCTTCCAAAGTGCAGGTTAACCATTTCCCCATGGCCAGATTTAAGAGGGGTCAACTGAAGGTAATATTACACTTTCAGGAAATATGATTTCCCTGTACCTTACAAAGTCATTGTACTATACACATGCTGACAGAAGTATTATTCATGGTGGGCATTCAAGAATCAGGGTCAAAAGGTCCACTACATTACCCAGAGTCTAGAAACAATAATCCCAGTGTTCCAGCTGGCAAATATCATGAACTGGCTTTTTAATAAGGGAGAATTAATCAAATAATAAATCATAAACTAATCTCAACAGATGCCCTTTCAACTTAAACTGGATTAAAAGTCAAACTGTAAAAATCCACACTACTGATGAAGTCACTTTTATAAATATATCCTAACTTTAATAAAAGCACACAGTAAATGGGTTATATCAAATTGCTTGTTTCTTTCTTTGATTTCATTAGCTCTGCAGATACTAAGTAACTACCAAATATTCAGCTCTAGTTTGTTAACACATCAGAGATCAACAAAGTGGATATTGAGACTGGACATATTTAGTCTTAACCACTCTCTGTACAATACAAAAAACAACTAAAATGACATCATTATTTATTATTTCTGCACAGCATTCAGTTGATGCACTTAGTGTTCCCTTTTGCCATTCTACAATTTTTTTGGCTACTCTGATGAACAGGACTGACAGCAGAATGAAACTAAAAGTCCAAATAGAAATTTTATTACTCTTGTGCACCTCCTTGTGGCAATTTTCTGAGCAGAGAGTGTTTGGGATGTCCCAAAAAAAAAACTGTCTGAATAACTAATCAGCTTGCATTCCCCCCCCACCCACTAGTTGTTCTACCTCCTACTTCCTTTCTCTCTCCATCTAGCGGAGATTCCTCCCCCCACCCCAACCCCGCCCCTTCCCCCTTTTGTTCGGGCATCTCTCATGTTCCCCCACACCTTGATGAAGGGCTCAAGCCCAAAACGTCGGTGATACATCTTTACCTTTGCTACATAAAGGCGCTGTTTGACCTGCTGAGTTTCTCCAGCATCTGTGTGTTTTTTCCCTCAACCATAAAAGTATCCTGTGTTTTACCAACTGTCTGAATAAAATTGGTCTTTTTCTTCTTTAAAATAAAGAATATCCAGAGACCAGGGAATGCAAGTAAACAAATAAACTGAGAACAGAATTACTGCCTGCTCAACCTCCTCCATCTTGTTTGCTTTACAACCTCCGTCAAGGGTAACCTCAGCACTGCCTTTTTAAAATACTGCATTAGCAGTTATTTCCTGTGCTCTGGTAAGAATGAAATTACAGCACTATATTTCTAAACAGATGGCTGAGACTGGACTATGCAAACAATCTGCTGGGAGAAATCTTATTGGCTCATCGCTCGGCCGCCAGATGGAGGATTCCACCTCTAGCAGGAAGACCAGCCAGCATGAGAGATGGAAAAAGACCAGCTCCTTATTCATTACGAAGCAAATATTATTTGGATAATTGGTTTACAGTGAGTCACTTTATATCTGTGCATTGTCTAATTGCACTTACGGAAGGAGGCCATTTGTTCCAATAAGTCAATGCTAGCTCCCATGGGAGCAATGCCATTAGTCCCATCCTTCCTCTCCGCCTTTCCTGTAGCCCTGCTACTTAGTTCCTCATGCACACCCATCAACTTCCTTCTGGTTCTTTTTGCCATTAGCCTACATGAATGAGGTAATTTACAATGGGCAATGAACCTATCAGATAGTCTTTGAGACGTGGAAAGAAGAGTATGAGGAGAGAGCCTGCCCAGTCGTGGGGAGAATTCATAAACTTCATCCAGGTAACCCAGGGGAGGACTGAGCACAGGTCGCTGGAGCATGGAATTGTGAGGCAGAAATACTACCCACTGCACCAACATGCATCAGTGATTATTGAACCAATTTATAGAATCAACAGATATCGAATGAAAATAAGTTGTCTAATCCAGTACTTGAAATGAATATCAATTCGTTGTCTGCTATCCCATGTTTTCCTTTATCCAAATCCCAACTTCGAGATTTGCTTCAGGATTAAGTTCACTGAAATGCTCTCGAAATGGCTCCAATTGGGCAGTCAGGAGGCATTTTAAACATTCTAAAGGTCTACGAACCCAGCTCACACTCTCTTCTCGCTGCTACCATCAGGAAGGAGGTGTCAGTGCCACAAGACTCACACTATCTGGTTCAGGAACAGCCGCTACTCCTCCACTATCAGACTCCTCGACAACAAACTCAATCAGAGACCCATTTAAGGGCTCTTGCTGTTGCACTTCTTTTTTTAAAAATTTCTCTCTACATTGCTCAGTTTGTTTACATTTCTTCATTTGTTTACATGTGTAGGTTGAGTCGAGTTTTGTTTTGCACGACCAAGTGGTAATTCTGCAAAACTAACAGGAAAAAAAAAATCTCAGGGTTGTATATATTGTACATTCTCTGTCAATAAATCTGAAATCTTATCCTGCAATTCTATCAACAATTAATACTTTTGAAGTGCAATGACTGGTGTAACAGATAAAACATGGCAGCCAATTTGCATACCTCAAATGCAAAGGGCGAATAAACTAATAATCCGATTTAATGATGGTCTTTACAGTAATCCCATGGGATTCTCTACACCTGCTTGAGAATGTCGATGGGCTTTCATTTTAATGGGCCTCTTTTCAACCTGAGTGTCAACTCAGATTATGTTCTCAAGTCCCTGCAGTGAACATTTGAATTTGGAATCAAAGATGCCACCCACTGTGTTAGATTCAGAGCAATAAAAATTAAAGCCTTCATTAAAGGTCAGAAAGTAGATTTAAAATAATGGATAAGCCAATAAAAAAACCCAATAATTTTTTAAAAATTAAATTTTTTAAATTTAAATTTCAAATTTGGGAAATTTATTTTTTTTCTAGACTCCGGGTAATGCAGTGGACATTTTGACCCTGATTCCTGGAAGCCCACCATGGATAATACTTCTGAAAGCATGTGTGAAGTGCAATGCCTTTGCAAGCTTAGTATAGTATAGTTGCATCCGTGCCTGCCTGTCCTGCATCGGACTTGTCAGTCACCAACGAGCCTGCAGCAGACGTGGACATACCCCTCCATAAATCTTCGTCAGTTAGCGCAATCCTATTGCAGCAACAGAATCCCAGGTTCGAAACCAGCGCTGTCTGTAAGGAGTTTGTGTGTTCTCCCCGTATCTGTGAGGGTGTTTTTCCCCCCCGGAAGCTCCAATTTCCTCCAAAATGCACAGGGCTTGTCAGTTAATTGGGATATTTAGGTGGCACGAGTTTATGGACAGGAAGGGCCTGTTACTGTGCTGTACGACTAAATTAAAAAAAAAGAACATTGCAGCTTTTAAATTTATGTTGATAAGTTCTTATTTAGTTTCACCAGGAACTCATCAACAGAAATGGAAAGACAGCCAATCCCATACAACTCGTGCAAGTTTGCATTTTATTCAGCAATTGATCACGACTCTTCAAATATTAGCTCTTGTTACTTAAGGATGCTGGCACCGTTCGATTCCTTCCCACGCTTTGTGCATGAAGCAACAGTATTCAATTATGCTACAAATGCCTCTACTGCAATGTACTATAGACAAAATCGTCAGCACTTTCAAGCCTTTAATTTGGTTTCATTTTAGGTAGGTTAGAGAGCTTATTGTCATATACATGGAATGACGGTCTTTCTTGCGGCGGCTTCTCAGTTACGTACAACAGACGTTCAACTAAAGTATAATTAACATATAATATGCCACACGGAGAAAAAGAACTAAAAAGATTTAAAAAAATTAATGAATAATATTCACAGTTCTCTCATAGGGCGAAAAATGTATTGTTGATTGAGAATGTCATGCTAAAAATGCCAATGTCATGATGCGGTTGCTCCAATATATTTACAATGTTAATACAAAACATGTTTTTTTTTAAATTATTTGAGCCACCCAGAACTAGAACTAAATGGGAGCTCAAGATAAACAGTTCAGTGCCACTTTAATCCCTTAAAACAGCTAGTTGATTTTAATCAAATACAAATAAACTGTTTCCTTCATAACAAAGAATGGTTTATCAAGCGTAAACTTGGCATTGCTTAACAGAACAATAATGGCTCCTGATCATACACGATATTATGGAACATACGGCAAAACAAAGGTGATCTGAACTTGCACGTTAATATAACTGTTAATAAACAGGTGATTCCTGGAGTTATTGCTCGTAGTGGGGGGAAACTGGCTCTTGTTTATGGAATTCACTAGATGAGAAAGCCAGAAACATTCTGGGTTTGAGTGTAAGGATTGGGCAAAGAAGATACAACAAGCTGAGGAAAGGAGTTGGAGACAATAAACTGCAAAAGCTGGAATCTGGAGCCAAAAAATGCAAACAGTAAGAGCAGTTCTCAATTATTCTCCCCCCCCCCCCACCCCACCCCACCCACCCCACTCACATACCACCTTAAGTAATCCCTTAATAACCAAAGCACCTATTCCATAGCACCTAAAGCAGAGGTTCTCAACCTTTTTCTTTTCACTCACATACCAATTTAAGTATTCCCTATGCCACTGCTTTAATTGTACCAATGTGACTCATTATGTGCATGGTTTCATCACTCCAAAGGAAATGGGCCAATGACAATTTCTCTCAAGCAAAATATTTCAGTAACAATTGGGGCTCGAGCAGTGATTCTCAACCTTCCCTTCCCACTCACATCCCACCTTAAGCAATCCTTTACTCATCACAGAGCACTTATGCCATAGGGATTACTTAAAGTAGTAAATGAATGGAAAGAAAAAGTTTGAGAAGCACTGACCCAGAGGATCTCAGCCAATTGACCAGCATTAGTAGGTGAAAAATGGTCAACATTTCAGGTCGGAACACTTCATTGGTCTCGATGAAGGGACCCAACCCGAAATCTTGACCATTTTTCTCTTACTAACGCTGGTTGACCTACTGAGTTCCTCCAGTAGTTTGTGTTGTTCTTTTGATCAAGGAAAGGGGTTGGTGACTATGAGGAGTAAATGAGGGAAAGGGTGATGTGAATGCATTATGCCTATCACCAACGGTGGTGGATGCAAAAATTAAGTGTGTGCATTCAAAAATGACACCATTCCAAATCCAGTTACCAGTATGACACCATTATCTCTGGCTAGCAGAGACGATTTATCTATACATTCAAATATATCTGGAAAACTAGTTGATAAGCTGAACTTTTAATTTGCAAGGAATCAACAAATTGTCTAACAGATACTGCATAAAGCAATCTATCGATGGCTGGGATTATTTTTGAAGTTGATTTAAATAATAGCTGAAACTAACATTGGCCTACGGTCAACTGACTTGCAAAATAAGGAATGGCTAACCAAAAAGGAAATTGCTGAAGAGCAAAATTATCCTTCTGGGGTAAATTTCCCATGGCAAAATGAGAGAAAAACACAAATAACTGGTCTGCAACCATCTGCGTATTTTGAGAAGTCAGAGTCATGGAGATATGGCACGGGAATTAGCTCTTTGACCAACTACCACCACCACCTCTCCCGCTTCTTATTCTCCCATCATTCTCACTGTCCCCTCCCTGATTCTTCCACTCACTTGTACAGCACATGGTGAAGTTTTAAAATGGCAACAAAACACAGATCTGAGTTTGAATCGAGAAGCTAAAAGCATTAGGCAGCAAAATATCACAGAGGAAACGACATCATGATGTCATTCTGATTTTATTCAACCTTATCAATTACCCATTTCAATGTCTGGTTGTTCATTAAATAAACTCAAGGTAGTGATCTCAACTCTATTTTGGGAATGTTCCGTCAAAGTAAAGATGTTGGCTCTAAATGTTCCCTTCATAACCTTGAAAATTTTGTCTTCTTGCAGTAATACATTTGAAACTATTATTTCACATTCACCATTTTGATACCCTCAAAGAGGCCAAAAGGCCAATCGACAATTCATTCCAATGAATATTTTTCCAACCTTATTTTCTTTGAAATTATCATGAAGTCTTTGAGATCTCCTTGAGTCATGGGATCCAAGCTCTACTGATATAGAAATGCAAAGGCCAATTTTCCAAACACACTGGCAGCGTATCCTGCCAGCTGCCTATTCTGCGAAGAGCTGTGATTTCTCAGCCAATAAAATGTCATGCACCCTGCTGTACCATGCAGACAGAAAATCATCCCTCATCTCTATGTCGTCCAATAGATGATAATTAGGCTATGCCTTTCTGCAATTTTAACTACAATGGAACTGTGGGCTGTCACATGATCAGTTACTGCCCTTGCCTTAAAACAAACCAAGAAGGGATCACGCCTGCATATTTTACTTCTAGACATTTTGTTGGGCACTCCACTCTTGAATTCTGCTTTGTTTCTTTCACGTTGCAAAAGGTGTCAGAGATTTAAGAGCGCTTTCCCTCAGTGCCAAATTATTTGCAATGCACGGTTTCAAAACTCAATTGCTTCACGGAGAAAAGCAGAATAACATCCAAAGTTGATGGAAGAGTTCGGCAGGTCAGGCAGCATCTGTGGAGGATTTTGACCCTGCATCAGGACTGGGAGTGTAAGAGGAGATAACCAGTATAAAATGGTGGGGGGAGATTAAGATTCATGATTCACTCATTCTGTCATGAAGCATTGTGCTTACTTACCAATATTTGAAAAGTTCCAATTGTTCTAGATCCTACTGGCACACCCCAGGTCTTCTCAGACTCTACTCAAATGCAGATAAACAGGCAAGTTCCAAACAATGGAAATTGGGTAAAATTAGCATCTGCTTCTTCACAAATTTATGTGTGAAAGAATCATCCATTCATTTCCACTTCCAGAACATTCCAGAATATTTCTCTCCCAAGTCTTGGCCATTGGATTAGGTTTTAACCAGACTTTATGATATTGACTACCAGATGAAAATTCACTGCACAAAATAACCTATTCATGTCACCTCTCAGGCCCCTCTGCCATTAAATCTGAAATTGTCTTCTGATCACTAATATGCCAAGCAGTGAATAACTTCTGAAGTTGTCTTGCAAACTCTTTGCTCTTGGAGAATAATTCCAGTTTCTCTCCTCAAACTGAATAATGAAGCTCTTTTGCATTGGTTTCCATTCTCTATCTGGCAAACAATTATTTATACCAACCAAATATTAAATTCCATGAAAAAACACAGCCTTTCAGTACTCTGTCTTTCAGTACTCTGCTTTTCAAACTGTTTCTTGACTTTCAATTACCCACTACCTTAAATTAAAATTTTTAAAATTTAGACATACAGAATGATAACAGGCCATTTCGGCCCACAAGCCTGTGCCGCCCAATTAACCTACAACTCCCGGTCCGTTTTGAACGGTGGAAGCCCGAGGGGAAAAACTCACACAGATGTGGGGAGAACGTGCCCACTCCTTACAAGACAGTGCGTACCCTGAGGATTCGAACCCCAGTCCTCATCACTGGTGCTGTAACAGTGTTGCGCTAACTGCTACACTAACTGTGCCGCCCACAGGTAGAGCAGTTTATTGAAGAGAACATTCAACAAATTGCTGTCAAACAGAAAAAGGTTCCTTCTCATTAAAATGACAAAAGTCTAGAAGAAAGTACCATTCAAATCCCTTGATCAAGTATTCAAGATGCTACAAAGAGACCAAATGAATGAATTAAATGACCCACCTTTACTGGCTTCAAAGTGAATCTTACAGCAATTTAATTAATTCAATCAAAATGTGAAAGCACGGCAGTAAGTCAAAGGTAACCAGCTCTGCCTCAGGTGTTTTCATATTTCAACATGTTTTGAAGTACATGACTCGTTCTTTGAAGCCTGATCCTCCAATATCTAGCCAAGACCTGTGAACAGGAGTATTAGTTAGTTGTTAAACCAGAGGAAAAATGGATTCAATTTTACTTAACATCATATTCCTCTTTACCGTAATTTCAGTTCTGAAAAATATATGCTATCAAGTTGGAATTAAATTGTACATATTAAATATCAAGGTTTTGAGGAGATTTTGTAGTTTCTACATATTTCCAAATATCTAATCTATACTACCCAAAAGTGATAGTTGAGTGTTATCAGAGAAGTACTGCAGCATGGGATCCGAACCAACATCTTCCTTTTAAAGGTCCATTCCAATGTCTATTACAGAGGAACTGTCTGCCAGTAATTGAATTAAGCCTCACAACTCATGCAACAATTATCTAATTATGAAAGGGACACATCTTCACTGGAGACCATGATTTTCACACTACAGAAAATTCTTCCAATTATGCCAGCCATTTATGACAAAGAAAGAGACATTTGTCCAATTAGAAGGCTGTAAATCTTTTGAAATTTTTTTTGTTCCAGAGGTTTGTTGATGCTTAGCCATTTGTTCTATTCAAGATTGACATTGATAAATTTGAAGGCCTAAACATAGGGGGGTTTAGGTGGCAAAGTAGGGAAAGAATTGTAGGCTTGAACAGGAACAGCTGCGATCTTGTTTTACAGTGGAGCAATTCCAAAGGGACCATATGTTTCCTTTTTTTCTGATAACTTTCAGCGAATGAAGCAGCAAGAAAAAGAACATTTTAGATTTCAAATCTTCATGCGTAGAGTTAGCTGATCTCAGCAGAGGTTCTGCAATTAGCGCCAGCGCTCCTGGACTAGGGAAAGACGAATCAACCACTCCCTGTCACGATTCAGTGCGCCTTGTGGAAGTGAGATGTGTGTGAGGCAAGGTGATCCAAACCACCAGTTAGATAGTCTACTGTCAATTACTGTCGAAATCACATGAATAAGTCACTCCTTAGCTGAGGTATTGTATAACCATTTGGTGTCCATGGAAACCTTTCCCTGCAAGGTGTTAATCTCTTCAGGGGAGATGAAGAAGTGAGAAAATTGGTGTAAAGCAAAAAAATAATATCCATGCATCATTATCTGACTGTCATGTCAAATGAAATCCAGCAGTTTATTCACGCAGGCTTCCTTTCCTGTATCATTACTCTATTAAGCAGAAAAGATATTTAACTCATCAGATCTTCAAAAACATTACAATTAAAAACTGCACTCACCTATCCTCGACTTGTATTAAAATTTAAAGTTCTATGGACTTTTACATTTGAAGTTAATTAATTCTGGAGACCATCGAGACCACACACAGATCAATCACACCAGCTGTGTCAAAAACTGGATAACACTTCACTTTCCATGGAAACTCTTTGTCTTTAGGTATACGAGAGAACTTGCAGGCTTCTGGCCAAGCTGAAGTAGTTTAAGGCATGCCATCAGGCACCGTTAAGATGTCTGATCATACTCATTAATAAAATGCGAATGATGGCTCAAAAAATTCATCATGAGAGTGTAGAAAAATATTGAAACTTTGTTTTCCAAACAAAATCTGTGCTAAATTAATTCTGAATCAGAGACTGATAGATTTCTGATAATCAAAAACATATTAAGGAAAATGTATGACATTATTTATGATTTAGCTGAAAGATCGATCAGGCTCCATGTATTAAATAGTCTTCTCCTGTTACAATATTTTTTTCAGTGCACAATAAAATTTAAAATCAAAGAAAGGAGGACTGGACAGAGCAGTTCAGATTTTGTTTTATTATTTTCCTTTTTCTTTATGGAAAGCAGTTAATATTTCAGAGTCCCGTGCAAATTCATTCAAGGTCCTTTCAAAAAAAAATACATTTACACAATCACTGTGCCCCATTACCATGAAGGGTCAAGCTAAAATGGAAGTCATTTGGGTTTAAGACGAGACAAGCTTATTATTAGCATTGCAATTTCGAAATTACTTTTGAGGTTTTAATTTATGGTAGGTAAGCAACTGAGTACAAGAATTACATTTATGCAGGAAAATTATCTGGGTGACTGTTCTTTTTTTCAAATTCCATGAAGAATTCTTCAGGAATAATTCTATTTTTCTAGCCGGGGAACATGCCTTTCTCTATGTGTCTGATTCACTCAGTGATGAGATTTGACTTGGGACGGTTGGCCGTTGGTCATGCAATATCAGGAAGGAACGTAGGACAAAGCTGAGTTTCCCTCCAACTTCTGACATGTAATGACATGCCACTGCAAAATCAGACAGCCAAGATTTGAGCCCTGTAGCTGAAAATGGTGAGAAAGCATCCATAATGAAATGTGCAAGAAGAATGGCTTTAGTGACCCACTGTGAAGGAAACTACCTACGGCCATACATAGAAAAGCACAGAAAGAGTGCAACTTTTGTCAGTGCCTATAACTGGCTCTTCCGCCCCCCCCCCCACCCCCCACCCCTCACCAAAGCATCAACATTAACAAAGTTGTCTTCTCAATATTATCACTTCATTTCAAATGGCAGATGTAGTAATCAAGTCAGAACAACAAAAACTGGAGGCAATGAACAGAAATATGTTGTTCTCAACCCACTCACTATCTGCCACACTTTTTCCATACCTTGATGAAGGGTTAAAGCCCAATACGCTCATTATGTATCTTTATCTTTGCTACATAGAGTAGTTTGACCTGCTGAGTTTTCCCGCATGTTTTTTCCTTTCACTATGAAATACTCCTCAAAGTGAAATGCAATTCTGCACGTTCTTTGCAATGTTGAATTTGACGATTTAAATTAAAACCCAATCAGCTGTAAAAAGCTTCTCAGTGAGGAGATCAAAAGGTAAACCAGTTCAAAGTGTGTTAAGAAAATACGAAACCTGCAGATGCAAGCTTCTACCAAGTTTGACATTTACTAGTTTTACGGAACTTAAAAGTGTCAAGGAACAAACACTGCAACTACCTCGTGCGCTGGATAAAATTTGTGAAGTCAAATAATAAAGCAAGACTCAAAACATCTGTGGAATTTTCCCAGTTGGTTATTTGACAACAGAAATCACCAGTTAATGCTCTCAAAGAAATCCTGTATTCTGTACTCTTACCTTTGTAGGTGGAAATAAATTGCAATGAAAAAACACATCAGCCATCTGGTGTCAGATACTTTACATGGGCAAAATTACAAAATGAAATTTAGATGAACTTCATTAGAAAATCAAGACCTAATCCATGTGGCTATTCATCACATTCTCATTCATGGATGCACTGGCATTGAAGAAACTTAAAGCAGCTTTGGATACGAAAACAGAATAAAGGCTGAAATGGAGTGTGAAAGGATAGGCAAATAATGAGAAATCCATTCATGGAGAACATTGTCACTTTCTTTATTGGGTGAACTACTTAATTATTTTGATGCAAACAATACAAGAGTCTGAATTGGTGACGTTGGAGGTTCAGCTTTTCTTCGGATTCCTTGTGTTTTCAGTTTCCCCAAAGGAATCTCACTTAAAAAGAGAAGCGCAGAATCTGATCACATCTTGTTGACTTTTAATATGTTCCACAATAAATTGCTGTACATTTGTATTGAGTGACTGGTATTTTTATTCAAGCACAGAGCTACATTGTCAACTGGAATATTCAGTCAATAAATAGTGGTGTAGAGCTTATGTAATGTCAACACTTCACCTGCTATTCACAGTTGGGAATGACCGTAA
Organism: Narcine bancroftii; assembly: GCF_036971445.1. Classification (NCBI taxonomy): domain Eukaryota; kingdom Metazoa; phylum Chordata; class Chondrichthyes; order Torpediniformes; family Narcinidae; genus Narcine; species Narcine bancroftii. Next base: position 59,770,418 of record NC_091482.1, on the reverse strand, counting down.
CCAAATAGAAAGTCACCAAAATACTGGAGGAACTCAGCACGGAGGAACCAAATAGAAAGTTGCCATGTGAATTCATCCTGAGAGGTACTCACATAATGTAGATATTAATGTTTTTTCCATATTTCAACCTGTATTCCCAGAATGAATGTCTTTGAAGAAACAAAATTGAAGTCTCCCGTCATTTGCTCATACTTCACATTTGCAAATTATTGAAATGTTTGATATGGAGATAATTCATCCCAATGATAGTGAGACTAGAGAGAGCAGGCACTCTTTTTATATACTGATCAGAATAATGAGAGGGAGTTCAACAAATAAAGACACCTGTATTGCAAAAATGAGCTCTCGGCTTGCCCTTCATTTTGCTGTCATTTCAACTTTAACAGCACATGATGAAAATTTTCGGCAGGATGCGTTAAAGGTAAAAGCGGTCGGTGTATGATTTTCATGGCACCATGATATCCTGAAAGATTTTACTTTCAGCTGGAGAGGAATGTAAATCAACAAATGGGCCATTCTATTGCAATGAAACCAGAAAAGTCCACAGGTACTGTAAAGACGCAAAAAATGCCTGCTTTGAACCTGTGGAGTTTCCCCAGCAATTTTGTGTATTTACATTCTATTGTAATGTTGTTTTTGTAACATATTGGCATGACTACCAACCAGGAGCCTGATCGTTTGTCTCAGTTAGTTCCACATATTAGAGCTGTATCTGTACAAGGTTGCCTGGTAAGTATACCTGGAAAGATGCATCTTTGAGAACATTCCGTAGTAATGCCTTTCACTTTAGGGTACTGTCAATTTACTTACATCTCCTGGACATTACTGTAAGTACTTGAAAGGGCTAAAATTACCTACCTGTTAATGATTTGGACTTATTCCAAAAAGGTGCTGAATAATTTCAACTTGCACTGCCAGGTGAGGGCACGATTAGGAAGTTTACCACTGGCTTCCAAAGGTAGAGATCGTTATCCTTACCTTTTTAATCTTTCATCACTCTCCAGAAAGCAATAGTATAAATCAACCATTCTCAACCTTTTTTTTGACCATGGTCCACTGAGGGCTCTGCTCAAAGTTTATGGGCCCCATTCCCTGTGAGGGAGTCTAGTTGGTTTCCACATGCCAACGACACAAAAAAAATTATGATTCAGTCCGTGCCCCCTCCCCACCTCCCACTGATATGTGCCATGGCCCCTAGTGGGGAGGGTGTATGGCCCCATTGAGAAAAGTTTGGTATAAAGTACAATGGACACATTGATGGCCTTTTAGTTGAACTAAATGTTAAACTGGTTTAATTTAGAAAAATGATTATTGTCATGTAATACCACATTTATAATGTAACATACATGAAATTCTTTAACTTTGTCTAATGTAAGGAGACAGGAAGTCCAGCACCCCTCACAGAAATGAGGGCCCAGCAAGGATTGAACTCACAACCTCTGGTTTACAAGACTAGTGCTCTAAGCACTGAGCTATCAGAACCAAAAAGTGTCTAATATTCACTTGTGAATTGGGATAAAGTAATATGCTCACACAATAAACAGCAGGGATGCTTTTAAAACATTTAATTTATATTATCAGGCCTTCAGAGTTTATCTCTTCCTTGAAATTTGCTACCAGCTCCCAGCCACACTAAAATGCTGCCCATTCAACTTTTCTTTCTTGCCCAAAATACAATCCAAGGCTGTAAACATTTCAGTCTTTCTCAGCATTCCCTCTTCCTTCCAAAATAATCTTTATCGTTCCTTTGCAGGCTCTGTGCCAGCTGATATCCTCAGTTCAAGACTGAATTCCATTTCTATTCAGTTAAACAAAGGGCGAAGTCATATCAGTGCCTTCAGCGACATCGCACTCTTACTGCACCCAACAAACCCTGAAACCTTATAACTAGGACGAACCAAACTGCCCAAAATCTTTTTTTTAATTGTTCATTTTTTTTTGGTCAGGATCTGGATATTACTGATGTCCATTCCCTAAATTCTTAAGAAAGTGGTGACAAGTTGCCGCTTTGAATTTCTGGGGAAGGTACACTTCCACAATGCTGGTGGAGAGACAGGTCAGAGTCTATACCCAGTGACAAATTATGTCAGCATGATAGTTTATTTTAAGTCACTATGGTGTACAACATGGAAAGGTACATGCAGGTGATATTTTCTCAATGTGGCTGATACTTTGTCTTTCTTTGTAGTTGAGTTCTTGGGTTTGGGAGAGAGCAATCTAGGTAGATAACTCCTGTACATTTTATCAATGACACACAATGGTGAAAGGAATTAATGTTTTGGTGGTGGATAGAATACCAATCACACAGGCTGCTGAGAAGTAGTTGAGCATTGTTAGAGTTCAATCATCCAGGCAAGTTCATCAAATTTTCATACAAAGAGCATTTGACAGCTCTTGGCCTGTTTTTGTTGGAATTTAAAAGAATGGGGGCATTGAAGCATTTAGAACTTTGAAAGGCATGGACAGAGTAGATGTAGAAAAATTGTTTCTGTGGTGGGAGTGTCTAGGACAAGAGGACACCAGACTTCACTTCATCAAGGACATCTACAAAAAAAAGCAGCCTCTATCCTCAAAGATCCCCACCACCCAGGCCACACCTTCTTCACTCTGCTAACTCCAGGGAAAAGGTACAGGAGCCTAAAGATAAGCACTCAGCGGCACAGGGACAGATTCTTCCCCACTGCCATCAGATTCATGAATGAAATAAAGAGACTGCCTTACTTTTCATGCACAAATATTTTTATTATTTTTTAAAATATATCTTATTGTTGCAAGATAGTTCATAATATTAACATATGCCGCAAAACAGCGATTGTGTGACTTGTTTATGACCATAAATTCTGATTCTGACAATTGCAGTGTCTGCTTAGAAAAGAGATGTGTAGGAATTTCTTCTGCCAGAGAGTGGCAAATCTATGAAATTTGTTGCCACAGGTGGTTGTGGAAGTCAGGTTATTGAGTGTATTCAAGGCAGAGATTGATAAGTTCTTGATTAGTCAGGGCCTCAAAAGGTTATGGGGAGAAGGCCGGCCAGTGAGGCTGAGTGGGAAAATGGATCAGCTCATGATTAAATGGCAGGACAGACTCAATGGGCTTAATAACCTATTTCTGCTCCTACGTCTCATGGTCTTAAGACTGACTTATACTCCCCAACCTGTTGGCGAGCTGTGCCCAGAGCGCAGAAGTGAACTGGGTAACCCGATCACTGGTAAGGTGATTCGGAACGCCGAACCTGGCGACTCATCCGTGCAACAGTGCTTGGGAGCAGGAGTCTGTGGAGTTGTCTGGCATAGGGATCACCTCGGGCCAATGAGTGGTGCGATCTACCACCGTGAACAGGTAACGGTTGCCCCGGGAAACTGGTAAGGGTCCGACTATGTCCATCTGACTGAACCATTACCGGATGTGCTCAAACTCTTGCATGGGCGCCCTGGTGTGCCTGTGCATCTTGGACATCTGGCAATGGGTGCATGATCTGGTCCAGCCCGCGATCTGCTTCCGCAGCCCATACCAGACGAATTGCTCTGCCACCATACGGACCATGGACCTGACGGACGGGTGCGAAAGGACGTGGATATGATGGAAGACTTGCCTGCGCCACTGCTGGGGAACCACTGGTCGTGGGGTGCCCATGGAGACATCACACAGGACGGTGCCTTCTCCACAAGGAGTAGGGAAGTCTCGGAACCACAGGCCCGTGATGGAAGTCCTGAAGGCTCGCGTTTCCTCGTCAGACTTTTGGTCCCAGACAAGCTGGTCTAAGTCGAGGCCGGGTGTCAGCGTGCAGATGGCCGGTCGTGAGAGTGCATCGGCGACCACGTTGTCCTTCCCCGCCTTGTGCCGAATGTCAGTGGTAAACTCCGACACGAAGGAGAGGTGATGCTGCTGGTGAGCTGACCACGGATCCTTTGCCATCGTGAGCACCTGAGTGAGGGGTTTATGGTCAGTAAAGATGGTAAAAATCCTCCCCTTCAAGAAATAGCGGAAATGCCGCACCTCCAGATACATGTCCAGTAACTCACAGTTGAGGGCGCTATACTTGCGCTCTGGTGGGCGGAGAAGCCGGCTGAAGAATGCCAGTGGCTTCCATTGTCCATTCACCTGTTGCTCCAGGACGGTGCCGACGGCTGTGGCAGAGGCATCGACGGAGAGCGCCATATGCAGGTCGGTGTTCGGGTGGGCGAGCATGGTAGCTTTCGCGAGGGTGTCCTTGTGGCCTCGAATGCACTTCAGGCCTCTGGGGTCCAGGTGAGCGTTTTGTGCTTGGCTGTGATGAGGGCGAATAGTGGCTGCATGATGCACGCGGCTCCTGGGCTGAATCGGTTATAGAAGTTGACTATACCTGCGAATTCCTGCAGCCCTTTGAGGTTGTCCAGGCGTGGAAACTCCTCGATAGTGGCGACCTTCATAGCAGCGGGTGTGGCTCCTTCAGCCGTGACGGTATGGCCCAGGAACTGCATGGATTCTTTCCCGAACTGGCACTTGGCTGGGTTGATGGTGAGGCCAAAGTCGGCCAGCCGGGAGAAGAGGGCGGGCAAATGGACCTTGTGTTGTGCCTGATCCCTGTTGGCAATGAGGATGTCATCCAAGTAAAAGAAGACGAAATCCAGGTCCCTGCCCACTAAGTTCATGAAGTGTTGGAAGGTCTGAGTGGAGTTTTTTAGCCCAAACGGCAGGCGAAGGAATTCGAACAAGCCAAAGGGGGTGATGATGGCTGTCTTGGGCATGTCCTCAGGGTGCACCGGGATTTGGTGATACCTGCACACCAGGTCAACCTTGGAGAAAACCCTCACACCATGCACCATGGATATGAGGGATGGGGTAGCGGTCAGGAACTGTTGCCTCATTAAGCCGTCAATAGTCTCCACAAGGGTGCCAGCCACTGGAGACTTTTGGGACCAGGTGGAGCAGCGAAGCCAATGGGCTGTTGGAGCACCGAATGATCACCAACTCCAGCAGATGCAAAAACTCTTCCTTCGCCACCTGGAGCTTGTCAGGCGGGAGCCGGTGTGCCTTGGCATGAACCGGTAGACCCTGGGTGTGGATGTGGTGGAACACACCATGGCGCGTGAGGCAATGGGGAACTGTGGACTGAGGAGGGCTGAGAACTCATCCAGGATTCGCTGGAACTCATCTCTGGGCTTGCTGATCGTGGACATCTGCGGCTGCTCTGTGCGGGAAGCGTCAAGGTGAACAGCCTGGAAAGTCCGGGTGTCTACTAGACGCCTACCTCGAATGTCCACCAGGAGGCCATGGGCGAGAAGGAAGTCGGCACCCAGGATGGCGGTTGGAAGGGACGAGACGGTGAACTTCCACGAGAACTTTCGTCGGCCAATCTGGAAGTGGACTGTCTTGTTGGCCACACGGAGGGGAGGTCCTTGAGGTCGGTTCCTGGACTCGATGGCTGTGGCCAGGATGATGCTGATCTGGCCCCCAGTGTCAACGAGGAAGTGCCGACTGCTAACTGAGTCCCGCAGGTAGTGGAGGCTGTGTCCTTGGCCAGCCACCATTAACAGCGGCCGGCCTGCTCGCTTCCCTGGAACGAGCAGGGCTGGCAACACTTCTGAGCCTTGGCTCTACTGTGCTGGTGGTAGAAGCAGAGGCCTGGAGCATATGCCGTGCCCCTGGTTATGCTCTTGTTGGCCCCTGCAGGGGCCTGGTGTTCTACCACAGCGCTAGGAGCAGGCTTGGTGTGGTCATGCCTGTGCCTCATAACCTGCTGGACCACCGAGCCCTCCGGGAATCGCTCGAGCCATAGCACATGCCTTCTGAGCAACCTTCCACGGGTCAGTAAAGCTCTCTTGGGCCATTAACAGCTGGACGTCGTCAGGCAGATGGTTGAGGAAAATTCGCTCAAAGAGTGGGCAGTTGGTGTGATCACCCATGAGTGCGGACATCTTGTCCATCAGCTCCACCAGGGACTTGTCCCCCAAGGCATTGAGGTGCAGCATCCGAGTGGCACACTGATGCCTGGATAGTCCGAGGGATCCGGTGAGCACTCGCTTGATGGTCCCATATTTGTCTTTGGCGGACGGGTGCTGAACGAGGTGCAGCACATGGTTGGCGGTGGCCTGGTCCACATGGTAGAATTTGGTTGTGTCGGACGAAATCTGGCGGAGGTGAAACTGAGCCTCCGTGTGGCCAAACCAGGTCTCTGGCTCCTGAACCCAGAAGACAGGCAGCTTGATGGCTATAGCACTGATCCCAGGTTCACTCATGTTGGGTTCAAAGACGTTTGAACCAGTCGGGGTCACCAATTGTAGTGGCAGCTACACTGCTACTGAAAGAACACACAACCAGACAGGTTGAGCTCAGTGAGCAGAACTTATACTCCCAGCCCAGACCTGGCTGAGAACTGCGCTGAGGGGCACCGACATCCCGTGGTCCCCCAGCGTGGGCTTCTGAGCCTGATGTTGAGAAGAAGGGGAAACCCCCGATGGCGCCATTTTGGCCGGCTGCCCCGCTGCGTGGATTACAAGCGGGGATGGTTCACCTGCCTAATGGCATGCTGCCACATAGCTACCTACTCTATCTACTTTCAGTTTTATGAACCTGCATCAGGACACTCCTCAGCCTAGTTTGCTCCAGTGAGAACAATCCCAGTCTATCTAATCTCTCCTTGCAACTAAAGTGGTTAATTCCACCCAATATTCTGGAAGATCTCTTCTGCACTCTTTCTTTCTAATGCTACCCATCCTTTCCATACTGTAGCAAACAAAACTACATACAGTATGAACAAACTAATAACTCATAACGCTGCATTATGTTATCTGAATCTTATCATCAATACTTGTGCTTACAAAAGGCAAGCAAGCTAAATTTCTTCTTCACTACCCTATCTATCTGGGGCAACATTTTCAGGTATCTATGAACTTGTACCCCAAGGCTCTCTGCACATCAGCACCTCTAAGATCCATGCCATTTACCATACATGTTCTGCCAGTATTAGATGACCCAAAATACATTCCCTCATGGCAGCGGTTAGCATAATGCTGCTACAGTGCCAGCGATTAGGACTGAGGTTCAAATCCTACTTTGTACATTCTCCTCGTGTCTGCGTGGGTTTTCCTCGGGGTCTCCGATTTCCTTGCACTGTTCAAAATGTACTGGGGGTTGTGGGTTAATAGGGCAGCTCGGGCAGTAGGTCTCAATATAAAATTTAAATTTACTTCATGCCTGAATGCTGCTGAGGTCTTGAACATGGAAATGGTCTGCTTTATTCTTGAGGATTCATGAATGGAATTGAACATTGTGTGAGCAGTGAACATTTCCACTTTTAATTTGAGGATCTCTGAAACATTTGAAATTGGCTGGCCCTTGGACCCTTTCCTGAGGAGCTTATAAAGTGATATCCTGGGGTCAGGATAATTGACCTGCAAATGATACAGCATTTTTGTTAGGTATCGTTCCATTTATTGCCGGTCACCTTCAATTTTACTAGGTTCACTGATGTCACATTCGATGTCATTTACCTCACCTCTGGAACTCAGTTTATTGGTTCATATTTAGGTCAAGAATATGAAGTGCAACCATCTAGTCTTGATGAAACCCAAACTGAGCATGTTATTGGTACACTGGTCAAATACACTGTCATGACACCTTCCGTTATTTTACTAATGACTGAAAGTAGGCAAGACCACTGCAACTAGTTGATTGGATTAGTCCTGCTTTTTTTTTGTGTTCAGGACTTGTTTAGCAGTCACTTATTTTATGACTTTGGTTGTTGACCCCCACCACCCCACATGCAAGTTTAAAATCTTCATATTTAATAGCCTTATTCCTTCCCATCTTTGTCAACCCTTCTAACTCTATCAATACGCCTTTCTAAAACCTCCTGCATTTTGTTGTGATGTCCAACTGTGTGAAAATTTAAGTTGTCCAGACAATGTGCTTGGGGATCCAAACCTTGAATCTGTACTCTATCACTTGCCCCTTTAAGATCCTTATCAAAACATTTTGACCATGCTCTTTTTAAATCATCACTTGGATATCAGATTATGAAAATCTAAACCATATTGGGCTGTTTCCATAGCTCAAATCTATGAAAAGGGAAGCAGTTTAGCAATGTGTGACAAATCCTGCAAACCTGGACTTCAATTATGCTTTGCCACCCTCCAAGAAAGAACTTGCATCGACTGGAAAAAAGTGCATTCCAAAGGATTTTTTTTTCCACTTCTGATAAAATCATTGCAGAAATCATCTCAGAGGCCACAAAATTTTGGGTCACTGAGTAAACAGTTAATAAATAATGGCTAAACAATACCAAGAATTGATGGTGCAAGTTTTAATTGAATTAATCATTTATTTGTAAATGAGCTTTTGTTAAATATTACAATCAATTGCTGCTCTTGATCAGACTGGAGGAGATAAGCTTGTAAACACTCGTGTTACTGCCTATTGAAAATAAAATTATAAGTAGGAATTCTCCAGTTTCTAAATAGGTTTTTGACAATTTGCTTTAATATTGCAGTAAAAATTTCAAGCTGGAAATTTCAAAGAGATGCAATTAAAAACTGTCCCATAAATGAGGAGGGGGGGGGGGAGGAGGAGGAGATGACCCAGAACTTGATCAAGGAAGTAGGTTTTTTGGGGAGTTTTGAATGAGGATAAATTTCTTCAGTGGTGAATCTGTGGAATTTGTTGCCGACTCATTGGGAAGATTTAAGCAGAGGTTAATTTGTTCTTGATTAGTTATAATATCAGAAGGTTTTGGGGAGGAGGCAGGAGAATGGGGTTGAAAGGAAAAAAAATTACATTGGTCATAATTCAAATGGCAGAGGAGACTAGTTGGTCTGAATGGCCAAATTTTGTTTCTACATTTTATGGAAATTAGGAGAAACAGTTGGGAAGCAAATTCTAGGGTTTACCCTGTAGGCAGCTGAAATCAAGGCTGTAATAGATAGGAAAGCAGATGGCACTAACTGCATTCCTAACTTGGCAGTTTCAGTGACAAGATTGCAAATGGTATTGCTTTACCAAGCTGTCGCCTTGAATGTTGAAGGCAGCTCCTCAATTCTGTCCAGCCTGGCATTTTGTTTGCCAGGAAGCAGAACAGTTTGCAGTTATGTCTGGCCATATTTTCTCATCAATAACACAGCACTGACTGGTACATCTACTAAGTGAGCTAACCAGGTGTTGGGGCAGGTGGTTGGTGGAAAGAGATCATAGTTAAAAATAAACAGGAAAAAAAAATTAGACATTTCAAGAGAAACATGGGGATCTAAATGAACATCACTCTGTTAACGTACATTTTTATTTTCTTGGAGAGATTATTATGAGCATTTTGATACCAAGTAGTAATGACATGGTTCCAATTGCTTGCAGCTATAAACCAAGCTTCAACCACTAAGAAAATGTTGGAAAACACTGCCTTTTATTTTAAGTAGAAGAACAGAGGGTCCCCTCCTCCTATCAAGACTGCATGATAAGCCCAACACATTCTGTAACATGTAACACACCTTTGATCATTTGATTTGCTGAATGTATGGTGCCTCCATCTTGTTTGGGACAAAGGGACTTTTTTCCTTTATTGGAACCGGTGCTCCACAGTTTTAAATTGATGTGTGAGTAAAGGGCACATTCCAGATTTTATTCAAGGTTATTTGTATACATTTTGGTTTGACCATGTAGAAATTACAACACTTTTTATACATAGCTCTCTCATTTCAGGCCACCATGATGTTTGGGACATTTGGCTTCACAGGTGTTTGTGAGTACTCAGGTATGTTTAATTGGTTCATCGGTGCAAGTAGAAGAGAACGAGGCTTGCTTCTAAGTCTGTCGATGCCATTTTTCAACACGAGGACCAGAGTTGTGGCAATGAAAGTTTAAAAGAAAAAGCCATTACGAGGTTGAAACCGAAGTATTAAAAACAGTAAGTGACATCTAAACCTTAGGATTACCAAAATCAACAGTTTGAAACATCATCAAGAAGAAAGAGCGTACTGGTGAGCTCAGTAATCGCAAAGGGACTGGTAGGCCAAGGAAGACCCTCCACTGCTGATAACTGAAGAATTCTCATCATAATGAAGAAAAATCCTCAAATGCCTGTCTGACAGATCAGAAACACTCTTCAGAAGGCAAGTGTGGATGGGTCAATGACTACTGTGTGCAGAAGAGCAGAAATACAGAGGCTAAACTGCAAGATGCAAACCACTAGTTAGCCATAGAAACAGGATGGCCAGATTAGCGTTTGCCAAGAAGTATTTAAAAGAGCCTGGAAAAGATCTTTGTAGACAGATGAGACCAAGGTTTATCTGTACCAGAATGATGGCAAGAGCAAAGAGTGGAGGTGTAAAAGAACTGCCCAAGATCCAAAGCATATCACCTCATCTGAAGAACATGGTGGTGGGGGTGTTATGGCCTGGGCATGTATGGCTGCTCACTTATCTTCATTGATGATGTAATAATTGCTGATGGCAGTCGCAAAATGAATTCTGAGGTGAAAAGAAACATCTCATCTGCTCAAGCTCAATCAAGTGCAATAAATCTGAAATGCCTCCAAACACATTGGACACCACTTTGTCCTATAGAAAGAGGATGATCCCAAAAATAATCGCTAAAGCAACAAAGGAGTTTTTCAAAGCTAAAAACTGGAGAATTCTTGAATAGCCAAGCCAGTCACCCAATCTAAATTCAACTGAGCGCGTCTTCCATACGCCAAGGAGAAAACTTAAGGGAACAAGCTCCTGAAACAAACAAGATGGCTATAGTAGAAACCTGGCAGAGCATCACCCAAGAAGATACTCAGCACCTGGTGATGTCTATGAATCACAGACTTCAAGCAGTCATTGCATGCAAGGGATATGCAACAAATTATGACACAAGACTACTTTAATATGCATACCATTGTTATGTCCCCTATATATTATGGTGCCCTGAAATGAGGGGACCATGAGTAAAAAGTGCTGTAATTTCTACATGATCAAATCAAAATGTATACAAATACCCTTTAATAAAATCTTGAATATGCACTTTAAAACTGTGGAGCACAGGAGCAAAAAAAATGAAAAAAAAATGTCTTTGTTCCAAACAAAGCACTGTAGATGTAGCCCCTTCTGTTATGGTCAAGTGTGCTATTAAGAAAATATTCTGGATACGGAGTTGAATTATTTTCCTGGGTTTATAGATCCAAACCCAGCAACTCAGTTGGCTGTGTCTGCAGGTGAATACCAGCACATTGATTTTTTTTTTAAAAAAAGGATATAAAATCACTTTTGTTTTAAATGGGTTGATTGGATTGATTGCAATCATATGAACACTTTCACCCTTTCAGACCACAGTGACAATTTTAATCATTTAAGTAGGTAGTAGTTTAGGAGCAGGTGCAAAATTACCTCCTCAAAATCAGAAAAGCACGACTTGCAACATGTCTAGTCTCTGATGGATGCCTGCTAAGCCAGATGCTGAACTCTGCAATTCAATAAAGTGCACTTCCACCAAAAAGAAGTGGATTGATAATAATTTTACTGGCATCTCCAAGAGTCAGCACAGTTCAAATCTCCTCCCTTTTAAAATGCCGCACATATGACATGTATTCTGTTCCAACAGAGATTCCTTTAGATGGAGTTTGATCCAATCACGCATTGGCAAAGTCTCACAAACGTTATCCTGCTCTGTTCTAATTCATAGTCTCTTAGCAAGTAAATCTGAACAAAATCAGTGCTGATTATGAGGGATCATGTGCTGAACCATTTGTTACCTCCATTAACTCCTCATCTACAGGAGGGGCCACCTCAAAGCAGTAGCCAAAATCACAAAAGGTTCCCCCCATTACCCCAGTCACGCTCTCTTCCTGCTGCAATGCTCAGGAAGAAAGTACAGAAACTTGAAATCTGGCACATCTCCCTTCAACAATAGAATCTTGAACCTCCTTGTACTAGGGTGGGATCGAGGTTCAAATCCCAGTGTCTCTGTCTGCGTCAGTTTTCCTGGGTGCTCTGGTTTCCTCCCATTCTTCCAAACGTTGTAAGTCAATTGGGTGTAAATGGGCGGCATATAACACTATTGCACTTTTGACATAGCATATTTTTTGCCCTGCTGGCTAATGTAATATTTTATTTCTCTCTTCCATTTACATGTGGTTTTTTTTCTTCACTGTTAATCAAACTTGAATTGATATTTACTGGAATTTTGATGTATTTGAAGTAGCCAAGACTTAATTGCATCTGTACATGGCACTGATGTATTTGACAAAAAACTCTTCATTCATTCCCTGATGGCTAGTCAGGGACCACCATGCTGGTGTAGACATTCTCACAAAGCATCAATGTAGTTGAATTTTGATGGACTGGACACTTGTGTGCTGACCTCAAAGACTTTGATTCTGCCGACAGTATAAAATGATGGATCAATAAGCACTTTGCTCTCTGCAATGTTGACTGGCCCACTTGTTTCATTGGACTGAAGCAACTCTGATCATAAATTAAGATAATCACAAATTACCTCTGCCTCAACCAAAGCAGAATCAGTACAATGTTTCCATTTTCAATCACACATCCTCAGGTATATTTGCACTGATCAAATAGCATGATAGATCCCGTTAAATACAGTAGATTGTGCTTTCATTCTCTCCCCTGCTATAATTAACTACTGCCAATGGAATATCTATTCCAAAATATTTAATTGTGATAACCAATTTAATTGAGCATCCTTGCTCAAGGTGCACAGATCACCAGGCTAAATAAACTACAGGTATATATTTTATTCCCTGGTTGTGAAGTAGAGCAAAGGATTTAGTGCAATAATCTGCAAATCTCTTGGAAAACATGTAGTGCATATTGAGCAAAGCAGTTTATCACAAAGAAAAGTGAAAGGCAAATTGATGCACCATCAATAACTCCAAAAGACTGGAAGTTATGTAAAACTGATATTCACGTCCATGCTGGTCGACTGTCAATGCCAATGGGCATGCCCAGACAGATAAATATACAAACAGTGGTTTACCACACAAATCAAAGATGAGATTCACTGATTTGTTTCTCTTTCCATTGGTTCTACCGACACCTGCTGAGTATTTCCAACATCCGTTTTCAGGATCTGCAATAACTTGAAGCTGATTATGGAACAAAAACCAAGGAGTTGTGATGGTGTTCTGATTTGATACATAACGCAAGAGGAAAAGAAAATCCCTCGGCCAATAGTGATGAGTTGACCAATGAACACGGGTGTCTTAATCAATATCCAACTTGACCCATTTCCAGTAAGACAGAATCAGAACTCATTAGGTGTTTTGTGCCAGCAAGGGCATTGATTGCAATCACCTGTTTTTAAACAATACCATAGTTTTCCAAAATCTTCTCATTATTTAATTTTATTTACCTCCCTCATCAAATTGCCTCCAGAATATTATAGAGCAATAATAATTTATGCAGTTCTCCATGCAAGAATCTGAACAGGCAAAGTCTGACAAGCTCATTTGCTGAGGGGAAGGACCACTTGAGCAGCCATTTTCAATGAGGGACCCTGGGGACAACAGCAAATTTGAGTAAAACCCTGGCTTTCTTTTCAACTTACGCAACATGAATATTTTTAATGTTTTGTATGTAGTCAGTAGGAGAGAAAGTACAGAAGAAATGAAAATCTGACTGCTTCACCAGGAAGGGGGCCACATAAACTTTGAACAGAGTCCTCAGAATGGGGGAGTGCAAAAAAAAGGTTGAGAATGGCTGGTCTAGAGACCTGTTACCAGTATTCCAAAGGGATGGGCTACAGAAACTTATGGGACAGAAATCTTAATGTAAGCTTCTCAGAACTGGTTTTACTTCTTCTTGACAAACAGTCCATCCTGGAGTTATAAATGCCAAATTAAGGACTCGCCCACATTCAAATGAGCTCCCATTAGATTCAATTGTCTGACATTCATGCATACATTTGTTTCTTGAACAAACCAGAGAATATGGGTTAAGGGGAGACATTTAGGAAGAATACTAAGGAGAATTTCTTCAGAGAGTGGTGGGAGCATGGATTGAGCTGCCAATTGAAGTGGTGAATGTGGGCTTATCATTTAAGAAAAATGTGGACGGGGTATGGACTGGGTGCAGGTCAGTAGGATGCGGAATAATAGTTCAGCATGAACTAGAAGGGTCAAAGGGGCCGCTTTGAGTGCTGTAAAGTTTGATGAATAGTAGAACAGTCTCTCTATATTTAGTGATTGTTCTTTCTTATTAGACTTCTGTCCATTTATACCATTCAATACAATACTGTGGAGGTACATGGTGAGAAAGAATTGCTGGAAGAACGCCACTGGTCTGAATTCCTCTGGCAATTCTTTGCTCAAGATTATACCTTCTGAAGTCTGAGTTTCTCTGTGAAGATTTGGTCATCATATCGAGTGGCTTCTGTCTACTTTATGACAGAGACATAATTGCCTTATTGACGTCTAAAAATGGAATCCATTCATTAGCTAACAATGCCTGTACGAGGTCAGTGGATTGACTGAATTTGTCATGAACTGGAAACTGAAGTTGTGACTTGTGCAGTTGATAAAAGTTTAATGCAACACCTATCGTGCTTTTCTCCAAGCACCAAGAATGCAGTATAGATGCCACAAGACTCACCCCACCAGGTTCAGGAACAGTTGCTCCCCCTCCATCATCAGACTCCTCAACAACAAACTCCATCAGGGACTCATAAGGACTTTTGCTTTGCATATTATTTCAGTTTGTTTACATTTCTTTCTTTTGTATACATTTTTTCTGGAGTAGTTTTAGCCCTAACGATAAGTAGAAATTCTGCCTGGCACACAGGAAAAAGAAGAATCTCAGGGTTGTATATGACGTCATGTATGTACTGGGACAATAAACCTGAACTTTGACTAATCCTTTCACAAGGTGGTTATGCCCACACAAGTATACATTGTTCTAATTTCTGCGAAGCAGGCAAAATTACTCAACGAGATTGAATTGGTTGTGGCGTGTCAAAGAAACCAATGAATCATTTAGCAGACACACCTGTCAGTCGTGATGACCTCAGTGCCCCATGATCCCAATCTTTCAAATGTAAACTTTACTGAAAAGCTTTGAACATAATATTCAAGACCAAATCTGCTGTTATTAAAGTCTGTCACATATCTTACCAGTGGAAATAGGCCTGAAGAAGCTGTCTCTAATGCTCACAAGACTCAAGTTCATACAAGTTCAAACGGCAATGCTCCAGTCTGAAATGAAAACAAAAGTGCACGATTTAACACATCTTCCTACTGGTCACATTAAAATGTCTTTGATGGTACAATGCCTGCATCCAAAGTCAAACAAGTCTGATTATATTTTTGTCAAAAATATTCAAAATACACCACTCACTTTTTAAAATCATACTCACAGAAAATACAATGCAATTCACGCAAGGTAAACATTCAGAACAGTTTCTCAACAGCACCCACACAAGGGCACATCATTAATGCTTCTGTTTAATAATTAGACAACTCCCATGTTGTGGCAGAATTTATCACGCAAGCATCAAATTGGCAAGCATGCTCATTTAGTTCTCAGGAAAGATCCCTTCTCATACTATTATTCCCTAATTTCACAATATTAAAAATATTATTTGGGTGGTTCAGCTTCGAAGTACAGTGCAATGCTGTTATTTTTCAAAAGAATTTACCGAAGATGGGTGGGGTGAGGAGTGGGAATTAACAGACAATAACATTGAATGATTTTAAGTTGTTTTACAGAATTTCAGCCACACATGCAAAACATACAACGTTCAACTGAATTTGGCCTTCAGAGAGGCTCGTTGAATAACAGTTCACAAACCTGATGAAGAAGATAGGATTAGAAATGAAATTGTTACATTGGTATTGTGAGGATATCAGTCTTCACTACAAAGGTTTTGTAACTAAGAAACAAATCCCATTTGAAGAATCTATAATGTATTAATACCACGTTACATCTTATAGGGCAGAATAATGCTCCAGTTAATGGTGAAGTAGACATTACATCTCTATTAAGTTGTACATTTTATTCTAAACTGGAAATACCAGTTGAAAATATTTTGTTGTACACAATCAGATAGCTCGCAAATAAACATTATCCAAGGGAAATGAGTTATTATGATGTTTTTGCTCACAATTGCCTTTTCCACAACTTCAATTTACTCTTTATATTATTTGAGGTAAAAGCACAATGCTGGAGAAACTCCGAGTACTTAAGATGGCAAAGATAAAGATACATAGCCAATGTTTCCGTCCTCAGCCCTTCTAGGTGTGAGCAAAATGGCAGCCACCTGAATAAAGTGGTGATGGGGGTGGGGGAGGGGGTGCAGGCAGCAAAATGTGGATCGGGAGAGAGGGCACAAGAGAAAAGAGCTGGGGAGGGAGAGTGAATGGAGGCAGAAGAGGGCAGAGATCTGAAGGAAAGGAGATAGAGGGACAGAGAAGAGAGAGAACATGTCCAGCAGAAACTGGAGAAGTTGATGTTAATGCCACCCAGTTGGAGAGTGCCCATATGGAATATTAGGTGTCGCTCCTCCATTTTAATAGTGGCCTGGTTTGGCAGTGGATGAGGCCAAGGGCAGACATGTCAGCTTGGGAGTTGGGCACAGAATCAAAGTGGTTGGCCATTGATGTAGACAGAGCATATAATGTTCAATTGAATTTAGCCTTCATAAAGGCTCGTTAAATAATAGTTCAAAAACCTCAATGAAGCAATCTTCTGGCCTGTGTCCAGTTTCTTTGATGTAGAGAAGGCCACCACGGGAGCACCGGATGCAGTAGATTCACAAGTGAAGCATTGTGGGTGACAGAAATTGGGGAGGATAATATGTTGGACATGGAGGCTGTTGAGGTGGTAGGTGAGGTTCTTTTTGCCTCTGGAGTAGAAGGGACCAGAGCAGATGTGCAAGAAATGAAGGAGATGCTGGTAAGGGCTGAACTGATGGTGGTGGAGGGGAAGCCACTTTTTTTTTATATAAAAGGAGGGTGTCTCTGATGGTCTGGAATGGAAGACCTCCGCTTGGGAACAGATACAATGGAGACAGCGGAATTGAGAGTAAAGAATAGAGTCCTTACAGGGGACTGGGTGTGAAGAAGTGTAGTTGAGGTAATTGTAGGAGTTGGTAGGTTTGTAATAAGTGTCTACAGAAAATTTGTCTCCTGAGGTGGAGACAGAGAGGTTAAGATAGGGGTGAATGTTGCCGGAGATGGACTAAGTAAATTTGAGGTTGGAGTGAAAGTTTGCAACAAAATGAATGCATTTAACAAGCTCATCATGGGTACATGAAGCAGCAGAGGAAGAGTTGAGGAGCCTTGCCTTTGTAGGCTTGTTAGTATAGTTTGCTCCATAAAGCCAATAAAAAGGTAGGCATAGCTGGGACCCATGAGGGTATTTGCTTGTTCAGAATAATGTCATACCACTACACAGCTGCAGGGACGAGTTCATCCTTTCAATTGTTCATGCATAAGTAAACAGTCTCTCATTTATTCTACACAATTTCAACAAACAATGAAGTGAATAATCTTTCTAATCAGAGCCTGGCATTTCGATCCCAACTGGAATCCCTAAATCACAATTGAATGTATTCACCTCTTTACCTTGCTGTTAACTACATGGCCATCATTTTGAATCTTGTCTCTGAACAGCAACAAACACTTCATATGGCGCCTTAGTATCCAATATAAATGCTGCAGGATCTTCTATGCTTTAATCACTACTAAGCACCAGACAGTATTGACCCAATCTATTCATCCTTGTTTGTAAGACAATCCATTCACCACATGAATTAAGTGAATCTTCTCTATGCTACTTCAGAGGCAAATACATCTTTGTTAAGTGGCAGGCTAGCATCCTTCCATTTAAATGGCATAATTTCAATCTCTGACAAAGACAGATCATGTATAATCATTCTAATGAAAGAAAACAGGAATTTGGCATTTTGATCCCAATCCCCAAATTTCAATTGAATGCATGCATCACCTTATCTTGCACTTACTTAACTACAATGCCAATACTTTGAGACCTTTGTCTCTGCACTGCAAAAATGCATCATATGATGACTTGAAGTCCCCATTCCCGTCAATTTATATGTGCAGTGGTTTTTTGACACCAACACACTCTGCTCTGATGCATTTTGCCCATCAATGAGACAAGTGATTTTAAGCCTCTATAGCCACAAACCTCATATAGGCCAATCCAATAAAAAGGACCAAATGCCATGATTTATTCATGGCGTGTTCACGGTGTACAATAAATCCAACCTACTGGTTGTTAATCCTCAATGCCCAGTATTGCAAACATTTTACCAAGCAACATGCATTTAAGCTTCTGGCTAATATTTTGATAAAGGATTTACAGGCATATAAAGAATGCATTAAATATTTAAGAACATTACTCGCAATAAACATTTCCTGACATTGTTCCAACAATGCTCAACACGAGTTCAAAGAACATCACCTTCCATCAAATGCTAAGTTTTAATGTGATCATTAACTGTACAATTTTCAGATATTCTGTTTGTTTTCTCCATCCACCTCCTCTCAACATCTCAAAGCACCCTTGTCTTTTCATCTTCCCTGTTCTGATGAAGGGTCCTTGACCCAAAATGTCAACGTCCAGAAGTGTCAATCGTTTCAGTTGAAAGTCAAGCATTTTATGACAGTGCATCTCAGTTGCAATAATCATTGCTGCACCACCACCAAGTATCACTGATCATCACTCTCTGGTTCATACTGGAGGGATCAAAACAAATTTACATTCTACTGGATGAACTCTCCTCAACAAACCAGAACAAAAGCAGAAAGCACTTGAAGCACTCGGTGAGCATGAGAATATCTGGGGCAAGAGTTAACCATCAACTGTTTCTCTTTGTGCAGATGCTGCCAGACCTACTGAGTATACCTAACATATTCTGTGAGATTTCCAGCATCTGGAGAGTTTTATTTTCATTTGACTACAAACAGTAGGTAGCTCTGTGGGTACTAGCAGACCTTCATAATTCTACATAAGTGAACATGTTTTGTGCAAGAGATTGTACAGTGACAGTAAATCGGCTCAACAATGCAAGATCACCAATTGTTGAGACTAGATCAGTTTCATTTCAAATTCTTACTGGAAGATAAAAACAATATGGTCAACCAGAATGACCAACTTCAACACAGATGGGGTCAAAGATCTAGATAAACTAACAATTAAAAAATTCTTATTATTAAGTAAGAGATAAATTTAGATAAAAAAAAAAGACATTTAAATAACCAAAATAAGCTTGATCACAGAAGACAACTGGACATACCAATGCCAGAAAAATTAATGACATTCATAAGGATTATTTTATATAATTTAAGAAATAAATACTATATATTTTGGAAGATATGGAGGCCATATTTACAAAGGATGATTGTAAATATTTAAATGAAGCTCTGATATTCCCTTTCTCCTTAAGGACTCAGTATATTAAAAGAAACTAAAGTAATGGACACTCCTGTTGAGGATCTCTTGTCCCCTTCATTTTCCTTTTTCTTTCTTTTCCTTTTGTAGGGGGATGGGGGTTTTATAGCATGTATTTGATTTGTATTTATTATAAATTATGTGAATTTTTTCATGGTTTTAAATTTATAAATATTTTAAAAAAAATGTCAGGTCAGGTCTGACTACTTAAGGGCTTTCATACTTTCTTGCTGAGATTTTGTAGTCACACTCTCATCCTGTCTGGTATTCCCTTCATGGAGCCTCTACAATGCATAATTTTGATGTGTCTTGTTTTCAGGTCATTTGCTGTAATCTGGGCAAAAGTGTTTCAGACCCCTTCAGGCCCCTTTCCCAATCCCTTTTCCATTTGTTACAGTATTGATGCTGCTTCCTGCGCATGCGCAACATTTTGTTCCCAATTCCACTCGAATCTCACGTTGCCATATCTGACTTTTTGACATTTCTATCTTCTCTACCTTGTTACTCTGCACCCCATTAGGATTATTCAATTTACATGTTTCATCTCCGTTGTACTTATTCTGCCTTTGATTTTACAAATGCCTTTCCGTCACCCATTTTGCTTACCAAGGCCTTCCCTCCGTCATAGTTGACCGTGCTCTCAATCATGTTGCCTTCTTGTAGCCAGCTCAAAAGTGTAGAAAACAGATCAGACTTGGTTATCCTACTCTTCCACTCCAGCAGCCTAATTCAATGGATCACCCTCCAATAATTTACACCATCTCCAATGGTATTCCATTAGAGATATCCTCCCTCCTTTCTACATTCCAAAGGGACCATTTCCTCCATGGTATCTTCTTTGGTCAGCATTAACACTCCATTTTGTAATGCAAATACCCTTTCTTTAACATCATCCGGTTTCCCCATGTTGTGAGTGAGGAAACAGGTTTGGTAGGTCTCAAAAGCAAGGATTCTGAACAGTTTTGATGGGGAAGGATTTTATTTACAGAAGGCAAGTGTGGGAAATGGTAACTGATACAACACACACACTTTACAGCAGCCATGGGAAAGAAATAGTGGACAATTAATAGCAAATGTGGGGAAAATAGCGTGAGAACAAAATACACACAAACACAATGAACTGGTACATAGTATGATCAAGAAAAAAAAAAATCACTATGGTGCCTCACCACCCCTTGATTCAGTGCAGGCACAGCTCTGTGCTACAAGGGACACTAATTAAATGCTCCCAACCATTTTAACAGTGCACACCTTACCAACAGTTTCCCAGCACTCTCCACATTTCTAGGCCTGGAGTGAAGCAGGGTGGTCCCAAGCTGGCAAAGAGGGAGAACAAGGAGCACATGGTACCTTTATAATCCAGTCCAGATCACTTACAGGGAGCCAATGGCTCGGTGCCAGGAGGGTTAATCCCATTACAACAGCCAATGGCCCAAGGTCAAGTACAGGCAGGCTGGAGAGTCCAGGCTAGGTAATTTATATGGGTACAAAGGCAATGTATGCACTAATAGGTGGGGTGGAACCAAACCTTGATTAGCAGCTGGTGTGTCCTCCAACTAGGTTGGGGGGGGGGGGGGGGGGGAGTGCTGTCACATGACGGCCACAACCCTTCCCAATACAACCCGGCAGCTCTTACAAGCAATGAAGCAATTTGCTTGTGTCGTTTTTCCATTTAGTGTGTGGTGCTCATGATGTAGTTGACTGGACATTGAAGAAACCAAATGCAGATCAGGTGACAGTTTGTGACCACTATTCAGTCAACAGGAGTGACCAAGCTTCCAGCCTCCTGTCATTTTAATTCTCCATTCCCATGCTCATTCTGACCCCTCGGTTTTCAGCCTGACATTGTTCCAACAATGCTCAACACGAGTTCAAAGAACATCACCTTCCATCTGGGTAGATTGCAGCCTTCAGAATTAATAATTACATGTAACTGTGTTTCCCTCTCCCCCTTACAAATCTCCATAAATGTGACTATCTTTTTTATTCCAATTTTCTCTTCGCACCTTCAAATGCTAAGTTTTAAAGTGATCATTAGCAGTACAATTTTCAGATATTCTGTTTGTTTTCTCCATCCACCTCCTCTCGACATCTCAAAGCACCCTTGTCTTTTCATCTTCCCTGTTCTGATGAAGGGTCCTTGACCCAAAATGTCAAGTGTATTTCTTTGATGACAGAGTGCTTCTGGCATTCTCTGCTTTTGTTTTTGGTCACATTATTGGACTGGCATCACTCTTGAAAATTTTTGAGCTTTTGAACTGCCTCCACATTAAAAACAGTTCTCTTTTAAAATGTCCAACTATTCAGTTATTCTGCACATAAAAAAGGGCTTGCAGACGTGAGATACCCTTGGCACCTTCCCCTGTGACCACAAGAAAGTGCTACAATTGCTCCCACGCCTCCTCCCTCACCACCATTCGGGACACCACATAATCCATCCACAAGAAGCAAAACTTCACTTGTGAATCTGCAAGGGTCATCGACTGCATCTGGTGCTCCCATTGTGGGTTTCTCTACTTTGGAGAGATGACGCAGACTGGGAGATTGCTTCGATGAGCGCCTTCGCTTTGTTGACATCAGTGACGGGGATCTCCCAGTGGCCAACCGTTTCAATTCTGCGCCAACACATCTTCCATTGACCTCATGTATTCCCAAACCAAGGCCACGTAGATTGGAGGAGCAACACCTAATATTGCGTCTGAGCACACTCCAACCAGATGGCATTTACATTGACCACTCCCTGCTCTTCCCTATACCTTTATCTCATTTCCTCAAACTCTTTACCCCCCCCCCCCCACTTCCCTCTCCATTCAGTCATATCCACATATGACCTCTTTCCTGGGCCTGTTCTCCATCCCCTGCCCCTCCCCCATTATATTTAGGTGCCTGTCCCCATTTTGTTCATACCTTGATGAAGGGCTCAAGCCCAAAATGTTGACTATTTATCTTTATCTTTGCTAATATAAAATATGCTGTTTGACCTGTTGAGTTTCTCCAGCAGCAGTCTCACCCTCTACAATAAAACAATCTTTCCCAGATTTGGATGTAATTAAATCACCGCAACTGCCAAATTGGAGTCTTTCCCCTTTCGAATTTTCCATCCAATACAACTCCAATGATGCATCTCTTGCATTTTGTTCAAGCAGATCAGTTATCTGCCTGACACAGAGAACCTTCAAATATTTCCAGCATTCTTTGGCTTGGCTTCGCGGACGAAGATTTATGGAGGGGGTAAAAAGTCCACGTCAGCTGCAGGCTCGTTTGTGGCTGACAAGTCCGATGCGGGACAGGCAGACACGATTGCAGCGGTTGCAAGGGAAAATTGGTTGGTTGGGGTTGGGTTTTTCCTCCTTTGCCTTTTGTCAGTGAGGTGGGCTCTGCGGTCTTCTTCAAAGGAGGTTGCTGCCCGCTGAACTGTGATGCGCCAAGATGCACGGATTGAGGCGATATCAGCCCACTGGCGGTGATCAATGTGGCAGGCACCAAGAGATTTCTTTAGGCAGTCCTTGTACCTCTTCTTTGGTGCACCTCTGTCTCGGTGGCCAGTGGAGAGCTCGCCATAGAACACGATCTTGAGAAGGCGATGGTCCTCCATTCTGGAGACGTGACCCACCCAGCGCAGCTGGATCTTCAGCAGCGTGGACTCGATGCATTAGGACAGCACAATTAGTGTAGCAGTTAGTGTCACAATGCCAGTGACCGAGGTTTGAAGCAGCGCTGTCTGTAAGGAGTTTAAGTTTACCTTTGCTACATAAAGGAAACTGTTTGACCAGCTGAGTTTCTCCAGCATTTTTTGTTTTTACTTCAACCATGATGTCTACAGATTTTCATGATTTACTACAGTTTGTACGTTCTCCCCTTAATCTGTGGGTTTCCTCCAGGTGCTCCGGTTTCCTCTCACCCTTCAAAATGTACAGGGGTTGCAGGTCAATAGGGTCACTTTGATTCATGGGCCAGAAGGGCCTGTAACTGTGCTGTATGTCTATATTTAAGATCACTCCCTAAATGATACTTGGGCATGGTACAACTTCAGTACGAATGGTCTGTTTTTCCACTCAAAATCCAACTCTCTGGCCTGCTTTTTACTTAACAGGTGTGCTTTCAGTTTCAGGTGCCACACAAACCCTTCTGTAGTGAATACCTAGGTGTCTTCCTGTCATCACAGTACTATGTATTTTTTTGAACAGTCAGCTATACAAAACCAGAGCTTTCTGAGAATGCACTTAACGTTTTTTTTTAAAATGTCATTCAAGGTCGTACATTGAATGTGTTAACTCAAATTGCAAAACCCACTTCTGGGAATAACAAGCCCTTGTTCACTGCAGCTTCAGCTCTTTAATCACTTGATCTTTGCTCAATATCTTTAGCATACCAACCGTCAGGCCAACTTCTCACCTCTTCACTGCAAGGTCTTGCATTAGCTGATTAGCTCACCTTTAGCCCAGGCTGCATAACTCTCATCAAATGGAGAATTGTTCAATTCTACTGCAATGCGGGATGCATCTCATTCCCTGCCTACTCTTATTGCATTCTCATCCTTGCTACACTTCCAGGTAGTGGTGGAAATGGACTTGGCTCAATATTTACAAATCTTATTATAGAGCAGCCTGAAATGTCCTCATCATCGTCTTCAGGTTAACTCAACCCATTCAACAATCCTCCTCCCACAACTCAAGCCCAGAATGTTGGATATGCATCTTTATCCTTGTGATACAAAAGAACAGTGTTGGACCTGTTGAGCTTCTCCAGCATTGTGTTTTTAACCATTCCATAGATTTGCCTTCTCCATCGGGCACACAAAACTCAAAGCAGTCAACCAGTTTACCTATCTCGGCTGCACCATTTCATCGGATGCAAGGATCGATAACGAGATAGACAACAGGCTCGCCAAGCCAAATAGTGCCTTTGGAAGCCCACACAAAAGAGTCTGGAAAAACAACCAACTGAAAAACCTCACAAAGATTAGCGTATACAGAGCCGTTGTCATACCCACACTCCTGTTCGGCTCCGAATCATGGGTCCTCTACCGGCATCACCTACGGCTCCTAGAACGCGTCTACCAGCGTTGTCTCCGCTCCCTCCTCAACATTCATTGGAGCGACTTATCCCTAACGTCGAAGTACTCGAGATGGCAGAGGCTGACAGCATCGAATCCACGCTGCTGAAGATCAAACTGCGCTGGGTAGGTCACGTCTCCAGAATGGAGGACCATCGCCTTCCCAAGATCGTGTTATATGGCGAGCTCTCCACTGGCCACCGTGACAGAGGTGCACCAAAGAAAAGGTACAAGGACTGCCTAAAGAAATCTCTTGGTGCCTGCCACATTGACCACCGCCAGTGGGCTGATATCGCCTCAAACCGTGCATCTTGGCGCCTCACAGTTCGGCAGGCAGCAACCTCCTTTGAAGAAGACTGCAGAGCCCACTTCACTGACAAAAGACAAAGGAGGAAAAACCCAACACCCAACCCACCAATTTTCCCTTGCAACCGTGTCTGCCTGTCCCGCATCGGACTTGTCAGCCACAAACGAGCCTGCAGCTGACGTGGACGTTACCCCTCCATAAATCTTCGTCCGCGAAGCCAAGCCAAAGAAGAAAGATATTTGCCTTCTTAACCTCTACCTTTGAGATTAAAGCACTAGAAGAAGGAGTGCCTCTCACAATATCCATGACTTATCCAACTTATTTTCACCTTATTTTCGATCATACTTGCCTGTACTATTCACATGATTTAGTGGCGAGGAAAACCATGACATTATTAACAGGAGCTTGTTTGCTGTCTGCACAACCTTGCAACTCTGCCCCAAGTGAATCTGCTTCATTTCAAGTGCCATCTCCATATTCTTGAACAAGGTCCTTTGAATGTTAAATACAGCTCATAGTTTCACCTGAACTCTTTTTAACAATAGTCAATCCCTTCGTTTAACAATATCAGGTGCTTCCCTAATTACAATGGTCTGACTTACGATGTTTCAAAGTTACTATGGTTTGAACCTGTACTTTCAATTTCAAATTTCAATCTGTTCCCACGCTTGTGATATGTGGTACACCACTCTCTTGCAATGCTGGGCATCAAGCAATTAATTTTAGTTCAATGCTTCAAATATTCTTCATGCCCAGTGTACTTTCAGCTGTGTACGTTAATGGCTTTTTCAGTGTGGAATAAAGGTATTCAAAATTTAATTATAAAAAATGGTAGGTGTGGTTTTCAACTTGCGATTTTTTTGGGTTTGCCAGAACCGAACCGCATTATAAGTTGAGTTGTATCTTTGTGAGAGATCTCGGTTGTACATTGTGGCACTGACAGGGCACCAATATCTTTTGTTCCTCTGACCTTAATACCTGTAACAATCATACTTTATTTTCTCATTTATTACCATTTTTCTCTCTGCTCCTCCACCAAAAACTTGAGATCTTTGTTTAACCTCTGGCACATTTCACTCATTCAACATCCAAGGTGAAAGTCTGAGACAAGCCATACTTTTCAACTTCACTGACATCTGTGGCCACTTCACTGCCTACCACCTGAACTGATCTGCCTGGAGAACCAAATTACCCATCAACTTCTTAATGGATAACTGTTCTGCTTTCAGCTGAAGCAGCAACCTAAATTAGAGGAAACAAACCAATGTATTCAGCTCAGCAAATGTTTTACATTAAAATCTGGGAAAAAAAATAGATTTTAAGACATACTTAAGTGAAAACTAGAGATATGGTCATCAAAATTATAGGGAGATACAACAGTGATTGAGACCGGACCTGGGTTCAAATCCTGAGCTGTCTGTAAGGAGTTTGCACATTCTTCCCGTGTCTGTGTGGGTTTTCTCTGGGGTCTCCAGTTTCCTCCTACTGTTCAAAACGTACCGAGGTGAAGGTTAATGGGGTGTAAATTGGGCAGCATGGACTTGTGGGCTGAAATGGCCTGTTACTGTGCTATATGTCTATTTTTTTTTAAATTAAAATTCATTTTTAACCTTTCAACTCAAAAATGAATTAGAGACATGCTCTTTGTGGGCTATAAAGAGCGTTAAGGCTTTACCATCTTATATAAAAGGCAGAAAATAGTTTCAAAAGTCAAGAAGGACCAATCTACTATAAAGCAGTTTTGTCTTGGACAAAATAAAAATGCCCCTATTTATATGGTGATGCAATCAAGTATTAACTTAAATTTCTCCACTCTATTGACCATTTTGATCTTCATTTCCCATAAATTTACATCCATCTGACCAAACATGACATGATTGCATTATTTGGTTTTTTTTTAAAAATGGCTTCATAGGACACTCCAGGATAGTGCATTGCCTCTTGGGTGCTCGGGTCCAGGATGTTTTGGAGCAGGTGTGGAATATTCTTATGGGGGTGGGTGAGCAGCCAGAGGTCGTGATACATATTGTTGCCAATAACATAGGCAGAAGTGGAGTAGAGGTCCTACAAAATTATGCTGAAGAAATTAGGAAAGCAGGACCCCATTCCCCCACCCCTAGTGCCATGAGCTAGGGAAGGTCACAACAAGAAATAAGTGGCTGAAGATATGGTGCAGGGGATAGTTTGATCATTGAAACCTTTTCTGGGGAAGGAGTGACCTTTGCAAGTGGGACAAATTACACCCAAACTCTAGGAGAATCAATATTGTGGCAGGAAGGTTTGCTAATGTGGTTGTGGTGTTGTGGGGGGTGGGGGGTGGGGGTGAAAAGAGGGATTAGGAGGACTATTAGGGGTTGGGATCCAAAGAGGTAGTTGGTGCTCAAGTAGGAACAGCTGGCAGAGGGTTTGTGTTGAAGGTCAAGCAGATAGGACAACATTGCAGCCAGTTGGATGAGTTACAATGCAACAGGGGCACAGAGTCTAGCAGGGGGCTCTAAAGGGGTCGAAAGGAGGTCAATAAACGGTAGGGGAGGGTCAATTAAACTTTTGTGGTCAAAAGCAAGGATTCCATGCCTTGGGGGTCAGTGAGGGACCAAAGATTCCATGAAGGGGCTGATGGTCTAAAAGGTTTGGGGTAACAAATAAAGAGCTGAATATTTCATATTTAAATGCACACAGCACCAAGAAATAAAGTGGATGACGTTGTAGTACAGCTACACATGGCAGGTGTGATGTGGTGGTCAACACAGAGCTGTAGCTAAAGGATGAATGTCATTGGGAACCGAGTGTTCAAGAATATCGGCTCATGGTCTTGTATATTATCTGCAGTTAAAATTTGGCTATTATTTTAATAGACCATATATTTAGATATGCGATGGGGTAATAGTTCAAATCTTCATTGGGATTGATCTCATTTTTGCAGAATTTCTGCAGCTGGACATAATGATTTTGGATTATGATCATCTTGTCAGACCTAGAAATAGTTTGGTCATCCATTTCATTGATGATTACCACTGCTCTCTCTTTAAGCTCCCTGTAGACCAGATACCTGAAGTGGAAGTCCAGCAATGATGAGTATTATTTTAACTACACCTGAAATTGAACTAAAAAATTGAAAGCCAAACTTAACATTTTTTTTTGAATAGGAAGTGTAATAAAAATCTTCTGCAAGAGTTGCACACTATTTTCCAAATGCACTTTGCCAGGTTTCAAGTTTCCAGTTTCAGATGATATTGAAGGGAGGCAGTGACTGTGCATTAGCCACATCTCCAAAAGGAAGAAAAACTGGCAAGTTAACAAGGCTCCCGTCAGTGACGACACCTGAAATGTTACAGCTGTTGAACAGGTCATCTGGTTGTTCCTTGACTAGAAAATGCGAAGTGATTAGGAGGACTATTGGGGAAAGATTCTGATGGTATGGAACAGAAGCTATGGTTCTCATTTTAAAATGAATTGTTAATTGTCATGTGCATTTAGATACAGTGAAAAATTGTTTTGCATGTATCTAAGCAAGTCAACCTCGACATGGTACAGCAGGAGGGTATGACAAAATACAGGGGATGGTGTTACAATAAAAGTGGAGGGCAAAGTTTTAAAGCAGTGATTCTAAACCTTTTTCTTTCCACTCACATACCACTTTAAGTAATCCCTATGCCACAAGTGCTCTGTGATTAGGAAGGAATTGCTTAAGGTGGTATGTGAGTGGGAAAGGAAGATTGAGAATTACTGCTCTAGACCCAATTGTTACTGACATATTTTCCTTGAGAAAAATGGTCATTGGCCTATTTCCTTTGAAGTTATGAAACCGTGCACATAACGAGTCAATTAGGTCGGATTACAGCAGTGATTCTCCACCTTTTTCTTTCCACTCACATACCACCATAAGCAATCCCTTACTAATCACAGAGCACTTATGGCATAGGGATTACTTAAAATGGTATCTGAGTGGAAAGAAAAAGTTGGAGAACTACTGCATTACAATCTCTTTTTTGTAGTAAAAAACATTTATATTTTTGTTGTGGTAACTTTATTTTTCTTTAAAATTGCTTATTTTATTAGATGAAGCGTGCTGTATTTGATAGTGAATAAATTATCAAAATGTACCTGTTCCTCTCTTTAGTCCTCCTTAAATTTGAATTGTTAAAGAATTTCCCGAGAATCCGAACCGCCCCAATCCCTGAACAATCGGGATCTTTGGACTTCTACTGTACTTCATCGCAAGATTAAACACGGAGTTACTCTGATTTGCTCCTGTTTTCCTGGTAACAGTTCATCATTTGCAAAACTTAGCCTGATAATATACTGAATTTAGCAGCTCCCAAATCTTTTATTTCACCAGTGTGAATCAAGCTGTGTTATCACAATCGCAGTTCAGATCGATTAGGATGTTACAATCCTTTATGGATTCTTTCTTCTTCTTTGGCTTGGCTTCGCGGACGAAGATTTAAGGAGGGGGTAAAAGTCCACGTCAGCTGCAGGCTCGTTTGTGGCTGACAAGTCCGATGCGGGACAGGCAGACACGGTTGCAGCGGTTGCAGGGGAAAATTGGTTGGTTGGGGTTGGGTGTTGGGTTTTTCCTCCTTTGCCTTTTGTCAGTGAGGTGGGCATTGGGATTATCCCAATGCATTATCCCAAACAATCTGAACTGTTCACAAATGAGCTTCACACTAAATTAGACTCAATTGGAAGGTGACCCCAGAATGCCCCACAAGAATGAATCAGAGCCGACATTATCAGGCATCTATTCTTTCTTTCTGACCCGGTTATCTTAAGGTCAGCCATCCACCACTCTCTATTAGTTCAGTCAGACCAGGCAACAACCAGTAAGAATCACTTCCTCAGCATTTCATCCGGTCAACAGTAAAGATAAAAATTCCACTGCTTGGACTGAAATAATTAATCTTGCACAAATTAGATGAATAATGGGAGAAAACACCCTGCATCATAAGTTGAGTGCATCCAGTTTGGACCAAGTGTTTTACCTATCTGACCACTGTCATTTTTACAGAATGAACATCCTACAGAGTAGTGCACATCCTTGTATATTATGAATAAAAGTGTTGCACCGCTGACCCTCGTCGTCATGGTATCACACGTTCAATTTAGCCTGAAATTATTCCCAGTTCCACTCTCCCCTCACAGAAACAAGCCAGATGACGTAGTGACTTGGAGAACAGTCCTTTCATCTGTGGAATTCGGGTTAGTCAGAGGTTGGAAGTGCTCAGCTGGAAGAATTCCTGACCAAAGGAACTTGTACATCGACCAGTCTTAGTTACCTGGTCGTCATTTTCACGATTCACAAAAGAATTTCTACAGGAAGAAATGCTCTTTTGAGATTAAAACTGTTAGAAATAGATGTACCTTCACAGAAATTGCTCGAGACAAAAATTGAGAACAAAGAACATTGATTAAACAACAATGCAAAGTTGGGTGCTTCCCCTTACCCTGGGAATACACACATACACTGGGGCTCACCCAACTTTTGTACAGTGAATTTCAGTATAGGAATACCCTCCCCCTTACATTCTTCTGCCTGCTGGAGAGGTTTGGCATTAGGTAATCCTGCCTGCCTACGTGCTGTTTCTGTGCACTTGGAGGACCAGGGTATATCCTGTCGGTGTCTTCTCATGTCATTATCCTCATTGTCCTTATTCACAACCTTGCCCTTGTCCCCATTCACACCTTTCCGACTCTCACCTTCATATGCAGAGTTCGCTAATCCTGTCTAGGGTTTACTAATTTAATATGCATAACTTGATAAATCTGTGTAAGGTTTACTAATTATATATGTAGTCTTCTTTGGCTTGGCTTCGCGGACGAAGATTTATGGAGGGGGTAAAAAGTCCACGTCAGCTGCAGGCTCGTTTGTGGCTGACAAGTCCGATAAATCCATAAATCTTCGTCCGCGAAGCCAAGCCAAAGAAAAAGAAGATGTAGAACTTGGTACTTCTCTGTCTAGGGCTAGGAGACCCTTATCTCATTCATACCAACTCTACTTCCTATATTCTATTATCTATTGTCTATCCTTATCTCATTCATACAGTGAACATGCTGATTCTGTCTAAAGGCTAGGAGATCCTTATCTTACTCAGACTGATTCTGCTTCCTGCATTCTAATATCCATGTCTCATCCTGTTGGTACTGGCTTCATTCATTTACCCATGTATCAATTTTAGTTTCATGTTCATATTTGTATATCAGTTTTACTCATCTCTCATAAAGCTCACCATTGGAAGAGTAGAGGACATTGTAGCTGCTTCATACCGTTCATGATGGTTCTGAGCAGGGTTGGAACAGAGTATCTTGGTAACCACAAATGCCAAAGAATTATTCTGGACATGATACAAACTCCAGGGGCCTGAATGAAATACAGTTTGCTCTGCAACAAAAAAATCAGCGGAGAGATTGAAATGCACAAATCTCTTTGGTGCCAGCAAGTGAAAGAGTTCACTCAAGCAGCAAAGTCATGAATTTGTTGAAAATACAAATGGATGTGGATGAACAGCAGAAGTCAGTGTATTACCCAAATGCACACAATTGGGGCACCGATCACCATGAAGGCGCCTCACCAGCAGCTGACCTCTGCGAGGTGTTTGAGGAGATTCGGTACGGTACCGAAGACTCTTGAAAACTTCCACAGGTGGACCGTGGAGAGCATTCTGGCCGGTTGCAGCACTGTCTGGTACTGAGGCTCCAACTCTCAGGACAAGAATAAACTCCAGAGGGGTTCTTAACTCTACCTGCCTCACCACAGGCACCGGACTTCACTCCATCGAGGACATCGACAAGAGATGAGGTCTTAAAAAAGCAGCCCCTAACCTCAAGGACCATCACAACCAGGCCATGTCCTCTTCACTCTGCTACCATCGAGAAAAGGAGCCTGAAGACGAGCTCTCAGCAGCACAAGGGCGGCTTCTTCCCCTCTGCCATCAGACTCCTGAACGATCAATGAACCAGACACTGCCTCACTGACTTTTTCTTGCACTATTTTTATTTATTTTGTCAGGTGGTTTATATGTGACGCTGCTGTAAAACGTCGAATTTCGTGACACCTTCATGACAATAAATTCTGATTCTGATCAGACACTTGGGCTTTACTGATAATTAAACAAGATTATCAGAAAGCATTGCATATTGACATTATATTCCAAACTACACATCATCACCTGCACTCTCCACAAATGCAGGCCTCATTGGAGAATTTTTACTACCAAAAGATTTTGCAATTCAGTATCCATTTAAAATGAGTTGGGCATTACTGGCTCTTGTTTACATACAAACTCAGTGTGAAGTCAAAGGTGGCAATTAAAGGGGAAACATTGCAGGATAAATTTTTAAAACATATTCCAAAATGCATACAGAATTTACTATCAACTGTCCAATTTATTAAATCATCCCAATTAATCCTCATAATAACATACACATTCACAACTTAGGGAGCCAAACATTTTCCAGCATCTGGAAAAGGGAGTCAGTACTTTCATACATTTAGAGATCAACTGTTCAAATAGCTACAATGGGAGAATGTAAAAAACGAAAGTGCGCCTGGAAAGATAATCAAATTGTTAAACACTATCAGATAATCAGTTAACAATGTAAATAAACAATTGAGTATTTAAAAGATAATAGTGTTGATAAAGGCTTATCTTTTGGTTATTTACTTCAGTTAAAGAATTGCTGCAGGCATTCAAGTTCCAAAGTGAGATTGTTCCCAGGCTGAGGTGTTTCACTCAGGACATCAAGATTCAAGATTCCTTTGTCACGCAATAAAAACAGTGCACTGTTACATGGAATTTACTTTCGTTTAGAGAATTTCACCATCGGCAGAAATTGCCTGAAGCGCCTCTTACAGTCAAAGAAAGAAAAGCGAGAGAGAGAGAGAGACCCCTCAGATTCAGAGGGTCCGTAGATTCACCTCCAGCACTGCTACGGCCCCTGCAGCCCCACAGAGTCCAGTCGAAACCATCAGCCCAAAATCTGGATCCAAACTTCTGACGTGATCCAGAAACCTTCAGCACCATCTCGGTTACAATGCCTGGCACCCCTTCAGCCAATCTCGAGCCAATCCACTGCCTGGTGTGAATCCCTCGACCACAGTTGCCAGCAGTCCGGAGCCTGTGCTGGTTCATCTCCTCGTTCCTCACTTCAGTTGCAGAACTTCTCACTGGTCCACCGCCAACATAAGAGATATCCTCCTTCTTTAATAAAGATGGAATCTCTCTTATGTCACCTGTGTCTCCTCTATTTCTCTTACCTCTGCCCTTACTCCATCTTTTCCCAGGAAGAGCAGGACAGAGTCCCTCCCTACCAGCACCCACATGCGACATATTATCCTCCAACACTTCCCCAATGTCAGTGCAATTCAGCCATATCTTCCCCTCTCCAGCCATACCTGCTTTTTGTTGGGTTATGCCTTTGCGATATTCCCTTGTTGGCTCTTCCCTCCCCCACCCATCTTCCACCTCCTTTAGGTATTTCCTGCTGTAACTGCGAGGGCCACCTTCCAGGTGAGGCACATCATCCAACCTAATCTATTGCATTTAGTGGACCCGGTGTGGCCTCCTCTAGATTGATGAGATCAAATGCAGATTGGGTGACATTGGTGAGACCAAATGCAGATTGGGTAACATTGATGAGACCAAATGCAGATTGGGTGAATGCTTCGCTACACGCCTACTCTCTTGTTTGTGGGTCTAAATGTGAACTTCCTGTATCCAAACATTTCATCTCCTCCAATCATTCTTACTGATTGCCTGACTTCTGCCTTATCCAATATAAACTCAAGGAAGAACACATTTGGACAGCCTCAAATTCAATGGCAGATGGTTTCTCCCCTCTACCTCTCTCTCAATCTCTCACACCCTCTGTTCTATTCTGTTACCTCTGCGTTCTTCCTCCAGCTTCTTTATGCATATCATCTACTTATTTTTCCATAGTTTTAATCAAACGTGCAAATACGAAATCTTGATGACCATTTCTACCCAGTTTTGACCTCAAGATTCTGGTATCTGCAATTTTTGTGTTTATCCAAAGCAAAGTTATTGTAAAAACTGCAACTACCCTCTCCTCAATAGAGCATTGGTGGGATGGTGATGAAATAGGGCAGAGTAGCTGAGGTGGTGGTTGGGGACAGGAGAGGGCAGCTAATTTTCTCTTCTCTCGCTTGACATTCAACATTCCTTTATTGTCATGTAATAAAACAGACAAAGACTCATCATCAGCCTGGCACCCCGAAGGAATGCAAAAGAAAGCTCCCCACCCCCATCACTGAGCGTCCATTAATTCACCTCCAGCACTCCCGTAGCCTCCAAGTCCAAACGACTGGCAACCCAAGATCCAAATCCAAACCTCCAACACTATCAGGAAGCCTTCAGTGCCTCTGGAACCCACTCGCATCCCGGTTCCAATACCTGGTACTCCTTCAGCCAGTCTCTAGCAGTCCGCAGTTTGGTGAAGGTCCTTTGACCGCGGTTGGCAGCAGCCCATAGCCTCAATGGGTTCCTCGCCTTGAGTCACCAACATCTCACTGCCTGTGTTCTCTTCAGCCTCAGACATGGTTACCATTCTCTAGAATCGTCTCTTCTGCTCCTCCTTCTCAAACAAGGGTTGTTATATCCATTGTCTGGTGCCCTGCGCCTGTCCTCTGCTCCCATACAGCCTGCAACCCCATGAGCCGTTGCTGAACACAGGCACTGCCATCTTGGGCCCAGACCCTGTGTTCACAGTATTTTAGAATAAACCACCGCCGGCTCCTTTATCAGGCTGTTTAAAGCTTGTACGGAGCCGTTGGTAATTGGACTGGGTGGTAGCACCCCACAGAGGAGCGCTATGTCTCAGATCCCTGCTCTTCTTGGGTCTGGACCAGCAGCAACTCTGTCATTATAGCAGTTCTGGCAGCGTCACTGTTTTTTTCTTTCTTTCTTTTTCAATCTTTTTATTATTATTATAATTTATAAACACATACAATTCAAAGAGATAAAAAATACATAGTAAGTAATGAATTAATACAGAGATATTAAACAATAATATTACAGAATAAAAATATACGAGGCAAAAAATTCAATCTACTGTTAATTTGAATTATTTATGCAATATTGAGATCAAGTTTAATAACAAACATCAATGTAGTGCAGCACTGAGATAGAAATACCGGAGCCCGATTCCCTCATCCTTTAAACTCTGCTTAAGAGACAGACTGAGAAAGTGACTTGCATCATTTTTAGTCTTCAAAAGGCGACTACTCTAGCAGAAGTATGGGAATGGACATCCGCTGGGAAAAGAATCACAGAAGCAATCCATCTGCCACCTTCAATATGAACTCAAATCCATCTTTGCTTGTTTGTTGGTCTCTCGCTGAAGGAAACACCGTGGAATAAGAGTAAAGCAGCAGTACCCTCTGACCCTTGTTCCAGGTGTAAGACAAGTTGGGGAGCCATTTTTGATTGGCAGAAGCTCCAGAAATGCCAATGTGCCAGAAAGACTGCAGAGGCAATTGTGCCATAATTTCACAGTGAGAAATTCAGCCTGCCCAGACACTGGTGTCACAAGGCTACTAATAATTTAATAAGCCTTGAAAGCAAGTATTCTCTAGATGATAGTGAACTTTTGGAATTCTCCATCCACAAGGCCAAATAGCTTTCTATTGAATATCAGCCCCAAAACAGCGCAAAACTGTTTCCTCAACGTCTTTAAACGCGAAGCATTTTATTTATGAATCCATCATTTTGAAATATTTTGTTTTCTCATTTTTTTAATATAATCTTTTCATTCAAGATTCACTTTCTAGTTAGACTCCCACATTTTTTTTTGGGAAGACAGACGAGTGAAGCATGGTAACAAGGTGTGGAACGTAACGAGAGTCTATTGTGTAGTGGCAGGTGATGGCCACCATACTTAGCTCACAGTTGCAGCAGACTTCCAAATGGATACTTTGTGAAAACAGCTAGAATGCAATGTTGGAGATAATGATGATGTTTGGTTGAATATTTGCAGTGTAAATAGTGGCACCACACAACCACAAAGTGGCTTTGCACCCTGCAATGATGTCAAATTGATGACATACCCAAATCATTTTGTCCTGTAATCAACAGTTCAGGAGGAAATCCATTTTCTCTCTACAGAGATTTAGACATTATTGTTCCCATCTTTTGTTCTTTATACAGCTAAGCAATGGGAACTTTAATACACAAAAGTGTTGGACAAACTCAGCAGATCCCGCAATGTGAAATTTAGCTGGGATTGCTGCAAAAAGCCACAATCTTTCAAAATGGGCACATTTGCCTCAAAACATCCCATTTGATTTTGCAGGCCGGGTGGTGGGGAACTGGAGATCAGTGGCAACAAGATGACATTTTATCTTAGTTTTAAAAGCTTAGTATAAAGGACATTTTTTTGTTTAAGATTGCCTGCCAACACCCGAGGAGCAAGCAGGTTTTGAAACTCGATGACAATTGCTGAAAGGCCACCTGCTCCCTTCCAATCATGTTTCCTTTCTAATTAACTAAAAACATTACTCACGAGTGACAGTCGCAGCATAATCCCCATTTCACAAGTGGTCACATTTGCATTCAATCCTTTACGAAAGGATAAATCAGTAAAAACATTTTCCTTTCTATTTTGGCTTAAATGGACTTATTTCGACCAAAAATAAAAATCTTTGCTTTTGTCAATGCTTGAAAATGAGGCACAAAGAGATTAAAGATTTGTTCTTTCATTATAACAGGACACCAAACATATGGAGGAAGTCAGAAGAACTGAGGCATTACACGTACACCAGGGAGACAGAGCCAAGGAAACAAAGGGAATGTTGGGAGATAACCACAACAAGATATTTTACAGACTTGCTGGCTGTCACAGCAGCAGGTTACCAATATGACCACGTATTATGTGCTCCAAAGCAAAATCATCCTTTGACAAACTCCTTGCTTGGCTTCTGAGCAATAACCTGTTAAGAACAAGTTTTCCTTTGATGTTTCAACTGCAGAGATGATCAGAGGAAATGTTCCAACTTGCTGACAGTGGGACAAAGGATCGCAGAACATTATAGCACACGGTGCCAGTCAACAGAAACATTCTCAACAATTTAAACCTTCCCTACCTCACATCCATATCCTTTGATTTTTCTTACATCCATGTGCCCATCTAATAGTCTTTTAAATCCTCCTATTGGACCAGCCTCCATCACCACAACTGTGTAAGAAAAATACTCTTGACTAGTCCCCTAAAATTTCCTCCCCTTTCCTTTAATGGATATCCCCTTGTGCTACTGTCACCCCAAGAAAAAGGTACAGGTTGTCCACCCTATCTATGCCTCTCATAATCTTGCAGATCCCTATTTCATCACCTCTCATCCTTCTTCACTCCAAAGAGAAAAGTCCTAGCTCTGTTGACCTTGCCTCATAAGACACATTCTCCAATCCAGGCAATATCCTGGTAAATCTCCTCTGCACCCTCTCCAAAGCTTCTAGATCCTTTCTGTGATGAAGAAACCAGAACTGAACACAATACTCCAAGTGTGTTCTAACCGGAGTATTATAGAGTGGCAACATTACCTCATGACCTCTGAATGGGTCTCCCATGGGGAACCTTGTCAAATTCATGTACTGCACATCCTAAATTCAATTTTTTTTTATCACTTCATCAAAAAGCTCAATCAGGCTTCTGAGGCACGACCTGGCCTTCACAAAGACATGCTGACCATCTCTGAGAAGACGCTACTTCTCCAAGTGCTGATAAATCCTGTCCCTCAGGATCATCTCTAATAGTTTGGCCACCACTGATGCAAGACACACTGGTCTAAAAAATCCCAGGATTTTCCCTATTACCTTTTTTAAACAAGTGGACATTTGCCATTTTTCAATCCTCCAGTACCAGGGAGGACACAAAGATAATTGTCAACGCCCCAGAATTTCTTTCCCTGCTTCCTGTAGTTACCACGGGTGCATCTCATCTGGTCCTGGGGTCTCTCAATCTTAATGTTTTAAAGAAAATTGAGCACCTCCTCTTTCTTAACCTCAAGCACACAAGCCAGTACGATACTGACCTCACATTGACCAAGGTCCTTCTCCCTAGTGAAAACTGAGGCAAAGTATTAATTTAGGGCCTTCCCCATTTCCTCTGCCTTCAGGCACATGTTGCCTCTTTTATCTTGTGTCCTACCTTCACTCTTGTCATCCTTGTGTTCTTCATTTAAGTAACACTGGAGTACAAATCTGCTCTTTATAAGCAAAGCATCTCTAGATATATGCTACTAATCTATTTTTAAAAAAATGTAGCTATTTTATTAACCAGATGTACGAGCTAGTGACATCATGAAGAAGGCCATATGAACTAATGGTCCATCTTCTTAATCAGAAAGATTGAGGACCAAGATAAAAATAAACAGATGGATAGCAGAGTTGGGGAGTACATTAAAATGTGAGAATTAATTTTTATAAAGATAGCAAAAGATTAAAATTACAGAATTTAAAAAAAATTACTTTTAAAGATTAGAATTTCCCAGAGCAAATCAGTAACCGAAGGAATAAAACTCAGATTGTCCACTTCCTGGGTTGGAGGGATGATTATAATGTGGATAAAAGGATGTTTGCACTCTTAATTGTCAGACTTAACCTTCGGTAGCAACTTTAATGGGCAATTAATGCGCAAACCCAGTGAAAGTAATGAGAAAAGCCAAGGGCAAGATGCCAATGACGAGAGAGAAATCATGGAGCAAATCAACCAGCAAGTCATGGAGATTCATAACTTGTGCAGTGCTTAGTTCTCTGAACTTGCTGGCCAATTTGTACATTAGTAACTTCCCTGAAAATTCTAGCCTGTAACATTCTTCCGAAGCTTGGAACATTCCAGCTCCATGAAACAAAAATCTCAGTTTCATTTTATTAAGTAAAATATAGTTAATGTCTTAAGTTTATACTTTGGGTTGGGAAAGATCTTAATATTTTAATTATGTCTTGCATTAGGATCCCATCTTTTTTTTTTACTTTCTATTTAAATGCTTTTTTTCCTGTTTTCTATTTTTTTTAAAATGCGGCCAAAAGTAGGTTATTGTGCCATCTCAAACAGAAAAGGCACACTCTTTGATAACAAAACGAATGATATCGTTGAATCCGATCAACATTAGATAGAGCTCTTCTGCCTTGAAATCTGAATGAGAAAAATATAATATTGATTTTTCAGGTTATTGCTAGTCACCACAACAAGCTGATTGGATTTGTTGGACTAAATGAGCCACTGAGTGGAGATGCTGATCAGAAAACACGAAGTTTATAAGTAGCTATGATTGCAAAACATTGCATCAAATGAATGACAGATTTTATCCTAATGAGGCAGGAACATAGAAATGTGCGGGGGTGGGGAGAGAGCCAAACTGTTTGTTTCTTACATTATTTGTAGAGGAACCCAAAGCCAGTTTGTGAAACTGGAATTGTGCCTGTTGAAGGAAAAGTGCAAGGCAGCTGTATTAATGGATCATTGCTGAACCAGGACATTGAGAGTTGAAACAAGTCCGTTGAAGGAACAAGCCCTGTCAGAGTAGATAACATTGCTGGATCACCAAATCTACATTAGCAGATAAGTACATTGTCTGAGACATCACAGATCAATGAGTCAGTCAAGGAAGAAAATATTTTAATGATTCAATGTTGTCATAAATTGCTTGACTAGGAAGAGTGATAAGACAGGGAGGTAAACAAGAAACCTGTGAATGCTGGGGTCTGGTGCAGTACACAAAAATAAAGAAACTCAGCAGGTCATACAGCATCCATGGAATGCAGAAGGCAGTCGATGGCTCAGGCCCAAGCCCTTCTTCGGATGTTCTTCATCTGAAGCAGGGCTTGGGACAGATTTATTGATTGCCTTTTTAGTTCCCATAAATGCTGCATGACCTGCTGAGTTTCTCTAGCATTGACAGACAGGAAAATATTTCAACAGAAATGAAAGATTTCTGGGAAGAATAAAACAATCTACAAGAGGAACTTCAATAATTGACTCGTGAAGTCAGAAAAAAAAATCCATGAATGTTTGTGTGGGATCATTTAATACTTAACAAGATGCCAGATTCTAAACTTTAGCAATTATTCAGATGTGAATGAAGTTAGAGATTACCCCCAAATCCACCATCTGAAATGTTGAGACTTTTTATAACCACAAGGTATGCAAATAGGCATTTGACACTAGTTTGAACAGGCTGGAGAAAATAAGGAACAAACATTAAAGAGCAAGGCAAACAACAACCCTTGTGTTGCTTAAAATTAAAAGCATGCACTTTTAAAAAAAAATTGCAAGTTAGCCTGGGAAAATGAAGGAAAATTCAAAAAACAGACCAAAAAAATGAGAACAGAATGAAGAAATAAAAATGCAAGAAAGCAAAATAGTTTGTCCAACACCATTAATCTGGTATGGCCACTGGAGAAAACTGTAAGCAAGATCCATTTTTAGAGGGGAGATTGAGAGAAGATATATATGCAGTTGAAATCAATCAAAAAGAAATTGGCTTTATGCCTTGAGCCCAGTGGAAGGTACTTGCTCAACTTGCCCACTATGATGTGCACTTATAAAGCAAGAGAAAAGTCTCAAGGCATTTCACATGGAGCTAGAGAGAGATGAAATAACTCACCAAACCTACATTGACCATCAAATGCCCACTTATACTAATCCTACATTAATCCCATGTTTTAGACTCCTGTGTCCTCATCAACTCCCCTGAATTCAACCTCTCATCTACATGCCATGAGCATGCCAATTAACCTACCAACCCCAGCATTACTTTAGGTTGAGAGGAAACTAGAGCACCCTCAAAATAAAAATTGACTCTGAACCAAATTAGGAATACAAGTAATATTTAAACAGGTTTCCCCAGAGAGATGGGTTCCAAGGAATATCTTGGAGGAAAGAAAAGGTAGAAGGTTTGGAAGGGAATTCTTGCACATCCATTAATGGAGGAGCAAAAAAATTCAGAAAGAGCAAGAAACCCAAAGTAGAGGAATGTAGACATCTCAAGAAGTTTGGAACCTGGAGGAGATTAAAGAAAGATCACAGAAGGAGATTCAAAAATAGTTTTTAAAAACAGAGGTGTTGCTTACTTGCATTGGAGCACAGGCTAGCCTTCTGGAGATGGAACCTAGCTCACTTGTTTAACAGCTCTCAGGTATTCTGAAACCTATAAACCAATCAAATGAAACACTTTTGTTATTGTGATTTTTTAATATAGTTTGTTCCAAGATCTTTCTGGACAGATGACTGTCCTAAGTTTAGAGATAGATTTAAATTGATTGTTACACTAATCAGGGACTACTCTGACACTATAAAACCACTATGTGCACTATAGCCAAGTCACTTTTTGCCACGAATAAATGAACATTATGTTGTTTGTAATTTATTGTCTTGCTTTAATTAAATTAAGCAATTTCCCCCCTCCCACCACCAAATCGTTTTCTCCTCCACAGCACCTGAAGCATTTAGTGCATATGACAATAAACTATCAAAATACACAAATGAAGTGAATTTACTCTACTATTTTCAAAAATCCAGCTGGAGAATTACAAACATTCTGCGTTTGCTGTAAATGTCTAGAGCCGTGGTTTTCAAACCGCCCCCACCTTATATCGATCCCTATGCCACAGGGGCTCTGTGATTGGTAAGGGATTGCTTAAGGTGCGATGTGAGTGGGGGAAAAAAGTCGAGAACCATCATTCTAGACCCAATTATTACTGAAATGTTTTGCTTGAGGAAAAATTGTCATTGTCCCATTTTCTTTGGAGTGAGGAAACCGTGCACATAACGAGTCAATGAGGTACAATTAAAACAATGGTTTTCAAACCTTTTTCTTTCCATTCACACACCACCTTAAGTAATCCCTTATTAACCACTGAGCACTTATGGCATGGGGATTGCTTAAGGTGGAATGTGTGTTTGGGGATGGGGGGTAGTTTGAAAACCACGGCTCTAGAGGAATTCTACATGCTGTGTTTATTTCATGCTGTCTTTCAAAATATTTTTTTGATATTTATTCAATAGAAAACAAGAACAATACAATTAATATGTGAGACAGAACTAGTTAGAAAAAAAAAATCAATAATGATTATATGTAGAAATTCAGAAGTACCGGTACAATAACAGAAACATAATGAAACAATAGAACCTAACAAAAAAAAAATAACAAAAAAAAACAATTCTAAGCTCTTTTCCTCAGCAAGAGTGAAATTAAAAAATTCAAGTGGCATAATTTTGGGGAGAGATAGCACCATGCCAAAATTCCAAATCAACACTAACAAAGCCATGATAGTAGTCCATAAATGATGCCCATATTGTTTGGAAGTTGATATTTGAATCAATAGCAGCATATCTATTTTTCTCCCAAACAAGACATAATATCCAACATCTATCAACCCAGGAAAAAATTTGTTCTGTTTAATGATAGCATTGACTCTTTCATTGTTCACTAATAAATTGGAATCTCATTGGACTATAAGTGATGGTGCTCTCATGGAGCTCCAGAGAACTTGATTGAAATGCAACTCTGAAGGGAAACCTCGATTTCAAATGGTTTTAAATGAAATAGATGATTTCAAGTCGAACCTGCTTTGAAAAGAGACGAAGAACTCCAAGCTCCAGAAATGACAGCAAACTCCTTATATTATAACCATTCAGGTCAAGGACATTTGCCCTTACAGAATTTAGAAATCACGACCAAAAGAAAATTGAGATACAGAAGTTGCTCTCATGGAACTTATGAAATTTTTTTTTTTTAATTTGCATTTCTTACTTGTGCATAGGTGGTGCAACTTCAGAAAGTCACATTAAGGAGCATTTTCTATGACTGGATGTCCCCTCCTCCATAATGACTGGATGTCCCCTCCTCCATAATGACTGGATGTCCCCTCCTCCATAATGACTGGATGTCCCCTCCTCCATAATGACTGGATGTCCCCTCCTCCATAATGACTGGATGTCCCCTCCTCCATAATGACTGGATGTCCCCTCCTCCATAATGACTGGATGTCCCCTCCTCCATAATGACTGGATGTCCCCTCCTCCATAATGACTGGATGTCCCCTCCTCCATAATGACTGGATGTCCCCTCCTCCATAATGACTGGATGTCCCCTCCTCCATAATGACTGGATGTCCCCTCCTCCATAATGACTGGATGTCCCCTCCTCCATAATGACTGGATGTCCCCTCCTCCATAATGACTGGATGTCCCCTCCTCCATAATGACTGGATGTCCCCTCCTCCATAATGACTGGATGTCCCCTCCTCCATAATGACTGGATGTCCCCTCCTCCATAATGACTGGATGTCCCCTCCTCCATAATGACTGAATGTCCCCTCCTCCATAATGACTGGATGTCCCCTCCTCCATAATGACTGGATGTCCCCTCCTCCATAATGACTGGATGTCCCCTCCTCCATAATGACTGGATGTCCCCTCCTCCATAATGACTGGATGTCCCCTCCTCCATAATGACTGGATGTCCCCTCCTCCATAATGACTGGATGTCCCCTCCTCCATAATGACTGGATGTCCCCTCCTCCATAATGACTGGATGTCCCCTCCTCCATAATGACTGGATGTCCCCTCCTCCATAATGACTGGATGTCCCCTCCTCCATAATGACTGGATGTCCCCTCCTCCATAATGACTGGATGTCCCCTCCTCCATAATGACTGGATGTCCCCTCCTCCATAATGACTGGATGTCCCCTCCTCCATAACCCAGGGGCTGCTTGTACAAAGTTATGCGGTTATATTTTCAAGTTCTATGATTTTTAAAGTTTACAGGCAATAGATTTTAAAAACCATTTAAAAAATGTCACTGCCTGAGAATATACACATTTTCACAATTCACAATTCCATGATCATTTTCATTAATGCTCTTCAGTTTGAGCAGATCGGTCAATTATTGTAATGTAAAAATATAAACTTTTATACTTATTTAAAAAAATATACTTTCACATTTCAAGTATTAAGCTTGGAAGGGCAAATGAAATGAAAAACCTGTGCTGACCAACTTACCAACATATTAAAGGACATCTTCAATATCTCACTCAGGAAGGGCATGGTACCCACCTATTTCAAACAGGTGTCAATCATACCCAAGAAGAGTGCAGTACCCTGCCTTAATGACTAACGACCATTAGCACTTAC
This sequence comes from Narcine bancroftii, assembly GCF_036971445.1. Taxonomy (NCBI): domain Eukaryota; kingdom Metazoa; phylum Chordata; class Chondrichthyes; order Torpediniformes; family Narcinidae; genus Narcine; species Narcine bancroftii. The sequence goes on along the minus strand of NC_091482.1, from coordinate 59,726,531 downwards.
ATCAACAGTGATTAAGTGTCTTGACAGGCTGGTATTGAAGCATATCAGCTTCTGCCTGAGCGGTGACACGGATATGTTCCAGTTCGCCTATCGTTGCAATAGGTCTACGGTGGATACCATTTCACTGGCTCTACACAAAGCCCTGGAACACCTGGACAGTAATGATGCATATATCAGGATGCTCTTTATCAACTACAGTTCAGCATTTAACACCATCATCTCTTCAAAACTGATCAGCAAACCCCAAGACCTGGGTCTCAACAGCCCATTGTATAATTGGATCCTGGATTTTCTTGCATCCAGACCACAATCAGTGAAGATTGGTAAGAACATCTCCACAATTTCCATCAGTACTGGAGCACCACAGGGCTATGTTCTTAGCTCCCTGAGACAATAACACCATCTACAAATTTTCCAGCAATATCACAGGAGTGGGTTGTATAAAGAAAGGTGATGAGTCAACATACAGGAGGGTGATTGAAAACTTGGCTGAATGGTGAACGAACAACAACCTTGCATTAATTGTCACCAAAACTAAGGAGCTGATTATTGACATCAGAAAGGGAAAGCCAGAGGTGTACAATCCAGTGATCATTGGGGGAAATCTAAGTTTCTGGGAGTCACTAACTCGGAATTCTTTCATGGACCCAACACACCAATGGCATTGTAAAGAAAACACATCAGTGCCTCTACTTCCTAGGAGTTTGTGGAGGTTTGGTGTGACACCAGAAACCTGGCAATTTCTCCAGATGTGTGGTGGAAAGTGTGCTAACTGGCTGCATCACAGTCTGGTATGGAAACACCAACACTCCTGAGCTGAAAACTCTCCAAAAGATCATGGAAACAGCCCAGGATATCACAGGCAAAACCCTCCCCACTGTCAGAGAGGAGCAGCAAGGATCCACACCACCCAGCACATGCTCTGTTCTCACTGCTACCATCAGGAAAGAGGTCTAGGTGCCACAAGACTCGCACCACCAGGTTCAGGCTCCCCTTTCACCATCAGACTCCTCAGCAATAAACTCAATCAGAGACTCGTTTAAGGACCTGTGCACTTTATTGAATGTGTTTTGCACAGTTTGTTTACATTTATTATCTTTCTATAGTTTTTTATTTCTTTAAATGTATATACAGAGTTTTTTTTTTAATTACTGATAAGTGGTAATTCTTCCTCTCCCACAGAAAGAATCTCTATATATATATATATATATCTGAAATGGGCAAGATGATTATTATGATACAAAGACAATATTTGCGAAAATCAGATGGGTAACAATGCACGTGTTCTTTTTGCTTATTCATACTGCAGTGAAACTTATTTACTGCCCCAGTAAATCAGTCAAAAGTTGTCAAGAACATTGTTAATTAATTATATTCTACTTCCATGCAGTTATTCTATAAGCACATCAGAAGTTATGAGAGCCTCGCTACTAATTAGGACAATATCACATGAAATGAATAATGAGTTGAATAATGATAGGAGGTCCACATGTCAAGAGAACCAGAAGCAGATCTCCAGGATTCAGAAGGAAGTGAATGTGATAGGAAGACCCATTCGGTTGATTAAGTGCTGATGTTACCTCACATTCTTGGAAAATAACTCCTTCCCAATATGGAAGGAAATCCCAAAATAGGATCCTGTCACTGCAAATTTCTAGGTTTTTAAAATGGACATCAAATTACTTTAAATAAAGGAAACAATAATTGCCAGCCAACCCAGGCACGTGGAAAGTGGGTCAGACATAATAAATTTCAATTGTTGAAGGTACGTGGTGAATACTAATACTTCTTTTGGATGGAACTTGGATGAATGCTTCACAGGAGAGCTGTGGCTATGTCCAAAAACGTTTACTGGAAATTGAACGGTCAAGTTGCTAAATAATAAACAGATTGATTATTGATGGGCATTTTGCTTGAATCTCTATCCACAAAAGAGCTGCCACCATTTAACCCTGAATTAGTTTTCAGAAAGAGACTCCGAAATTGTTTAAAAGAAAATTTCAAAGTTTGTGGATTGTATTTAGGTTTGTGAAAAGCAAAACACTCTACTGGAGTATTCAAGGAGTTAGGACATTTACTGGGTATACATAGTCAATTGGAAATACAAAACAGCCAGTGAAATGAAAAGCTATCAGGCCCACAAAAAAATTATTGCTTTGTAAATAGCCTTAAGGCACTTTAAAACGACAAGGATATACGAGCAGATTCCCATCCCCTAATCACTTTCCAGCTTTTTTCTCCTGCCCTCCCACCCTTATCCACCTATGACCTCTTGCCTGTTGACCTGTGCTCCTCTCCCCATCTTTTTTTTTTATTCAGGCTCCCACCTGCTTTTTGCTCATACCCTGATAAAGGGCTCAAGCTTCCTTCCAATAGACACTGCATGACCTGCTAACATTCTCCAGAACTTGTGCATATTAGAAGAGCTGTGTGGCAACTCACTCCGCTAATTCAAGTACATGTAACATTGCCGAGCAATTTGCATTTGAGTAAAAGATTTTTATGGATGACAGGAAATTTAAGGAGTCATACTGATTGAACAGAAGGGTTGTGCTGAGGGGTTGTATGGCCTTCATCCATTTTTGCACTTATTTCTTACGTGACGTGCCTCACAATACCAAAAAGGTTCAACAAGGAGATATAAGAACTGAGCAAAATACTTCAAGGAAATCAAGTCAAAGAACTTGGAGAAAATTAAGATTACATCCTGTAAGGAAAATAAATAACATACAATATTTTAGTGTTAGTCTTCATTTTGTTGAAAGTACATAATGAGATTAAAGAAGTCCCAGACCAGGGAACCAGTATCAGAGTGGGCAGGGTTTCAACTGATTGAGACAAAGTACTGTATGTAAAACATAAGGTAGAGTAGGGGTTATTGTGCCATTGAAAAAGATCCCTAGTGAAGGAGTCACGTGATGGAGTAGTGGCCAGACGGTGAACTCCAGCCCTCTCCAGAAAAGTCGGGAAAAACAAAGGAAAACACAAAGGCACAGAAATAAAAGTTACAGAAAAGTGAGCATAAAGGTGGAAAGAAGATGGCGACAAAAAAAGAAAAATCGAAAGCAACGGTAAGAAGAGAGGAAGAGAAGACAAAGGAGGAAAAAGGTGAAGGCCTTACCTGTCCGAAGAGGCCCGCTGCAGAGAGAGAAACCCGCTCCCTCAGGTCGGTAAATAATGGACTACAAAAATGGCTCGCAGAGCCGAGTAAAAGTGCGCAACCGCGCATGCGCGATACTTCGCGCATGCGCGATGCGAATGAAAAAAAACACACCGACGGGAGGGGAGACCAGCTGGGGAGTCAATCTCCACAGCCGGCAACGACAGCTGCAGAACACCTGCAGCAAGAAGAGACCACAGAAGACAATAGAAACAAGAAAGAAGAGGAGGAAAGGGCACCAAAGAAACAACAGATGGTCAACCCAGAGGAAGAAGAGGAGGAAGAGGAAGAGTACGGTGAAATAGAAGAAGAAAAGAAAGGCAAGGTAAAGGATATACTTGCTCTTATTAAAGGATACATGGAGTCATTTAAAGAATGGCAAACACAGGAATTTAAGGATTTAAGAAAAAGAATAAACAACACAGAAGAGAAAATAAATAAAATGGAGATGACCTTAACAGAAATGGGAAAGAAAATGGACAAGATGGAAGAGCGGGCAGTAGCAGCAGAAATGGAGGTAGAAGACTTAAAAAAGAAATTGGAGAAATCTAATAAAAAAACTAAAGAGACACAAGAACTACTAGCTCAAAAAATAGATACAATGGAAAACCATAACAGAAGAAATAACATAAAGATAGTGGGCCTTAAGGAAGATGAAGAAGGCAAGAATATGAGGGAGTTTATAAAAGAGTGGATCCCTAAGACCCTAGGATGTCCAGAACTACAGCAAGAAATGGAAATAGAAAGGGCACATAGAGTATTGGCCTCTAAACCACAACCACAACAAAAACCAAGATCTATTGTAGTAAAATTCCTAAGATATACTACAAGAGAAAAGGTACTGGAGAAGACAATGGAAAAAGTAAGAGAGGGCAACAAACCACTGGAGTATAAAGGGCAAAAAATCTTCATTTATCCAGATATAAGTTTTGAACTCCTAAAGAAGAGAAAAGAGTTCAATACAGCAAAGGCGATTTTATGGAAGAAAGGGTATAAATTTATACTAAAGCATCCAGCGGCATTGAAAATATTTATTCCAGGACAACAAAACAGACTATTCTCGGATCCAGAAGAAGCACGAAAATTTGCAGAACAATTACAAAAATAGACTGAGGGAGGAAGACGGGTAATGAGAGTTAAAATGATCACGATTGATATGTATGTGGGTAAAGACAAAAATAGACTGAGGGATGAAGACGGGTAATGAGAGTAAAAATGATCACGATTGATATGTATGCGGGTAAAGAGGTATAAGAGTGAATAGAGACAATGAACATACGTGAATGTATCTGTACTTAGAGGAAAATATAGATAGTATAGACAAGAATTAATAAGGGAAGATAATGGAATAGAGAGAATAAGGAGGGAATTAAAAGAGTGACCTTTGTGACATATGAAAAGTGAAATCTTTTCTGGGGGAGGCGGGGTGGGGGGGAAATAGGGGTCACTGCAAAATCAGTTGACGCTTGCGAGTGGATTCGCAAATCCAAATGGAGAGGGGAGATGTGGTTGTCCGACAAGGGATAAAGGACAACTCAGGAGGTGAAGGGGAGATTGGGGATAAATAAGATAGAAATAGGAGAATAAGGAAAATGTTGGATGTTGTAGGAATGTTGTCTTATAAAGAGTTGAAAATAAGAAAACAGAAATGGAAAAGGAGGAAAGGTAATGATGGAAAAACGGAAAGAGAAGATAAACAAAATATAAAAGGGCTACGCTGAACTATATGTCTTTAAATATTAATGGAATACAAAACCAAATTAAAAGGAAGAAACTACCAAATTTAAATGAATAAATGTATTCCATTAGAAAAAATAACATATAGGTTAAGAAATAATATTGAAATATTCGAACAAGTATAGGAGCCTTACATTAAATCTTCTTTCTTTGGCTTGGCTTCGCGGACGAAGATTTATGGAGGGGGTAAAAAGTCCACGTCAGCTGCAGACTCGTTTGTGGCTGACAAGTCCGATGCGGGACAGGCAGACACGATTGCAGCGGTTGCAGGGGAAAATTGGTTGGTTGGGGATGGGTGTTGGGTTTTTCCTCCTTTGCCTTTTGTCAGTGAGGTAGGCTCTGCGGTCTTCTTCAAAGGAGGTTGCTGCCCGCCAAACTGTGAGGCGCCAAGATGCACGGTTTGAGGCGATATCAGCCCACTGGCGGTGGTCAACGTGGCAGGCACCAAGAGATTTCTTTAGGCAGTCCTTGTACCTTTTCTTTGGTGCACCTCTGTCACGGTGGCCAGTGGAGAGCTCGCCATATAACACGATCTTGGGAAGGCGATGGTCCTCCATTCTGGAGACGTGACCCATCCAGCGCAGCTGGATCTTCAGCAGCGTGGACTTGATGCTGTCGACCTCTGCCATCTCGAGTACTTCGACGTTAGGGATGTAAGCGCTCCAATGGATGTTGAGGATGGAGCGGAGACAACGCTGGTGGAAGCGTTCTAGGAGCCGTAGGTGGTGCCGGTAGAGGACCCATGATTCGGAGCCGAACAGGAGTGTGGGTATGACAACGGCTCTGTATACGCTTATCTTTGAGGTTTTTCAGTTGGTTGTTTTTCCAGACTCTTTTGTGTAGTCTTCCAAAGGCGCTATTTGCCTTGGCGAGTCTGTTGTCTATCTCATTGTCGATCCTTGCATCTGATGAAATGGTGCAGCCGAGATAGGTAAACTGGTTGACCGTTTTGAGTTTTGTGTGCCCGATGGAGATGTGGGGGGGCTGGTAATCATGGTGGGGAGCTGGCTGATGGAGGACCTCAGTTTTCTTCAGGCTGACTTCCAGGCCAAACATTTTGGCAGTTTCCGCAAAGCAGGACGTCAAGCGCTGAAGAGCTGGCTCTGAATGGGCAACTAAAGCGGCATCGTCTGCAAAGAGTAGTTCACGGACAAGTTTCTCTTGTGTCTTGGTGTCTTAAATTAAATACAATAGCGAAAACCTACCGGGGACAAACATTACCTAAGTTGATGGAAGGAGAAGGAAAGAAAAGAATGGACTCAGTAGAATTTCTGGTGTAATTTTGTTGAATGACAACATTGTCTGACTGGCTTAATGCAACCTAGATTGTATACCTAAAATGGATGAGAGGAGGGGTGGGGGGGTGGTTTGGGAGGAAAGGGTGGGGGGGGGGGGGAGAAAAAGTCACTGTATATGTGTGAAAAAGAAATAGTGTATATCATGGCTAATGTGATTTATGGTGTGATAAATAAAAAATTTAAAAAAAAAAGATCCCTAGCCTGTTGCACCTTTTGTGGAAGTGGAAATCCCGTTTGGCCAACTTGGCTGTTTTTTTTTAGCATTTACAGAATGAAAAAATGTAGGTCATATGTTCTGACTTTCAGAGTGCTCCTGGAGAAGTAGGAAATGAAAAATGTAAACAGGAGTGTGGCTGTATGAATGGCGAGAGGTCTGAAAATCTAAACACACGGGTGGTTTCAAATTAGCAGGGATATGAATGTGTACGAGGCCCCATCACTCTCATATTTGCTCTTTTTCAGATCGCTCGCTCGCTCGCACGCACGCACGCTTTTGTTCAGATTGGGTTCTTTAATACAAGCTATTGTCTGTCAATGATTTGCTGTCCCTTTTCTTAGACACTGTTAAATTGTTTCATTTCATACATCAATTTAATGATTTTTGAATGCTGTTTTATCTATTTATCAATAGCTAATTAGAGTTGTAGTGTGAAAAGAGGCCCAAATTGCCCATGCTGACCAAAATGTCTCACCGACACTGGTCTCTCCTGTCAGCATTTCCCCATAATCGCTCCAAATCCATCCAGCCCATTCTATACATTCACAGCCCCCTTCTCTCTCAATGACCATTTCTTTGGGAAGGAAAGTGAACACAGTGTAAATTAGTGGTTGCCATTCAGAGGTTCTCATCAAAGCCAAGGTCAAGTACAAATTGGAGGTGAATAACTGTTAGCCAAGCTCCAAAACCCAATTCACTGGCTTTTCTGTAAGTGAAAAATGGCTGCCTCTATTTTTGCAGGGTCTGAGGAGGTGCACAGGAATCACTATTACAAACAGTAACTGTAAGGCTGTCATTATAAGGGGAGGCAAGAGAAATGACAATTTCTTCGTCAACTAAATATTCTGACAAACTACAGAGTAACTGCAAAAACAAAGAAGGTTTCTATAGATCCAAGAAAGTGTTACTTTAAGTATAAAAAATTCAAAAGTTATTACATCTGACACAATTAGCACAAACTACTAAGGCAGCAGAATAGGTTTATAGAAGGGCAGCAAAGTTTTAACAAGAGCTGAAGATTAATCATTAAAATATCAAGGTCTCCAGCAATACACTGGATGGCATTAATCTCAATTTAAAATACAGTATTACTCAGGCTTTTTAGACAGACAGTGCTTGTATCATGAGTGGAATATTTTCATAGCACAACTCTAAATGTACTTTTGCCCTTCCTTCTTCTGGAGGTCTGGGAATGGGCAGTGCATCTTTTTCCCAAACTGTAAAAAGAGAAGTGGAGGCATGTATACAATTAGAATTGAAACTCCAAAGGTCAGTGCATTCTACTACATTAGAACTCCAATTCTCCAAAATCGGATTCTCTGAAATTATCATTGATCCAAAAATCTTTTAAAAATTCCGATAAATAAGGATATCCAAAACAAATCAGAAATCCTCATTTATCTTGGAGCTGAACTGACCTCACAGGTGGAATTTTTTTTCCACTCAACATGAAATTAGAATGAATGTCCTCGTTTCAAGTAATTCCCTCCCCCTCTCTTTCCATTTTTTTCTTTACCTACTCCTATTGACTTTTCTCTCCAATTCTCCCTCTCAAACTGTGTGCCACTGTCTCCCAGATGCAAGTGGTTGGAAGAACCCTTTGTCCCGGCATCATCAAGGAAAGCGGCCTTCCAGGCAGGAGCAGGGTCTCAGGCTCAGTGGTTCCCTCCCATCCCCTTCCTTCCCTCCTCTGCACCCTAAAGCTTTCAACGCCGACTCCAAGACTCCAGACTCCCTGGTGTGCATGTGCAGTAGGCCAAGGGGAGGATTCAGAGTCGGGATTCGGGTGTCAGGAGCTCCAGAGACCAGGGAGGCAGGAATTCACTGACTCACCAGTGAGCATTCCACCAGACTGGGAAGCCTCCCCAGAGATTGGCAGCAGTGGTAGGGACACGTAGGGGGGATTGGCAGTGGTAATTGGGAGGTCTTGGTGATCCGCAGCGGCATTGTGCCCAGCAATTTTTTGGTGAAAATTAAACATTATTTTAATGCTTAAAAAGCCTTCCCATGTTGTTTAAACATTGATACAAGTAATTTACTGTTGGCACTGGGATTTTAAAAAAAAGATCAGTTATCTGAAAAAAAAATCATTTATCCCATATAGGTCCCAACCATTTTTAGATAATTGGAGTTGTACTGGTACATGTGGCTGAAGTTTGGATTTCTTCTTGTGAAATTTTACATATACAAAAACATTTTTCTTTAAAATTCATTCACGTGGGGTGTTGGTGGCAAGACCAATATTTATTCTTGTCTGCAGAGAATAACCTAATTATTAAGATAACATTAATATCTTAATAATGATATGAAGATAATGATTATTAATAATAGCAATTGAATAAGCACTTCAAAGAACAATCAAAGGTCAGCACATGGCGAGGTCCAGAGTCTCACACTAGGTGAAGATGTCAGGTTTCCTTTAAGAGAACGTCGCTGTACCAGTTGAGATTCTAACAATAATCAGGTAGTTCATTGAAACGAGGTTTTCATTTGAGCTATCAAGTAAACAAATTTACATTCTCTAGTTACTGTTATTACACCTCTCCAAAATGTTGGTCCAGTGCTCTGGCTTCATATTCCATTAAGTTCACCACTTTCAAAAATAAAAAATTTAAAAAAAAAAGTTCACCACTTTCCATTAAGCTACAGAGTTCTGTGTTGTGTATTGGCCTATGAGTTGTGTGGTTTTGTGTTAAAAGTGACAGTTTGCCTTAGAGAGCCAATGTGAAGGTGGACTGCTGAGAGAGTGGGAGATGGACTGAGCTAATGCAGAAAATTATCTAAAAATTTCTGGACTTGGATGATAAACCACCACTGGGTGGTGCTGTGGAGTGGAAGGAGGCCCAGAGCATGAGTCATGGTCTGGAGGACAGTTTAGAATGTTGGGATTTCAAAAGAGATGAACATTCCGAAGGCAGCCAGAAGGATCCGGACCAAGCCAGTGGTTCCCCTCTCTGCAAGCGACACGAGACAACTTCGAATTTTGTCCTCTCTCTCTCAAAGATCTTTGGCTTCAGTTTACCAAACAAACTGAATTTTGTTTATGATCTTTGCTGAGTCTTGTGTGATTTGTATTTGTTTTGTGTCTAAATTTTTCTGTGGGCTGGTTGGAAGCGTAGTTTAGACTTTTATTACGTTTGTTATATTTAGGCTGGGGAATTTATTAGTTTTACACTGTTATAGAGATTTGCATAGTAACCAGTGGGCACTGTTATAAAAGGGGGATTTTGAATTAAAGTTTGAAGGTGAATTTTTTGTTAATAAAGTAATTGTTCATCTTTACCCATGTGATAGGACTTCTTTGTGGTTGCTGGTTTGATCGTGCCATACCTGTTAACCATATGAAAAGGAAAACCACATATGTTGGACACTGCGGTTTAAATTCATTCTGTAATCGGTGGCCAAAGAAGCTGCCAGATGAAGTGGGGAGACCAAAAAAAGTGAATTTTCCAATTTGTGGCCTCTGCAATTATAGAGTTTGCCCTCTAACTCAGACTTCAAGAGCTTCACATCCTTCCACAAACATAATTTATTAAGAAATCACGCAAGTTATTGAAGTATGTCAATGCAAAACTCGGCAATATTGGTGATGTTTGAATCCTTCTGGGGTCATGTCACCACACAAACCCATTTTTATTCATTCACATGGCGTGGGGTGTTGGTGGCAAGACCAATATTTATTCTTGTTCCAAAAGCCCTTGATCTGATTTGTTATTTCATTTCTGATGTGCATGGACACCACTGAAAGATGCCTCAATATGACACCTTTCATTACCATCCATGCACATCAGGAGTGCCTCATTAACAGCAGCAGAAATAAAAGTTTTCTTTCTTCATCCACTGGTGATTACAGCATCTTGGCCTCACAAGTGTGATCAATTAACTCAGCACAGATGGGATTGATCCTGGGACACTCCTTGCTGATATTGCTTAATCGTAACAGTTTAATTACTTCTAAAAGATTTTAAGACAGAAAATGGAATTAAGTGCATGTGCAATTTCCTAAAAATTTGCATTTTCAAAATCAAGACTGTTAGAAAAGTGGCGCTAAATTCTGTATTTCATTTAGCAAACGGAAAATAAGCCTATTCCATTTTTAAGTGCAGTACACAAATGTGCAGGAAAAACTCAGCAGGTTATGCAACATCTATGGAAGTCAAGGATAAGCAACATTTTGGGTCAAGAGCTTTTAACAGGTACAAACCTGACGAAGGGCCCAGGCCCGAAACGTTGATTATCTTTGACTTTCCATGGATGCTGTGAGACAAGCTTGTTTTATATTACACTCAACCCCAGCATCTGTAGAATTTCTTGTTTAATTCCATTTTAATAGTTTTTTGAATGCCCCATTGGCTAAATTGATGTTTTTGCTCCTTCATATGAAATTTTTATTATACCCGCAATTTCAACACTACTCTGGAGAGAACTGCACATTTCATTTCAAGATATACATTAACCACTCAAAAAAAAGGCATACAGAAAGCAGCATATTTTAGGCAACGGTTTATGCAGGAATGTGGATGGGTGGCTAATCAACCTCTGCTGCTAGATTAGTTGGAAAGACATCCGACTGAAGTTTTGGAATTGTTCAATTTGTGGGAAAACAAAAACAAATATAGTTCATCTCCAGATCTGTTGATTTTTTTTTTAAAAAGCATAGACGGGACAGATTGAGCAGCAAATGCCATAGGGGTTGTGCAACACTTACCAGCCTCAAACTGTATTTGTATGCGATCATGCATACTTCCCAAACAAGAAGTCTCTTGGACTAGTTCTCAGTTGCTTGTCACTCATGATATAGATGCTACTGTTTCCATACCTGAGAAATTCTGATCGCCAAAAATGTAATACGATTATAACTGACTAATGACTGGTGATTCAGAGCTCATTCACTTTCTGCCTAATTCCAGGTTGAGGCGCGAAATGCATTGGAAAATGCAGACTTTTAAAGGCCTAGACTGTTCACAAAGCTAACTCAAAGAATATAAAGAACCATGTGTTCCTCCTCCCCCCACGAATTTAATTCTGCCATAACGTCATATTTACATATTATCCTTCTTGAAAACTTTGAAAAGAATGGCTTGTCAAAACTTCTGAATCCTTGCAAATCTGATTACATTGAGATCACTAAATGTTTAAACCATGAGCATCTCAGGAATGAGTGCAGCAAGTCCCTTCAGACAGCAACACCTTCAGCTGAAGTCCTCCTGTGTGAGAGGGCTTTGTCCACTAGATGACATCCACATGGTACCAATGGCAACTTTTGGTACCCAACAGTAGTGGTGAGATAGCAGACAATATCAAAACTGGTCTATGTTCAGAGGCCATGCAGTTAGTGCAGATCAACAAAGAAATGTTCGTTGACTATTAAATCCACAATTACTGATGATCACCACACAGAATTCAGATTTTATTTGGCACTCGTCAATCACTATTTTCATTTTTAATTGCAATTTAGACATTCAGCCTGGTAACAGGTCTTTCCGGCCCACAAGCCTGTGTTGCCCAAATACGCCAATTAACATACAACCCCCCCCCCCCCCCAATGTTGTGGTGGAAGGAAACTAGAGCTCCCAGATGAAACTCACGCAGACACGAGGAGAACATACAGATTTGAACTACTGGTCACTGATACTGGAATAGTGTTGTGATACTAAACCATGCTGCCTAGTGATGTCTCGGGTTATTCGTAACAGTTTGCCAGGTCATCGAGATAAGACAATGGTTTTTATATCAATGTATTGTCTAATTTGCTTTCTGCAGAAAGCATCTGAAAGAGTTAGGAATTTGAACAGTATTATTCTAAGTAATGCTGAGTGCATGTTGAAACAGGAAGATTGCTTCAAATGGGCCAATATTCAGTCTGTGTTATTTTTAATATTTTACGTACAGATGACACATTGACCAACTGCAATATATTGCAAAAGATACAGCAAAGAATGATTCTCATCTTGATTTCATGCTCACAGGTGGTACTTCACAATCACAGAAAATTTGAGGAAAGGAAATAACCAAAATGATGTGCCACATTCTTACTTCACCAAAACCAGAATGTGGGCAAGAACAAATAAGCTCAGTAATGGTTCTGTGGCTGACCACTGGACCATCTCAGTAAAAGGAACAGAAGATCGGCAGTCAATCTCAGCAGAGTAAAGCTCAGTACTTATAACTAACTTGTAAAGCAGTAGAGCTTGATTTCATTACAATAAAAGTAGAGCATCTGTAGCTGGGTTCAGTACAAGAATACAGTAGCCAATATAGGTGTATCTGTTGAGTAGTGGTGAGCATCTTGGCTCATCTCAGCAATACAGTAAAGTGGGAGAGCTGATCTCTATGTAGTAACATCACATCGTGTAATAGTCAATACTGTGTAAAAGTTGAACCCCACTTTTTTGACCCTAAAAATCATGTTTTCTCTTATGACCCATGCAAAAATCAACACCCCTATATTTGGCCCCGGCTGCCTGTCCATCCAAATTCCCCACACCCTGTCCACAGTTCCTCACCTCAGTTATTCACCCATCTGAGCTCCTGATGCCTTGACAGCAGATCCTCGCCTTGGCCGCTTGCCCATCCAACTGCAATGTCCCAAAAGTGGACTTACCACCTGGTCCTGGCCATCTAAGCTCCCGATGCCTTGAACAATGCAGTTACCGTGGTCAAAATTATGACTAGTTTAAAAAAATAATCAAACACCCCCACCTCCCAAATTTGACCCAAAGAATTGATCTAAAAAACGTGACTATTACACAAGCATATACAGTATGCATGTCCCACCTCTATGTAATAACAGTAACAGAGGAGGCCAACCTCAGTGCAGCCAGGTTCAGCATTCTTCAGCTGGGATGGAGAAAGTAGTTGGTGACCTTTGTCGGAGTATTGTCAGGTGTACAGTCCCTTTCACAGTTGAAAAGCTTGCAGAAAATTATAATCTAGGTTTGTAATTCAACATGGCCTTGCACAGGAATAAAGATGCTGGTGTAGCAGCAGCTACACTACTCCTGGAAGAACACAACCAACCAGACAGGTTGAGCTCAGTGAGCAGACTAGTTTATTGCAGGCTGCTGGGCTCTACTTATACTCCCAGCCCGGACCTGGCTGAGAACTGCACTAGAGGGAGCTGACGTCACCCGGGCGTCACTTGGTCCCCCAGCACGGGCTTCTGAGTCCCGTGCTGGGCGGAAGGGAACACTCCCGATGTTGCCATTTTGGCCGGCTGCCCCGCCGCGTGGCTTACAAGCGGGGCCGGTTCGCCTGCCTAGTGGTGAGCCGTCACACTGGAAGAGTTTTAGCATTGAATTAACCCTACACCGCCTTCAGTATTAACAAGGGAAGGGAGGTTAGAAGGATAAATACATAGCTATAAATTAATTAATTTTTAAGCTTTTTCAAGTCAATTCACATTTATTTATCGTCATACCATGCTCGCACGGTAAACACGAGAAGTGTTTCTCCAGGACCACGGAGCACATTTACATAAATATAGGTTAGAAGTTCAACACATTTAAAATATTAAGACATACATTAACAGACCAGAAATCTGATGGTTTGGGGGTAAAAGCTCTTTCCCAATCTGGATGCAAAGGCCCAGAGTATTGTAGTACCTCCTAATAGATGGCAGAAGGGTGAACAGTTTACTTGAGGGGTGTGTGGAGTCCCTCACAATGTTTATTGCCTTTCACTGTATCGAGTGTTGTAAATGCCCTTCATGATAGGATTTCACCATTGTCTGCAGGGTCTTGTAGTCCAAGGAGGTACAACTTCCAAACCAGGCAGTTATGTAGTTGCTCTTGATACATCCTCTGTAGAACGTAGTGAGGATGGAGGGAGGGAGATGAACTTATCCCAGCCTTTCCAGGAAGTAAAGGTGCTGCTGGGCTTTCTTGGCTATGGAGCTTGTTTTAAGGGACCATGTGAAGTTCTCTGCCAAGTGCACTCCAAGGAACTTGATACTCTTGATGACCTCAACAGTGGAGCCGTCAATGGTCAGCAGAGTGTGTTGGCTGTTCACCAGCCCGTTAACGACTGCACTTCATCTATGAACGCTGATTCGTCATTCGTACCACTGTTGTGTCATCAGCAAACTTGATGTGGTCCGAGCGGTGTTTAGTTGTACAGTCATGGGTCAGCAAAGTGAACAGCAGTGGACTCAGCACATAGCCCCTGTGCTCATTAAGATGGTCTTGGAGATGCTGTTTCCGATCCAGACTGCCTGAGGTCTCCCAAACAGGAAGTCAACAGAAGGTGTTTAAGACCCAACAGGCTCAACTTCCTTATCAGAAACTATGGTATGATTGTGAGGAATGACGAGTTGAAGAGAATAAACAGCATTCAAACATACAAGTCCTTGGTGGGTGAGGGCAAGATGGAGGGCAGTGGCAAGTGAGGTTTACACAGCATATACAAATAAAGCGATGTTCACAAATAAAGTGACTGCAAATTCAGTCACTGAATACTGTAGAAAGTGGACAGAATGAGTACAAATAATGTCAAACTTTCATCTTCCTGTAAGTTTCTCCTCATCAATGCTGCTTCCAACCTCCAAAAACATCCTCATCCGAAATTATCTCCACCAAAATCTCTCTCCTGCCAACCTGGGCCTTGCATACTTATTGCCCCCCCCCTCCCCCCACTTCATTCAATCATTTGAAGTGACATCTTCTTTGAGCTGGTCCTTTCCAGACCCCTCTGTTACTCCAATCCTGGTTTCCATTAAAAAAAAACCATTCCAAGGATTTGAATCACCCACCTGAGTTGTTTCTTTGGTTTGGCATCTGCTCTTTCTGCTGTTGACCATTTTTATTAAACATTTCACACACTGTGGACTGAGTTCTAAAAAATGATTTTTTAATTGGGAATAATGGACTAGTTTTCAGATCAGAGACCTAATCGCTGATGGCAGCCATTCCCATGACATTCAGAGCAGTAACTTGGGTGGACTGACCCAAAGTGTCACCATTTGTATAATTTGATACAGTACAGACTAGAAATTAGAGCATTATCAGTGTAACATGGCATAGTGTCTTTGTGTGACATTGCTCTGCTATTTTAACAGAAACACGTCCATTTAAAATAAATGGGTCAAAGCCTCCATTAATCTGATGGACAAAGGAATGTCATATGGAAGTGTTACACATATATTTAACACCAGAAAAATTTAAAAAATTTGGTCTTAGTAAGTTAGATTGTTGTTTTCGCTGTGATCAGACGGCTAATGCTTTTTTACATACTGTTTGGTTTTGTGATCGATTGCAATAGTTTTGGAAAGGTATTCAATCTATATTTAATAGTTTATATAATATCTATGTTGTATTAGATCCTGATATATTTTTATTAGGGAATATGCAATCATTAATTGACTAAGGAATAAATGATTATCAGATTTATCTATTTAGCCTTAGCAGTGGCCAAGAAATGTATAGCACTTACTTGGAAAAATAGAAATATATTAACTTTGGATAGGTGGTGTTTAGAGATGAAATCCTGTTTAATTATGGAAAAGATATCTTTCTCAATTCAAGATAAGATGTCTTTTTACAAGCTGAAGTGGACTCCATTTGTTAAGTACATGCAATTAAGTTTGACTTAAATATGTTTTTAAGTGTGATATTTTAGATTTGATGATTTTTTTTCATTATTATTTTTCTTGTAGGTGAGTGTTTTTTTTATATATAATTTTATTAATTATACTAACTCTTCACTCTTTATTTTGGGGGGGGAGGGTGGGTTTTTTTAAATATAGATTTTATTTTTTCTTAGTGGCCGTATATGTGGGAGGGGGGGGTTAGACTGATTTAAATTAGGTCATTAATGTTGTGTTGTGATTATTGGGGGGGGGTTAGTCGGATTTAAGTTAGGTTACTAATGTTGTATTGTAATTTTATTATTTTTTTTATCTTTTCTTTAAATGTAATTTTTCTCTTTATTCTTGTGATAAAATCTTTAAATAAAGTTTCAAAAAAAAGTGTTACACATTCAAACGGCAAGTATTTCTGCTTTTCACATTAATAAGAAACAAAAGATTTGGAGAATTTCTATATCCAGAGACGAGACACAGGCAAATTGTCCCTGATCTTTTTTGCCCTTCTACGGTCTATTTTTTAAAAAAAAAAATCAGAGAAATATATTACTTCACTTTTCATTTAGTAGCTAGTCATTTTTAAAAAAACGATAGCATCAACTGCCCAACTTGTCCTCTTTCTAGGGAAGTAGAAAGGAGGTTAAAAATCACATTAGCCACAATCTTATTCAACAGTGGAGAAGGCTCCAGAGGACATTCACTATAGATGCAGAAGCTAAAAGTTTCCTCTATTTTATGTCATCAAGGTGAACAATCTTCATATTGACTCAATTTAACAGTGGCAATTCAAAACATTAGACTCCAATTATTGTACAAATGTTACAGGTGTGCAATGCAACTGAAATGTGTACAGAGGATACAGGATGATGATATTTTGATCATAATTTGTTTCCCACATTGGAAGATCTGGTACTACAAGTCAAAATATTGAGTATAGGATTGGGATGTTATGGGAAATTTGTACAAGACATTGGTCAGGCCAGATTTGGAGTACTGTGTGCAGTACTACAGGAAAGATAGCAGTAAGACTTCAGGAACTGAATTATCGGGAAAGGTTAACCAGGTTAGAACAATATTCCCCGGAGAA
The DNA here is from genome assembly GCF_036971445.1 of Narcine bancroftii. Classification (NCBI taxonomy): domain Eukaryota; kingdom Metazoa; phylum Chordata; class Chondrichthyes; order Torpediniformes; family Narcinidae; genus Narcine; species Narcine bancroftii. The sequence goes on along the minus strand of NC_091482.1, from coordinate 59,709,452 downwards.
GAATGAGGGAAGATTTGATAGAGGTATACAAAATTATGAGTGGTATAGAAAGAGTAAATGCAAGTAGGCTTTTTCCACTGAGGGTAAGTAAGAAACAAACCAGAAGACATAGGTTAAGGGTGAAAGTGAAAAGGTTTAGGGAAAATTTCTTCACACAAGAGAGTAATGGGAGTGCAGAACAAGCTGCCAGCTGAAATGGTGAATGCAGGCTCAATTTTCACATTTAAGAAAAATTTGGACAGCTACTTGGATGGGAGGGGAATGGAGGGCTTATAGACTGGGTGCAGATTAGTGGGATTAGGCAAAGTAATAATTCAGCACAGACTAGAAGGTCTGAAGGGTCTGTTTTCAGTGCTCTAATGTTCCATGGTTCTAATTTGTGCTCGTATGTTTCGGCCATTGCTTTCAATATGACTGGTTTTTTAAAAAATCCGAGAAGATTATATTTCCACTTGCAATCTAGACACCTTCTAGAGTGTGAAGGTAGGTGAGACTAGCTTTATCAGGGAAGCCCTTCAAGATGAAATGTTTTACTTCTGTCATCTAGATTCTCACACAAAACCAGGAAGAGGCAACAAAGCAGGAATGCTTGAGAACAATACTTTAGAAATGGAGGGAACAAAATAGAGTTTCCAAACTTGCATTCATATTGGGATAGAGAAAATCTGCACAATGTTCCCATTTTCCAAGCTCTATAGTGAGCAACCCCAAGCCATTTCTCAAGACAAGTGCAATTTCTTTACACTTCTCTTTGCACACCTTTTCTAGAGTAGTTTTTTCACCCACTAGTGATGAGTAGAAAATCTGCCTGACCCACAGGACCAAGAACCTCAGGGTTGAAATATGATATAATGTACATACTCTGACAATAAACATGAACTCTGAACTCTTCAGATTTCATCTTCCACAATGCCTTCCATAGTTGTGGAAATAATTGTTGTGCCCTCCTATCTTTTGGTGGGGATGGTATACTAATTAATGACTCCATGGGATTTGTTACTCCCCTTTTACATCAGTGATCATTAAAAGTAATGCATATTTAAATATGGGAAGAATTGCTCTGTTCATGCAGATCACATTCTGCACAAATGCACTGGACTGCAGCGTTTCCACCATCACTGAAAAGCAGTGCATTTGTTAGAAATTGCCCATTTCCTAATTCCAATATTAAAAAGGTGCAGCCTGATCACTTTGGGTATTTGTACGAAGCATGCTGGGAAAATTAAAATACAGTTAATAAGATTGAACCAACAATCTGCCATTAAAATAGTAGCGCAACGCTTTTGCAGCGTCAGTGCTCGGAACTGGGGCTCAAATCCTGCACAGCCTGTAAGGAGTTTGTATGTTCTCCCTGTGTCTGCATATGTTTTCCCCGGGGGCTCCAGTTTCCTCCAACTGTTTAAAACGTATCGAGGCTGTAGGTCAATCGGATGTGGCACAGCTCGTAGGCCGAAAAGGCCTGTTACAGTGCTATATGTCCAATTCTAAATTAAAATGCTGCCTGTTCTGATTTGGACTGATTTGGACTGTTCTGAACTAGAATTGGGCCAACAGCACAAAGTAGTGTCCAAAAGGAAGAGAAAAGCATTTCTCAAAATATTTTGCTGTATTGAGTTTGTCGTTGAGGAGTCTGATGGTGGGTGGAGGGGTAGCAGCTGTTCCTGAACCTGGTGGTGTGATTTTTTTTGTGGCACCTGTACCTCTTTCCTGATGGCAGCAGTGAGAACAGAGCATACACTGGGTGGTGTGGATCTTTGAGGATTGCTGCTGCTTTCAGATAGCAGCATTCCCTGTAATTGCTCTCGATGGTAGGGACAGTTTTACCGGTGAAGTCTTGGGCTCTGTCCACTGCCTTTTGGAGGGCTTTACACTCTGGTCAGCACCCTTTCCACCACACATCTGTAGAAATTTGCCAGAGTTTCTGATGTAATGCCAAACCTCTGCAAACTCCTGAGGAAGAGGTGCATTGGTCACTTCTTCACAGGATTGTACAACTCAGACTGCCCACTTCTGCAAATTCAAGAGATCAGTTTACTTGCAAATCCCATTAAAAGTCCAGTTCACCTTCTCTACAACTGCCAGGTGTTGTTCACCCTTGCCTTTGTGTGCAAAATCCCACCAAGATCATGTGGTCAGGTGGACAAGTCACAGCCCTTGTGATTATGGTGTTCAACTCACAGACGAGTTAAAACAAATTCCTGACAATCAGCATGAAGTACAACAGCACAGCTCATTTTTAATGCTGAGCCTGCCCATGTCCGATAGACAAATTCTTTGCATCTCTATTTTGTTCATCAACGTTGCCTGAAGTACTGAGCTTTAGCAGAAACATTAACAAAGGATTGATTTATAGACACTTGTCTTGCCTGCCCTTTCTTCTTTGAGCAATAGTACAGATGAACATTGCCAGAAACCAAGCTCAGCATCAAGTGCCAATTTAGAAGACTAAATCATGCAAGCTCAAGAAACACAATGGAAAGAAAAATCAACCTATTCATGCTAGAAATTGCAGAGGCTTTTGTGAAATGTTTATCTCCATCTCAGCTTTCCATTGTAGCATAATGGTGTAGTGTTCCCCTATCCTGTATCGGTACCTTCTGAAGGAGCACTAGGTTTTTATTTAGACATACAGCACAGTAACAGGCCACTTCGGCCCATAAGTCCGAGCCACCCAATTAACCTACATCCCCAGTATGTTTTGAACAGTGGGAGGACTGGAGCCACCAGAGAAAACCCACACAGGCATGGGGAGAACGTACAAGCTCCTTACAGACAGCGTAGGATTCAAACCCTGGTCCGGTCTCGATCGCTGGGGTTGATCTAACCTCAACACCAATCGTGCCGTATTGTATTTTCATTCCTGCTGACGTTTATTGATTATTTTATACAATCTCAAAAGTGTTAATGTTAATTATGAAGTTAAAAGCTGCACTTCACAATGTACCTTTTTTGTTTAAAAAAAAGGGCTCAGACACTGAAAAATAAGTTAAAATAATTCTCAACCACAACTCTATACTGCTGTTTAAACAAAAATACTGGAGAAACTCAGCAAATCACACTGCATTCTTTGTGTTGCAAAGGTAGGAATAAAAAAGCAGGCAGGTGCCTGAATAAAATGGTGGTGGTGGGGGGGGGGGGGGGGAGAAGCAGAGCACAGACCCACAGGCAAGAAGCCATAGGTGGGAGGCACAAGACAAAAAAGAGGGACTTGATAGGAAAGAAAGGATGGTTCTCTGAATGTAGAGGGAAGGGGTGGAGAGCTGGAGGCAAGGATTCAGAGGAGTGGGGAAGAGTGGGAGACAAGGGAGTGGCCCAAAAGAAACAGGAGAACATCTTGTTGGAGAGTGCCCACACGGAATATCTGTATTGCTGTTTCTACAGACTAAAATCCAACTTTCTACCAAAAGTATACTGCATGTGGATTTCTTCATTCTGTATACTAAATATTCTGTCAATGGAACAGCAGCTCAACATTCTGCTCACACCTATCTCATTTTGAAATTGCTGCCAGGCCAGTAGGAAATCACCCCCCCCCACCCAAAAAGAACTAATTCAGTCCCAAATTAGAAGTGCATGACATGTACTGGGGACTGCATTTTTCTCAGAAAGATTAACAGCTTCAGAGATCTGCTGCAAGCCTCTCAGACCCTGGTTAATGAGGAATATTATGGACGATGCTGCACATTTTTGAACAATACCACAAGTCAAAGCTTCCTTCAGTGAGAACCGGAGAAAGGAGCCAGACACTAATATCTTATAACTGCCTCACCAATTTCAGGGATGAAAAAATATTACTTTTTTCTTTGCCTGGTGCATTCTCTTGTGCTTGCCTACTTTCTGACAACACACACATGCTGTTGCTTCAAAGAAAAACACTAGGTGTGATAGGCAGGAATGATTTTTGATCCTTGTTAATATTACTCCAAAAACTTGCTTCTTCAGGCTATACTAGAAAATGTAACAGATGTACGAAATCTGACTGGTGCCATCCAGGACTTTATAACTAACATTTGTGAAATGAAACATAAAAAAACTGCACTCAAATAAGGAGATTGCAAAACATTCTCCAAATTTTCTGGCGCATTTAGTGGTACTCTCCGAATTATAATTGGTTAGCTTTCCTGCTCCAGATTTTTTTTTTTTTTTGTAATTTTTTATTTTTTTTTTACACTGAACCATATCAACCAAAATATGTACAAACATTTCTCATTAAATTTACACAGTGGTCTTTTCTCCCCTTTTTTCCCCCCTTTCCCTCCCTTCCCTCTTCCCACCACCCCTCCAAAATCCATAAATATTCAACATATACAATACAATAAAACCATAAAACAATATCTTCACACAAAGGAAAATAAACAAGAAAAATGCGTCACCTATTTGTTACACACTGAATCTAGTCATTTTGCCTTCTTATCATTTTCATTTTAGGGCGTGGAGGTCCTAGGCAAGCTCTCTCTGTGTTTGGCTCCTTTCTCCGGTTCTCACTGAAGGAAGCTCCGACTTGTGGTATTGTTCAAAAATGTTCCATGTATGGTTCCCAAATTTGTTCAAACAATGTGACTTTATTTTTTAAATTACATGTTATTTTTTCCATGGAATACATTTATTCATTTCCATGTACCATTGCTGTATTCTCATGCTGATTTTTTTGCTACTGCTTGGGCTATCATAACAAATCTTTTTTGCGCTTTATCCAATTTGAGGCCTAATTCTTCACTTCTTACGTTACTTAAAAGAAAGATCTCTGGATTTTTTGGTATGTTTTTTTTTTGTAATTTTATTTAATATCTGATTTAGTTCTTCCCAAAATGTATTCACTTTTGTACATGCCCAAATTGCATGTACTGTTGTTCCCATTATCTTCTTATAGCGAAAACATCTATCCAATAATGTTGAATCCCATTCTTTTAACTTTTGAGGAGTGATATATAACCTGTGTAACCATTTATACTGTATCATGCATAACCTTGTGTTTATTGTATTCTTCATAGTTCCAGAACATAAAGATAAAAAATGAAGTATGGGAAAAGTTATGTTTAAATCCTTTTCCCCACTTCTGTCTAGGTTTATAGTTTATTTCATCATTTTCCTCATCTTGCACCTTAATGTACATATTCATTTTTATCTTTTAATTATCATTGTGTCTGTAATCACATATGCAAAGCTGCTTCCTTCAGGTAATCTCAATCTGTTTCCCAATTTATCCTTTAAATAAGCTTTAAATTTATGATATACAAACATTGTACCATGAGTTATTCCATATTTGCACTTCAACTGTTCAAATGTTAATAAATTATTTCCCAAAAAACAATTTTCTATTCTTTTGATTCCTTTTCTCTTCCATTCTCTAAAGGAAAGGTTATCTATTGTAAAAGGGATTAGTGGGTTTTGTGTCAATAACAATTTTGGTATTTGGTAATTTGTTTTTTTTTCTTTTCTAAGTGGATCTTCTTCCATGTATTAAGTAAATGGTGCAGAACTGGTGAGTTTTTATATTGCACCAACTTTTCATCTCACTTATAAAGTATATGCTCCAGTACCTTCTCCCCTATTTTATCTAGTTCTCTTAGTCCAGTCTGGCAAAAATCTGATAAATACCTTAATTGTGCAGCTCTATAATAATTTCTAAAGTTTGGTAACTGCAAACCACCTTTGTTATACCTCTGTTAATTTATCTAACACTATCCTTGGTTTCCCCCCCTTCCACATGAATTTCCTTATTATTCTCTTTAGTTCATTAAAAAAAAATTCTGTTTAGGGAATTGGTAACATTTGAAATAAGTATTGTATCCTTGGGAACACGTTCATTTTAATGCAGTTTACCCTCTCTATCAACGTTAGTGGTAATTCTTTCCAATGTTCTACGTCTTCCTGCAATTTCTTTATTAGTGGCTGATAATTTAGTTTGTATAAGTGGCTTAAGTTATTATCTAACCTGATCCCTAGGTATCGGATTGCTTGTGTTTGCCATTTAAATGGTGATTCTTTTTTAAATTCTGTATAATCCGCATTACTCATTGGCATCACTTCACTTTTAATTGCGTTGATCTTGTACCCCGATATTTCTCCATATTCCTTCAATTTCTTATGTAATTCTTTTATTGATATCTCTGGTTCTGTTAAGTATACTATGATGTCATCTGCAAATAAGCTGATTTTATACCCCTTCTCCTTTATTTTTATCCCTTTTATTTTTATTCTTTATACTTATCAGTTCTGCCAAAAGTTCTATTGCTAAGGCGAATGAAGGGGATAGTAGACATCCCTGTCTAGTTGACCTACTTAATTTAAATTGGTTCGATACATATCCATTTACTGCTACCTTCGCCAATGGTCATTTTACAATGCTTTAATCCAATTTATATATTTTTCTGGTAGATTGAACTTCTTTAAATAAGTAATTCCACTCTACTCTATCAAAGGCTTTTTCTGTGTCTAAAGCAACAGCCACTGTTGGTTTCTTATTTCCTTGAACTGCATGAATTAGATTAACAAGTTTACAGACATTATCTGCTGTTTGTCTTTTCTTAATAAATCCAGTTTGATCTTGTTTTACTATTTTTGGTACGCAATTGGCCAATCTGTTTGCTAATAATTTTACTATTATCTTATAATCTGAGTTAAGTAGAGATATTGGTCTATATGATGCTGGTGTTAATGGATCCTTCCCCATCTTTGGTATTGCTGTCTTATATGAATCTGGCAAGTTCTGTGTTTCTTCTACCTGGTTCATTCCTTCCAGGAGAGGAGGAATTAATAACTCTTTAAATGTTTTATAAAATTCTATTGGAAATCCATCCTCTCCTGGTGTTTTATTGTTCGGCAGCTTTTTTTAATCTATCCTGTACTTCCTCTATTTCCTCTAGTTTGTTTTGTTCCTCTTCGTTCAATTTTGGCAGTTCATTTTTAGCTAAAAATTCCTCTATTTTATCATCTTTCCCCTCGTTCTCAGTTTGGTATAATTGTTCATAAAATTCCTTAAAGTTTTCATTAATCTCTGTTGGGTTATATGCAATTTGTTTGTCCTTTTTCCTTGACGCCAATACAGTTCTTTTAGCTTGTTCTATTTTAAGTTGCCAGGCTAATATTTTGTGTGTTTTTTCTCCTAGTTCATAATACTTTTGCTTTGTTTTCATTATGTTCTTCACCTTATATGTTTGTAATGTTTTGTATTTTATTTTTTTGTCCGCCAATTGTCTCCTTTTCATTATTTCATCCCTTTTTACTAGTTCCTTTTCTGTATTTACTATCTCCCTTTCCAACTGCTGTATTTCCCGATTGTAGTCCTTTTTCATCTTAGTTACATAACTTATTATCTGCCCTCTAATGAAGGCTTTCATTGCGTCCCATAATATAAATTTGTCTTTCATTGATTCTGTGCTTATTTCAAAATAGGTTTTAATTTGGCGTTCAATAAACTCTTTAAATTCCTGCCATCTATATGTTCTTGGTGGGATGTCCTCCAGTTCTATTGCTAATAACAGGGTGAATGATCTGATAGTAGTCTAACTTCATACTCAGTTTTCCTAACTCTCCCTTGAATATGGGCCAACAACAAAAACATATCAATTCTTGAGTGTGTTTTGTGCCTACTCGAATAATATGAATATTCCTTCTCTCTTGGGTGTTGCCTCCTCCATATATCGAAAAGTTTCATTTCCTGCATTGATTTAACCATAAATTAGGCTACTTTATTCTTTTTGCTTGTCTTTTGTCCAGTTTTATCCAAAATTGGATCCAAATTAAGGTTAAAATCCCCTCCTATCAATATATTTCCTTGTGTGTCTGCAATCTTCAAAAACAATCCTGCATAAACTTTTGATTCTCCTCATTAGGCGCATATATATTCAGCAAATTCTAAAATTCTGAGTATATCTGACAGTTTATCATTACATACCTCCCTGCTGGATCTATTATTTCCTCCTCTATCTTGATTGGTACATTTTTGTTAATATGGCTACACCTCTAGCTTTTGAATTATAGGATGCTGTCGCTACGTGTCCTATCCAGTCTCTCTTTAATTTGTTATGTTCCACTTCAGTTAGATGAGTTTCCTGCACAAATCTTATATCTATTTTTTCCTTCTTCAATAAATTTAGTAGCCTCTTCCTTTTAATTTGGTTATGTATTGGCCATCTTACATCTTGCCTACACCTCTTTTCCACCTCCTCATCACCTCCATCCCCCTTTTTCCCCCATTTTCAGTTGCGCACTTGTTTGACTCAGAGAGCCACTTTTGAAGTTCACCGGTCGGGAGGTCGCGACTCCGCAGGGCAGGCACTAACCTCGGGGATCGGGCACTCTACGCCACTACAGCTCCCTGTTCCTTCGTGCAGTTAAGGCCTTCTTTCTTCTCCGGTGACTTTTCTACCTTTTTTTCGGTTGCTTTTACTTTCTCCTTCTTGGATGCCATCTTCTTTCTCTTCTCTGTAACTTTATCTTCTATTTCTTATATTTTATTTTTGTTGTGCTTTGTCTTTTCCGAACTTTTTTCCTATTTTTCTGGAGAGGGCTGGTTTTCCCAACCTGCCTCTACTCCATCACGTGACTCTCACCTCCTGCTCCAGATTAAGTACAGAACTAGTCTGTTCAACATGTGACAAGTCACATCTCAATGTTTTAATTGTGCATCTGAACAGTGGCTTAGTTAGTGTAGCGGCGCAACGCTGTTACAGTGCCAGCGATCAGAACCACAGTTCAAATCCCGTGCTGTAAGGAGTTTGCACGTTCGCCGCATGCGTGCGTGGAATTTCCCCGGAGGCTTTGATTTCCTCCTACTGTTCAAAACGTACTGGGGGTTGTAGGTTAATTGGGAGTAATTGGGCAGCACTGGCTCGTGGGGATGCATGTCCAAGTTCAAAATTAAATGTAAATTTAAAATTTCTTCTTAAGCAGTTACTCAGGATTGAGGACGATTTCTTTCCACTGTGGAGCAAAAGTTTTTTTTCTTAAAATGAAGCATAGCCAACTACAGTATAATGTTGACAGAGCCAGATCTTGGCCCAATGTTAAGAAAGTTTAAACAAGCCTCTGCAGAATTTTCATTCTTTCCCTCTACATTGATGTGCAGAAGGATCTAAGGTTTCAGGTGCAGACATCCTTGGAAGAGGCTGTGCAAGTAGATTGGGGGGGGGGGGGGGGCTGGTAAAAGTAGCATATGGTGTGGTTTGCTTCAGGCTGGGTTACAGTATAAAAGTAAGGAAAATCTTGCATCTGTACAAAGTGTTGATTAGTCTGCACTTGAAATATTACATGTAATTCTGGTTGTTTGATTATAGGATAGACATGGCCCCTTTCACTCTACCAGTTGAACATGGGTTGAACCTAGCAATTAACTGGGAATTTAGCAGTCACTTGCTAGTGTGAATACTCTGAACCTGGTTTAATGGGGGGGGGGGGGGGGGGGTGGGGGTAGGTACAAATCAACCCGGGATTGATACAACCTTGGAGATTGTATCCAAGCTGACTCAACTTATGTCCAATGTGAACAGACCAACGCCACTCGGGACGTCACCACTGAAGTTTGGGTCCCCCCTTAGATCCATGATAATGGGTATCTAATGCACAGACCCTGGATTTCATGGTCCACATTTCAACACTGGTCATTCACGCCAATTTAGCGGGTTGGTAGCGTGACAGAAGAGATTTACCAGGATGTTGCCTGGATTGGAAGGTGGAAGCTATAAAGAGTGGTTGGACAATCTTGGATTGTTTTCTCTGAAGTGTTGAAGGCTGAGGTATGACAGTCAGAATCATTTTCCCATGATAAAAATGTCATTTGCTGGAGAACACACGCTTAAGGTGAGGTGAGGGAGGGGTGTTTTGGGAAGAAGTGTGGGGCATATTTATTTTTTTGTACACACAGAGTAGAAGGTGCCTGTAATGGGATATTAGGAGTGGTAGTGGAAGCAGATACAATAACTGCTTTTCAAGGCTTTTCGGTAGATACACAAATATGCAGGGTTAACTATTATGTGCACCCAGCAAATTTTTAGAACAAAATTGGGCATCGCATTTGGTGCAGACATGTGGGCTAGAGGGCCAGACCTATGCTCTGCAGTTCTATGTTTGAATGCATTGGTTAACCAGAAGATTCTGGGGATCAGGTAAAAACACAATGCTGGATAAACTTAACAGGTCAAACAGTGTCATTTATATAGCAAAGGTAAAAATATAAAACCGATACTTTGGGCTTGAGCCCTTCATCAAGGTATGGAAAAATGTTGACAGGCATCTGAACAAAAAAGTGGGGGGTGGTTACAAAGGCAGGAGAAGAGAAGGAGGGGACAGCAGTGATAAAGGGGAGGAGGGGTGGCTAGGTTGTTATGAGCCCAGAGGCCCTCAAAGCCCAGAGGCCCTCAAAACCCAGAAGCAATAGATATTCACTAAGACAAATGGTTACTTAAACAAAAGTTAGTTTTAAATATCTTTAAACATGAAAACAGAATCACACTTTAACTTATCACTATTGACTTAACTAACCTAACTTAACCCTCTTTTAGTGTGTGTGTGTGTGTGTGTGTGTGTGTGTGTGTGTGTGTGTGTGTGTGTGTGTGTGTGTGTGTGTGTGTAAATTCAGAAAAGTTGGTTCATAGTCCAATCTCACTTCTCATTCTTCCAAGTTCACTGGTTGCAGGCAATTCTTATACCATGCACAGAATTTAACATCTATGAAGTTCACTAGGCTTTGGTGCTTGAAAGGTAAATGGTTACCACTCAGGAAGGTTCTTGTCAGTTTTCAGAGAGAAATTTGTTATTCCAGGTCATCCACAACTGATTTACTTCCATCAGCCACTTCAGTGTCTTGCTGACAAAACTTTCCCCCTCAGGGTTCTCCAGATGATAAACTCTCTCTTTCAGGTTACCACAGAGTTCCTTTTTGTTTCTCTTATGCCAAGTGAAACATTAGACAGCCAGTCCTCTCCTCTTGCATGAACCACAAGGGTTTTAACCAGGCTGAACTAAGAACTCCCAACCAGTCTTCCAAATGGGGTTTTCCACAAGCTTGCCAGCTTATCCTGTTCCAGTTGCTGTATCACTGAAGAACTGATCTGTGTCACTCGCCCTCTCTTCCAGAGAGAAAGTCTGTTTGACTCTCTCTGCTTGCAAAACCACATGACCCCTCTTAGAACAGCAAGTTCCCTTCAAGACAGAATGCGGCTCCGAGAAGTTCTTTCATCTGTTGCCTTTTTGTAAATAACAATCCATTAGTGAAGTCTCTTGGGCACTCTCCAAAGCTTTTGCAAATGTTTAGCATTAGCAGAGCTCCAGTACCATCTGTTTTAAAGTGTTTGTATGTGACCTACACTAACAAACCTTTCCCAATTTATCTCCCAAAAGCATATATACATTTATACACACTCACACAAGGTGAAGGGAGGGAGGAGAACTGGAAAGGGAAGAAGGAGGGGGAAAAGAGGCAAACAGGTTAGCAGAAACCAGAAAAGTCAGCAAGAACAAGTAAGTATTCTAAATAGTACAAGTTTGGGCCCGGCAGCACAGATTGGGTGAATGTTGAAGGACACTGAAATGGTTAACTGGAAAGCCATAATTGGGGGATGGGGGTGGGGGGTTTCCATGATGACAAAGCAGGAAGAGATCATTACAAGGAGAGAAATTTGTGGGCTTAGAGAGGGCACATATCCAAAGTTCAACACAGGATCTAATGGGACAAAAAGGGGGAGGAGTTGGCTACATCACAGGCAGCTGAAAGTTAGAGGACGAAGTCTGTAGCCAGAGAACAGTATATTATTTTTTGTCATAAGTATTTTTTTCATCCAAACACTGTACAAGCAACTTAGAGACACTGCAGATGTCATGAGGGGTAATGGTAGAATAAATCTAAATCATCAGTATACATGTGGAAAGTAACACTAATTTTTCAGTAAAGACTAAAGTTTGTTTAGGAACAATCCTAATAAGGGAACCATATAAAACTGGATCTGGAGACGAATGACAACATCATGCAAATACTGAGTGAGTTATTATTGAATCTGATACGAGATTTGTGAAGGAGATGGGAATGTCAAAGATACACGTTCAATTTTTTAAACTTTAAAATAGGCCATAATAAACAAATTGAACTTCTAAAGCAGTAATAGGAGGTTGTTTAAATTTTGAGAAAGCATTTGAAAGGAAAATATTTTTTGTTACAAAAGCAGTGGTTCAACAGCAAACAAGAGGATAGTGTTAAATTATTGAGATCCAGTAAATTGATAGAATAGTTAAAAAAAACAAAATCAAAGAAGCTGTGTGCAAGAGATCACCAATCTTGTAAAGACACCAATGGGAAAATGTTTATAAATATAGAGAGAAAATAGAGATAAGTGAAAACAAAAATGACAGATTTTATATTTTATTTACATCAGTTTCTACAATGGACAAAGGTATCCCAATGCTGTTGCATTCTAAAATATCCTTTATAAAAATTTAATGCCATGCTAATAAATTGAATCAACTTGTGTTCTGCCCAGGCCTGAAATGTTGGTCACCCTATAGATGTGGCACGGCTTACTGAATTTGTCCAACACGTTTGTGTATTGCACTCAACCCCAGCAACAGTAGAGTTTAAAAAAAATTTTAACTGTGTCCCAGTCCATGGTCCAACAGGTTTCTTGTTGCACCATGGAGTCTCTGAATGGCTCAGAACACCTGATGTGCCAAGTTGTGCGAAGGTTAATGATGGGGTGTCGTTGTTATGCCGTGACATTCTAATTTACTCTGATTTTCAGATTACACGAGAGCCCTTCCCGCCCCACAGAAAACACAAAGGGCAGTTATTGACCGCAATGATGTCTTCAGAGCCATTTCCCCACCACTGTGTGAGAAAATACGCAAGCAGCTTGGATTAATTTTGATGTTCCTTTTGCTTTGCATTTTTACTGGTCCTTTTGTCTCGCACAGAAGGCAACTTAAGGAAACTGCAGTGAAGCTGCCGAGCCCAGCAACAATGCCAGGCAACTTTTTCTTCAACACAAAACACACCAAATCTACATGTATTATGAATGCAAATGATAAACCGTGCTATCATTGGGTGGAGTCAGCTTTCAAAAGCAAGAATACAAAATGATACAAATGATAATCTTGCGTGACTGTTCAACATTAAACCAGACTGACAGCAATACTTTCAGCCATTCAAAGATGTGTGATATTCATAAGCATTAGGCCACAGGGAACAGTGGACCACAATATTAATTGAACCCTCCATGCTACTCATTAAAAAAAATTATTCTGTGAAATTTCACGATGCTTTAGCATCCTTGAGAAATGTTAAAAGCCAATCAGTTTTGTACTTTGTCATAATACTTTTCATCCTTTACAGAGTTTGTTCATCTGTAAAATTGTGGTTTTGAGGCATGAAATGCAATCACACTGAACTAATACCTTACAATCTATCGTCAACATTTACGTCCAATGCCTAATCCAGTTCATTCTTCAGGGGTTTTAGATATATTAAATTTGGAGAACAGGTCTGGCAGCCCATGGGTGCCCAAATTAAAGAAATGGGACTGGATTTCCCCATCTCCAGACAGTGGAACTGTGTGCTTTTAATCTTGCATCGACATTATCCATAGTACTATATCTTTTATTTATTGCAAGTAAACATGACTGGTGCCCAGAAACCAAGAGTCTTGGCAATGACTCACATGCATTCAATAATCCTTCAGGTAAAGCCAAAGGGGAAGGGAGGAGCTAAAACTTTTCCTTAAAACTATCCATAGCCATGCACAGGGATAAAGCCCTTTGCTCCAAGTCCCTTCCGCATCTGCCTGCCAACATTCAGAGCACATCCCACAGACCACATACATTCTGACACGAGTAGCCATTCTCCACTGAACACTGGGCACTATTTAAACACTGGCCAGAGACACAGCAGGATCTACGACAACAAATAAATAGTGATCCATTCCCACACGGTCACTTCTGTGACTAATGAACAAGATAGTTTCCCAAAACTTAAATGAAATTACTGCCTCAGGCAGTTCACAGGGTTTGCAACATTTTGTTCAACCAGGCTTACCAAAACAGAAAGCTTATTACATCTAGTATTGGAAAGGCCAAACAGCGCATCCAATTTGCTGCAAATTGTTGCACACAGCAAGTGCAATGTTGTACAGTACAAATGCTGCAAAAATACCATCAGCTGAGGCAAACATTGGTAAAATTTTGTGTTAGTGAAACCCCTGCCCAAATTGCAAGTCATCCCCTAACCTATATTCTGGAACTTGCTGGAACAATTCCACAGGCTTGGGCCACCAGATGATCACTTAGTAGCTGTAATTCATACCAGAGCTTTGCAACATTCTTGGCTGTGGGAAGGTGTCTCAATTGAGCCTAATCTTGTTTTTACCTCACATCCATGGCTTTTCCAGTTGGGACCACACAGCTGTAAACATGACCAGAAAATCTGATCAATTTCTTTCTCTGGACAAGAAACCCAGTGTAGCACCCCAAATTGTCACAGGCTAAAATAAGACACTTTAAAACAGGCCACAATCCCATCATCTTTTAACTTGGGATTAGCATTTGGATTTAACTTTGCAACTAAACTGTCAAAAGCCATTGTGGCATTTTTTTTTTTAAATTGATTTGGCTGAATTGCTCCGAATTTGACCAAGTTACTAACGATTTATTGCATAGCTATCTACAACAGCGAATGCAAAATCTCAGAAGGCAATATAAATCTACCAGCACATTCACAAGCCCCAGTTCTTCAAAAGTAGCTGCAATACATGAATTATAAAATAATTCCTCAACATTACAAGTTACATGCACAGAGTTCACACAAACCATAGTAAAAAAATTCTCTTGTCAACTCAGAAGGCTGCACCATGCGTGATTTAGGATTCCATGCCCATAATCTTGTTATTGTTTTAGTATTTCTAAACCTAAGCATTTTTTTTAAAAAAACTTGCCCATTGATCTGTTGTGGCTTTGGTTAGTTATATGTCTCGAATCCAATTTCTTGTCTGCTGTGCTATATTGATGTCAAACCTCCTTCAGTATTCATTGCTTTTAACATTCACTTCTTGAAGTAACAACCTATAATTTGCAAAGCATTGAAAGCCTTGTTAAATACTGAGTCACCACCATGATTTTACCATGTAGATATAAAACTAATCCAGATTCTCGTTTCACACATGAATGATAAGATTTCCTGTTTTAATTCAAACAGACGATGCTGCAGCTTTGATTTTGACAAAGAGTTTGATAGGTCCTTTATTTCATGGAAGTGGATGAGGCACTCTTTTTTGGCCTTCAATTCTTTCAAACAGTAAAAGAAGAATTTTCTCAAAAGGTATAGTTTAAGCATGTTCGTTCAATAGACCATTGACAGCACACCAAAAAACTCAAGGTTATTAAAAAGGATGACATACTTGTCAGTGACACTCAACCTTATATATTTTTCTTTATATCCATAAATGTGTTTTTAAAACTTATTAGGTTTTGAATTATAGAGATTAGCAAACACAAATTATGCAAGTTCAAGGTTTTCTTTTTTATTATTTTGCCACTGAAAGAACCCTCATTCTAATGAGTAAAGTTGTGAAATGTTTATATACTGTATTTCCTCACATCCAGTTGGACACCTATGTAAAAGGCTGTGAATCTTTTAGTCACATAACAGTGAATCCCATTAACATTAACAAGTCATTATCCTGTACAGGGTGCCAAGAGTCCTTTATCTCATTGTCCTCTACTATGAAGCAATATTAATTTCATTTCCAAGCACTGTATCCTTCCATCCCAGAGCCTAAACACCTCTTACAAGGAGAAAAGTTTTGCATCACCTACCCTAACCATACCCCTCAATTTTGTACAATTTAGTCAGGTTCCTGTCAGCCTTCTCTACTTCTAGAGAAGTAAAATCAGCCCCTCCAGTCTCTTTTCAAACATTCAATTCCATGCAACATCCTCTTGAATCTCTACTGCCTCAAGAGCAACGACATCCTTTCCATAATATTGGGAATGAACTGCACACTCTATTTTATTACCAATTCAAGTTTTATTTACCGTATCACACCCAATATTGAAAGAAGTATTCTTCTGCAAGAAGTCTAACAGACAACTCTAAAATTCCTACAGCTGTATAAAGAGTAAGAGCAAAATTAGAGCCCAGTGACAACAGGAGGCTTCTGCTGTAAGTAAAGAAACAATCTCAATGCTTATTGGTGCGTAATTTCACACTTTGAGCTTTCTTCCTAATGGAAAAATGATCAGTATTTCATAATGGAGGGAAGTTTTCTTGGCTGAATATGTAGGTGGAGTTAGAGCAGCTCCCAAACTGCGCTGCATCGAACAAGTACACTTTTGATCATGCATTTGTGGAAGTTGTTGAGTTGTTTACTAAGAGAGTAGAGCATAGGTGTACATCAGTCAAGAAAGTATCAATGTGGTTGGGCCGTGTCAGGTCATTGAAAATTTTTCTCCGTCTCACCTCCCTCCCATCCCAAGAACCCTTCTACTTCAGCACCACTGATGTGGACAGGTGTATGGTTCTGCCCTCTCCCCTTAAGAGAATACTTATCTTCATCTGACTGACATTGAGGTTGTTATCTTGATACCATGTCAAAAGACTCAATCTCCTTCCTGTTCCACCTCATCATTTGATATCTGGCTTGTGAGTGTTTATGCAGAGATCCCATTATCTTTCATACTTTATGCCTTGGTTAGTATGAAGGCAAGTATCTGTATCCCTTCTTTACCACTATAGCCACCTGTGCTACATGGATCAATGGCCATATGTGCCAAGGTCCTTGGGACTTCCACCATTCACTGAGTACATCTTAACTCCATTTGTTCTCCCAAAATGTTTCACTTCACATTTTTCAAATTTAAAGACTACCCATCGGCTCCTCCAACTAAATCAGATCTCAATCACTACTGGAAGATTCTTCTTCTCAATATCAATGCTAATCCCTAATCTTGCTATTCACGTGTGCTACAGCAAGGATCTTATTGTGGACTTTAGGAAGAGGAGCTGAGGGTCTACATACCTATCTTCATTGACAGGATACCGACGGAGAAGGCTGGTATCTTAAGGTTCCTCGAGTTCACGTATTGGAGGAACTCTCCTGGAGGCAACACATCAATGCAACTATGAAGGCAGCACACCAATGCCTCTATTTTTCAAGGGGTCTGAGGAAATTTGTTATCAAATACTCTGTAAACTTTGACAGGTATATTTTGGAAAGTATACCAACTGGTTGAATCACTGCCTGGTTTGTAAACTTGAGTCTCCAGGAGCAGAAAGTGGCAAATGTAGCCAAATCCATCACGGTCTATTGAAAGGGTCTATGTAAGGAACTGCCTTGAAGGCTGCCAACAATATTAAGGATCTCTTCTTGCTCCAACCTACAGGCAGCAGGTACAAAACCCTCGGTTCAAGAAATGATTTTAATTCAACAACTATCAGGCTCTGTACATTCCTATCCGCACTACTGAAATGTCACTTTTTTTCTTGCACTAACTTCAAGTGCGGATATTTATCCATCTATCCTTTTATAGTTATCTCTTTTGCTGCCTTGTATTAGGGGTGATTTACTTTAAAAAAAAAACTATTTTAGACATGCAGTAAATAACAAGCCCTTACAGCCTACTAGCCGCCCAAATACCCCAACCTACAACCCCCATACATTTTAGAGGGTGGGAGGAAACCAGAACACCAGGGGGAAACCCATTCAGATACAGGGAGAACGTACAAACTCCTTACTGGATTCAAACCCAGGCCGCTGGTGCTGTAACAGCGTTGCGCTAACTGCTACGTTGTTGGGTGTATCTCATGTACCTGTCCGGCTACAGCAAGTATTTTGATACATCTGATGTCTCTACATGACTATAAACTCACAAGGAACATTGAATTTTCAGACAATTGCATATTCTAGATTCACATCGTTTAATCAAAAGAAAAAGCAGGTAATTAGCAATCGTCACTGCAGTACACCACAAGATATTAGTTTAACATCACAAAAATAACCCTTCACTTCAATCTATACCTCCAATTACAAAGCTGATTTTGAAACCAATTTCTCAAACTGCCTTGACTCATCTTTTGGACCAACCCACTATTTGGTGACAAACTGAAGATTACAGGCAGACAATATTGGCACCACAATGGCTTCATTCTGCTACACCAGAGACTCAAACCTGATTTTGATTGTCAGTGCAGGCAACAAATATTCTAAGACCGTATGGGTTTTCCCCATATGCTCTGGATTCTGCCTCACATTCCAAAGACATGCAAGATGTAGTGGCTAACCAACCTTGTGACTTGCCTATAGTGAGCAGGTATGTGGCAGAATCTGATGAGAATGTCGAGAGATTAGAAAGGATTAATGTAGGATGAATGTAAATGGGTTGTTGATGGGTTAATTGGGTTCTATTCTGGACCCAATAGGCTGAATGGCTTGATTCCATGCTTTATATGAAATTACACTCCCAAACATGAATACACTTAAAACAACTCCTCAAAACATTCAAATTAGTGAGATAGGATCCTCCCTTTAACAAAGTCACACACAATCTAAGTGCAGATTAATCCAAGCGCTTCAAACTTTTCCTATCACTCATGTTAAGACATGATTTTAATTTCCCATCTTTTCCTTGTTGCATATCCTCATTGTCCTCCAGGCATCTGGCATCTCTGACATGATTAAAAAAAACATTTCTGCTAGTACCCCAGTAATCTCCTCCCAATCCGCAATCATCTCATCTGGGTTTGGAAATCTCCATGTTTAAGCCCACTACAATTTGTAATGCCTCCTCTATTTCTGTGGTCATTTTTCTAGTTCCATCATTCTCCTTTGTGCATGACTTAAATGCAGAACTTTTAAAACATTCAATATCTCAACTAATTCAAAGAAATTTATTAAAATCTACAGCACAAAACATACATAATTATCATGGACTCAGTCCAAAATTTAAATTCATCTTACAAAAGCAAATGCAGATTTTGGGTTTTTGAAAATTAACATCCTGTATAGACAGAGTAAATGTAGGTAGGCTTTTTACCACAAAGATACAACCTAAGGACATAGGTTTAAGAGCACACAGGGAAAGTTTAGGGGAACTTCTCCCAAAGAGCAGAGGGAGTGTGGAACAGCTGCTAGCTGAAGTTGAGAGCAAGGGCTCAATTTAATCATTTAAGAATTTGGGCAAGAACATGGATGGAAGCCTTATTTCCTTTTTTTTTTGGGGGGGGGGATTATATGGTCTGGGTGCAGGTCAGTGGGACTAGGCCGAATGATAGTTTGGCACAGACTAGAAGGCCTGTTTCTGTGCTTGTTCTGTGGTTCTCATTCTCAGCTTTTCCAAAGCCTGGTTAAAAGTCAATTAGTGAATCACCATTTGTTCTATTCTGGAGAATATTAAGTTTCATAATCTGCATTAAATAATCAAGCTTCGATTTCAAATTTCATATGTTAATTATTCATGCAAATGGATTTTTGCATCTGTCCAAATGATACAGTATGTGTGTCTAGTGGCACACAGATCATACATTGGCAAGGTACAAGCATCTACATTTGCTGTGGGAGTAAATCAATATGCATGAATTTCACATTCTTTTTTACATTCAAACATGAGCAATTTATAGTCCCAAGCTAAAGAATCATTGTACAAAGCAAATACTCCATCTGAAAAGACACCAATCCACAACATAAGCAGATCATGAAAAGAGGCAATTATAAATATACAGGATCCCAGTGGACAAGCAGGTTTGATCCCTTGCTCTCTCTCCTCTGTTAGGTTCAGTCTTCCCATTAACATTTTTTTGTGCCGAGAAGTGCTGCTCAGCAATGAGACCAATTCCTCTGGCACAGAAGTGAATGAAGGCAAGAGATTTGCTGTTGATTTGCATCTCATTTAGAAATTAGTAAAGGAAATAATCCTTGCAAACTGCAGGTGTATATAATAAACATTGTTTTACATTACTATGCCAAAATCGGTTTTGTTGACCTTGCAATCAATAATTATAAAACTGTCCCAAAAGGAAGGGGGGGGGGGGGGGGGGAAGGAAACAATCGGCAAACCTGCACAAAGGAAGACGATAAATTATCTGCAGGCAGGATACTACCTTGAATAAAAATTGGCAAGTATAGATTGTGCCGTCAATCATTCCTCAGCAGAAATGCTTTGATCCAACAAATTTCTATAGTCTTATGCACTAGATTTTGAAACAGGGAGCGTCTTTCATTAAAACACAGAAATATAGTGAAATAAAATGGGAGTTCTAGCTCTGTATAAATGCACTTCCAAAAAAAAGCACAGTATCTGGTGCCCTCATTTGGTCGCTCCTGACCTTGCTTCATCTACTCATCTTAAAGGTTTTGCTTTTTATTTGTTATAGCAGTTACACGGCTGGAGGCACTGGCAAAGACCAGACAGACTGGCTCTGTAACAGGGTAGCAACACACTTGCCTCGCACATCAATGGCTGCAGCTTTCAACACTACCAAGGAGCCACCATTTCCCAGTCTGATTTTTAATTTTTTTTATATATACAGACAGTCACATGCAGGAATAAAATTCAAAGTACACAGAAGATCTGGAATTCCTTCCTATGCTCATTAAAGTGAGAGATCCCAAATCAAGGGAATAATGACTTTCCCAGTTTCAAGTCCCAGACTAGCAGGGGGCACTTGGATGGCATCTGCCAGATCCAGGATGAAATCACATTCCAATTGAAAGAGTTGAATCCTTGCAAATTTTCAGTCACTTCTGAGACAACTTCCTTCTGATTCAGAATCTGTCATGGACAACTAAATTCATTGCTTTGCGGCAGTAATCACAGTGCAAACATTTATATAAAACTGCCATAAAAAATAGTACAAGAAAAAACTCAAAGTAAGGCAGCATCTATAGCTTGTAGAGCGCATCGAAAGAACCAAAGACTTGTTGATCCAAACCAAGGCTTTTATTAACTAAAAGACTGGAGCATATCACATGGAGGTCGACCAGTGCAGAATGACCTGGTCCTTTAAGACCTGCCAGTAGGTGTGGCTACGCTCTCAGCCAATCACAGTCATCCTACAGTACCATCTGTACATATACACATTGGTGATAGAATCTGTCCTATCACATAGCTCATTGTTCATTCAGGAATCTGATGGCAGAGGGGAAGAAGCTGTCCTTGTGCCGCTGAGTGCTCAACATCAGTCTCCTGTACCATTCTGAGGGCTTCTTTGAATATTTCCAATTAAGTGGGGAGTCTGTGAGCTATAGCCCTTAAATACAGTTTAGTACAGGGGGAAAGGTATAGATTCTTCAATTAAAAGTAGCCCCTTCATTGGAAAAAAAACCCATGGGTTCATTAAAAACCCCCCAACTTACAGATGGAAAGTTAAGGTTCATTCCCGCCAAACTGAGCAGGGACATACAGCGTCTCAGCATCCGTATAACCTAAAAGCCGCAACTTCAGATGGATACTTGAATACAACTTGTGCTGCAGAATCCACAGTAACATCATGATCAGCCTGAGTCTGCATTTTCCAGGTTGGTTGGATCGAGATCATCCACAGGAAACTCAGCAATGCAAACACTTCCCCCTCTTGTTGCACAACAGCCCACAAGTTAGCTGAGCATCATCCCAGTTTCTCTGAAGTTTGAAAGGTTTGTGCGTGAGACTTTTCATTCCAGCTTCCCGGGAGGCAAAAAGTTTCCAATGCATGCTTATGGAGCAAAATGGAACATCTCCTTCAGTTTTATTTATGGCAGGAAGTCATTAAATCAATGTGTCCCCAAAGGCTTAGCCTTTCTTCCAAGGTTTATATCCTGCTTTTGTTTCCTTCCCACGCCCTTACTCTGCCTTGCATGCTACTTTATTTATAGGATTTGGTTTTCTAATCATTTCTTTTTTCCCCCAAATAAATGTGGCCATTTCTTCAATTGATCTTTTGCCTTCATATGTACGGAGAAACAAAAAGAAATGCCATGATATTGCTGTAAGGAGGACTCACAGTATCCAGTCTTCAAGCTTGAGCCAGTCGTTCACATAGAACCAAGCAAAGTCAGCAAAATGCTGGGACTGGGTGTTCTTGGACCTCCTGGACCAAGAGGTGGGTTGTGTGTCACAATAGTGTCAGCGTCATCTTCCAAACCTGAGCTGGTCCCGGAATGAGGTTAGCAGCTTTCAGACAGCACGACATCCCTGGGCTGTGAATAGATCCGCTGGTAGAAAAATAACCCTCCCTCCCCCACCCTCATTCCAGGTCAGACTTGCTGTCCAAAATGCCGAGAATGTCCCAGAATGAAACAGCTGTCTGAAAGTGTCTAAAGATGGAAGTCTACTTTGCCTTCTCTGCTTGGTCATGTTTTTAATTTTACGTCTGCTCATCTTCCAGATTGCTAATTTAATTGATCACAAATCATATTCTCCATTCAAATTAGAAGCTTTCTTTTATCTTGTAATTTATACATTTCCCTTTGAGGCTCAGGCTACTGTATGATTATTTCACCCCAGCTGTTCCCATTAATGACTTTTGACATTATTCCGTTTCCATTCTTAATATCCTCATTACACAAAGCATCTGTTGCTGCTATTGCTCCATTCTGAGCACATCAGTATGCCCAGTAATGACATTTTGTACATGGAAAGGAGAAAGAAACACTGGTGAGTTCTTTGTGTCTCCCACTTAGGTTAGTGATATCAGCAATCATTTGGGGAGTTGCAATTTAATTAGAGACACAAACAATAAAATATATTTACTGAAGACAATGATTTGTAAAATAAACATAGCTATAAACTGAAGGATGCTTCCCTTTCTTGCAATAGGCAAGTAGCATTAATGTGTTTTTAAAAAAATCTCCGTCTTCTTTACAGCTTAGCAGGAAACTTCAGTAGCTACAGTAATATTGACAACGTAAAGACAAGAAGGCTTCATTGCACAGAGAAACACAGATACTAGAGATTCAGTCAGACAAAAATGATCTCGAGGTCAATATTCCTTTTCTGCTATTGTGAAGTGCCTGAGGAGTCACTCCAGAAGTGGTGCCACTATTCAGGTCTTTTCACAGATCCAGGCTTTATGGAAAAGGCTAAGAACTCTTGTGAACAAAATGAAGGATACAAAACAAGACTTTGAGGAGCCATCTTCGCAAATAAGGGCACCTTGAAAGGTCAGAAGAGTAAATAAACCCAAAAAGTGTCTGAGATTGGAGAGGTTTAGATGACTCATTCTCCACTATTGCAACTTCACAGGAAGTGGAACAGAAAATCCAGTTGTAGGGATGATAGATGGGGAGAGGGGGGTCCAAATGTCAAACTAATAAATGATAGACCTGCACCAAAGACAAAGAAGTTATCAAAAAAAGGTCTGAGCAGTCACACACAGAATTAATAGCTTTCATTAAAGCTGAAAGTGCAAATTGCAATATATTCACTTTCACTTCAATAAAACCAACTATTACAAATATGCTAATAGAATCACTAATTCAGTACAAGGCAAAATGAGACACTTGTTCTGCCTTATTTTTAACATGTTTCCTCATCAAGAATTCCAAGCAATATTTATTAATTTCTCCTGGGCACAATTTCCAATCTCCATTATTTATACAATTCACCAACAATGTTGTCTTGGCTGAGTCTGGATTTACACTATTAAGTTTAATCAATAACTTGGTCAAAAATATTTCTCATTATTGACCATCCAGTGCCTGATAATTCAATGGCAAGTTTCCCTGTTCCAAGAGATTCAAGTGTGGACTGAGTTGCTTAACGCCAAGAGGAATTTCTCTAAATGCAAGACTTCAATTGCAAATCCTGAATTTAGAGGACTGAAGATTATTTATATCCAACTACCAATCCTTAATACCTTGTCTTAAGAACATCACCAATGGAAAGCAAGATATTTGTCGACTGGAATGAAATCCTGACATTTGTAATGACACTAAGATAAGAGCGTGGTGGGATATTTGATAAATCTTAGATTACAATAATCAATTAGCATTCACTCAGGGCTAGAGAGGAGAAATTTAATTTCTGGCAGATGTGCCCTCGGTTCTCCTTGACAATAACAGCAATATTTAGCAGGCTCCTGTCATTAAGTTTGAACATGGATACCTACCTCCCACATAACCGGTCTTGACTTGCAAGAGAAAAAGGAGACAACTGATAGAATCCACACCACACAAACATCAAGTACGACAAGTAGGCTCTACACTTTAAGACAGAATTTCTACCAAATTCTACAACTTATGATACCATTTGTGGGGAACATACAACCAATATTTTAAGCTTTGCAAGTATTCATTGTTGATGCAAAAATACTGATCATCAGTAATCTATAGAAGGTGCAATTCTTCATTCGAATTAGACAGCAAAAACGGCAGCTTACTTGGATGTTAGCTGAAATATTTCAAACATTATTGAATAAAGGGGATATGCAACATTGAAAGCACCCACATACTGTACAATCTGAGTTACCAAGCAATCATCTCAAACATTATAATTTCTATGAACTATCATGAGTCCCAATACAATATATTTGACTAATTTTCAAACTTTAAATTTAAAGCTTCAGGATATTTTGCCTCTTTACAGAACATTTTTCAAAATTATTTACCGTGAACAAATTAGACAGTTGACAGAAAACAAGAGTGCGACAGTGAACAGCTTCCTCTGTGCAACACAGGTCACCTGTCTATTTCGATAAAAGATTCAGTCTCTTCCTGGGCTGGCTGTGCAAAGCCAGTAAAATCGTGTGTTTCAATCAAATGAAGAGCAAAAAGTTGAATTTTTTGTCGAAATAAGCCAGCCTGCTCGATTTCCTTCAAATATTCTGCTCCACAATAAAGCCAGGAGGCAAGAGTGGGGCGGCACGAAGAGTGACAAAACAGGGTCGCTTATCTTTCAAGGAGAGATGAGAGGCAAGCAAATCACACTTTGATGCAACTGCAATAACTCTCAGGGCATACCTGCTGTTGACAGCACCGGGCTGAATGTTAAGGTGCATGGGTCTGGCTCTCCCCACCTTGAAGATCAGAACGATTGCTATTAATCCCCCCGAAATTCGAGCTCGTTGGGATTTATGGGGCGAGATTTTTTTGTTGAATGACTTTCTTTATAATTCCTTATTTTATGATGGGAACAGGATTACTCTGGAGGCAGAGGGAGGTGCCAATTCCATTGGACGTTACTCTTCCCTACCCCGGTTCCCGGGGAAAGAACTGCACAGAAGGTAGTTGATTTCAATAAAGTGAGACATCATGCCCCTAATGTTCGATCAGTCCACTCGAAACGGCGCAGGGAAAATAGCATTACAGTTGGGGCTGACAGAGGAGAGGGGGTTGGGGCTGACAGAGGAGAGGGGGTTCACCCCCACCCCACCCTCCACCCACCCCACCCCCCACCCACCCCCAGTCTTCATGCTACTTTATAAACAAGAATTAAAAAAGGATGGAGAGGAAGATGCCGTGGCTCCAAGCTGGTGGGAGCAGTTGGGAGGGGGGATACTCGGGACGTTAACAGCATGTGTCTGAACTCTGGTTCCCAGCCACAGCTCCCTCGGGCAACCCAATGGACCTTTAATCCTGGTTGTTGCAGGGAAACCATTTGCCTAATGAACTGACACTGAAAGATTGACGACTGCAAGAACAAATTAGAGCAGCATTTGTTTCTTTGGTGTCTCACACACAGGAAAATAAATGAAGGGGTGGACAAAACTGCGCTGGGGGGGGGGGGATTCAGACCAAAGGAGGTTACTGAACTCTCACACACAGAAAGAGGGTAAAACTTCAGGCAAAGTGGGTGACAGCTGGTGCATTCGGCCCGCCGCTGATGACAAAGACCCCCCCTCCCCCCCAACAAAAAATAATGTAGGAAAACAGAGGACTTACTGGTGCCGAGCGCAGGAAGAGAGAGCGACCCGACCGCCCGGTCCAGCTCCAGCGCCCAGGCTGGGGCGGCTGCACAGCGCCAGCCCAGGACGTGCGGCACCCCTTGATCGACGTCTCCGTCCTCCAACGGGAGGCGCCGGGGGGCGGGCCGATGAGCTCGGATTGGCCCGCACGGCAGCATTGGTGGGTGAGGGCTCTGGAGACCAAGTGTTTCCCGCCAACCCCCCGAGGGGGGGTGGTTCGCCCCTGACGCTCGGACCAGAGGGTCCCTTCCAGAAGGAAGAAGGGCTGTGGTCGGCGTTAATCCCACCCCACCCCACCCCTTTTGCCCCATATTGGCTTCGACGAGAAGGCAGCCCATGCAACCCTTAGCATTCTGTGGGCTGACCGACGAAATCTCCGTAGTTGCCTTGCTGGCCAAGTCCAGGTAATGGCAGGATGTGCTCTTCTAGTTCAGCTCCAACTGAGGAGGAGGAGGAGGAGAGGAGGGGAGGGGGAGAGAAAGGATGGTTCAAAACCTTCTCCAAATGATCCTCGTTTTGAACCATTTCCTTTGTTTGCCTTGTCAATGACTGCTTACCTTCCATGTGCATTTCCTTTTGCTCAGGTGGTTCCAGCCCCTGCCCAGGAGTCAATTACAGGAATGGATAAAAGTCCACTTGCCTCAGATTTCCAGAACAAATGAGAATACCTAGTGGACGATCACGTCCCTGGAGCTGATATTTCATTATTTGAGTGATGCTGTCAGGTGTGGCAGCAGTTGGCATATTTTCCGGAGCTGTCCAAACTCAATTGAGATGCCATATTTTCCCTCGAAACTTGGGTTGAAGAGTGTCCCTGGTCTCCACGGTGAAACGATGAAAAGAAAGGCTGCCTTCCACTTGTTCTCTGCGGCCAATTCATTCCCGGGTGGGTCATATTGCCTTGGCAAAAGCCAGCGGTGGATTCGTGGCCCATGTTCAGTTTAGCTCCAGGTCCAAAATTCACATTTTCTTTTTTTGAGAGTGGGTTCCAAAGAAAATTCCAAGAAGTGAGCAGGACACAACAGTCTTGATGTGGTGGAGGCAGAACTGTTAAATCTTTCAGGTTGCTTCACAGCCAAAGCCAATGTTTCCCACTCATACTTGTTTGCAACTTATAAATGTGTGTGTGTGTGTGTCTGTGTATATATATATATATATATATATATATATATGCATCTATATGTGTGTGTGTATTTATATGTATGTATGTGTATATATATATATATATATATATATACATGTATTTATATATATAAAATATTTTAAAAAACTTGTTTGCACTGGAGATGAATAGGGTGAGAAATTAATTTCAAGTACAGTGCATCTATTGTAATCTGAATACCAATAGAATTCATGCATTTAACCTTAGTTTTGAGGGAAAATTTGACATCTCAATTGAGTTTGGACAGCTCCACAAATATGCCAACTGCCACAACATCTGACAGCATCATTCAATAATAATATATCAGCTCCAGCAACGTGATGTTTTCCCCCTCAAATTCCACTAGGTATTCTCATCTATTCTGGAAATCTGAGGCAAGTGGACTTTATCAATTCCCCCATCTCCTAAATTCCAGAAGGGCATGGATTTAAGGTGAGGTGAATTTTGAGAGGAACCTGAAGGGTAACGTTTTCACTCAGAAGGATGCCTGTGTCCAGAGGAAACTATAGAAGCAGGTCTGATTATGATGTTTAAAAGACATTTGGGCAGATATGTGGATGGGAAGGGTTTAAAAGGATATGGACCAAATGCAGGCAAATGGGACTTGCCTAGATTACCAACTTGGTAAAACACAGGATTCTGTTGACATTGTGGTAAGTGAAAAACCACACAAATGCTGGAGAAACTCAGCAGGTCAAACAGTGCCTTTATGTAGCAAAGGTGAAGATATATCACCAACGTTTCAGGCTTGAGCCCTTCATCAAGGTGTAGAAGAATATGAGAGATGTGTGAACAAAAGGGGGAGGGGGGTGGTGAGAGGAGAGAAACACTGCAGTGGGGAGGAGTCTAGGCTAGGTGGAGAGAGAAAGGAAGTAGGAACTGGAATAATTAGTTAAAAGGAGGGGGGAAAGGGGAAAAAGCAAGCTGATGAGTGGAATGCAGTGAACTCATTGTTCATGCCCTGGGGTTGGAGAGTGCCCAGACGAAAAATGAAGAGTTGTTCCTCCAATTTGTGGGTGGTCAGGGAGGGGTCGTGTGAAAGGCCATGGACAGACATGCGAGCTTGAGAGTGTGGCTCAGAATTGAAATGGTTGGCTACAGGAAGGTTGCTTTGGTTGCAAACAGAGAGGAGGTGCTGGGAAAAGTGATCTCCTAATCTGCAACCGGTCTCTCCTATGTAGAGAAGGCCATAGAGGGTGTACAGTAAATGAGTACAGGTGAAGTGTTGCTTCATCTGTAAGGTGTGTTTGGGACCTCGAACTGTGGTGAGGGAGGAGGTGGGTGTGCAGATATTGTACCTCCTATGACCACAGTGGAAGGTGCTTGGGGGGAAGGAGGGGGGTGATGGGTGGGGAGGGAAGAGTACACAAGGGAGTCATGGAGGGAGCAGTCCTTATGGAAGGCTGAGAGGGGAGGAGAATGAAAAATGTGTCTGGTGGTGGGGTTCTATATTAAGTGCCAGAAATTCTGGTGGATAATGTGTTGGATGTGGAGGCTGGTGGGGTGGTAGGTGAGGATGAGGGGTATTCTGTCTTTATTGTTTCTGGAGGCGGGGGGGCTAGGGCTGATGAACGGGGAATAGAGGAGATGCGGGTGAGGGCCGAGTTAATAGTGGTAGCGGGAAAGCCACATTTGTGGAAGAAGGCAGACATTTCAGAGGCTCTTGCCTGGAAGACCTCATCTTTTGAGCAGATGTGGAGGATTCAGGGAAGGGGGTGAACATTGAGTTCACTGCATTCCATTAATCATCTTGCTTTTTCCCCTTCCCCTTTAGCTAGTTATTCCAGTTCCTATTTCCTATCTCTCTACACCTAGCCTAGACTCCTCCCTATGTGGTGTTTCTCTCCCCCCCCCCCTTCACCTATCATCTCCCCTCTTCCCCCTTTTGTTCAGACAGCTCTCATGTTCCCCCACTCCTTGATGAAGGGATCAAGCCTGAAATGTTGGTGATGTATCTTCACCTTTGCTACATAAAGTCACTATTTGACCTGAGTTTCTCCAGTATTTTTTTTTCAGATTACCAACTTGGTCTGTATGGATGAGTTCGGTCGAATAGCCTGTTTGATGCTCCACGACTCTTGTAGTCATATAATTTTCTACAGATTTGAAACAGAGGACTTATCCAGGAAAGTTGCATAATTTAAGAAGGAAAATACTTCAATGCTCAGTAGATCAAGCAGCACTTGTGGAGAGGAAAACAGTTAATGCTTCAGGTCAATGATCTTCCATTAACTGGTTAAAAAGTTTTGATTAGAAATTTAAATATTTCTCTCTCCATAGATTCTGCCTGAAGTACTGAGAACTTTCAGCATTCCATGTTTTGATTTCTGATTTTCAGAATTTGTAGTTAATTCTGAGAATTTTTTTTCTAACTTGAGATTTGGAAAGATAGAATCTAATTATCTTAGAAAGCTATTGCGCATGAACTAAATGTGAAGTAAAAGATAAAGTTAGATATTTCGTTGAGTGTGAGGCCTCAAAAAAAGACTGTTTTGTAGTTCCCATGCATTACTGAATGACAGACCCTACTCCTTTTTCCAAATAAAACTCAAGTTTGTGTCATTTTATCTTTGGGAGCGTGCAATATAACAACAATATACCTATTAATGTTATTGATTGGCTGCAACAAAAAAAAATTACAGAGAATGAAAGGAGGATGCTAATTTATATGCACTCACTTGGAAATGGTCAATAGTACCCCTGTTATCATTCATCAGTGCCATAATGAATAATCAGATTAGCAAAACCCAGCAAAGGTGAAATGAAATAAAATCTAGAAGTGGAGAGTTGGCAAGAATTACAGTGTAACTGAAGTAGAAAGTGTAGCAAACACTCAACGTCAGGCATCATTGAATAGAATAGAAGGCTGTTGACTTTATAGGCTTTGTTCTTCATTAAATCTCCATGGAGTTTATTTCCTGTACAGGCATCAGGGGACACTCAAGAATTCATTAAAACTGGAGAGCAATTAGTTTTAAAAAAATAGTTACATATTTAAATTCTGAAGGATATCGTGTATGATTTAACCTGAGCAAACCTCCTCAGGCTCCTCATGGAGACCACAGAAAATTATTTTAGGAGGCAATAAATTTTCTGTGATCCTTTGTAATCACATTGCTTATTTCCTGAAGTTTTAAACAGGTAAAGATGTGCCAGTAATGAGTAATCTTGTGAACATTATTTCAAATTAGAGACATACAGGTAGTCCCCAGGTTAAATATGAGTTCTATTACCTAGGTCTGTCTTTAATTCGAATTTGTATTTAAGTTGGAACCAGTACATATGGTCCTTAGTTAGCATCAGTTAGTCAAATTTTTATCTTAGTATATAGTACATATATTACATTTATATGCATATAAAACACATCTTAATCATGTACATAATCATAATACAGGTAATAATAGTTTTAATTGCACTTTAAGGCTGAGTGGTGGCCATTTTTGTGGGGTGTCGCAATGGCGCACACTGCTTCTCGCCCTCCACCAGGTTGCTCATCCCCTTGCCCGCCTGCTGCTTTGCGCAGCCGTGTGCGGAGTAGCCTGACAGTGGCGTGAGAGATGCTTTTTCTTCTCCCTCCCTCCCTCCCCTCCACCAGACTGCTCATCCCCTCGCCCACCCACTGCTTTGCCCAGGCTGCGTGCCGCGTAGCCTGACAGCGGTGTTGTGATCGCACATGCTACTGCTTCTTCCCTCCCCCCCCACCCCCCCCCCCCCCACTCTGCCGGGCTGCTTGTCCCCTTGCCCACCTGCTGCTTTTCCCAGGCCATGTGTGGCGCAGCCTGATCATGGCATCACGATCAGGCATGCCGTTGCTTCTTTCTCCCTCCTTCCCAGTGTGGGGCCTGGTGGCAGGACCAGTGCGGGGACTGTTGGTGACACAATACTAATAAAATTTAACATTTTTGGTCATTACAATGAGAAAGATAACAATCACACTCAAACCGGAAGTTGACACAATTTTACTTCTCGTTGGCTTGTTGGTTCGTAACTACGGGTTGTTCATAAATCAGACGTTTTTAACCCGGGGACAAGTCTGTATTAGCAAACGTCGATGGATAGCAGTAGGGGTTTTAAAAGAAGGTATAAAGTTCTCAATACAAAAATAAAGCCATATTTATTGCCCTGGAGCCCTTTCTTGTCATTTTATGTGTCTGAGTAGAGTCAGTTATAAAATTTATGGTAAGCAAGTTTAGTCCTTTCCCATAAATTATAGCTCTAGCTATTATTGTGTATTTCATTGAAGGTTACACTGTTGCAGATTGAAGGTTACACTGTTGCACATTGAAGGTTACACTGTTGCAGATTGAAGGTTACACTGTTGCACATTGAAGGTTACACTGTTGCACATTGAAGGTTACACTGTTGCACATTGAAGGTTACACTGTTGCACATTGAAGGTTACACTGTTGCAGATTGAAGGTTACACTGTTGCACATTGAAGGTTACACTGTTGCAGATTGAAGGTTACACTGTTGCACATTGAAGGTTACACTGTTGCACATTGAAGGTTACACTGTTGCAGATTGAAGGTTACACTGTTGCACATTGAAGGTTACACTGTTGCACATTGAAGGTTGCACTGTTGCAGATTGAAGGTTACACTGTTGCAGATTGAAGGTTACACTGTTGCAGATTGAAGGTTACACTGTTGCAGATTGAAGGTTACACTGTTGCAGATTGAAGGTTGCACTGTTGCAGATTGAAGGTTGCACTGTTGCAGATTGAAGGTTACGCTGTTGCAGTTTGAAGGTTACACTGTTGCAGATTGAAGGTTACACTGTTGCAGATTGAAGGTTGCGCTGTTGCAGATTGAAGGTTACACTGTTGCAGTTTGAAGGTTACACTGTTGCAGATTGGAGGTTACACTGTTGCAGATTGAAGGTTTCACTGTTGCAGATTGAAGGTTGCGCTGTTGCAGATTGAAGGTTGCGCTGTTGCAGATTGAAGGTTACACTGTTGCAGATTGAAGGTTACACCTTGAAGGTTACACTGTTGCAGATTGAAGGTTACACTGTTGCCCTAATAGGGCACATTTGCTGCACGGCAAATGGATAGTTGATTCAACAGGAAATCAAAAACTTGTATTTTGTACATTGTATTGTATCTTTAATGTTTCAAGCTATTCTTAGATGCCTCACAGGAGTACAAATGAACCAAGTATGACACCAAAACCAGTAAGAAATTGTCAGTAAAGGAGCAAAGCTTGATCAAAGAAGAGATGCGGAGAGATGGATAGGTTTAGAGAGGAAATTTCAGAAATGAATCCTTTGGCTGCCAAATAATTGACTGGCCAAAATTATTGATGGCAGATGATTACGTTTGGAGGAGAGCACCACAGGAATGGAGGAGGGAGGAATTAGTTGATTTGAATAAGAAAACTATAAAAATGAAGCATTGCTTAAAAATAAATCAATAATTTGTGGATCTGATTGTGCAAAGTAGGACTTGGACAGAAGTGCTGTTCATGGCTTAAATTTATGAGAATGTCCAGCTGATTGGGTGCTTAGGAATAGTGAAGTTTGGAGGTAGGAACTACAGTAAAGATAGTGTTGTGCCACATTATGGATGTGAGTGTAATCAGTGCATGTAGTCAGAATTAATCTTGGGTTCACATATGGCACTAAAATTGAAATCACTCTCAGAGGATTCCCATGTAGGAGAGTTTTGTCAGTGGTGAGTAAGTTGTTCTTCCCCACTTTGTGCACTGTTTAATTACAAAGAGCATCTTTTTTTTTTAATTGTTTTTTTCTAAATTATTCAGCCCAGTGACAGACCCTTTCTGCCAACGAGCCTGTGCCGCCCAATTACACCCAAATGACCTACACCCTCAGTATATTTATGAACAGTAGAGGAAACTAGAGCACCCAGAGGAAACCTACGCAGACACAGGGATAACGTACAAAATCCGGAGAGACAGTGGCGGATTCAAACTGCAGTTGCTGGCGTTGTAACAATGTTGCATTAAACATGATGCTCATTCAATTATCCAAAAACCAAAAACTTAACCAGACTCCATTTGTGTTTCTGCAATAAAAGAATACAATGCACAACAAGACACAATTTTAATCACGCAAAGAAATTGTCATGGAATGATATCAGCGATTGTTATTTATTGTGCATATCATGCTCATGTTTCCCCAGAACTATGGAGCATATTGACATAAATATAAATTATGACATATAATAGAAGTTAAACCCATTAAAATATTAAGACATATACAGTAAAAGTTCATGGTACACTTTGCACATTTATTCTGGGAGAAAAAAACTTGCCCAATCTGGTCATGTGCATTATTACCAAAATTAAATTTTACCCTCACTTAATGTTTCCACTTTTTAACTTCAGTTTAAGCAGTTAGCATTTTTATGTGTGTTTTTAAATTTCAAAGTGTGCAATAAATGTTTGTAATTTATGAACATAACCTAGTTGTAGGAGTCAGGATTGCTGGACTTGAGCTGGTTCCAAACTGATCTAACAAATGTCTTGGACAAAGGCTCTGAGAACTTGTTTGATGCCCAAAGAGAGTACAGGTATTTGCATTTGACAGCTCAACCTGTAAAGGACTGATGGGCCCTTTTGTCCTTGGTTTCAATTTCTCTTGTAAGGTAGAAGGTACAGTGAATAGGAGACTGATAACAGGAAACTAATTTTCACGTCTCCCTATGAAGAGGGCTCCTGTGGTCATGTGGACTGGCTTAAGGTTCTACTCAAGAGTATCATACAGGAGGGAGATTGAAAATTTGGCTGAATGGTGCACCATCAATAACTTTGCACTCAATGTCACCAAAACAAAGGAGCCGATTATTGACCTCAGGAAGGGAAAACCATGGGGGTATGATCCCCTCATCATTGGTCATCAGAGGAGGAGAGGGTGAGCAAAATTAAGTTCTCGGGAGACACTATCTTGCAGGAAATTTCCTGGACCAAACACAATAATGGCATGCCAGCGCCTCTACTTCCTCAAGAGTTTGTGGAGGCTTGGTATGACATTGGAAACCCTGGCAAATTTCTACAGATGTGTGGTGGAAAGTGTGCTGACTGGCTGCATCACAGATGCAAAATGTAGTAGACATCACCTTTGAGAACATCCACAGGGAACGCTGCTATCAGCAGATGCAATTATCAAGGATCCACACCACCCAACACACGCTCTGTTTTCACTACTACCATCAGGAAAGAGATACAAGTGCCACAAGACTCGCACCACCAGGTTCAAGAATTGCAGGTCTACCCTCCACCATCAGACTCCTCAGCAACAAACTCAGAGACTCATTTAAGGATTCTTACTTTTGTTGATTTTTTTTCCTCTTTATTGCACAGTTTGTTGACCTTTATTTGTTTAGACGTGTACGTATCTTTGTTAAGTCCAGATTTTTGCACTATCAATTTTGCCTCACCCGCAGGAAAAATAATCTCAAAGTTACATGTGATGTCATATATGTATTCTGACAATAAATTTAACTTTGAAGAGTAGAAAACAACAAATGGGGAGACTGGTTTTGTGAGGAACTGATATTTGAGCTTCAAGCTTTCTCCCCCTTGGCAACTTCAATGATTACCTTCAGTAATCCTAAAACATGACTTAAAAGATAAACAGGAAAATCCGCCACTGTCGCTCTCAACCAACTTTATTTCCCAAATCATCACCACTGAAAATACATCCACTGCCGAATGAGCTGCCTATTTTTGGAATAATTGCAGTGCTAAATGCAACTTATCTTTCACAGGAGATTAAATAAGATTGGGAGAATTCTAACAGCATGTCAAAAATGCGACTTTCAGTTGGGTGATGAATGAATATCAGGTAGAGAGCAAAAAAAAAGGAAAGCTTTTAAATGAATAATCCAGTCCTAATGAAGTGTCACCTTTAAGGATTAGAAATTAAATCTACACATTAATGTGGGAAGTTGGAATACTTTATTTTGTCTGCACTAGCTACTGCCTTATTTAGCTTAGCAGGGTTTGGGCCTTCTTTCTTCTGTGTCTGATCTTCAAATTACCCATTGTGCAAAGTCTAATGGTTTTCATTTCCTCCACCAGCTATCCCATGGTCTTCCTGAAGAAACATTACCAACATAGCGCCGATCTGAAAGTAAGTAGATTCTCCGATGGGGGAAATGCTAATTCAGAATGAACTAAAATAGTTTAAATACAATGATCTCAGGAACATTGTTTTCCAGAAACAATATCCTGATTATATATATTAAAATGTTGACAACAATTTAAAAAAAATTGTTTCTCAGATTGCTCACTCTATGGCTGACAGCATAAAAGCTTTGGAATCACATTTATCAATGCAACAGTTTAATTTACATGATTTCTTCTGCTTTGTCCAGCCTGGCTTTTGTGATAATGAGTAATATTTGAAGAAGTGTGTGTGGACTTAATTGCAACTTAGTTCTTTTACATGTAAAATAAAGTAAAATTAATGTCTGCAATGATTGAATTGTTGGATCTGTGCTTATTGGCCTCAGCATTATCGATAAATGGGCCTGTGTAAGATTGCAATTTGTTTAAGGAAAGCAGCCATAAACTATCAAATCAATGAACATTTAAAAAAAATATTGCGATCCTTATAGTCATTATTGAAAGGCTCTTCAAATGTTCATCTCGACCGCTAAATTTAAATGCGACAGGTGGAGTTATCTAATTGCAGACAACCTAGCACACTTCTCATCAATCACCAATGCCTGACGTAACTTCAATGTCCTTTATATACTGGGTGCAATTGCCTTCTGTGAATGAAGCTTTGGGACACCTTGATCCCTTTGAATCTCAGAGCTCTGTAACCTCTCACCTTTGAGATAATCGATTTTTTTTTTGTCCTTCCTGCCACAAGGCAGATCCAATCTGAAATACCTGCACTGGTTCTTCAACCCACTTACTTCTTAACTGAATCAGGGACACATGCACTGACTCACAAAGAGCTTAATGAGCTCTTATCGTCCTAGTCTTCTGAAGTAATGGGAGTGGAGATAAAGTTCATTGCATTTCCAGCAAGCATTACAATTGGAGCTAAAGGCTTAAAGCTTTTACAAATGGTTTCTCTGAAAATAGGCTTTTATACATTTTGAGTAGGACCTAATAAATTCTGGAGTTGATGTCGCAACCTCATTTTTTTCTTAACACAGTCATAATTTTCCTTAAAGATAACTGATGCTGAAGATTTTGTATTTCACTCTGACAGATATCTCTTATTTATTAACATTTTATGACTACTAATGTATTATCAACACTATTAAGTGTGAATAAAATATTTTTGCAAGATTCTGATGTAGAAGGGCCAGAGGTCAAAATATTGCTTTCAAAAGTAAATTGGACTCATTGACTTCTAGCCAGCAATATTGGGGCAGTGGAAACACCTCTCAAAAATGAGCTTGCTTTGTCTCTGGAATTGGATCAGATGATGAACCTATTTTTGAAATAACGGTATTTGAAATTATAATTGCATTCTCCATGGAACAAAAACAATGTCACCAACCATGTGGAAGTAATACTTGGATCAGGCTGCTAACCCAATATAGACAGTGGTGCAAATCTTGACCAATCAGACCAGAATCAAGTTGTCCTTCTGTCTAACTAAACGATCAAATTACATCTCAATAAATACCAGGATGATTTAGTTTCAAATCATTGTATTTGGTTTGGCCAAAAGCTGATTTTCTGAACAGAAATGGGAGGTAGTAAAGAGTTAGTCAGCCTGGTGTCTATTGCTAAGTCAGAGAATTATACTTTATCACGTCTTATTCTTTATAGAAACACAAATCAAACTCCAGTTGTATGTGCAACAGCTAAGATCATTGCTGAAGGTTGCCCTTCCTCCCCATTTCATCTTTTAGAGAGTATTTGTGGCTGCCATTTCCGTGGCATTACCTGAACCTAAAACCATAAGGCAAGTTTCCAAAGTTGCCGTGGAAGAAGAAGAAAGATGTGTTTCTTTCAGCATGAAATTGCTCTATTGGAATTAATTGGACTGCTTTGTGTTTTGCACAGACATGTTTGTACAGCTTCGATAGCTTTAATTTGACGTTAGACTCGCCAGCCTATGCAATTAATCATTAGATCTGTTGGTGTTCTTGTGCTTCAATGTGAAATGTAAGATTTCCAGTGACTGATAAATAGGTTTTATTTAAGAAGTTTGAAAACAGAGCGTTGCTTCTTTTAAAGCAGATGAAAATCCTAAACTTTAAATATTTTAGTTAATTATGGAAGGAATTACCATCCTTGGGCAAAAATACTGCTTGAAATTGGAACAAGCTCATTACATGTATGATCTCTTTAAGGTGGGATATGTCAGTGCCTGGTTATAGGATTTAAGATTCAAGGTTTCTTTTATTGTCATGTAATAAAAACAGTGTAATACCATGAAATGGTCTTCCATGAGGCAGATAGATTTGCCATCACCAGAAATTATCAGGCATCCCTTACATTCCGAGAAAGAGAAGCAAAAGAGAGTCACTGAGGGTCCATGGATTCAGCCCCAGCGCTCCTGGCCGCCTCTGCAGCCACAGTGACTCCATTCAAATCCATCATCCACCCGAGCTGCAGATCCAAACCTCTGACCAGACGAGGAATCCCTCAGTGGCCTCATCACCCTCTCGCATCCCGGTTCCGGTGAGGTACCCTTCAGCCAGTCTCGAGCAAGTCTCCAGCAGACCGCAGCCTACATGGTTCCTTGCCATCAACCTGCCACCTGTGTATTCTTCAGCTGCAGAGCCCCTCACTGGTCTGCCACCATGGTCAGTGTCCCGTGGGTCGTCTCCTCTGCTTTTCCTGCTCAAACTGGGGGAGTGGGTGGTCTCCCCGCTTTCTTTATTTGATTTATTGCCAACCTTTAAAATCTCAACTTGAAACATTGCAGTGTGAAGTACAGCTCAGGTTAAAGTCAATATGAAATACACATGCCTTCCTTTCAGAATAACCTCAATATGTAGTTAAACTTTTGTGAGAGATGGGAAAACTGATTTAAAATTATGAACATGAAGGAAACTAAAATTCATACATCAGTTAATGGCTGTAACCAGTACAAACAGGATGAGCTTGGGGATTAGGATGCAGGAAAGCAGAGTCAGCACGATTAACATAAGAATCTTCTAGTCTTTGTGACAAGAGCCACCACAAGACTAAGATAAGGAGTGGTAAGGAACAATAGAATGTAGGAAGTTGCGGTAGTCTGGATCAGATAAGGGTCTCCTAGCCCTGGACAGAAGTACCAAGTCCTACATATCTAATTAGCTAACCTTACACAGATTTATACATATTAAATTAGCCAACCCTAGACTGGATGAGCCAACTCTGCATACCAAGAGACTGCAGCCCCGAGAATCAGGAAGGTGTGAATAAGGACAATAACATGAAGGGACACCGACAGGATACCCCCGGTCCTCCAAGTGTACTGAAACTGCACGTAGGCAGGAAGGATTGCCTAATGCCAAACCTCTCCAGCAGGAGGCAGAAGAATGTAAGGGGGAGGGTATTCCTATACTGAAATCAACTGTATAAAAGTTGGGTGAGCCCCAGTGTATGTGTGTATTCCCAGGGTAAGGGGAAGCACCCAACTTTGCATTGTTGTAAAATAAATGTTCTTTGTTCTCAATTTTTGTCTCGAGCAATTTCTTTAAAGGTACTTCTATTTCTAACACTTTCATCCTTTCCCACTAATTTCTATAATCTCAATAACTATTAGGATGTTTTAATTTCAATTTTTTTGTTTTTTGGTTGGGCCAATGGGAGACTATCATCTATTTCTAAGTCTGAACATTATAAGTTTTCATCTCTTACTCTGTAACTTTGGCCTAGATTTTATGGTCAATCACAAAGGACTACCTGCTCATCAATAGCCATACATTAATCTGCCTGAGGACATTTAGGGTATTTTGACCAGAAAACTATACCTCTTATAAATCTACCAGAAATAATAATTCAGAATATTTTATTTAATGTAAAAAGAATAGAATACGAAGTAAGGTGAGGGAAAGAATGTGTTTGTTTACCTTTGTCTGTATGTGGGTGGTGGAGGGGCAGGTGCTGAGATTAACATGGACAGATAAAGAGACAGTTTCAAAAATATCTGTAACAGTAATTAAATTCTGAGGGAATAACACTCCGCACGTTTCAATGGCATTTTCAGGGCCTGAGAGGTTCATTGATTGATTCCAGAAATGAAGGAGTATGCTGTGATGAAAGATTGAGTCACCTAGGAATATCATTGCTGGAGTTCCGAAAATTCAGATCGTATAGAACATATAAAATTATGGAAAGGATATATAAAATAGAGGCAGAAAAATTGTTTCAACTGAGATGAGATCGAGGGGACATAGCCTCGATTCAGTAAAGTAGATATGGAGAAACTACTTTTCCCAGAAAGTGGTAAATCTGTGGAATTCCTTGCCCAAGGAAGCAGTAGAAGCTACCTCATTAAATATATTTAAGACATAGTCAGATATATTTTTGCATATTCAGGGAATTATGGGTTGTGGGGGAAGGGCAGTTGTGCAGTTGAGTCTACAGCCTGATCAGCCATGTTCTTATTAAATGGCGAACAGGCTCGATGAGCTAAATGTCCTGCTGCTACTCATACAGGTCCTAATCCCTTTATCTGTGATTCCAAAAACTGAACATTTTTTCACTACTTGGACGGTATATTTTCAGGTGTTCTAGAGAGAGAGCAAAGGGAGAACGCAGCCCAAAGAGTGTGGAGGCCCAGTGGGGGGCAAGGAGAGTCAGAGCCGCCGGGGCCAGAAGGTGAAGGCACCCGGGTACTGAGCTCCACAGCCTGGGAGGAAGTAGGAGAGAAACGAGCCAACACCAAGGAGATGGTGGTGGCAGAGGGAGAGAAGCTGAGGAGATGGTAGGGAGCAGCCGAGCCTGATCAGCTGCAAGAGCCAGGCCTGAGGGAGGAGCGGGTGATGGGAAGCTCCCCCGGCAGCTGAGCTGGTGCAGAGGGACAAGATGATGGGAAGCAGCCCAATGGCAGCCAAGCTGGCCGATTGAGTGAGCTCTTTTTGCTTTAATCCAGGATCAATTGCCATCTTTGTTACCCATAATCCCCTATGGAGCTGAGCTGGCTTCAATTCGGCATCGCACCATAAAAAGGGTTTATGCTTTGCGCAAATCTGTACCGCCGCCATTTTAATTCCATAATACAGAATAATCCGAATACTGAGAAGTGTCCGGTCCCAAGGATCTTGGATAAAAGGATAAGCACCTGTACTAGTTATGAAAGATATTTGTGAACTATTGAAGTTAAATTATAGTAAGAATTCCAGTTCAAACTCTGAGTGGATAAATGCAACAAATTCATATCCTTCTTAAGTGTTAATATTAAATCTGTCAATTTGGCATTAGTGTTGCCTAGATTCTGGTAACTGGGGATATCAAAGCAATTTCTAGTTATTTGCATTTAATTACACAGGTGTGGATAGCTGAAACTTCTGGATGATTCACTCGCTTAACTGTAGTAACACACTATTATTCCTATGTGATATCTGATCAAAGACTGGCCATATTACATTGCCTGATTGGAATGGTGGTTTCCTTGCTGGCTAACCAACATGTAACTTTTAATGCTGATGAGTTTCAAAGCAATTTTTATCACCATACTTAACATTAACATTAAGATGGTTTCTTTTAGCAGAATATTCATGTGCCTAATGTTGTAGTGTAAAATAACTTTAAAAATAATAAGGAGGTTTCTCAGCTGCAGCCATAACATGTCACCATTGGAAAAAATGGCAAAGCATTTAAATGGTACTGCATTTGCAAATAACACTATTTACTTTGTCCTCCAGAAGTGAAGTTCTACAAAACGTAAAAATGGAGCTTGTCTGAATTAATGCATTCTCAGAGGTCATGTACTTCAAATCAAGTTTATTGTCATCTGATTGTACAAGTACAACCCGACAAAACAGGGTTCTCCGATCCTCAGTGAAAAACATGCAGACACACAATACAAATGTAGGCCAAGTATTTCATCTATGCAAATTGTTACGAGCCCAAAGGATCGCAAAACCCAGCAGCAATAGACAT
Source organism: Narcine bancroftii (assembly GCF_036971445.1). Classification (NCBI taxonomy): domain Eukaryota; kingdom Metazoa; phylum Chordata; class Chondrichthyes; order Torpediniformes; family Narcinidae; genus Narcine; species Narcine bancroftii. The sequence continues at coordinate 59,668,406 of NC_091482.1, read as the reverse complement.
TCACCAAGACAAGTAATTATTTAAACAAAAGTTGTTTTTAATTAACTTTAAACATGAAAACAGAATCAAACTTTAACTTATCTCTATTTACTTAACTAACCCAAATTTACCCCCTTCTAATTCTAAGCGTGTGTGTAAATTTAAGAAAAGGTCTTTGGTTCACAGTTCAATCTCACTTCTCCTTCTTCCAAGTTCTCTGGATGGAGGCAATTCTTATACTGTGCACAGAATTTAACATGTATAAAGTTCACCAGGCTTTTAAGGTAAATGTTTACTACTCAGGAAGGTTCTTGAAGGGTTTGCAGAGAGAGATTTGTTGTTCCAGGATTTCCATAACTGAGGTACCACCATTAGTCACCTCAATGTCTCGCTGATGAAATTAGCCCCATCAGGGTTCTCCAGATGGTAACCTCTTTCTTTCAGGCAACCACAGAGTTCCTTTCTGTTCCTCTTATTCCAAGAGAAATATCAGACAGATAGCTCTTCCAGCCATCCACTGCTCTGGAACTTTCTGTTTCAGCAAGCTTCCTGGCTTGCATTGCTCAGCTGCTTTCAGTGTCACACACACACTAGCTGAGAGAGCTTCTTAAACTTGTCTTCTCTCTCTTTCTCTCTCTCTCCAACTGCCAACTGCCAGAAATCCCATGTGACTCTCTCACTTGCAAAAACCCCGATCTTCTTCAGCAAACCACAGGAGTTCTCCTCTCTTGGTCAAGTGGTTGTCTTAGATAAACAAAACCCAGGAGTGACCTTACTGTGAGCACACTGAGGGTACTTTTAAACAGCCAGTTTGTCTCCTCCAAACAATGGTCTTTTCATTTCCTGACATCATTTCAATTAGCACCTACTTGTGAAATGTATATAAAATTCTCCATAGTTTTTGCAATGTTCCTGAATATGAATTCTTCAGTCTTTTAAATAAGATCTGTTTTAAAATGTGTGTATGTATGTAACCCACTAATCTTACAAAATTCCTCCCAATATTTATCCATTACAAAATAAATAAATATTGCTTCACGAATATGAGAGTCCAGGATGGTTAGTGTGAACAGTTTCTTTGGTCGTTCAGCATTCTTACGGCCCTTGGGAAGAAGCTGTTCCTCAGCCTGGTGGTGCTGGCTCTGATCCTCCTGTACCTCTTCCTCTTAAGTGCATGTATCTCTTAAGTGTATGTATTCTCAAAGTCAAATTAATGGATTGCCAGCATTGAGAAAACCCAAGGTGTTTTGTAAATTGTCCTCAAGTATGTATTTCAGGAACACTTATGCCTGATAGTCTTTCAGTCAGTTGTTGGTGTAAGTATGAAGTTCTGAGTGTATCACATTTCAGACACTGAGCTTCAAATTGAAAAATCCTTTTATTAACCACAAGCCAGATATTTACAGGCACCCAGCACTTTCCCAACTTTACTTACCATTGAGCGTTCTCCTCAGGAGCATAGGGGTGCTGTAAACCAAGGTCCATCTACTCCCTTGCATGAATAAAATTGACCCCATAGCACTATTTTATGGTAGGCCAAGGGAGTTATTTCCATTGCACTATCTTGTATTTTCCTTCAAGTAATTGCTAGGAACAGCTTACCTGGCTATTACCTTGTATTTGTGGAAGTTGTAAGCAAGTTTATATTTTCTACATTGTAATAATTGCAGTTTAAAAGTACATAATTGGTCATATTATGCTTGAGAAGTCTGAAGGATATCATAAGTAAGCAAATGTTCTGTCTTTAGTCTCTGGAACCATGCAAAATTAAAATTTTGGCTGTGCCTCCCTCTTCTTCATATTTAAAAAGCCGTGACAATGAGTCAGGTAATTTCTGGTACTACTTCAAATGGTAAAAGTGGATCAGACTGCTCCTCAGATAGAGTTTGTTCAATGTGCCAATATTGAAGATAGTAGGTATGTTAGCAAGCAAGCACTTTTGCCTGAAACTCTGTTGTGGAAGAGGAGCCTGGGGAACAACAGAAGTCTGAATATTGGTACTGCCATCTTACATTGGTGCACAAGAAACACTTTCACTCTGGTGATAGATGGAAGGCAGGAATGAATTGGCTCCCGACGGGAAAATGCTCACCCTTTTTAATGTCAAACCCTATTTTAGTTTTGGAAGTTTGTAGTTGTGAACAAGTTGGACATGAGACACTTTCTGCTCATTCTCAAAATAATGCAATATTGTAATGAGAAAATTCTGGTCTTCTGATTTCACTCTTGTGAGCTGCACACTAGATATTTAACAAGATAAGTGATCTGTGGTGAATTGTTATCAGTTTCATTATTCAAGGTTGATTTAAAAATAGTGGAAGACTACTAATAAATGTTGCAAATATAAAGTTGATCCTACGGTGAAGAACTGAACTACATTGTAATGTCTTTATTAAGGAGTGCATCCTTCGCATTGGAAGAAAGCCATTGGAGGACTCTGATTGTTTGTCAAACTTTCAACAGGCTTGTGACATGTAGAACGATGAAAATGATTTTAGTTTTTTCTCATTAGTTACTGAGATGCGCATCTCCAGCCTTTAATGTTCACCTCTTGGTGTCCCTGACGACATGGTGGTGAACCATCTTCTTAATTAACTATAGTACTTGTATTGAAAGTACTTCTATAGGATTGGTAATTCCACAATTTAGAACAAATCATGATGACGGAACAGTTCTTCATTAATTGCAGAGGCACAGTTACCATAGGGGTTTGTATAAAGCTGTTACATCATTGGTGATCCAGGTTCGAATCGGCACTGTCTGTCAGGAGTTAGTATGTTCTACCCATGTCTACATGGGTTTCCTCCGGGTGCTTCAAAATGTATGGGTGTTGTAGGTCAATGGAGTGTAATTGGGTCAGAAAGGACTGTTACCGTGCTGTATGTCTAAATATAAGAAAAATATGATATTGCTCAGGTAAAAAGTGGATCCTCGAAGATTTAAAGATTGTTAAATGCCGCAAAATAGGGAGTAATTTCAATCCTTAGTTATTGAGAGAATTGGGGAATACAGGAGCGCCATGGGGGAAGATGGAAGTGACATCATCATGGTCGGTAACCTCCATGGTGTGCACACACAGGCATTCCAGGTCCCCGGAAGATGGCCACCCCTGTTCGCACGTGGTACTGCTGGGCTTGGAGGCTTGCTTAGACTTGCAGACTTTTGTGAAGTGTCCCTTCTTCCCGCAGTTGGAGCAGATGGCATCCTTGGCAGGGCAGCATTTCCTCAGATGCTTGCCCTGCCCGCAGAAGTAGCACTTCATGTGATCGCTAACAGCCTCGGAGATCAGCTCGGGTTGGGAAGGGGTTTGCAATCCCATCTCCCAAGATGGAGGCGCCAGTGTCCCCCATGAGGCGGCCGCATGTTTGCTGGAGAACGATTGTAGATGGCTACTTCCAGGGTGTTGCCAGTTTGATTGTTTGTGGTAGGCACAGTGTTTTCTGCTTGAGTAGTCTCTGCCTCACACAGTCCAGAGTGAACACCTGCTATGTAGGTGCTGTTCAGCACTCACAGCCTTGCAGTTGCAGTCCTTTGCAAGCTCCTGCAGGGCCCTGACAAAGTCATTGAATGTTTCCCCAGGTCGCTGCCTGCATGAATGGAGTAAATGCCAGGCATTGACTTCATTCACCTGTACCTTGTACTGGTCTTTCAGGGTGTCCATGGCTTCTCTGTGGGTCTGCCAGTCCTGGACCATCCGGTAGACTCACTGCTCAATGTACGAAAATAGCAGATGGAGTCGTCATCCTGGATCGCAGCTTCACAGGTTGCAAGGAATCTTTCTAAACAGTGGCACCAGGACATGAATTTGTTGGCTGCTTCGGATTCTCTCGGGTCGATCTCTAGGCGGTCCGGCTTCAAGTATTTGTCCATGTTTCGAAGAATCAAAATCTTGCAAATAATATTAATGCACGATCAATTACGCAAAGAATGAAGTTACTGGAAATGAAGGCTTTTATTAGTAAGAAATGGACAGCATCCCTATGCTGGCTCACACTGACCCAGGCTCAAACTGGGGGCACTGTTGTGACATGGCAGCCTTTATAGGGTATAAAGGGGAGGAGTCACGAGACAGCCAGTGAGAGCAGGGTCAAACATAAAAGGTCATATCATTTACATCCACAATAGTGGTTTCACCCCAATCAGTAAATTCAAGATTCTTTTATTGCCATGAAATAAAACAGGAAAAGTAATATTACCCCAAATTTACTTTAGTCTACCATAATGCAAAGATTTTCCATCAACAGAAATTGCCTGGCACCCCTTACAGTCAGAGAAAGAGAAGCAAAAGAGTCCCCCGAGTCACTAGGTGTCCATCTCCAGCACTCCTTCAGCCTCTGTAGCCACACAGCCATTGGCAACCCAAGCTCCAGATCCAAACATCTGCCCTTGGCACCCTCCCGCATTTCGGCTCCGATACCTGGTACCCTTTCAGCCAGTCTCCAGCAGTCTGCAGCCTGGTGTGAGTCTTTTGACCACAGTTGCCTGCAGTGACAGCCTGCACGAGTTCCTTGCCTTGAGTCACCAACAGCTTGCTGCCTGTATGTTCTTCAGTCTCAGAGCTCCTCACTGCTCCATCGCCGTGGTCACTATCCCGTGGGTCGTCTCCTCTGCTACTCCTTCTCAAACTGGAGGTGATCTCCCCATTTTCTGGTGCCATGCACCAGTCCTCTGCTTCCCCAGCATCTGTAACCTCTCATGGCCACTGCCAAACATAGTCACCGTCATTTTGGGCCAAGACCCCACAATCACAGGATTTTAAAATAAAAGCCTGTACAGGGCCTATAGCAGTCAGACTGGATGGTTGAACCCTGCAGGGGAGCTCTGTGTCTCCGCTCCCCACTCTCCAAGAGTCCACACCAGCGCCACTCCCCACTCCCCGCTCTCCAAGAGTTCACACCAGCGGCACTCCCCGCTCTCCAAGAGTTCACACCAGCGGCACTCCCCGCTCTCCAAGAGTTCACACCAGCGGCAGTGCTGCTGTTGCAGCAGGTCCGGCTGCACTGCCAGTTTTTTTTGTGGTTCCGCTTGTGACTGCCTTCCACTTACCTGTCCTAGTTCTCCTGTGCAGAACTCCCCCAGTGGCTACAGCTTACTCAATTACAGTGAAAGAGATGGTGCCTGATTTTGGAAGTCAGCCTCAAACATTTTCACTCATAGATAATCCATCAGGATGGACACAGCCAGACTAGATGTGGCAAAGTTATGAAAGCAAATCCCATGAGTGAAAATCAGGTTCATGCACAACTGAACTCCCCTTGGGCAGTACATGAAAAATTTGAGCACCCCACTAGTGCACCTGTTTTTTGGAAAGCCACAACAACTTCATCTCCTCTTTGCATACCACATCTAGATTCCTGAGCTTCCCAGCAGCCCAATCCACATTGTGGCTTTAGCTGTAATGATAACAGAGGTATTGGACATGACAATCTGCTTAACTGCTGTTGGTGATAGTTTCCTCACCTTCTTCTGCAAGCGAGAAGGATACATGATAGTGATTATCTTACAATGTACTTGGATGATATACCAATCATTGTTGAAAAGCCGATGGTGTGCAATCTGTAAGTTGTAACTGCAAGTCTGATAAACCGGAGTGTGTGTGAGGGTGTGAGAGAGTGAATGAATGTTAGATTTTGAATCCTGTTGGGTGGACATTAATGGTGAGTGAGTGATAGCTGTGCAATGCAAGGAGCTTATTGTCCATTTGGTGATATGTAATTACACCATGAGGTCACCAGGGATCATCCCAATGACCTTGTATATAAAGCTGACTTATATTCGTACTGCTGGTGTGGTTATTGTTAGTACAATTTAATAAACTAATATGTACACTAAGAGGTCTTGTCTCTCTGCAAGACAAACCTGAAAGGCTAGACTATAGCTCTGGACTGCTTTCCCTGGCTCTGGAGTGGTAGATGGGAATGTGCGTTGGAGCAGAAGCAGCTTTCATCCTAGTAGCTACGATATTAGTTTATTAAATTGTACTGACAATAACCACACCAGTAGTGCGAGTATAAGACATCTTTATATACAAGATCACTGGGATTACCCCACTATGCCGACTTATAAAAGCCTCCGTTTTCCCACTGTGCCCAGCAGCCACCAGAGCATTCAGGGACATTAGGGATTATACCGCTAAAGCTACCATGTGGTCCATAGATGAGTCTATCCCATTTCAAGTAGAAATGGATGTATCCGATGTGGCTCTGGCAGCCATCCTAAACTAAGACGGACGACCGGTGGCCTTTTACTCGCGAACCCTACAGGGGTCAGAGGTAAGACACTCAGCAGTAGAGAAGGAGGCCCTAGCCATTGTGGAAGCAGTAAGGCACTGGTGACATTATCTGGCGTGCAAACACTTCACCCTCGTCATGGACCAAAGGACTGTGGCTTTTATGTTCGATAACCAGAACAGGGGGAGAATTAAGAACGACAAAATCCTGTGCTGGCGGATAGAATTGTCTACATTTAACTACGACATTCTATACCACGCTGGGAGACTCAACGAGCTCCCAGACGCTCTGTCCAGAGGCACTTGTGCCATCCTTAACCACACATCCCAGTTGCAGAGCTTGCACAGTGAGCTGGGCCACCCAGGGTTTGCTAGACTGTTTCACTTCATTAAAACCCAAAACCTCCCATTTTCGATAGAGGAAGTGAGGTCAGTGAACAAGAGCTGCCTCATCTGAGCAGAATGCAAACCGCAATTTTACTGGCCAGACAAAGCCACCCTGATAAAAGCTACCAAACCTTTTGAGCGCCTCAGCCTCGATTTTAAAGACCCGGTCCCATCCAATAATATAAATGTCTATTTCCTTGTCTAGATGAATATTCCCATTTTCCCTTCGCAATCCCGTGTTCTGATGTATCAGCACCCACTGTTATAAAATGCCTCCAACCCATCTTCAGCATATTTGGGTACCCGAACAACATACACACAGACAGGGGTGCTGCATTCATGAGCGCAGAAGTACAGCAGTACCTGCACGAGAGAGGGATTGCTACTAGCCGAACTACAAGTTACAATCCCAGGGGGAATGGACAAGTTGAAAGGGAAAATGCCACTATCTGGAAAATGGTCCTCTTGACCTTAAAAGCATAAGACCTGCCTGTTACTAGATGGCAAGAAGTGTTGCCCGAAGCAGTACACTCTCTATATGTTCTTTGTTGTGTACTGCCACTAACATGACCCCACATGACCATATCTTTTCTTTCACAAGGAAAGCCATGACGAGCACAGTGCTGCCTAAATGGATGATGACACCGGGATCTGTTCTCCTCGGAAGCACAGCAGACCCCACAAAGCGGACCCGCTGTTGGATCGAGTGGAGTTGAGGCACGCGAACCCTCAGTACGCCTTCGTTACATTCCCAGATGGAAGAGAAGACTCGGTGGCCACCAGGGATCTCGCGCTGGCCAGATGTGTGAACAACGCAGAGGAAACACAGATGTCTACGGATCAACAAGGAGCACAGCAGCAGTCACCAGAACAGTCGTCCATCGAGTCACCCCAGAGGACTATACCACCCACCCTGGAAATCAGGACCCTGGGTACACTCGCCCCACAAAATATCACCGGCCTAGACTTGATGACAGGACCTAATCTCATACAAGAGGATCCCCAGCCTACATGGCCATCTAGTACTTCCCACTTCCAAACCTCCACAAAGAAAGGCCGAAAGGCAGACCACATTCCCCACCCCTATACCACTACCGAAGAGGTCCAGAAGGCAATGGAAGCCATGAAAAATTTTGGACTTAAGAACTTACAAACAGGGGAAGGAGGACAGGGTGGGGGGGGGAAAATAACATTTTTTTAAAGGGGGGTGAATGTGGTGATATGTAATTACACCACTAGGTCACCAGGGGTCATCCCGGTGACCTTGTATATACTCGCACTGCTGGTGTGGTTATTGTCAGTACAACCATATTCTTTGACCTTGACTCCTTCTTCCTGGAACCAAATAAACAGGACATTTCTCTTTACATGTTCTACTGAGGCCTTCAGAACCTCTTCGGCAAGTTGCCTCATCTTATTCCACCAAAAGTTGCAGCAGTAATGCACTTCCCTTTAATCAGTGGCTTCTATCAGTGGAAGTCAGCATGAATTGCTGGTGCTTCTCGTCAACTTTGGCCTTATACATCTTTGTTCGGCAATAAATATTCATTGCTACCTGACTCCTGGAATCCCAGCAATGGGACTGTAGCTTGAATTTCCTGTCTGTCCTGAGTCATGCAGGTTAATCATGTATCAGGAGTCCGATATCTTTTTTCCAGCATTATCCAATCTCGTCTTCTTGGATCTAGTAAAACTAGTAGGCGTCGATATAGTCAGAATAAAAGGGTAGTTGCGCATTGTTCATCACAGGGAGCAGAACAGCTGAATAACGGTGGCATAAACATTACAAAGACCTACCAGGAAGACTTGCAATATTCAACACATTAAATCTGTGACCTGGATAATTGTTGGTGAATGTACACTCATAGCTCCATAACAACCAGAAGCTGCCAGCAAGTAACTGCAGTAGTAAACAGAGCTTATGAAATTAGGAAGACCCGGGTTGTGTGGAGAGGCAAGGTTGGTTCACATTCCAAGTAATGTTAGTAAAGAAGCTAAATGGCAGCATAACTTGTTTCCTATTTATCTGAAAATATCAGTGACTTCTGCTGGAATAATTCCAGGTAATTTTTCTGTAAAAATATTCTGCCTTAAATAAAATATATTTTTGCTGATTACACCCATAAACCACAGCAAAGAACATGAATTACGATTAATGCAAAATTCTGTCTAATAATACCTCTCTCCAATGACTCGGTAACGTGGGATGATTACAAATTGCCTAATCCAGTACTGAAGTTAATTTTTTATCAAATGTACAACACTATATTACCTGCTTACCACTTCTAACAAAGGAGACTACCATTGGTTTGAGCAAGTCCATGCCATCTCCCCGCAGAGCAACCTAATCAATCTCTTGCCCTCTGAATATTTTCTTATAACCTCATAACTTATTCTTCCTTATATCTCCATTAACTTCCCTCTGGTTCTTGTGTCACATAGGCACATCATGTGGTCATTTACATTAACCAGTTAATCTACCAATACATCTTTTAAATGTATGAAGAAACCACAGCATTGGACAAAAACCTACGCAATCAAGGAGAGAACATGCAAATTTCATAGGGAACTGAGTACTGAGTCCCGATAGCTGTGAGATGCAGCACTATCCCGGTCAACACTGTACCACATAAACAAAGCAAAGACCAATGGTTTCAAGCAAAGAATGATTATCAGTCAATGCAAACAACATGCTGAGTGTCACAGAGTCATACAGGAAGGAACAGACTCTTTGGCCCAACTCACCTAAGAGGTCCACATTAGTATTCTGGGCTCATTCCATTTGCCTTTGATCCATATCCGTCTAAACCCTTCTTTTCCAATATATCTGTCCAAAAGTCTTTTGAATGTCACAATTGTAGCTACCTCTAGAGCAGGGGTGTCAAACTCAAATTCACAGAGGGCCAAAATTAAAAACTTGGACTAAGTCGAGGGCCAAACTAAATATTTATTGAAAATTTTCAACAACATCTGCATGTTTTCTCTTCTTTCAACATATGTAATGTTAAACTTTTTCTTATTAAAATAAATGTTTAATAATAGTTTTGGTTAAACTCTTTCCAGAAGATGCATTAACAAATGAGAAATAAAATATTCAATAAATAATATTTCTCTGTAGCCTTTAAGCTCCTTTTAAATGTATTTTTTTCACAAGCCAACAAGTCAAAAAAATAACAACTTGCTTCAATGAAAATCCAATCTTTCAACTATGAACAGCCCAAAGTTAACCAAAGAAAATATTAATCCAAGCTTAGCTTGCTACACTGTGATTTACTCTGATGCACCTGGGTCTAAACCAGATACTTGGCATCTCTTCTTAGATACAAGTTCATCAGACTCTGGGGTCAGAGTTTGCCTCCCACCTGTCTTGAAAGGTCCTGTTTTCTGTCTTTCGTTTGGCCATTTTTCGTAAGGGGTTTATTACATGTGAGTTCGGCGACAGGTCGCAGGTGCTAATGAAAGTAAAGAGAGGAGGTGGGGGCGATTAGCGGGCTGACGCCAATGCATTTGCAAAGCATTCTGGGATTTGTAGTATTAGCTGTGCATGCGCTATACTGGCGTGGCGGCCAGCGGGCCAGCTCTAATACATATTTGATATGATCTTGCGGGCCAAATATAATTATATCATGGGCCAAATTTGGCCCGCGGGCCTGAGTTTGACATGTGTGCTCTATAGCATCCTCTGGCAGCTCATTCCAGATATGGACTACACTCTGAGTGAAAAAAAGTTGTCCTCAGATCCGTAAAATTTCTCCCCTCTCACCTTCAACCTATCCCCTCTAGTCTAGAATTGTCAACGCTTCAAGAAGGATTGTGAGCATTCACATCATCCATGTCTCTCATAATGTTATACATCAGCACAAATAGAGGTCATTTATTTCCATTTAGAAGACCACTTTTGTTTGTGTAGCATAGCCTGTCGACCCTTAGCCATCTAAAGAGTGGGAGCATTAGTGCAAGGGCAGTATTTATTACCCATCCCCAATCCCTTAGTGGATTGCATCCATTTAGGATATTTATCCTGGTGGTAGGTTCATATGTTAGTGGCATTTTAGCTTCTGGGTCAGAAGGTTAAGGATTAAACCTTGAGCTAACCATCTCGCCTAGCAGACCACTGTTCCACTCAAGACATGATACATTATTTGGTTGATGTCCTTTCAATGAAATATTATTCCCCCGGTAGATTTCAAAAATCTTTGGGCTATTTCCCTTTTCCTGGCAAGTATTCTTCCTCAAACCACCGGCAATAGTTTAAGTGTCATCCTTCTGAATGATATGCCTGTCAAATCTTTTGTACAAAATGCCTACCATGCTCATCTACAAAATAATGTCAAATGTGTTTTAAATTTGAACTTTCCAGGAGAAGTGATGTACAACATATAAATATAGGCCTTTCTATATATTTTCCTTCATTATTCACGCAGTGAAGAATACTTTACCCCCATTAACCTATGTTCATTTAGCTGCAATAGTATATTTTTCACTGCAGGCATAACTATATAATTATCACAGCACACTGTAGATGTCACTTCCATCAGGCTATAAACATTGATGAGCTTTTCACCCTGTGCTTACTGCTATCACCTTCCCTATCACCCTTTCAGAATGTGCTCCATGCAACATATTCTTGAAGCCATTTGTTCTCACCTCTAGTTACTTGTTGTTCCAATGTGATACTTGCAGCTGAATTCTTCCCCCATCAAATCTATTGTAACTACATACACATGTTCAGTAAATAGGTTTGGTTCAGCAGCCCTTGAATTTAAAACAAATATTTACCCAAAAGATTAATCTTCATCCTTGGGAAGTTGTATATATTCTTTAAAAGATACTTGCTTACAAGATTATGAGAGGCAAAGATAGGGTAGACAGCCAGCACTTTTATCCCAGGGTGAGAGTATCAAACACAAGAGGACATCTGTACAAGGTGAGGGGAGGAAAGTTTAGGGGGATATCAGGGCTAAGATTTTTACACAGAGAGTAGTGGGTGCCTGGAATGCACCTATCTAAGACTCTTAGATAGGCACAGGGATCTAAGATAAATAGAAGGCTATTGGTGTGAGGTAGAATTTGTTGAGTAGGTTTATATAGGTCAGGACAACACCATGGGCTGAAGGGTCTGTACTGTGCTATAATGTTCTATGTCTGAAAGGTGTGGGCTAGATGTCTCTCCACATCTATTAATGCATTGGTCTGAGGCGTGGGAATGGGTGGGGGGAGGAGTATGCTAGTTTTGTGAGAAAATCCCTGGCAGTCAAATTACAATTGCACAGGCCATTGAGAATCCAATGGAGAAAGTCGGGAATGTTGGGGATAGGGAATGAGGGCAGCAAATAGTGTACAGCGAAAAGTTGTGCAGAGAGGAACAGGCCTAGAGTCAGGATAGCACTGACAGTGCATGGCACCTGAAAAGTCCAGCTAGTGATGTAAAGCCAAGTAGACACTCGTTCTGTTGGGTAACACACAAAATATTCATAATTGTCAACTTTGGGAAACTTGCCTTCATTTGCAGCCAAGCAAGAGATATCATGTATGTGGACTCTGTGAAGAACTAGATGCAAAAAAAAGATGAGGGGTGGAGCCATATGGCCACCAGGCCCAAAAGCAACTTCCAGAAGCTACAGATGTCTGCATCCCTGGATGTAACAACAGTATTTAAATCTGCTGGGGTTGATATTTAGGTATGTCAAGAAAATGAAACTGTCCTTGAAGTAAATGGTGCCTCCTGCACACTGTCCTTTCCAGCTCAACTCCTCTCTTCCTGGGGCATAGATACAGGTCAGTGACAGCAGGTTGCAGGTGACTTTGCTGGTCAAATTTAAGGACTATTATTTTGCACATTATTTGTTATTGAATTTTTATTTTCTGTATTGCACAGTTTGATTGCATTTCCTTCTTGTTTACATTTCTCACTTTTGTATACGTATCTTTTCTGGAATACAGTTTTTTCTTGCACTGCCGATAAGTAGAAATTCGGCCTGGAAATTCTCCCACAGGAAAAGAGAATCTCAAGCATGGTTTGTGATGTCATGTATGTACTCTGACAATAAATCTGAACTATGAAATTAAATACAGCCTCAATGATATTTACTTTGATATGTCAGAGCAAACCTGCAAGATGCAGAAGGTATCCTGCAACATATTTTTCCATCAGCAAGGGAGAAACTACCTGTGAATGGACAGGTATTCACTACCTGTGAGCACTGAATATTTTGGCATATTACACCATGTTTGATACACCACCCTACTCTCTTACCTCTTATCTCCGGTAGGTTTCAGGGAAGCCACCAATCACCCTAGATGTGATATTAAACTCGGAAGTGTAACATATAGTTATTGATGATCCATCTCTCCCAAGGGAATTGTGTTCCAATGCTCTGTCAATTTTACCACTTTTAATCTTGCCTCTGAACACCTGCTCCCAAACTCAGGCATTGCCACCTGATTAAAATTTTTCCAAATATTTCTGCAAATGAAACTTCTCAGCCTTAAAAGTAAAATACTACAGTTTGCAGATGCCAACCTGACAGTTTCATCACTAGATTCCATACAAAGCATGCAAATCTCATGGTTACAAAGATGACATTATCCATGTCTGTGATTGTAATGACATGAAATTTATATTAACACGTATTCTCAAATCTCAGATTCCTTCAGTAGCATGTATCAAAACTGCAGGGGTGAATTCAATACAAGGACAAGGAAATTTTTTGAGAACTTAGTATTAGGTAAAATGAATTTCAAAGCCCCAAATCCTAAGGGCAAAATTGATGCAAAAGTTGTGTTTGATTTAGCCTTCACAACAGTTGTATAGCAGCTTTCTCTCTGTGCCACACAAAATTTTCTTTGCATCAAAAATAATCATCATTTCCAATCTATTAATGCTTCATTTAAAATGACCTCTTTAAAGAATAAGTCCATTCACTTACAATTTTCTTGTTACATGAACAAAAATCGGTTTCCCTCAATTTCATATCATTGACCCAAGGTTTAATAGGACTCAGTTTCTCTTATTTGCTGAAATTTGACCATTAATGAGACATTGACAGGTTGTTCTAATGGCATGATTATTGTGGCAAGGTTCTGCTATAGTGGGCTTAGATGTCATACAATGAAGAGTCCATAAGACCATAAGATATTGGAACAGACAGGCCATCGTGTCTACTCTGCCATTCCATCATGAGCTGGTCCATTCTCCCACTCAGCCCCACTCCCCTGCCTTTTCCCATATGACATTCTGATACCTGTCAATTTCTACCTTAAATATACCCAAAGATTTGGCCTTCACAGCCGCCTGTGGTAGCAAATACCAGAGGTTCACCACTCTCTGGAGAAATAAACTCCTCAGCTTCTCCGCTTTAAATGGACGCCCTTCTATGCTGAAATTGTGCACTTTTGTCTTAGACTCACCTACCAGGGGAAAGAACTTTGCCACAATCTACTTTTTCCAGGCCTTTCAACATTCAAAATATTTCTGAGATCCCCCATCATTCTTCTCAATTTCAAGGAGTACAGTCCAACAGGCGTCAAACGTTCCACGTATGCTAATCTCTTCATTCCAGGAATCATTCTTGTGAATCTTCTCTGAAGTCTCTCCAACGCCAGAATGTTCTTTCTTAAATAAGGAGCCTGTACTTATTTACTGGTGAGGCCTCACCAGTACCTTATAAAGGCTCATCATCACATCCCTGCTCATATATCGTATTCCTCTAGATATTCACCTACTTCACTGCCACGGAGGTTAACCTTTAGGGCATCCTGCAAGGACTTCCTTTTGCACCTCCAAATTTTTTAATTTTCTCCCCGTCAAATAATTGTCTGCCCTTTTATTTCTTCTATCCAAGTGCATGACCATACACTTTCCAATAATGTATTTAATTTACTACTTCACCCATTCTCCTAATCTATCCAAGTCTCTCTGTGGCCTCTCCATTTCTGCATCACCACTGATCCTCTACCTACCTTTGTATCATCTACAAACTTATCCACAGAGCCATTTATTCTGCAATCCAAATTATTAACATGCAACGTAAAAAGAACTGGATGCAACCCTGACCCACATGGAAGAACACTGGCAACCAGTAGCCAACCAGAATATCCACTGCAACTCCATTTTTCTAGCCTGCTTGTGGTTTCCTCAAAAAATTGAAGTAGATTTATCAAGATTTATGTTGACTTTGGCATTTTTTGTTATGCACCTCCAGGTACTCCATAACCTCATCTCTGACAATCAACTCCACCAACTTCCCAACCCCCAATGTTGGGCTAACAGTTTTATAGTTTCCTTTTTTAAATAGTGGAGTGACCTTTGCAATTTTCCAGTCCTCCAGAACCATGCCAGAATCTATTGATTTTTGGGAGATCATTACTAACGCTTCCACAATCTCTATAACTACTTCTTTCAGAACTCAAGGGTATATCCCACCTGGTCCAGGGGACTTATCTACCCTTAGACCTTTCAGCTTCCCAAGTACCTAGTGATCATGACTGTACACTATCGTGTGCATTTCTGTACATCATATTAATGGAAAGATGATTAGGTAGATGGTGCAAAAAAGATTTTCTCTCATTTCTCTTCTTGGATCCTCACTCCCTATATCTCTAAATAAATTAACCAATAATCCAGTGGTTAAACATACTTTGAGGATATGGATACAATTTAGAAAACATTTTGATTTAATGAGATTTTCTCTTTCTAGTCCTATTTTTCCTCATCATTTTTTAAATTTTCCATGATTGTAACTTTTAAAGAATAATATAGATTAGGCATTAAATGTTTTAAAGATTTATTTGTCGAGGGGAGTCTCACTTCCTTTGAACAACTTTCAATTAAATACAATCTACCAAATATTCATTTTTTTCTTCATTATCTATAGAGACTTATTACTATCTCAATTACATACATTTCCTCAGAAGACAGATAAGAATTTCACTGATGTAATTTTTAATTTACAATCTTTCTGTAGTGGTTCAGTATCTATGATATTTATTTGGGAATAAGAGAGGCCCCCCTCAGAAAAACCGTGAAAACAGGGCCTACAGCTTTTAATTTCTGAAGAAACTTAGAATGTAATTTTCAAATTGGTTAATACCTCATCTTTATGTGCCCACCACTCTCTCCTACAAATTAAAGTAGTCCCTAGGGTTCACATATCCAAAGTCAAACTATCTCACTTTTATGTGCATGTATCTCCTCTTTGTGATAAATGCTATAGTGAAGGTGCTTCATTAATTCATATGCTCTGGATATGCCATAGTCTTGAGAAATATTGGATCGAAGTATTTCAAACTTTTCTGCATTTTTTAAAGTTAATTTTAAGCCAAATCCCTTAACTGCTTTATTTGGTATTGTTGGAGAGTGACACAACGTAACAACATCTGAGCTACATGTATTAGCTTTTATTTCTCTTATGGCCAGGTGGGTGGTGTTTCTCAGATGGAGGGACGTTATCCCACCTCATCATGCTCAATGGTTATGTGACATCATGTCATGTTTAAACTTAGAGAAAATTAGCTGCTTAATTTCAGATTTGAATTTAAATTTTCAAATACTGTGGGGACCCTTTTTGAATTACTTTTATATTCTTTAATTTGTTATGAAGGTAGAAATGTTGACTAATGAGGTAATTTAATCACTCTGAATTCCATCTTTCTTTTCATTTTTTTGGCCAAACAGCTTCTTTCTTGGTAGTGGGTTTAAATGTTCCTTTTTTAAAATAATATAATATCAATACAATATAATCTGTTTGATTAAAATGTGGAGTTCCTTGGATGAAATGATTTGATTTAACTGTAATGAGTCCTTTTGAACTGTAACATATATGTACTCTGTATTTTTGGATGTGAAATTTCAATGTTAATAAAAATATTGAAAAAGTAAAAAAAGCTTATGGCTAGGACTGTGGGGCTTGAGTTAAAAGGGAAGACTAAATAGGCTGAGACTGTTCAACCTGGAGCAAAGGAAACTGAGGGGTGACCTTATAGAGGTTTATATTTGAGGTATTAAATTGTACATTTTTCAAAATTTAGGCATACAGCCATTTAGGCCCACGAGCCCATGCCACCCAATTTACACCCCATTAAGTTTTGACTGGTGGGAGGAAACTGGAGCCCTCAGAGAAAACACATGCAGACACAGGGAGAGCGTACAAACTCCTTACAGACAACTCAGGATTTGAACCCTGGTTCCCCTCGCTGGTGCTGTAATAAAGGTGTTGCGCTAACCGCTACACCAACCATGCCAGTATAGATAAGATGGATTCTCTGGTTTTTTTTCAGGGTTGGGGAGTGGACGGTCTATGGAGTTAAAGTGAGAGGGGAAAGATTTAAAGGACAGCTGAAGTTGTCAATGGGATACAATAACAATATTCAACAGATATTTGGAAAGTATATGGATAGGAAAGGGTTAAAAAGGATATGGGCCAAATGCAGGCCAATGTGCTGAGCTCAAGAAGTCACTTGGTTGATATGGACAACTTGAGTTGAAGGACCTATTTCTATACTGTGTAACTCATGACTCTATTCAGAGTAAATCATACTGAGAGTGTAGTTATTAGAGTTACAAATGAGTTTTTATAAAAATCCAACAATTCACCAGTTTTGTAATTCCATGGTCCCATTGAAACCAATACCTCAATTATACCAAGCATGCTGTGAGGAGAGAAGTGATATCAAAGTCCTAAACGCCCTTTCACATGACACAATTTCTCCACTCTGTCCTAGTCAGTTTAATTAAAACAGGCTATCCCATCATGGTCACCTGTGGGAGCTTGCTCTGGCTCAAATTAGTTCCACCATTTCCCACTTTACAACAGTGTCGGCACTTGAAAGGTACAGTGTTTGGTTGTTTTTTGGAATATCGTAAAGTTGTAAAAATAGCTTTTATCTACATATGCAAACTAATTTCTTGAGAATCTGAGCAGTGCCTGGTAATCTATTCACCATCCAATTTCCAGATTGACAGGTCTATTTAATTACCTCAGTCCGGTGACAAGAAGACCGGGGGCCACTCTTACCTCACTCGTCTGTGTGTTAATCACTAAATGACCAAAGTAGTGTTCTCACTTCATTATGGAGTATGGAGCATGATGAAACAGAACTCCTGGTGGATAATAAATCAGAAGATTTATGCTCATCAGGATCATCAATCGTTTTCCTTTTACAACAGTTTTAAAGTGGTAAAGGAAAAATAAAAATGTGAAGAGGTATTACAATAAAAGCTGAGATTTTTCTAAAGTAATGGATTTCAGAAATGGTCAAGGAAGTAGTCCATTCAATAAATTAGTGGCTGATCTTTCATCTTAACCCTTTGGATTGCGTGTCCCTGTTTTCAAGGACTACCAACAAGTGCATATACTTCATGACTCAGTATTCATACTGTAAAGGTTTACCCAGTCTGAAGTATATATTATGAAAGGTTAAAAAGGGCCAGAGTCCAAAGGGTTAATGTTCCGACATGGTGAATCAGATCACCCAATTCTGTATCCTTCGAGTAACATGAGACCAGTAAATCAGATCCATAACTTATCCTAAGCCTTTGAATGTATTACTAATGTGTGGCTGACAGCACTGAGTCTTGTCCTGAGTCATTGGCCTGTCCTGAGTCTTGTCCTCGACAGAATTTTGCAGCAAAGGATCTTAAAATTAATATTTGTTGGTTCACTACACCACAGTTATTTACATCTGAGTGGAAACAACTTCTTGAAGAGTATCATGAATCTCTTGAATTCCCTTCTCCAGGTGGTGATGGAGGATAGATCATGAGGCTATTTCAGGAGGAAATAGATTTTTTTTGTGTGTAGATAGATCAGGGAATTGAAGTTATTGGTGAACTGGAGAGATCCAGCCATGATCATTTTGAATGGAGCTAATTGGCCCACAAATGCTCTCTTTTTTTCCTGTCATTATGTTCTCATGCACACATTGAGGTGTCGAAGAATCAATTGTAGAAGGGTATAGACAGTTCAAGTTGGCCTTTCCTGTCTTTTCTTGCACAATCTCAATTCCTAAATTAAAGGTTTATTTTATATTCACAGCAATATCAGTACTGTATCTTTTACATTTCTTCCTCTCAGTACTTAACGTGGTCTCGCTACCAATTAGCTGCCAGCTGTTGCCAATTAATCCTGAGTTATGGATCATTTTATGAATCTGTGGCTGCCAGCAGCTGGTTTGAGACCAACTAAACTGATTTTTTAACAGGACTTCGCAACAATTAGCATTAGCCAAAGAGGGAGAAAGACTAATACTTTCCTTTATCAAGCTGGCATAGTATTAAATCCAACTCACTGTAACTTTTGGAAAAATAATCTTCATATCTGTGTAAAATTGTTAAAAGACCTTATTTGAGATATCGGGCTTCCTTTGAACAAACATACAGTGCACACATGCCAAAATTATGTGCAAGTAATTTTACTGGGATAATACTCCCCCATTAAGAGTGAGATTATCAAATCAAAATAATTGAATCAGACAGGTTTAATACATCATTTTCCTAATCAGCGATAATTTTCGTAAGGGCATCTTCAAATCTAAGCCTTGTCTGTGTATCCCTAGTGCAGAGTGACATTGGTGGGGTCTTGCACGCTTTGGCATTTTAATTCACATGCAGTATTTTACTGTTACAGCCTAAACCTCATTACTCCAAAGGAAAATGAATCAGACTGTTAACATTCCAAACAGTCCATAGACTATTCAGATAGAAAGTGCCATTGCACGTGTCTGATTGATGAGTGCTGGTGAAACATTAGCAGTTATTTTTATGACAATATATAAAGTAATATAAAACAGAAAATGTTACTAAACTTTATGAAATTTCTGGAAATACAAATAAGTTACAATATTCTTGTTTTTAAAATAAGCGACAGGTGATATTTGGAAGAAGTGCCACTGAGCTGTTTTGGTGAATCTGTACTCAATTAATATTGATTTATAAGCAAACTGTCAACCTTCTGAGCTAATTTTTTTAAAAGTATAGGCCCTGCATCAAATCAAAATCCTTGCAGCTTCATCTATTTCCCTTTGGAGACTGGAGATGACTGTTAACAATACTTAAGGTGGGTGTTATCTCATGTATAGGGAGCCTTAAACTGTTTTCAAAGATACTGGCAGTGCCGCTCGACAGCCTGGCTCCAATGAGCAAGTGTTTGTGGATCCATGTTGCATCACCCTGTGAGAAATGACAGTATTTGATGATATTTATCCTTCAGGAAACGTTTCTTTGTCTGAAACAAATATTACTGGCACAATTAAGATTAAAAACATGAAAGAAAAATTGACCAAATGTTAACATTGAAGAAGAAAGTTGTGAACTGTATAAAAATATTAATGGACTACCCATGTATATATTGACATATTGTAGTGTATTTGGGGAGACGAACAATGCTGGAAGGATGCTGAGATACTTTGACCACAGCTGGCATACTGCGCTCAGATCTGGTTTCTTTGCTGGAAGAATGAGGTTGTATGTGTTGGGGGGGAAAAAAAGGAGAGACATTAAACATCACAGTGATGAGAAGAAACTGGATATACTAAACTTGCTTTCTTTGGAACAGAAGAAAGTGAGATGTATAAAATTGTAAGGGTCCGGTATACAGGCCTTCCCCAGGTTATGAACGCCCAACTTATGTATAGCTAAGAGCTACAAAACTTGGGCTGAGTGAGGCTGAGCAGATCTGAGAATACTGTGCTGACTCACTTCCTAGCTCACTGAGTTAGTGATGCTGGCTGACAGCCATCTCTCCTGTGCTGGCTCAGTCTCCCATCACTGCAATCCTCTTCCGCATAATGGAAACAGAAATAGAACCTTTTCCTAAACAAAGGACTGACTATATAAGAAACAAATATTCCTTTACAGACATGACAATAACCAAGAGATTTAGATTTTAAAAATTGGTTAGGAAGAGATATAGACAATTTATTTTCACTCAGAGGCCAGAACCTAGTTGCTTAAAAACTGATAATGGCAGAAACCTTTAATGGACAAACCCATTATGTGTTCTTGAAGGTATGAATTAGGATCTGGGAAGGCAAAAAAGGCTGGGTGGGTCTTCAGCGGACACAGGTTTCATCTGCTAGATGGCCTCCATCTGAACAAAGATTTCAGTGACTTTAAATTGTGAGATTTGTCTAGTTTTAAGATGATGACTCTACAGTAATGTTTGAAAGAAATATTTACAAGGCTCTGTGGAAAAAAAATGAGGGACTAGGTGTGGTGGTACACTGCCGGCCTACTGCAGGGGGCAACCTCTGTACCTGCAGGAGTGTAAGGGGACAGGACAACACCTGGCCAGCTGCCAATCAGTCGGCCTGAATGGATCAAGCCCCTCCCGGTCGGGGATCAATCACCCTCCGGGATATAAGCCTGCGCCGGCCCCCGAGGCCTCAAACTGAGTTGCTGCAGCCACAGCCAGACTGGCTCTGTGGAGGCCTTTGTGGATTAAAGCCTGTTGTTCAGTCTTTACCTTGTGTGTGTCTGATTCTGTCTAATAGCGCACCACACTAGGATTAATTGGATAGCTCTTTCAATGAGCCAACACTACCTCAATGAGTTGAATGCTTGAGATGAAGATCTCAAAATAAGTCTTGGTGACCGATTTAACTGTTGTATTGACATAGAAATTCACCTGGTTCAATATTATTATGCAGGAGAGGAAATCTACCACCCTTACTAAGATGAAAAGTGACCCCAAGCCAAAGGTACAGGCTGATTTTTATCTACTCTGACATGGCCTGGCAAGCCACTCAGTTCAATGGCAATTATGTATGAGTGGTGGAGCCGGAATTTACCAATGATGCCTTCAATAGGGGAAGAAATAAATTCACAAATAACTCATCTAGTGATTCAAAGTACTCCCCTCATTCTTTTCTTCATATAACTAGTTGGCACAAACATAGAAGTTGTTCTGTGTCAAGTCCTTAAGTCCTTCTGCTTTTATACAGACAGAACCTAAAAAGAGAGACTCTGGAAATCAGGGCAGCTATAAGGTGGTCACAGGAGGCTGAAGAATGGTTACAGGACTTCCTTGAGTCAGTGGATTGGGCAGTGTTCAAGGACACAGCTGAGAATCTGAATGATTACACCAGGGGTGTCACAGACTTTGTCAAAACAGCTATGAATGAGTGTGTCCCCACCAAATCATTCCAACCAGAAGCCCTGAAATCCAGATCACAGGACCTGCTGAAAACCAGATCACAGACATTTAAGTCTGGAGATCCAGATGAATACAGAAGGAGCAAATATGCCCTGTGAAAAGCTATCTCCCAGGTGAAGTGGGGATTCCAGATAAAATTCGATACAACAAGGGATACCTTACAGCTGTGGCAGGACCTTAATGCCATAACCTGCTACAAAGCCAAATCATGTGAAGTGACAGACAGCAAAGCTTCACTCCCAGAGGAACTCAATGCTTCCTACACCTAATTTGATGATGGTGACAGCGAAGAACACCCCTCCACATCCCCATGTGCCCTGATGGTCCCATCCTGTCCATACCTGAGGATAACGTGTGTGCTGGCTTCAGGAAAGTGAATCCAAGGAAAGCATCTGGCCCAGATGGAGTACCTGGCTGAATATTAAAATTCTGTGCTGACCAACATCAATTAATTCACTCACTCCAGCAGGGTGAGGTACCTACCTGTTTTAAAAAGGCCTCAATCATACCGGTGCCCAAGAAGAGTGTAGTAACCAGCCTTAATGATTATCGACCAGTAGCACTTATTATCAACAGCGATGAAGTGTTTTGAAAGGCTAATATTCAAATATATCAGCTCCTGTCTGAGTGGTGACATGGATCCATCCAGATGCCTATCTAGAAATAGGTCTACAGTGGATGCCATCTCATTGGCTCTGCACAAAGCCCTGGAACAACTGGACAGTAATGATGCATATATCAGGATGCTCTTTATCGACTACAATTCAGCATTTAACACACACCAACATCCCCTCAAAACTGATGAGAAAACTCCAAGACCTGGGATTCAACACCTCACTGTGTAATTGGATCCTGGATTTCCTCACTTCCAGTCCACAATCAATGAGGATTGGTAAGAACATCTCCTCCACAATCTTCATCAGTACCAGAGCACCAAAGGGCTATGTTCTTAGCCCCTGCAACAATAATGCCATCTACAAATTTGCTGACAGTAGTGGGTTGAATAAAGTAAGGTGGTGAGTCAACATACAGGAGGGAGATTGAAAACTTGGCTGAATGGTGAACCAACAACAATTTTGCATTCATTGTCACCAAAACTAAGGAGCTGATTGTTGACCGGAAGGGAAAGCCAGATCCTATGATCATTTGGGGAAGTCAGAGGTGGAGAGGGTGTGCAAATTTAAGTTCTTGGGAGTAATTATCTTGGAGGATCTTTCCTGGGCCCACCATACTAATGGCATCGAGAAGAAAGCATGTCAGCACCTCTACTTCCTCAGGAGTTTGTGGAGATTTGGTACGACACCAAAACCCTGGCAAATTTCTACAGATGTTTGGTGGAAAGTGTGCTGACTGGCTGCATCACAGTCTGGTGTGAGGACACCAATTCTTACTTTGGCTTGGATTCGTAGATGAAGATTTATGGAGGGGTATGTCCACGTCTGCTGCAGGCTCGTTGGTGACTGACAAGTCCGATGCGGGACAGGCAGGCACGGTTGCAGCGGTTGCAATGGAAAATTGGTTGGGGTTGGGTGTTGGGTTTTTCCTCCTTTGTCTTTTGTCAGTGAGGTGGGCTCTGCGGTCTTCTTCAAAGGAGGTTGTTGCCCACCGAACAGTGAGGCGCCAAGATGCACGGTTTGAGGCGATATCAGCCCACTGGCGGTGGTCAATGTGGCAGGCACCAAGAGATTTCTTTAAGCAGTCCTTGTACCTCTTCTTTGGTGCACCTCTGTCTCGGTGGCCAGTGGAGAGCTCGCCATATAACACGATCATGGGAAGGCGATGGTCCTCCATTCTGGAGACGTGACCTACCCAGCGCAGTTGGATCTTCAGCAGCGTGGATTCGATGCTTGCGGACTCTGCCAGCTCGAGTACTTTGATGTTGGTGATGAAGTCATTCCAATGAATGTTGAGGATGGAGCAGAGACAGCGCTGATGGAAGCATTCTAGGAGCCGTAGGTGATGCCGGTAGAGGACCCATGACAACGGGTGGGTATGACAACGGCTCTGTACACACTGATCTTTGTGTATTTCTTCAGGTGGTTGTTTTTCCAGACTCTTTTGTGTAGTCTTCCAAAGGCGCTATTTACCTTGGTGAGTCTATTGTCTATCTCTTTGTCGATCCTTGCATCAGATGAAATGGTGCAGCCGAGGTAGGTAAACTGGTTGACCGTTTTGAGTTCTGTGTGCCCGATGGAGATGTGGGGGGGGGCTGGTAGTCATGGTGGGGAGCTGGCTGATGGAGGACCTCAGTTTTCTTCAGGCTGACTTCCAGGCCAAACATTTTGGCAGTTTCTGCAAAACAGGACGTCATGGGCTGGAGAGCTGGCTCTGAATGGGCAACTAAAGCGGCATCATCTGCAAAGAGTAGTTCACGGACAAGTTGCTTTTGTGTCTTGGTGTGAGCTTGCAGGCGCCTCAGATTGAAGAGACTGCCATCTGTGCGGTACCGGATGTAAACACCAATACCACTGAGTGTAAAGCCCTCCAAAAGGTGGTGGACACAGCCTAGTGCATCACAGGCAAAATCCTCCCCACTATCGAGAACATCAATAGGGAACACTGCAATCGGTGAGCAGCACCAATCATCAAGGATCCACGCCTCCCGCACCACCCAGCACAAGTTCAGTTTTCGCTGCTGCCATCAGGGAAGAGGTATTGGTGCCACAAGACTCACACCACCAGGTTCAAGAACAGCTGCTACCCCTTAACCATCAGACTTCTCAACAACAAACTCAGACAGGAACTTAAATAAGTTCCTTTGCACTTTATTGAATTTTTAATTCTCTCTGCTTTGCACAGTCAATTTGTTTACATTCATTATCTGTTTACAGTTCTTTATTTGTTTGTATTTACAATCTTTTTCCAGCACCAATAAGTAGTAAATCTGCCTCACCTGCAAGTAAAAGAATCTCAGGGATGTCATGTATGTATTCTGACAATAAATCTGAAATCTGAAGTTTGAGAATGCACCAAATTCATCAGACCTGTGGCAGCTAGTGGAGACTTTAGGCCTAAATAGGACATTTTCAACTCTACCTTTGAGTTCTGATATTAAGTACTATTAATCATTTCATTTGAAGTTATTTTGTTCTGTATGAATGCTGTTGTTCAATGTAACAAACAGAACTCATCCCAAATCTTACGTTTTTCATGGCGGAATTGCTGGAGATTTCTCAGGCTGGTGTATATGTAGTTTTGAAGTAATTGAGCCTATAGGTGAATCCTGGCGTCACTTACAGCCATCCTGTCCTTCACTTGAGGCATGTGACAAATGAGTTGTCCCATGTATCTCTCGACTTGCATTCAATTGGAAAGTAAACACAATGCTATTTTTTTTCGATACACCACACAGTAACAGGCCCTTTCGGCCCACAAGCCTATGCCACCCAATTGACCTCTAACTATTCTGAAGCGTTGGAGGAAACCTACACAGAGATGGGGAGAATGAAGAAACTCCTTACTGATAGTGTCAGATGCTGGTATTGTAACAGCGTTGCACTAACCGCTTTGCTAATTGTGCCGCCCAAAAAAGAAAAATGATTTCTTCCTAATTTCCTGCTGTAGACTTCTTCTTCTAGTTTTCATACAGAAAAGGGAAGGACCCTGTGCAATTAAGCCCAGAGTCCAATAGTTCCTCTCATTACTATGAGGGAGAGTCTGGTCTATAATGACTAATAGCTGAAATCGAGAGCTATTTGCTAGAAGATTCACAATTGTAGATAATACCAGGTGTTCTTAAGATAGGCATCTGGGCAATGATGTTAAAAAGAAGTGTGGATTTTGTCAAAATTTCATGTCGACAGTAAAACCCTTTTCTATGATAACACTGAGTTGGTAGTACTGCAGTGTTTACATTTTTAAATGCCATTGGAAAGATATGAATTTTACCACATTCTTTGGTGGGTATGTTTACTGTCTGAGGTTTAAACAGTTGAACCAATAGAAACCAAGGCCATCAGTATGTTGGGGTAATGCTCATCCAGAGCTTACTGAGAGCCTTATCATCGTTATCTAATCAAGTAGTAACTGAAAATGATTATGAAGCTCAACCTGTGGAATCTGTAAAATTAAGTAGAACAGTCAACTGACACAATTCAATTTATTAACATGGCCTTCTGCAGTTTGGGTAAGGTTGTCCTGGAGCCATACTGAATGGATAGAGGAAAGATCCTCAGATTCCAAAAATCAATACCACGTAGAATCATCTAAATAGCACCACAAAAATAAAGGGCCAAACACTGTTAAACTCAGCAAGCCACATTATGTCTTAATTAAAGGCTCCAATCCTGCCCCATGCTGACCCATTCGCTGCTTCCCTGCTCTCACCTTGTCAGCCCACCAGGGTGTATTTGGACACCTGAATGGCACCTCCGGTGAGTCACCAGCGGTGACCAGCCCTACGCAAACCACATGTGGTCATGCAACCTCTACAACACCTAACCTGCATTGTATCTTGGCTCCCTGGTCAGCCCATCTGTTGTCTATACTGCCACCACACCATCTCTTAATGATTTGAGCCCAAAATGTCTGAGAATCTCAAACGTAAGTTGATGTATACACCTAATGAATATACTCCCTTTTGGATTTGAGTAAGTAATCATGATTGAGTAGACTGGGACTTTATTCATTGGAGCATAGAAGGTTGAGAGGGGATTTGATAGAGGTATTTAAAATTATGAAGTGAATAGGCTCTTTCCCCTGAGGTTAGGGGAGATTGGAACAAGGGTCATAAGTTAAGGGTTAGGGGGCAAAACTTTAGGAATAATATAAGAGGGTGCTTCTTCACTCAGAGTGGTGGCTGAGTGGAATGATTTTCCGGAAGAGGTAGTTGCAGCAGGGTCAATTCTGTCATTTAAGAGGAGGTTAGATGAGTACATGGATGTGAGGGGGTTGGAGGGTTATGGGCAAGGGAGTGGGTAGGTGGAACTAGTGGAGTTTCATGTAAAGCGGTGTGGACTAGAAGGGCCGATATGGCCTGTTTCCGTACTGTAATTTGTTATATGGTTATATGGATTCAGTCTGGAGTTGTCTGATATCTTTTCTTCAGCTTTATGGTCTCACTCCACTGGAAGTAGCTGTGCCCATACTGAACCTACTGTTCTTGCAGCTACACTTGTGATTGAATAGATACTGGCTTCGGTCTTTTTCCCCAGGACTAGTGAAATCATAGTGAATTCAATGGCAACAAGTGAACTGCTTGCTTATGGCTTTCTACAGGGAAAGGCTTGCAAAACTAGGATTGTGCATTCTTCTTCTTTCTTCTTCTTCTTCTTCTTCTTCTTCTTTGGCTTGGCTTCGCGGACAAAGATTTATGGAGGGGTTTGCTGCAGGCTCGTTGGTGACTGACAAGTCCGATGCGGGACAGGCAGGCATGGTTGCAACAGTTGCAAGGGAAAATTGGTTGGTTGGGGTTGGGTGTTGGGTTTTTCCTCCTTTGTCTTTTGTCAGTGAGGTGGCCTCTGCGGTCTTCTTCAAAGGAGGTTGTTGCCCGCCGAACTGTGAGGCGTCAAGATGCACGGTTGGAGGCGATATCAGCCCACTGGCGGTGGTCAATGTGGCAGGCACCAAGAGATTTCTTTAAGCAGTCCTTGTACCTCTTCTCTGGTGCACCTCTGTCTCGGTGGCCAGTGGAGAGCTCGCCATAGATCACGATCTTGGGAAGGCGATGGTCCTCCACCCAGCGCAGTTGGGTCTTCAGCAGCATGGATTCGATGCTTGTGGACTCTGCCAGCTTGAGTACTTCGATGTTGGTGATGAAGTCATTCCAATGAATGTTGAGGATGGAGCGGAGACAGCGCTGATGGAAGCGTTCTAGGAGCCGTAGTTGATGAAAGTAGAGGACCCATAATTCGGAGCCGAACAGGAGCGTGGGTGCATTATCACCAAAGAAAAACATGAATTAGTATTCAGTCATGAAGTTTACCAGTCCAAAACACATTCCTTGGACCACCTGTCAATATTATCCTGTTGACATAGTATAAGGCAGCAGAAGATTGGTGAGGTGATAATAAAGGACAACCAATGATGAGGCCATTTGATTGTGTACGTGAGCAAGCGAGCTTGTTAAAGGAGTGACTCTTCACTGAATACAACACTAAATTGAGTATTCTTTGCACTCATTATCCTGACTGAAGAGCTGTTACTACAAATTATGTCCACTGGGTCAAAGCCTGTGATCATCTCTGGCCAGCCTTCTCTTCTGGGGCCTTGTAAATACTTTGTTGCTCGCCTGCTTATTGTGCCCTGAAACTGACTGCTGTTAAACCAATTAAAATTCTGGCAAGCACCATGCAGCAGACTGTTTGAATGCCCAGTGGTAAATGGTGAGATTGAAGCTTTGTCCCTGACATTGCTTGTGATGCTGGGTAGGACTGTCCCTCCCACAGAACAATGAGCCAGTTATTCTTTTAATTGCAAAAAAAATTGTATTGATTTTATGCTCAGCCAAAGGATTCAGCTGGCCTGTGGGTGAATAAATTCCAATTTAGCAGGTAAGTTAATTGTCATCTGGCTGTATTAATTCCTTCCAGTACAACATTACAGAATTGTTCTCCATACATTACGTAAAGACTTCAACTGACAGCTGCAGATGCAAAGAGATTGCTTACCATTTTGGGCCTTATTTTTTGCATGATGCAAAAAATTGCAAAATAAATTTCATATTGATTCAATTAAATAACCCCACAGAGATTCAGCTGTCTTTTTGTTGCAAAAGCTCAGTAACTGATTGTAGAGCACGTCGAAAGAATCAAAGGCTTATTGATCCAAACCAAGGCTTTTATTAACTAGAAGACTGGAGAGTATCACATGTAGGTAGACTAGTCCAGAACGATCTAGTCTGGCTAGGAGCAACTCTTTAAGACCTGCCAGTAGGCATGCCTATGCTCTCAGCCAATCACAATCATCTTAGACTACAATATATACATATACACATTGGTGATAGAATCTGTACTATCACATTCACCCCCTTCTTTGAAAACTGACCCCGGGGAGGATGGAGGGCTGTAAAAAAAAAAAGGGCCCGGTGGGAGGTTAGGGGCTGTACCGGTCAGGGGGCCTGACCATCTGGTGTGACCACCGTGGTGCCGGGATTGGGGTCGCTGGAGTCGTGTCGCCGGCAGGCTCGTCAGGTGCAGCTACTGCTTCACTCAATGCTCCAACGGCGTTGTTGACAGTCTGGCCTGAGCTGGTGGGGTGGTGCTGGTCCCTCTGTTCGAGCACATGACCTGGGGGAGAAGGATTTGGAGGAGGTTGGGTTGGAAGCACTGCTTGGGCTAGGTCCCTTACCAAGACTGTCCTCCTGCCCGTCCGGGTACTCAATGTAGGCATAATGCGGGTTCACATGGAGCAGAGTCACTTGGTCAACCAAGGGGTCGTTCTTTGAGTACCGGACGTGGCATCGCAGGAGGACCGCCCCTGGAACTGTGAGCCATGCCGATATGGTTGTTCCCGATTTGGATTTCTTCTGGAAAGAGAACATCCTTTCATGGGGGATGGCATTGGTCACGGTGCATAGGAGAGAACGGATGGAATTTAGGGCGCTAGTGAGCATGTCCTGCCAGCGAGAGGTGGGGAGACTTGTACCGGAGGGCAAGCGTAACCGCTTTCCAGACGGTAGCATTCTCTCTTTCGACTTTCCCATTACTGCCTGGGTTATAACTGGTGGTCCTGCTTGAAGCAATACCACGCTTCAGAAGGTACTGCCGCAGCTTAGCGCTCATAAACGACGACCCCCGTGTCACTGTGGATGTAACTGGGATACCCGAAGATGGTGAAGATGCTGTGCAGGGCCTCTATGACTGAGGAGGCGGTCATGTCCGAGCAGGGCACAGCGAACAGGAAGTGGGAGTACTCGTCGATGACTGTAAGGATGTAGGTATTACAGTTGGTCGATGGTAGGGGCCCCTTGAAGTCCACGTTGAGTCGCTCAAAGGGGTGGGTGGCTTTGATGACGTGGGTGTTCTCCGGATGGAAGAAGTGAGGCTTGCACTCAGTGCACACCGGACAGGCTCGGGCCTTGGAGCGAATCTCCTCGACTGTGTAGGGCAGGTTGCCAGCTTTGACAAAGTGCACGAACCTAGTGACCCCTGGATGACAGAGCTCCTTGTGGAGTCTCTGCAGCCTGTCCAGTTGTATGTTGGCACAAATCCCCCTGGAGAGCGCATCTGGTGGGTCGTTGAGTTTACCAGTATGTAGTATGTAGACTGTAATATGTCATAATTAAAGGTGGAGAGTTCGATTCTCCACCTGGCGATCTTGTCATTCTTGATCTTACCTCGCTGGGTATTGACAAACATGAAGGAGACCGCGTGTTGGTCGGCCAGCAGTGTAAAGCACCTGCCAGTGAGGTAGTGTCTCCAACGACATACTGCTTTGACTATGGCCTGGGCCTTCTTCTTGACAGAGGAGTGGTGGCTCTCAGGACCCTGGAGGGTTCTGGAGAAGAAGGCTACCGGCCGGCCGGCCTAGTTCAAAGTGGCTGCCAGTGCAAAGTCGGATGCTTCGCTCTCGACTTGGAATGGGATGGACTCGTCGATGGCGTGCAGTGTTGCAGCGGCGATGTCCGATTTGACGCAGTCAAAGGCCACTCTGGCTTCAGTTGACAGGGGGAAGGAGGTGGTCTTGATGAGTGGCCGTTCCTTGTCGGCCTAGTGTGGAACCCATTGGGCATAGTAAGAGAAACAGCCCAGGCAGCATCTGAGTGCCTTCTGGGTGGGGGCGGGGTGGCCGGGGAGATCCATGAGGGGATGCATGGAATCAGGGTCTGGCATTACCACCCCGTTTTCCACTACGCAACCTAGAATTGTGAGCCGAGTGGTCCAGAAGACACACTTATTGAAATTGTAGGTCAAGTTCAGTCGAATTGCAGTCTGAAAATATTTCTCGAGGTTGGCATCATGATCCTCCGTGTCATGGCCACAGATAGTGACATTGTCCAGATAGAGGAAAGTAGCAGTCAGCCCGTTCTGGTCCACCATCCAGTCCATTTCCCGCTGGAAGACCGCGACACCATTTGTGACCCCAAAGGGTAGCCTGAGGAATTGATACAGCTGCCCATTCACTTCGAAGGCCGTGAAAGGTCGGTCTTCACAGCAGATCGGGAGCTGATGATAGGCCGAACGCAAGTCAATGGTGGAGAACACACGGTATTGGGTGATCTTATTCACCACATCTGTGATCTG
Organism: Narcine bancroftii; assembly: GCF_036971445.1. Lineage (NCBI taxonomy): Eukaryota > Metazoa > Chordata > Chondrichthyes > Torpediniformes > Narcinidae > Narcine > Narcine bancroftii. Next base: position 59,637,477 of record NC_091482.1, on the reverse strand, counting down.
TGGGAGGGGGTACGCTTCCAGAAGTGTGAAGCAGTTGATTGTCTGGCTGTAATCAACCACCATCCGCGGCTTTTCCCCGTTTTTAACAACCATTACCTGGGCCCTCCAGGGACTCGAGCTAGGTTCGATAATGATCTCGTCCAGCAGTCTGCGCACCTTGCTTGTGATTAATTTTCTGTTTTCATAACTATATTGCCGGCTTTTGGTGGCCACAGGCTTCCAACCAGGGGTGAGATTTGTGAAGAGTGCTGGCGGAGCAACCCGGAGGGTGGAGAGGCTACAGGTGAGGCCCTGGGGTGCGGGGGCAGGTGGCTCGGGCTGCCGCTGGCAGGAGGCTTCCAGGGTGGAGCGGTTACAGACAGAGAGTGGAGCGTGAGGCCCCCCAAAGTGCAGGGAAATGGTTCGGAACTGGCACTGAAAATCTAGTCCCAGCAATACAGGGGCGTACAGTTGGGGAAGAACTAATAGTTTGAAATCTGTGAATGTGATGCCCTGAACTTTTAGGGTCACCACACAATACCCCTTTACCCTGGTCGAGTGAAATCTGGTCGCCAATGAAATCCTCTGGGCAGTGGAGAGAATAGCCAGTCCACAACGGTGGGCCAGGTCTGGGCTGTCACGGCGGATAAAACTCTCAGTTGATCCTGAGTCAAATAAGCAATTGGTACAGTGTCCATGCACTTTAATCAGTTCCATTCCTTTTGTGAGGGGATGGGGGCAGTCCTGGTCTAGGGTTACTGATGCAGTGACTTGTAATGGGGACAGTGGAGTCTTACGTGATGATGTCACGCAACGTGTGCATGGTGATATCACAGAAACAGTTGGGCCGGAGCAGTCAGCATCGAGGAGTTGGTGCTGCTGCCTGCAGCCTGCTGGGGGTGTCGGCCAGCCAATGGTAAATGCTGGGAGTCACTGTTTGCTGTTGGCGGTGGGGTAGTCAGTCGGGCGGTCGTCGGCAGTGGGTACTGGGTTGGTTGCGGCGGCGTGTCCCTGGTCAGCAGCGTCAGTAGTGGCAGTGGTTGTGGCGTGTCGCTGGACGGCAGCGGCAGCGGGTCCCTGGTTGGCAGCATCAGTAGCGGCGGCAGCGGGCTCAGCGGTGATGGCGGTGGCAGGCTCAGCGGTGATGGTGGCGGTAGGTCCCTGGTTGGCAGTGGAGGCGGCTGTTGAAGTCGGGGCTGGGGCCTGGGCAGATGTTGCTTCATGAGGGAGAGTGAAGCAGGCCAATGTCATTGTGGCAAGGGTGAGTTGTACCTTCCATGCTTGGTGTCTGCTCCGTGACATCAGGCGGTGCCGTGCGGTGGAGCCCTCGCTTTCATTGGATGAGAGCTCTGAGGAAGAAATGTTTGAAAGGGAGGGTGAGGATTGGGCTTCACACGAGGCACTGTATTTTGACAATGGCCATTTTGGAACGACAGACTACAGCAAAGTGGCTGTTTTTAAGGCACTTCTGGCACCTGGCTTTTCTTGCCGGGCACTGGGACCTGCTGTGCTTGTCCCTCCCACAGAATTAACACTTCAGGGTTGCATTGGGCAACGTAGCGGCAGCCGACAGGCTGTCGGTGTGCCGGGGGAGTAGTAGGGTTGAGGGAGGGCATCCTACTCACATCATAGTGTGGGGTCCAGCCCTGAGAGTACACATCCATACTTAAGACCGCATCCTCCATTGTCTGTGCGATCCAGATCACATCCTCTAGATTTTCTCCCCCGTTCTCTAGCAGACGCTGCCTCACCTCATTCGATCAGACCCCGGCCACATAGGCATCCCAAATGAGATTGTCTGTGGCCTCTGCAGCAGTTCTGTCTGTTCAGACGCAGTCTCTGCCCAGTGCCCTTAGTGCTTGAATATAAACTCTACAGGACTCACCGGGCTGTTGCCTCCTGATCGCTAGTTTAGACCCTGTTCACCGGTCGCTCGTAGAGCCCTTTCAGCACCTTCATGGCTGCGGCATAAATGGTCGCATCCTGGATGCTCTGGTAGACTCTCGGGGACACCATAGTCATCAATATTAGTAGTCGATGACTGTCCTCTACCACGGCAGGGTAAGTATGTTTTGTAGCACCTCACCCAGTACTTAAAGTCATTCGAGGCTGTAGCTGACTGTGGGTTGATGTCGAGGCGTTCCAGTTGTAGCATTCACTCCATCTCTCTAAAACTTTCTAGTTAATAAAACTGTAGAGCACGTCGAAAGAATCAAAGGCTTATTGATCCAAACCAAGGCTTTTATTAACTAGAAGACTGCAGCATATCTCATGTAGGTTGACTAGTCCAGAATGATCTGGTCTGGCTAGGAGCAACCCTTTAAGATCTTCCAGTAGGCATGTCTATGCTCTCAGCCGATCACAATCATCCTAGACTACAATATATACATATACACATTGGTGATAGAATCTGTAGTATCACACTGATTATTACCAGTCAGGTATGCAGCCCAACTTAAATCCTTTTAAACAAGCTCACAGGAATCAGCTGACTTGACTTAGCAAGTCGTTTAGCTTTGTAAGTTCTGTCATTTAATATCAAGGAACTTAAATACTCACCCTTAACTACAGATTAGAAATGGACAGGTTAGGGGAGTGGGCAGAGAAATGGCAGATGAAGTTTAATTTGAGTAAATGCGAGGTTGTCCATTTTGGAGGCAGAAACAAGAGAGCAGAGTATTATTTAAATGGAGTTAAGCTGGGGAGTGGGGTAATGCAAAGGGATCTAGGCGTACTTGTTCACCAGTCATTGAACACTAGCATGCAGGTTCAGCAAGCGGCGAAGAAGGCGAATGGAATGTTGGCTTTTATAAAGAGAGGATTGAAGTATAGGAGTAGAGAAGCCCTCTTGCAGTTGTACAGGGCCCTGGTGAGACCTCACCTGGAGTATTGCATCCAGTTCTGGTCCCCATATTTAAGAAAGGACATACTTGCTCTAGAGGGAGTGCAGTGCAAATTTACAAGGTTAGTTCCTGGGACGACAGGATTGTCATACGCGGATAGGTTAGAAAGACTGGGATTATATGCAATGGAGTTTAGAAGGATGAGGAGAGATATGATTGAGGTATTTAGGATTATCAAAGGGCTTGACAGAGTGAAATCAGAGTACATGTTCCCAATGATAGGAGAGACTAGGACTAGAGGACATAGTTTAAGAATACAGGGAAGGCCATTTAAGACAGAATTGAGAAGAATTTTTTTTACCCAGAGAGTTGTGGATCTGTGGAATGTATTGCCACAGAGGGTAGTAGGGGTGGATTCACTGGATAGATTTAAGAGAGAGTTAGATAAGGCTCTTGTGGGCAGGGGAGTTGAGGGTTATGGGGATAAGGCTGGGATTGGTTATTGAAAGGAAAAGATCTGCCGTGATCCAGTAAATGGTGGTGCTGGCTTGATGGGCCAATTGGCCTACTCCAGCACCTATTGTCTATTATGATCACCCAAAATTCAAAATGGTGGTACCACTGTAAGTTATAGTTGCAGAGCTTGATGTGAATATATAACTGGAACTTGAAGCTAATTTCCATGATTGTTAATGTCTTCTTCTTTGGCTTGGCTTCGCGGACGAAGATTTATGGAGGGGTAATGTCCACGTCAGCTGCAGGCTCGTTTGTGGCTGACAAGTCCGATGCGGGACAGGCAGACACGGTTGCAGCGGTTGCAAGGGAAAATTGGTTGGTTGGGGTTGGGTGTTGGGTTTTTCCTCCTTTGTCTTTTGTCAGTGAGGTGGGCTCTGCGGTCTTCTTCAAAGGAGGTTGCTGCCCGCCGAACTGTGAGGCGCCAAGATGCACGGTTTGAGGCGATATCAGCCCACTGGTGGTGGTCAATGTGGCAGGCACCAAGAGATTTCTTTAGGCAGTCCTTGTACCTCTTCTTTGGTGCACCTCTGTCATGGTGGCCAGTGGAGAGCTCGCCATTTGACACGATCTTGGGAAGGCGATAGTCCTCCATTCTGGAGACGTGACCTAACCAGCGCAGTTTGATCTTCAGCAGCGTGGATTCGATGCTGTCGGCCTCTGCCATCTCGAGTACTTCGATGTTGGGAATGAAGTCGATCCAATGAATGTTGAGGATATTAATGTAACATGATGATAAACACACTGATAGTCCTGTTTTTGTATGATGTCCTAAGCTACAAGTATTAACTCATAAAATGTCTCCACAAAACACTTCTAGGACACAACTTATGCTTTTATAACATTAATGGGGCAAAATAAGTCGAGGCTCTACACAGAAGAATTCACAAATAAAATTGAATAAGTCTCTTAAGATGTTATCAAGGCAGTTAACCTAAAATTTCATCAGAAATAGATCTAAGGAGGAAAAATGAGGTTGAGGGGAGGAATGCCAACCCTGATGACATTGGTATCATATTTGGAAAAATAAAATAGTGATTTTTCTGGCGGTGGAAATTGGAATTAGACAGATATTGCAAAGGATTGTGGAATCTTTAGCTGACAGCAAATAAAGGATAATGAGCAAAAATTCAGACATGAATAATAAAATATTAGATGACTGGGTTTATGGAGAATAGAAGAAAGACCAGGAACCCTTCTTCATCCTAATGAAGGACTCTGACCTGCATCATTGACCATTCTTTTACTCCCACTGATGCTGCTTGGCCTGCAGAGTTCCTCCAGCAGATTGCGTTGAGTTTCAGATTCCCTGCTCTGCAGTCTACAACCAAGTGTATGCTCGAGAAGTCCAGTCAAGTCAAAACGTGGCAGAGGGTGAGAATGAAGAACAGAAACATGCTTGAATTTGGGCCATGTATGGATTTAGTGAGTGATCTTTGTGGCTTATTTTAAGTCACTTCACTTCTTTATGTCACTGAAGCAAAGTTTCATTTGCTTCAGTATCGTGCAAAGATACTGCACTGAAGAAGGAGGAAGTATTTTGAAAGTCAGTCAAGTCAAAACGTGGCAGAGGGTGAGAATGAAGAACAGAAACATGCTTGAATTTGGGCCATGTATGGATTTAGTGAGTGATCTTTGTGGCTTATTTTAAGTCACTTCACTTCTTTATGTCACTGAAGCAAAGTTTCATTTGCTTCAGTATCGTGCAAAGATACTGCACTGAAGAAGGAGGAACAAGTATTTTGAAAGTCAGTCAATTAACACCACTTCCTTGCTCTTTACCTTTCCCCTACACTTTATAATATTCATCTTGCTCACTTTTGATAATGACCATAAAATCTGTTTCCACAATATTTTACTGGAATAGATTGAAGACCAATCAGGAATGTGTTGGAATAGCCATATTCAGATGCAACTAAGTTGTGGATGAGAAGTAGATAAATTGATGTTAACTTGTGCAAAGTTACAAATTGAGTCAGTTGATGAGTTTTTTAAATTTATCTTTTGATTTATGCATATTTGTAATTCTTTATATTTAAAAAAAAGTTGTTTTCCAACCCTTAAATCTATGTTCTTTAGTTACCACATCATCAGTCAGTGAAACTAGTTTCTCCTTGTATCCTAAAGTGAATAATAATACAATGTATTTGCTAACTTGTAATTTACAATAATCAAATAATCTTGCTAGCTGGTGAAGGGATGAATTCAACACAACATTCCTTACTGCAAACAAGTCATTTCATCTGAATGAGAATAATTTTTGTGCAATATTAACCTAATTAAAAATGAGCCACACATCTCCAGCCTGACCAGCAATACCAGAAGACAAAAGGCTAACAAAGCCTTCGACTATAGCTATGAATTTAATCCAAGCTGAATTTCTTGCTTTATAAGAACTGTTTTGTTACAGCATAATGTATATATGATGAATTAGCTGAAATTATTATTTTATGAATAAGCGTTATTTCCACTGATATTAGGAAATAGTTTCAGGTTAAAAAAAATGCACCCTATATTCTATCCATTAAAATTAGTGACCATGTTTGCAGTCGAACTTCATTCCAATTGTTCTAAACTTCTCTGTAGTATTGCAGTTTTTAATTTACATATCACTGTGAAAATATAATCAGGTTGCTTTTGTGAAAATATTTGTGGATAGGTTAATCGGCATTCTCCCTCTTATTCAGAAGCTTTTTTAAAAATAGTGCCTTTATCTGAAGAACTTTGTCTGAAAGAGGAAACTGGTTTACTTTCCCTTTATCATTATATTATAAATGAATCTCTTGAGGGATTTTAATCAAAAGGTTTGAATTATGAATGATCTCTACCCATTTTTTATTTGCTAGTCTGACTGTATCAAGCCAAAATAAATCATTCAGGGGAGATAGAAAAGAATTGTGGTGTAAATAATTTTCACCCAGGGTTAAGTGAAAAATTTGGCTACCCAAGAAGGTTTTACTTTTAGTTTATTTCCAATTGAATTTCAACCTTTTACCTTATCAGCGAGGTTTGATATTGTCAATTTTATCAAGTGGAAATTTTTTTTAAAGTAACTATCAGAAAAAGCATCAATAAAATCTTGGCATTGAAGTTAGTAGAATTTTACTGATTTCGATTTATTTTCAGTTAATAACTGATGGACTGACATTTGACTAGTTTGATACCACTAAGACTTGGCTCCTGTTGTGCAAGTTCTCTATGGGATCAAGTTCACCTTGAAATAAAGACAAAATACGAGTTAGCTGGCAGTAAGAATCAAGATGGCCATTAAACTGAAAGGCTCTGATGGGTATGATTTCTGCTTGGGTGTAAACCTTCCTGTTTCAAAGTCATTTTCGTGCTTGGCATGGATTTCCTCTTTCTCCCTCCACTTCCTAGGTGAGGAAGTGGTTGTGGTAAGCTTGCTACCCAAATGCAGTTGTTCACAGATCTACTTACTCTGATATTGGAAGAAAGGGGGACAATAAAGAGCCACAAGGATGTTACTGGAGCTGGAGGGTCTTGAGCTACAAGAGACTGAATCGGCTTGTTTTTCCCCTTTGAACTTTGGAGGCTGAGGGTTGACCTTGCAGAAGTATATAAAATCACAGATAAGGTGACTAGTCATAGTCTTTTACCCTGTGTTTGAGAGTCTTAAAAAAGAGGACAACAGTTTAAGGTGAGACAGAAGTGATTTAAATGCGATCTGGGCGGCAACGTTTTCACACAGAACTTGTTATTAAATGGCAGGAGATGCCAACGGAAGCTGTAGAGGTGAGTACAGTTACGACATATGAAAGCCATTTGGACAGGTACATGAATGAGAAGAGTTAGAGGAATTAAAGGGATAGGCAAATTGACTAGTTCAAAGAGGCAACTTGGTTGGCTGAAGAGCCTGCTTCTGTGCTGTGCAGCTCTATGACTGTGTATTTCCAAACTTGTTTTCGCTTCCCTCCATTGTCTCACCCCTCCCTTCCCTTTAGGTTCATTCAGTCCTACAGCATTCTGAGATATCTGTGCCTCTCCAGTCCTGGTTTCTTGAATACCATAAGGAGGAAAACTGGCTTAACACACTCAATTCACACAAAGGATGTGGGCTTCCAGGCTGGCTGAGTGTGTGTTTAGCCCATCCCGAGTTGCCCTTCAGAAGATGGCAGTGAGCCTTCTTGAACAACTGCAGTCTTTATGATGCAGGTCTAGCCACAATGCTGATAGGGGTGGGGTTGGGGGAAAGGGGAGGGAATCCTCCCTAAAACCCTCTATCTCCCCATTTCTTCTCTGACAACCTTTTGTTACCTACCCTAACATTTTCTGAGTGTGGCTTAGTTTCTTTTTGCTGTTCCTTAGGAAGCATTCGCTTCATTAAAAATGCAATATGATTAGACTATGTGTTGGATCAAAAAGAATAGTGTTATGAACTGTGCTTCTGATCATTTCTCGTTTGCATTTGTATCTCTGAAACATTATCCATTTACCTTAGTCCTAGGCACCCGGAGAGGACACAGGCGCCTCTTGTTAGATCGACAAGAGCAATGAGTATGAAGATGCATAGAATGATTCAATTTCCACGAAAGTAAAACCCATTTTTATTCCTTTGTGAAGAAGGCATATATGGTAATACAGTGAAAGTATACAAATGCATTGTCAGTCACGGTCCTAATGATATTCCTCATCTTTGTGAGGTTGGAAATGGAGAAATTTCAATATTAAAGAGAATTCAAAGAACACTGTCACAGTTTTCAGAAAGGACACTCCATACAGCATTCAACCTCCAACCCTTGCAGTGAATATTGTAATTCTAGCAGTTGAACTGATCTGACATTAGTGACAAGAATAATTTCTGTCTGCACTGATTCAAAATTTGATGCTCAAATGAGAAAACACAATGATCTAAATTTAGATTGAGCATTATAGTTGGTCAGGAGGTATTATTATTGTGAACTTTATTAGTTGTATTCACTGGAATGTTCTCTCAAGCTGTCAGTTTTTTATTCCATTAATTGGGTTTTCGACATTGTAATTTTAGGGATCTATTTGGACCCATTGTTCTTGTTTAGAAATTTTTGAGCAGTATGTTTTGTTGCACAGTATGTTATGGATCTCTTTCATTACTTTGCAGCAGAATATGAGATTCTGAGGATTCAGCCTTTGTGTTACTGTGGGGAATGTTAGGTCTGCTTTGTTCATGAATGAGTGAGACAAACACCAGACTGAGTCGAAATCAGGGTTCTTTGTTCTTTATTACCGGATTGTAACACTTGCGACTAACAATGTTAGTCGGAGAATGCATTCTGCCGTTATCAGCAAAATGGTGATTTGTTATACCCTTGGATACATGCTTAGAACATCATCATATCATTACTTGTCCAATGACTAAAACTGTTGCTATCCTTTCCCTGCTAGCTTCCTGCCTCTCAATCCATCAATGTCTCTCTTATCTTGTAAGTACAAGGATGCATTCACATCTTGTTACAGCCCTGTACAGGGTAACTCCTTACACATTCCCATCTCATGATGTTTTACCTTACAGGAACCATCCCAAATATTCCATAATACTTTTACAAAAATTGATTTAAGATATTTCCATCTTGTGTTCATGAGGAAAACCAGAATGCATTTAAAACCATCTTGGCAACCTACCTGGAGTAATATGGATACATCTACAAGTATTGCCTTCATGAAACTGTGAAACTCTTCTTCGAGATGAGCTCAACACCTTCTATACTTCAAAAGGGAAACCAATCATGCCCCCATATTGGCCCCCATAGCTCCCGGCGACTCTGTGCTCCAGTTTCTGAGACGGACATGAAAATGACCTTCAGTAGGGTGAATCCTCAGAAAGAGTTTGGCACAGGTAGTATACCTGGCTGCATCCTTCAACCCTTGGCTGGAGATTTTGCAGCCACTTTCAACCTTTCACTGCTACAGACTGAGATCCCACCTGCTTCAAAAAGAGATCCATTGTCCAGGCTCAAGGGGAGCCAAGTGACTTATCTCAATGACCATGTGCTGGTGGTGTATGTGCTCACCATGAGGAAATGGTTTAAGAGTTGCATAGGAAGCAAATTAATTCCTGTCTCAGGAAGGATCTGCACCCACTTCAATTTGCCGTTTGTTGCAACAGGTTGACAGCAGATGCCAGCTCACTGGCAAACACTCTGTGTAAAATCACCTGGATTACAAGAACACCTATGTCAAGCTGTTGTTCATTGAGTTAGAGCTTGTTAAACTTGGGGATCTGGGACTATTTGTCCTTTTGCAACTGGATCTTTGACTTCATCATTAGTAGAGCCAATTAGTGATAACATCACCTCCTCCTCACTGACCATTAGCACAGAGGCATCTCAAGGATATGCAGTTGGTCCCCTGCTCCATTCCCTCAACATTCATGATTGAAGGGACTAACCCTCTCTATTGCTGACTCATCAGTGAGGGTGCATGGTCCCCAAGCCTCCCCTTCCTAAAGCCTCTTGGTTTTGCAGACACTGAGAACATGATTGTTGTTCTTGCTCCACTCAACCAGATTCCCAATCTCTATCCTATGTGTGGCTCAATTTGGAAACTCGTGTGCCCAGGAATGCGGGAAACTGAAGAAAGAACACAAGAGGAGAAGAAGTAGATCAGGCCATCTGGCCCATCTACCATTTAATAAGATTATAGCTAATTTGGCCATGGCTTGGTTCCACCTACCTGGCTTTTCCTCATAATCCTTAACTCCTCTATTATGCAAAAGTCTTTCCAACTGTGTCTTAAATACATTAATTGAGTCAGACTTGACTGTTTCCTTGGGTAGAGACTTCCACAGATTCACTACTCTTTGAGAAAAGTAGTTCCTCCACATACCCATCCAAAATCTACTCGAATCTTGAGGCTAATTCCACTCTCAGCTACCAGCGGAGACACCTTTTCTCTCTCTATCTTATCTATCTTATCCTTTTCATAATGTTGTACGATCTCCTCATTCTTTTGGATTCCAGCAAGTATAGTCCCAGACAACTCATGGGCTAACCTCCTCAACTCTGGAATCAACCTGGTGAAATATATCTGAACCACCTCCAAAGCCGTGTTTCCTTTCCTTTCTCTAGTAAGGAGACCAGAACTCCAGGACAGTTATAGCCGGACCCCCTGCTCTTAAATTCAATCTGTCTAGCAATTTGCCTTCTAATTAACTGTTGAATCTGCAAATCACCTTTTTAGAATCAAGCACAAGTACTCTCCAGTCCCTCTACTAGACAGCATGATGCAATCTTCTAAATTATGACACAATCAACTACTTTTTTTCTTCCAAAGTAGATGACCTCAAATTTACTAGCATTGTACTCTTTCTGCCAGACCTTTGCTCACTCACCTACCTGTATCTAATTGCCTTCATTCTGCTCTGGTGCCCTGCACTGGTTCACTCCTTCCTCTGACCTAGGCTTGAGACTTGGGTTGCCAAATGTGGGTACTACCACCTTTTATCTGAACCTGTGAGGATCTTTGATGGAAATAAAAACGCTGCTGGGCCTGTTCTACAGATCATTTAAATTGGCATGAGGCCATTGGGCAAGATGGCTGGGCAGTCAGATAAGCATTGAGAGGCCGTGTCCCCACTCTTCCTGGATCCACACCAACAGCAGCTACAATGGTGCCATCGTCTTGGACTGGGACCCATTGCACCTGAACCCATATATCAACTGCCATATATCCACCCTCAACCTGGATTTAATCTGGACTGGTTCATGTTTGAGTTTAGAGCCTTAAAGGATGGCGTCATCTTTTGGACTGAACTGGAGACCTATTATGTGGAATCCCTTCCCTTTTGAGTCTATTTGTGTTTATGAGGCCACAGGTAGATTTTTATTGGATGAACGTAGTAAAAGTTGTAATTGAACTATCTAAAATCAACTCTTCTGAAGAGATGTATTGAAAATGGATGAAAAGGAGCTTCTCAAATAACCTTTGACTTTATCTTCATTAATTGAGGACAATAAAGAAGAGCTAAAGAACAAAAACACAATGCTGCGTCTTTGATAACGATACAGAACTAATGATTTGGGCTTGAACCTTGATGAAAGGCTCAAGTCTGAGTCTGGGTTTCTCCAGCATTGTGGTTTTACTTCAATCTCAGTGCCTGCAGACTTTTGTGCTTTACTGAAAAGTTGAAGAGCATTGGATACCTGACTCTTTAAGTATCTCCTGTTCCCAGAATGGCCAATCAATATACTTGCTGCGAATCAGTGCAAAATCTGTAGCCAAGACTCACTGAAGTTCCTACAATCTGACTGGAGAGCTTAGCCCCAGATTCTTAAAAGGAAAACTGATTTCAGTCCACTAGTGGGGTTTGTATGTGGGATCTCTGCCTTATTAATCCAGTCCTTTTGGATTACCATGTGATGTTTTCAGAAATGTAAAACCTGCGTTATCCCCATGGAACAATGATATTGCTTTGTGACGGTGCCACAAGTATCCGATACCAAATGCCTCTCAATCTTAACCTGCAAGCCATTCATTAGTGGGAAACAGAAGATTACAATATTTACTAAAATAATTTTTCTTAAAAGGTTTGATGTCACCTTTATTCATGTATTCTTTCATCAGGAGCACTTTTTTTCAGCTTTGACTGTGGAACCATTGCAATTTATTCCATAATTTTTTTTATAGAATCAAAGGATGCACGATAATGAGAGAAAAAGATTTTGCTGAAGTTGTTCGGTTTGAGGGATTCAGCTCCAGGAGCTGTATCATTTGCTAAAAATATTGTGACTATTCTTCAGTATTAAGCCAAATAGGTAATATAAACACTTGCTCGAGACTGGCCCTTTCCACAGTAAAATGGAGCTCATTAGTTAAACATTTCTTTTGCAGTCAGTTATTTATTGACATTAAAATCTTAAAGAAGAAACTTGTAATTATGCTGTATTATTCATAACTTCTGGATGACCCAAAGCTCATTTCATTTATTTGCCTATTTTGTGCAGTAATAGATGCCGAAAAAGGCTGATTACAGGAGATAAGGGAGCAAACGTAAAGCCTGAATTTAGTTACAACTTCCCTTTAAGAGTAACGTTTACCAAGTCCACATTGATGCTCAGCATGCCTTCTTTTACATGTCACGTCAGTTGAATAGTTTAGATCAGTATTTTGTATTTTGCAAACTAAATGATGCATGTTAGATGTTGTGATAATAGTACCTTGCAGGACACATGACAAAGATAAAAATCAGATTTTTTTTGTTGTCAAAAAGGTAACAGTTAAAATCTTTCACCACAAGCAGTAAATGAATTTTATTGCTGTGTTGATGCATAGTTTTAATTTTACCCAGAAAGCGTTCATTGAACTGGTTTATAAATAAAACTAAAATATAAAAATATCTTCTTTAAGCTTATATTGTATCACAGAACTGATAGGTAACTCAAAGATGTTAGAAAGACTGTGTTTTGTGGGAAAACAAATCATGTTTTCACAGTAACTAAAAAGTGTTTGAAGCATTAATAGGTACCTGAAGAGTGGGAGCATTAGATTTACTGCATTAAACAAAAGGCCATTAAAAAAAAGTTCAATTCAGCAAATATTTAATTCTATTTTAAAGAGCGAAGTACTAGATGGATCAATGAGGTCCTTTTTTGAATCTTCGACTTGAACAGTTACCTGAGCTGGTTGTAGAAACATGATGATTTATCTTGGCAGCCTCAGGTTTGAGGGTGGATAATTCAAGGTTATTGCCTTTCTTGTTCACTGTCCGATGATTCATGCCAGACAAAGAATGGGGTGTGATTCTCACCATGGTTGAGCTGCCAATGCAATTTAGCTATGTTTCCCTATCAAGAATGTTGATTTTGGACAGATATTAATGGGTTCTCATGGAACTAATACCCAGTCTGGATTATTATCTTCACGATTACTTTGAGAATCAGCCCCTCTTTTTCCACTAACACATTCTTGGCCTCAATGTCGGGTGCTGAATAATTTGGAATTGAAGGAGATTTATCTCTCATTTTAAATAATCTGCTTTTAACAATATTAACCCTTGGTCTCAACAAACGTTGGGAAGATGGAATTGTAAATGAACTCCAATGCTATTGGAATCTCCTGTGCTGTCAAGTATATTATTATGATGTGTGAATTGTTCATAAATAGGAATCAGATCATGTTTCCAGAACAGAAACAAATTGCTGAATGTTGAATGACTAATTGCAGGTGTTTGGGAAATATAAGGTGCACTAGATTGTGCTACCATTTATAATGTTTTATTCATCAAAAATTAATTTTAAATGAAATAATTTTGTATTAAGCATACATAATAAATGTCGATTACATAATTAATCGATTGTATACAGGTAAATACCTACCAAAGGGAAAGAAAAAGCAATAATGGTTAAATAACAAAATGTGCATAACTACATTCAATCCAGTAATAAAAATGATATATACAACTATGTCAGACCTGTTTATTAAACTGTTGTATTAAAATAGTAAAAAGAAAAATAGAAAAAAAAAGACTAAATGAAATTAATCTAATCCCTTCTCTCTAACCAAAGTTACCTTTTGGAGAAGAAAAATAAATCATTGTGTCCCCTAGAGAATAGACAAAGAATTACCAGAATGTCGAATACTTAATGACTCTTCTAATTACAAAAAAAAATCTAAGAATGGGCCCCATAACTTCTTAAATTGAAACTTTCTATCTTTAATATTATATTTAATTTTCTCTAAACTTAAATAGGACATATCATATAGCCACTGTGTATGAGTAGGGGATGAATCTCCTTTCCATTTCAATAAAATAGCTCGTCTGGCTATCAATGTAGTAAAAGCTAAGACTTTTTCTTAGATGCCGATAAAGGATCATCTGAGTTGTGAGAAAAACCAAACAGAGCTATTAACGGACAGGGTTCGAGATTAATTTTGAAAATTGTTGATAAAGTTTGAAAAATCTCCCTAAATGTGGATATTCCCAAAACATATAAATCAAAGAGGCTTCAAAAAATTTACATTTCTCGCAATATCTGGATGAAAATGGGGTAATCTAAGTTTGGACATATGAACTCTGGGCACCACCTTAAATTGTAAAAAGCAATGCCTGGCACAAAATGAAGAATCATTGATCAAGCTGAGAGTAGAGAACCAATCTTCATCTGAAAATGTTATATTCAAGTCTCTTTCCTAATCTCTTTTAATCCTGGCAAATTAGGACCAAAATTCCGTCCAGTAAATTAATATAAATACATGCTATTAATCCACCAAGAAAATGAAGTAGTATATTAAAAAGCAAATCAAGGGCCTTAGTATTAGAAATTAGTGGAAAATCTGAAAGCTTGGACTGAACAAAATGCTTAATTTATAAGTATCTTAAAAAATGGCTATTAGAAATATTAAATTTAGCTGATAATTGTTCAAAAGAGGCAAAATTATTTAGATCTTTTACTTAGAAATGCAGCATGGTAACTGGCCCTTCCAGCCCAAGAGCCCATGGTGCTCAATTACACCCAATCAACCTACAACCACAGGATGCTTTGAAGGGTGGGAGGAAACCAGAGTGTCTGGAGGAAACCCACTCAGACATATAGCACCAGATTTCAACCCGGGATGCTGGCACTATTACATTGTTGCACTGACTGCTAAGCGAACTGTGCCACCCCTTTATTATTTCCTTTTACTTGTATAGTACTGTAGTACTTATTTGGCTGCAGCAAGTAATAATTTTAGTGCATATGCACAACGTATATCTCAATAAAGATCAAGATTCCTTTTATTGTCATGTAATAGCACAAAAAATATAATTTTCACTATGTCCTTATGCCTGTCATAAGGCAAATGGAGAGTTGCCATTAGCTTTGCCCAGCTCCCCTTATAGAAAGAGAAAGAGAAGCAAATGATAGTCCCTTCAGAGACACTGAGTGTCCGTGCATTTGCCTCAAGAACTTCTACAGCTGCAAACCAGATCCAAACCTCTGATACAATCAAAAGCTTTCAATGCCTAAGGCTCTTCTTAGCCTTGGTACCCTCTTGAATCCTGCAGAGGCCTGCAGCCTGTGTGGGTCCTTCAACTTCAAATCGCTAGCAGTCCGTGGTCTGTGTGGGTCCTTTGGCCGTTAAGGCCATTGCTGGTCCGCTGCCATTGTCACTTCTGTAGGGTCGTCTCCGATGCTTCTCCCTGTTTCTGGTGCCCTGCTCTTGTCTTGTGCTTCCCCCGGAATCTGCAACTTCTTGTGGTTGCTGACCAGTACTGGCGCAACCATCTTGGGCACAGACCCTGAGGTTGCAGGATTTTAAAAAAAATATGGCACACGTAAGGCAATCCATAGGCTGTGAACAGTTCTTGGCTCCCTTAGTTAGGGAGTTGTCTATGAAAAGGTACGGAACTATCCTTAAGTTATTGTTTGTCCATCATTGTTGATGAAGACCTCGACACCATTAATCACTTTAAAATTGGATGTGATGTGTCCAAAGATAACTGTTTAAGCCAATTCAGGCATGGAATGTCCTGGCCCATATTGGGCAGATATGTGTAGGCACTGCAGTTGTTGCACTGGTGGTTCTGGACTTGCGCAGCTCGTGCTTATGTTGTGTATCAGCAATGTGCTTGATTCATAAGCTTGACAGCCCATATGGATAAGGCCACACCAGGTAGGGTGGTTTTGTGTCAGTGTTTCTCAGGTGGTCGTGACTAAGTCAAGCAACTTCAGGGAGGCCTTTATTGTGTCTTTGTAATGTTTATTCTGCCCTCTAAAGAGCTATCGTTTTGGGGTTCTTGAAGTACACAGTAGTCAAGCAGGACACACTGTTCCTGCAGCTGAGGGAGATTTATTTTCAAGTGAGCACATTAATCCTTAGCACTTATAAAATTTCTTCAGGTGGGGAACTACTAAAGGTGCATAGGTTACACGGTTCCAAGGTCACTTGGAAAGACGACTTTAAAAAGAAAATTATACGCTGCAATTTGAGAGCTCTAACTTTGAACACAATGCCACACGCTACCTTATACTTCCCACAATCTGCTAGCCATATTTTGATAGATTATATTGTTATTTGCAATGTTGTTGGTTGATAATGAAATCCATAGGTAGAATTTGCCTTTCCAAGTTGATTATAATGACATTTTAATAAAAACAATTCAGGTTTAAACATAATCTTCTTCTATCTTCTCTCTATCAAAACTGTCAAATTCGAGATAATCTATGTATTTATCATTGAATTATATTATTAATCATCTATTAGAATATAGACTGAGGTGATGTGACTGCATTGAAACAATGATGTTCCTTTCTTCTGGGACTTGCCATCAGCACATAAAAAGGTCTTTCAGTAGTCTCTGCCAATTCTCACAGATCTAAGTCCCAGAGCAACAAAACACCTCCTGAGAAATAGGCTTTCTTAAAGCAATGTCTTGTTATGTTTATCACTCAATTTGCACCTCTAAACAGCTCATCCATTTGTTATCTCATTACTATTTATTGGAATCTTACTGTTTGCAAAAAGATTGGTTTGTTTCCTACATTACAACAGTAACAGCCGATGATGCACATTTGAAGTGTAGAGTGTTTTTGGGGTGTCCAGAGTTGTGAAAGGCTTAAAAGCATGGAGTTCTGGTTGGAATTGCTGAATGATACATACTTAACTGGCGATACTTTTGGGAATGGAGGAGGAATTCCCCTCTTGCACTCAGTCTCCAATGACGACGACGACCCTATGCCATTTGTCCAGTCAAAGGAGCAAAAGTAGCATAATTTTAAAAAGTCAAGGTTCATTCAGGAGGAAAAGAAACTATCCTTGGATCAGTAACTGGAGCAAAAGATTTAAGGATGTGCTCAAAGAAATGGAAGATTTCTAATTATTTCTGGCCCGTGATTACTCAAAGTGGAAAAGGTGAACTCTGGGTGACATTGAGAACTTCAAATCTACGCTTCATTAGTGTAGTGAAACCCTGTGCAAATGGCAGAAGGAGTGGACCATCTAACAAATGACCTGTTCATTCAGCTAAAGAGATAAACAAGAACTCAAGATGCTAGAGCCTAGTGGGGAGTGGTGGAAAAACTCAGCAGGTCACGCAGCAGCAGTGAAATCATGAAGTAGACTTGCCAGCAGCTATATTTCGGGAGGAGATTTCAGATGTTCCTAAAGGCACTCAAAAACTTATGCAGGTGACTGTGGAGAGCATTTTGCTGATTACATCACTGTCTGGTATGGAGGAACCAACTCTCAGGACAAGAATAAACTCCAGAGGGCTGTTAACTCGGCCTGCAACATCACGGGCACAAGTCTTCACTCCATCGAGAACATCTACGAAGCAGTTTCTTAAGGACTTCCCACCACTCAGGCCATGCCTTCTTCACTCTGCTACCATCAGAAAAAAGATGCAGGAGCCTGAAGATGAGAGTCAGCGGCACAAGGACAATTTCTTCCCCTCTGCCTTCAGATTCCTGAATGAATAATGAATCACAGACACTATCTTACTTTATCTTTTTTCCTTGCTCTATTTATTTAATTTGTAATATGGATTATATAAATCTTTGCACTGTGATGCTGGAATAAAACAACTAATTTTGTGATGTGTTAATGACAATAAGTTGGGATTTTTGATGTTTTGGGTTTGAGTGCTGCTTCAGGTTTGCCATAAATCACTCACACCCATCCATTCAGCTGTCAGCTACGCCAGATCCACCACAATTGAAGTTAAAGTGAGTCATCCTCAACCCAATGACCTGCCTGAAGAGAAGACTGAACCTGCTGACTGCTATGAGGATTGCAACTCCACTCAGTCTGAGAGGACATTGACCTGCCTGATGAGGATTCCAACTACACTCAGTCTGAGAGGACATTGACCTGTCTGAGGAGAAAGACATCAGTTCACATTTAGACTCCAACAGAACCAAATTTCAGAGTGGACTTCCACTCACACATTACTTAGGGTGACTAATATGCTTTGGAGAATAAATATCCACTAAGGTTTTCATTTTGAAAAGCTGAGGGATTTGACCATTTTATATAGTTCATCCTCCACTCAGCTCATGTAATTTGGACATCAAAAACATCTAGAATTGTCTCTCATCAGCACCATAAATTGCATCTGCTCTCACCGTTATAATTTTATGATTGACCTCTGAGAAGGAAAATTTATATTTACACATTTTCAGTGCAGGGAGTATAACACAAAGCTCAGCCGCCTCTTCCAGACATCATCAATCAGGTCTGCATGAAAAATACTTCCCGCACATTAACAGATTTACAGTTTGAGATTCAATTTCTTGGATGCTAGATTTTGTTCACATACATGCAGGATAGTCTCGTTCCCTCTATAATCATACTCCAGAATGAACCTCAAAATAGTCAAATTTAGTTGTTTTTGCTCTCACCCAACTGATGTTTCTCTGTAACTTTTGTTCTGTGTTTTGATGTGCTGAGTAAGAGATGTCAAACTGGCCTGCTCGCAAAACAACCTCTATCTTGGTTCATGTGACCTTGAACTTGTACACTCCACAACCTTTGTTCACCATTGTCTGTGTGAACACTGTCATCAGATGAAATTTCAATGCTAAACACCAGCAATTCTATCTCATGTAAGGTGCATGTGCTGACAGAAAGGATAAATTAATATTTTGGATGCCTTAAATTTAAATGCAATAATGTATTTAATGCCTATTATGCCCTTGCATGGACATCTCGTGCCTTGAGCACACACATGCCAATAAAACAAAGCAGCAAGCACATCGTAACGGCCATCTACAGATATTGGGTACAAAATTTGGATGGATAGTACCATTTATTGGGGAGGCAATTGTACTTTTGAGACCAAAAGAATGTCTAAGGTGCACATTAAAACTTTTATTGCAAATCACATTGATATTATTTTTCTAAAGCAAAACAAGCCGAGAACTTCAACTGTAGTCTGCTCTAATGAGTCTATTTGCCAGAGGTCACAATCGGAATCAGATTTAGGTTTTTTGTAGCAGCAGGATTGTGCAAAATTACTATAAATTACAATTCAGTAAATACAAGATTTAAAAAAAATAAATAGGGCCATAAAGAGAAAAAGTGAGGTAGTGTCCATAGGTTAATTGCCCTTTAGAAATCTGATGGCGGAAACTGTTTTGTAATGTTTAGTATGTGTCTTCAGGCTCCTGATGGTCGCAGTGAGAAAAGGATATGGCCTGGAGTGGGGGAGGGGGTGTTGGGGGGGTGGGGGTGGTGAGGTTTATTGATGCTAGAAACTACTTTCTTGGGGCACCACTTTTTAAAATGCCATTAATGGAGCAAAGATGAATGCCTATGAAGGCGCAAGCCGAGTTTACAACCCTCTGTAGTTTGTTCCTGTCCTGTGCAACTCAATACCAGATGCCTCTTCCAGACATCATCAATCAGGTCAGAATGCTCGCCATGGTAAATGTGTAGAAATTTGTAAGTCATTGGTGACATATCAAATCTCCCAACAAAATATAGCCATTGGCATACCTTTTTCATGATTGCATCAACATGTCTTCAGAGATGTTGATACCCAGGAAGTTGAAGTTTCTTACTCTCTTCACTGCTGACCCCTTAATGAGGACTGGTTTGTTTTCTATTGGCTTCCCCTTCCTGGAGTCCGCAATCAATTCCTTAGTTTGATTGATGTTTGAGTGAAAGGTTGTTGTGGTGGCACCACTCAACTGGCTGATCCATCTCACTCCTGTGCACTTCCTTATTGCCATCCCATGGTGTCATCAGCAAATTTGTAGATGACATTTGAATTGTGCCATACAGTCATGGGTGTAGAGAAAGTAGAGCAGTGGCTTGAGGACTCATCCTTGAAGAGTGCCTGTGTTGATTGTCAATGAGGAGGAGATGTTGTTACCGATCTACACTGACTGTGGTCTTCTGAGGAGGAGGAGGTCAAGGATGCTGTTGCAGAATCAACAGTATTTTCTGCAAACGAACCCACTCAGCTAGGAATTAAATTATGTGGGTTTCTTGCTGTTGAAAGATCCAAAGGCGCAAGTCTGAGACCTTATGGCTTTTTCACTTAATACTATGTGGGTGAGGTGCCCACTGAATTTCTAGATGACAATTCCTTTATTTAACAAAACAATTTGCTGAGAACAAGTTACTGAAGTGGAATTCAATCTTCAGATGTCCCTGCGTTTGTAGACAAGGGCTTTCTTTGAATTTCATGTCTTTGCTATTTTATCAGTGATATGAACTAATTTAAAATCATGTTAACAACTCCATTTAAAATAGCAGGTAAGAGAAATGCATTTTAGCATGTTTGTATTCGATTCCCTTCTCTGGAATTTTAAGGTATCTCGTGCAATTTTGCAGAATGGAACTCTTTCATTTTTTGGGGGGAATGTTTTAATGAGCTTGCAATATTTGTTGAGTGATGCACTAAAAGAAATGGGGGCCAATAAAAAATAGATAATTTCTTCTGTGCAGCTCAACACTCCAGATTCAGTCGGCTACTTACCAATCCCTCAATGGAGCAGACTAAACCCAAAAATGTCTCTTTTCAGTTCAATTAGAGCTTGTGTTATTTACCTGTTAAGTCTCTTCTAAACTCTTTTGCTTAACTGATATATACATCCCTAATAGGGACAGAAAAGACTGTTTAAAAATAGAAAAAGACAAAAGGCAGGTAAATATAGGCCAGTTAGTTCAATATCCATAGCCAGGAAAATGCTTGAAGCTATTATTAAGGTAGAAATAGCAAGACATCTCAATGAAAATTATTCTATCAGGCAGTCGCAGCATGGATTCAGAAAGGGCAGGTCATATTTAACTAATTTACTGGAGTTCTTTGAGAATGTAACAAGCATAGGGGATAAAGGGTAATAGGTGGATACGTTATACCCTGATTTCCAGAGGCGATCGATTAGATGCCACACAAAAGACTTCTGCTTAAGATCAGAATGCACTGAGTTGGTGGGAATGTATTAGCATGGATTCAGGATTGGTTAACCAATAGAAGGCAAAGTGCTTCTCTGGTTAGTCATCACTGGTTAGTGATGTGCTTCAGGGATCAGTGTTGAGTACACCACAGTTCACATTATACATAAATGATTTGAAGGAAGGGACTAAATAACATATCAGTATTAGAATTTATTTATATGAAAAAGTCATGCGATTTGGTGTTTTGTGGCAGCAGTATAACGCAAACCATCTTACAACATTACTATAAATAAAAATAAAATGGAATATAAAAATATCTAAACTTACTGATAATGTTGATGTCAGTGGAAGTGCAAATGTTAGAGTGGATACAGGGAGTCTCCAGAGATATAGATAGATGTGTGGCCAGGGGACTGGCAGATAGAGTACAACATTGATAAATGTGAGGCCATCCAATATGTAAGGAAAATAGTAAATTGTGTGACGATCCTTGATCTAGGGTTCTGGTGTGAGATCCGAATAAGCAGTTTACTCTGCGGAGGAATGAAATACTCAGACTTTTCTTGAACCAATTCCCTTTATTCGTTGCACAGGCCTGTGGGAGGTCCATTGCCCCCGGAGGGAACCCAGGAGCTCTCTGAATCAACTCTGATTATCAGAAATCGGATTCTCCAAAATCCTCAGTTATCCAAATTTTTTAATTTTTTTCGGATAAATAAGGATATCTGAAACAAATCAGAAATCTTTATTTATCCAAACGTTTTCAGAGCCGAACTGACCGGGGACCTTGGGCTCCTGGCGGCAGCAGCTGGAGACTTCTGGCTTCCGGCGGCAGTAGCAGTAGGCCTTCAGCTCCCAACAGTGGCAGCTATGGGCCTCGGGCTCCTGGCAGTGGCAGTTGCGGACCTTGGGCCTCTAGCACGAACGGGGCCTTGGTGGGGAGGTGTTGGTGATCAGCGTGGCCAGCATTTTTTTTTGGTAAGAATTAAAAATTATTTTAATAGTTATAAAGATTTACCTTGTTGTTTGATTTTGTTTAAACTTTGTTACAAGTGATTTGCTGTTGCTATTGGGCTGTTTTTAAAAAAAATAACTATTTCTCCAAAAATAACCATTTATCCAAAATAGCCCTGGTCCTGACCATTTCGGATAATCAAGAGTTGTACTGTAATTACATTGGTTTGTATCCCCTGCTGCAATCTGACTTGACCAATCCAAAAAAAAGTCATCTCCTATGTGACAAGCATTACCCTATTAGGATTAAGGTACACGCTATTGTGATAGGACAGATTCTATCACCAATGTGTATCTGTACATATGTACAGATGGTAGTGTAGGATAACTGTGATTGGCTGAGAGTGTAGCCACACCTACTGGCAGGTCTTAAAGGATTGCTCCTAGCCAGACCAGGTCATTCTGGACTGGTCAACCTACTTGTGATATGCTCCAGTCTTTTCGTTAATAAAAGCCTTGGTTTGGATCAACAAGTCTTTGGTTCTTTCGATGCACACTACAGCTAGTCATCTGCAAATTGCATCATTATGTGAACCAATCATGTAACCAGTTTCCCCTTTTGTCATACATTGTTCTTGCACCTGAATGGGGAAATTCTAGGCGGATAGAAATGTACTTGCTGGGCAGGGGTAGCCCAGCAACAAACGTGAACCATTATTGCATCGCTCAAATTACATTGATCTTCAGGCGCAGCTGGGGTTGTCCAGCAACAAACGTCAAACCATTATCGCATTTCTCAGATTACATTCTTGATTACATTACATTGTTCAGACTCTTATTTCTACATTCTTCCCTTTGAAACTTTTACAGCCTCACACAATACATCCTGTTCAGATGTGGTAGACATTTAAAATCATATCCTCTTGGTCAGAGAGAAGTCACCACAACAGTTTTGTAGGCAAGTGAATGGATTAGTGACATCTTAACTGAGAATGCGAAAAAATGCTGGGTGTAATGATATTAGGTCAGCAACATTACCGAACACAGGCATGGTCTCTTTGCTCCCGTCCGTGCATTCACTCCACTATATCTCATCCTGTTGAAACATCATGAGTCCTCCTCCTAACATTGTTCCTAACCAGCAGGCCAACATGGCTCATTCACATGCTAGTACTATGGTGCATCCACAAGCAGCCCTGTCCAAGACCTCAACTATGGGGATCAGGATGGCTCCCCAGGTCCTAAACAATCAGTGGGCCAACTCCAAATGGCATTTTCCAATGGAATGATTATGAAATGGAGCCATCTCCCTCTTTTTCCATGACAATTTTTGCACCAAATTTTCCTCTGCCTGTAAGATTGGTGCAAACCATATGTTTCAAATTCTGGTAAACCATAAAATACTGCTTTCTTTCCTATGGTTCCCTTTTTAGCCACTCCATAAATCTACACCAGCTATTTTCTCACACTTCCTCTCTTAAAATGGAGACTTAGTCTTCTGAATTAAACTCCCACAGATGCCATTTTGTCCCAATTTTTACCCCTTTTCCTTCTGGGGCTTGACAACCCCTTCCATACTCAATAACTATAAACATACAACAACCCCCCCCCCACTAATTTAAGCTTAATCTCTCATTTCCGCATCCTCTGTAGTGATGTTGTTTGTTCAGTCTTCTCTTTCCTTCTCCCCTTGTTTCCTGGCTGGTGGGGCTCTCCAGCAGTGATTGAGATGAATCCATGATCCTATCTCCTTTATATTGACCACACTGGATGTTGGAGAACAAGAAGCAACTGTACATGGTAATGATAAAGTTGCAGCATATTTCTGATCTTCTTACTTGAGAAAGGATCCAGTGGGTTTGGAAACAGTGCACAGAGGTTCACCAAGTTGATTTCAGAAATGAGGGAGTTAGGCTAATGTGGAATGATTGAGTATCCCTGGACTATACTCATGAGAGTTTTGGCAGATGATTGGGGATCTTGTGGAAATGTATAAAATAATTAAAAGAGTAGATAATATAGAAGCAGGGAGGTTGTTTTTACTGGTAGTTAAGACTAGACCAAGAACATAGCCTCAAGATTCAGGGGAGTAGATTTAAGAGAGAAACAAAGAAGAAATGGTGTTCCCAGTGAATAATGAATTGGTGGAATTCCTTAACAAATGAAGCAATAGAGGCTGCCTTATTAAATGTATTTAAGTCACCTGTGGAGATATCTTTGTAGAAGGGGAAATTAATCACTTTTGGGAACAGGCAGGTATGTGGAGCTGAGTCAGATCAACCGTGATCTTGTTGAATAGCAGAGCAGGCTCAGGAGGCCAGATTTCTCTTCCTTCTTAAGTTCTTAACAGTTGATATCATTTTGAGTGGCATATTGTACTGGGATTGTAGATCTTAAATTTACATTCTTTTTCTAGTGGCATTCCAGAAAAATATGAGTCACAAATAAAAAAAAATTAAAAGCTGTAAAAATGCTTACATCAAAAGAAGAAAATTGTAGCTCATGGCATGATGTTGATGATCCAAGAAAGCTTTAAAAGCTGGTTCAAAGACCGTGGATTTGTTTATATTTCCATTTCTGTATACTGCTGCAGACCACAAAGCAGAAGCATAAAGTTCTTCTATTCTTGGAGCAACCTAATTAATTTTACACGTGCCACTTTCAGAACATTCCGTTTTGTCCCCATTGATGCCAAACTTGAAATATACGTGTACTGTTTATCTTTTTATTTTGATCAATTAAAACATTTTTTTGTGGAAAATATATGTTGCTTTAGTGAGGCTGAATCATGGCACTAAAATTCTTTAATATCTAAAGATTGAAAAAGTACTCTGTAAGGCCTCTTGTCTGTTTTCAACATTTAATCTATTTTATACCCAGCCTGACATATCCTCGCTAATATTTGATGTTTTAGTATTGCCAGCAAGCCTTCTAAGGGGCATCCGTGAACACACGTTCTTTGCTCATAAAATCCTTTCATAGTTGTCGATGTTACTTAATTTTCACAAATCCATTCCAGCTGACCCCCCCCCCCCCCAGAAACCCACACATAGTTTTAATTTTATCCTGTGTTATGACTCTGGTCTGATGACATCGAGGGTGAAAGATCAGAGATGGACAAAGCCTCTGTTGGCAGCGCTGCCGGAGTTGCTGTAATGTCAGTGCTGCCGCTGGTGTGGACCTGTAGAGAGCGGGGAGCAGAGTCACAGTGCTCCTGTGGGGTCCAACCATCCAGACTGACTGCCTTCAGCTACATACAGGCTTTAAATGGCCTCTAAATGGAGCCAATGAGGTTTTATTCAAAAATACTGCAACCGCAGGGTCTGCACCCAAGATGGGGTACCTATGATTGGCAGCAGCCATGAGAGGTTACAGACTCTGGGGAAGCAGAGGACTGGCACAAAGGATCAGAAAAAAAGAGGAGACCACTCCGTGTTTGAGAAGGAGAAGCGGAGGAGACAGCCTACAGAACCATGACCACGGCCATGGGCCAGTGAGGGGCTCGGAGACTGAAGGACACACAGGTGGTTAGGTGTTGGCGACTTGAGGAGAGGAACTTATGCAGGGTGTGGGCTGCTGGTGACTGCGGATGAGGGATTCACACCAGGCTGAGGATTGCTGGAGACTGGCTCAAGTTTGGCTGAAGGGGTACGAGGTACCGGAACTGGGATGTGAGAGGGTGTCGAGGGCACTGAAGGTTCCTGATCATGTTGGGTTCAGATCTGGAGCTCAGGCTGCTGATGGTTTGGACTGGACTCTGTTTGGCTGCAGGGGCTACGGGAGCACTAGAGGTGAATCCATGGAAACACGGTGACTCTGAGGGGACTCTATTTTGCTTCTCTTTCTCTGACTGTAAGAGGCATTTCAGGCAATTTCTGCCGATACCTTATGGCAGTTCAAAACAAATTTTGTGTAATATTGCACTGTCTTTATTACATGACAATAAAGTGAATCTTGAATCTTAAATGAAATCCCAAGCACTCTGAAAACAATAACCTAGTTGCACAATTTGAGGTTTCTATTATGTAAGAGAAATAATGTTAAAATACTTGATAGGTCAGGTAAGGTCATATTTTTTTATCCAATCAAATAATATGGTTAATTGAGTCCAAGGGCAGCATTTTTGCCATCATTAATTGGCCTTGAACTGAGTAGCTTCCTTGATCAGTTGAGATGATTCTTATGAGTCAACCACAAACTATGAGGTTGGAATCACTTCTTAGCAAAATTCCATCTTCAGTTGATGTTAGTGGATTCAGTAGATTTATTACCATATTCTGTTCCAGAACATGGGGAGAATAGGAAAGGGGATGGGGGAGGGGAGAAAGAAATGAAAAGAAGGAGAGGGGCAGGATCAAGGATTGGGGAAGGAGGAATGAGAGGAGTGAGATGGAGAATGGTCACTAGAGTTTGGACTGATGCTAAGATTGATGTTGGCGAAAGTAAGAGACGTTTTTAGAAAAATTATTTAGATTAAAACAAAACTAGCTTTAATTTAACTGTTGCCAAGGAGAGTTTTATATTCACACCTCTGGATCATTGCTTCAGGTATCCAGATTGCTAGCACAGTAAATTAATCTGAGTGCTGTAGTGTATTCAATTTCATTTGAATTTTGGCTTGAGGTTAGGTGATGAGACACAACTGAGGTCAAAGGTACTGTTTCTGCACATTTGCTGCCTGACCTGCAGAGTACTTCCAATATTTTCTGTTTCGATCTCAGATTTCCAGCATCCTGCAGTTTTCTTTTTTGTTGTTGACATTTTTATTGCTCCTAATGAATTAGCCTTTTGATTTTTCTGGAAAACATTGCCAATTGGTGCGAAAATACAAGTGTATTTTTGTTGTCAACTGATGTTCACGAGGTACTGGGTTGAAAATGCCAAAATTTATTTCCCTTTGAACTCTGAAAATCAACAGAGAGAGGGGGGAAATAGATTGAGAGAGGGAGTGGAGTCTGACATTGTGTCTGTCTGATTGAATTGAGGTCAAAGAATGAGACACAGGAGAACAATATTCTTTTCTTTTTAAAATATTTTTATTGATGCTTTACAATATAGACAATTGAACAGTACAATTATACAATGCGCTACAAGATTCAAGCATTATACAATATTATAATAAAAAAATCAAGAGCATAGACTACAATTATAACAATACAGTAAGATTTAACAACAAAAGTTTACAAATCTCCTTCTATAATAATGTTATCAATGTTTACATTATTCATAATTGAGCAAAAATAATTATCTATTATATTATCAAAATCAAAAGAAAGAAAAAAGAGTCCTAAAGAATAAAAAAAAATGACCTCCATCCCCTAAAATGAGGATGAAAATGATAAGAAGACAAAACGACTAGATTCAGTCTTCGTGTGAAGATATTGTTTTATGGTTTCATTGTATTGTATAGGTTGACTATTTATGGGTTTTGGAGGGGGGTGGGAAGAGGGGAGGGGGGAGAAAAGACCATTGTGTAAATTTAATGAGAAACATTTGCACATATTTTGGTTGATATGGTTCATAGTGTGAAAAATAAAAATATATACAAAAAAAATAATTAAAAAAACCTTATAAATCAAAAACCCTACCACTAAGCAAGGTTTTTTAAAAAAAGGACATATGGAAAACAAGTTGTTCTTGATTCCCAGGAGAACAATATCCTAATCATTGTATTTTACCTCACCCAAGCATCATCTTTTATTTAAAATGTACCCAGAAATCACTGCTGTAAATAAGAAGGCCAAAAGCATTAATTCTGAATCTTCTCTATTACAACAAAAGATTTAATCCGTTCATTTTGAAAGTTTATGTGCGTTCATTAAAAGTAGTAAGTAGAGGAATTTGTCACCCAGTGAAAAGCTGCCTTTTGACAGCCACATTATTCAAAGCAGCAAAAGCAAAAAGACAGACAAGAATCCTCACAACATGAGCACTGATAAAAGAAAATGTTTTAATACTGGATATAGCATTTAAAAGTGCTTTTATTGTTAAATGCTTTGTAAAAATCTGTTATTATGCCTCTTTTTCTTAGCTATATCCTTTTTCCCAAATTTCTTCCCTGGGTTATTGGGTGTTGCTTAATGAGAATGAGATTTATGACTTGAAACAGAACATATTTTCAGGCACATCACTCCAGACACAACACAGCTCCTCCGTATGTAAAAATGGGTTTGCAATTGGTTTCTTTGCTGTTAATCATAAATCTTCCTCCTAAAACCTTTCTGTTCCAGGAATTGGGGAGAATTGGAGAGTGGGGCGGGGGAGGGTGGTAGATGGCAGATGGAAATGTGAGAGAGGAGCGTGTTGGAAAGATGAATGGAGAAACAATGTGAGGAGAAGATAGCAGATGAGAAAATTATGGAGGGAATAATGAGGGAGGATGGGATGGTTGATCAGAGAGGAAGAGGGAAGGGAGGAAAAGTGTGGGGCCGAACTGAAGGAGACCAGGAGAAGTATGTAGAAAGGGAGAAGCATGAAGTAAATAGTTATGAATATGGGATAAGGACAGAGATAAGGAGGTAGGTACTACTGGAAAGGAGAAAGCATAGAAATGAGTATTGAGAGGGATTGGGGCAAAAGATGATATCATGAGAGAGAAAGGACTGCGAATAAAGAAAATGTGATTCATCTAATTTTTGTTAAAATTTTAAATGCTGCACTAGGTGAATTTAAATTTTCAGATTATTTAATGTCTGGTTATTAATATAATATTTCCTGTTCGCTTGTGGGATCCTCTGAAACATGAAAAAGGGATCGGCTGGAGGAAAGTCTGATTAACAGAAATTGCCACACACAGGTTATTGATTGATTGTCAGCTCCAGTGCATTTATTATGTAATACATATGTTATCAAGTCACTTTTAACTTAAGCTGACAGTTTTATTTTCTTCCAGACAGCATTCAGGCCATGAAGAAGGAGCTGCGTAGGTCTTGTTTATAAACGATGGCTATGCAGAGTATTGTATCCTATGTATCATATATTCACTTCAGAAAATATATCTGAGCAGCGGTGAGACCAGGTTTGAAAAATGTAGAGTACATTTTCTAGCAGTGGAACTTGTGTAAATCCTGGATGGGAATAGGGATAAAGTTGCAACATTTCCTGAAGACTGGCTCTTTAGTTATTCATGGCAATTTTCTGATCTCAGTTGGAGTAAGAGCACAGGGCATTCCACACAGCTGGAGATGATTGAGATGTATTATTGTTCAACTGGATAAACCATAAAATTGTTGAGAAAAAGACACAAACAAAAATATAACTCCATTTCCTGAAATATAGTTGGAGGCCCTTGCAGTTAAAGTGTAGCAATGACTGATGATACCTCTTGTATCCTTCTCATAAAATAAACTTGTTATTCTTTTAGTAAGAAAGAGGAGAAGGTGTGTGAATTAAAATGAATAAAATGGTTTTATCTATTGAGATCCTGGTGCATTAATCTTTGGCCAGATGTTGAGAAGGCTTTTTAAAAATATGAATGAAACCTATGTTTTTATGAACCCTAGCAGAGAGTATAGACGAATGTTATTAGGCCCTTTCAGGTGGCCTGAACACCCCCTTGTAAAGCTGCATTATCTCCCCACCTTGTGGCTAAAGACATACTCACCTGAATGTGGGAGAAGTGCCTCCGAGGCGCCTACGCCAACCCTCCTCTGGGAGGGATAATCACCGGAGCATTGCACTCTGCCAACGCACCTGAATGTGCCTGGGGGGGGTGGGGAGGGGCTTATGACTCCATCAGCCTATGACCCAACTCCCTGCTGCCTGACAGCCCCCGCCCCACTGGGGAGGGGAGGTTGGCAGGGGACATTGGGACAGGGGTGGCCAGCAGGGGACGTCAGGGGGCGGCTAGTGTGGGCTATGACAGCCTGGCTGGCTGCTCCTGTACCAGGGCTGCTCTCTGCAGTTCAAAAAACACCATAGCAATGGCAGTCTTCCCTACCCATAATCCCCCACGCAGCTGGAGCTGTTGTAGGAAACACAGAGCAGTTCCACCTGCATGGGGGATTATGGGTAGGGAAGACTGCCATTGCTATGCCACATTTATGATGGGTGATGCTGTGGCACTAGTCACCCCACCTCCATCAGATCTGGAGGCACCTCTGGATATGAATAGGCCCTTTCAGGTGGACCAGCTAATGCTGTAGCAGTCTTTTAGGGCTGCCACCTGAAAGGTGAGTTCACAGTTTTAAATCTGCTCCTGTCGCCGGCCTCAAGGTGGAGGGTCAACCTGAAAGGGCCTATTGTTACATCTTTATAATACACTGGGGTTGGACCCTAATTGTCTCTGGCTCTGAATACAGGTCGAGTACCCCTTATCCAGAGACCAGGAGAAGTATATAGAAAGGGAGAAGCATGGTGTTTTGGTTTTTGGATTTTTTTTTTGGATTTTTGAGCTCCATTTAAAAAATGCTCTCATTCACTCAGACCTAAAGATGCATTCACATTACAATACAAATATTCACATGTGCACAAATGAACCGAAATAGACATATATTGAAAAATCTACACTCAATAATGCTCGACTTACGTCCACTATGTTCTGTTCTCTGATCGGGATTTCTCAACTCAATTACGTGTTATCTTATGGTACCACAAACAAAAAAAAAGTTTCGGATTTTGGTATTTGAATAAGGGGTACTGTACCTTTACTATATTTTAGGAAGAAGATTGAATGGTATGGTATCAACAGTGAGTAACTTCAATTATATGGGGAAGCTTGAAAAGGTGCGGTTGTCTTTTTTCAAGGTAATTAACAGACGTTTTTCAAAATTATTAGATGTTTTGACAGAGTAAACAAACTCATACTACCTCTGGCACAGCTGGCATAGCGGTTACCGCAACGCCTTTACGGCACCAGTCATAGGGACTAGGGTTCGAATCCTGCCCTGTCTGTAAGAAGTTTGTACGTTCTCCCCGTGTTCACATGGGTTTTTCTTGGGGGCTTCAGTTTCCTCCCACTGTTCAAAATGGTGTATCTGGTGTAAATTGGGCAGCATGGACTCGTGGGCCAAAATGACCTGTTCACATGCTCTATGTCTAAACTTAAAATTTAATTTAAATTTACCTGAAAGGGTGGTGGAAGCATACAATCCTTAAAATAGACTTGGAAAACCATTTGAAAGATCAGAATTTTACACGGTTAA
This sequence comes from Narcine bancroftii, assembly GCF_036971445.1. NCBI lineage: Eukaryota > Metazoa > Chordata > Chondrichthyes > Torpediniformes > Narcinidae > Narcine > Narcine bancroftii. Next base: position 59,606,225 of record NC_091482.1, on the reverse strand, counting down.
GGGGAAGGAACAATAGACTGACCCTAATTGGATTGCTCTTTCTAAGAATGAGTGCCTACATGTTTAAAGGTCATGTGTGCTCAGTTGTTCTATGATTGCAGAATTATCCTGGTTGTTTTAGCTGGGGAGGAGCAATGTCCATCTTCTGAGGACAAACATGAAAAGAAAAAGTATCGCTTTGTGAATGCAGTAAGAGCATAACATTAAGAGATGAAAGTAAACCTTGAGGATAGCATTTTAACCACTGAGATTAGCTCTGATCAGCCCACACTGGAAAGTCTACCATTCCCTTAGCAGCATTAGTGCTAATGGTAGACATTCTTGTTTTGTCAAGAGGGCTTTGTTGGACCTGATCAATGTTATGCAGCATCATCTTAGGAAATCCCAGCATTTGGAAAACCTCCCTGTTGATTCTTTTCTATGTTAAACATGGAGCAGAAAATGGTCATTCTGTTTATCTGGTCTAATAAATCATGCTTGATACATCCAGGAACCTACAGGCTGTCTTGGGTGGAATAAACCATAAGCAAAAAGGTGCATAGAACTTTTGGTAGGTTTATTCAATGGTTTATTTGATTGAAAGTACTCTTTTACTATAAACAATACAAGAGTATTATGGATAAAGCAGATGAACTTAGACCCTGGATCAGTACATGGAATTATAATGTTGTGGTCAATATAGAGCCTTGGGTGTGAGAAGAATAGGATTGGCAGCTCAATAAATGTTTTAGATAGGATAGAGACAAGGTAAGAGAGGAGGAAAAAGCTCCAAAAGTAATCCTGGAAATTATAGGCCAGTGAGCCTGACATCAGTAGTAGGTAGATTATTGGAAGGTGTTCTAAGAGATCAGATATACAATTATTTGGGTAGCCAGAAACTGATTAGGAATAGTCAACATGGGTTTGTGTATGGTAGGTCGTGTTTAATCAATCTTAGGGAGTTTTTCGTAGCGGTTACCAGGAAAGTTGATGAAGGAAAGGCTGTGGATGTTGTCTACATGAACTTTAGTAAAGCCTTTGACAAGGAGGTTAGTTAGAAAGGTTCAAATGCTAGGCATTCATGGTGAAGTAGTGAACTGAACTCGACAATGGCTGGGCGGGAGAAGTCAGAGAGTAGTGGTGGATGATTGCTTCTCAGACTGGAGGCCTATGACTAGTGGTGTGCCTCAGGGACTGGATTGTTGTTTGCCATCTAAATCAATGATCTGGATGATAAAATTGGATCAGCTAATTTGCAGATGATGCAAAGACAGAAGGTTTTGTGGATAGCAACTAAGTTTTTTCAAAGCTTGAAGAAGGAGTTGGACCAGATGGAAAAATGGGCTGAGAAATGGCAGGTGGAATTTAATGTAGAGAAATGTGAGGTGTTGCATTCGGAAGGATAAACCAAAAAAGGACATATATGGTAAATTGTAGGGCACTGAATTGAGTGGTAGAACAGAAGGATCTGGGAATGCAGATACTCAATTCCCTGAAAGAGGTGTCACAGGGACATAGGGTTGTAGTATTGAGTGGAGGAGTTGGGATTTTATGGTAAAAGACATTATGGTATAAGACATTGGTGAGGCATATTTGGAGTATTGTATGTAGTTTTGGTTACCTAACTACAGAAGGATATCAATAAGATTTAAAGAGTGCAGAGAAGATAGACTAGGATGTTGTCCAGACTTCAGGAACTAAGTTACAATGAAAGGTTAGGACTTTATTCCACTGAGGGTAGGTGAGACACATAAATGAATGCAGGCTCAATCTTAACATTTAAGAAGAATTTGGACAGGTATATGGATGGGAGTGGAATGGAGGGCTGTGGACTGGGCACAGGTTAGCAGGACTAGGCAGAATAAAATGATTAGAATGGCCAAAGGGCCTGTTTTTGTGCTTTAATGCTCTATGGATTTATTATTCTAACTTGCAACACTTCAGGTGCTTCTCATGCCAAGAATGTCAGATAGTGTAATGCCCGATCAATTCACCAATCTGAGGGGCATTTCCTCAGCCTCTGGCAGATCTATGCAGCATACAGACACTGCATTTAAGAGAACAATTTTAGTTAATAGTCTGGTTTGAAGGTTCACAGTTAATCTTGTACTATATAAAAAAAATCATTAACCAGGTCAGACAGCATCTGTAGAGAAACTGAATTAATATTTTAGACGATGGCCTTTCATCTGAACAGGTTTACTAAAATTCGTCAACCCGAAATATTTTTGTAATTTTTATTTATCATTTTGATATATTTGGCAATCAACAACCATGCCAAATGTAAAACATCAAGAAAACCCCTCCCTCCACCCCCTCCCCTCTATACAAGTCCTATTAAACAGAGAAAGAACGAAGAAAAATAACAGATTATACCATTGTGTGCATGCAATAAAACATATGGAGACACGATAATATCACAGTGTTAAATTCTTTACAGAGGTCTACAAGCCAGCCAGTAGCCATCGTAACCCTATATTGGCACCAGTGACAGACCTATATGCTCTAAATAAGGCTGCCAGATATTTAGGAAGGTGTTGTATCCCTTCCTGAGATTGTATGTGTCCTTTTCAAGTGGGGTGCAACTATTCATCTCCGAAGACCACCTATCCATGAGTAGATGGGATCAGATTTCCCTGTTACCGCTATGCATTTCCTGGCCACACATAAGGCAATTTCTGTGAATTTAATTTGAGAATTAGTTAGTGATCGACCAACCATAGTAAAGTTCCCCAGAAGACAAAGCTCTGGGTCTACTGGGAAAGTGACTTCTGTGATCTTGGTTAGGGTATCACAGAGATCATAACAGAAGGGCCTCAGCCTACCTCAAAGCCAGGTAGAATGTAAAAAGGAACCAAGCTCTATACCACACCTAAAACACATCTCTAATCATTCAGATTTATATTATTGTAATTACTGTGGGGTACAGTTCAGTTGATGGAGAAAATTATAATGTCCCAATCTATACCTGGCATTGATAATAGCTGACAAACTTCCTTGACACAGAACTGACCAGGGTTGTTCATCAATTGTTGTGTCTCGGTCTGACTCCCATCTCACCTTAGACTTATGCAAACCTGGCTTTGGGCTCTTACTCATCAATAAAAAGTACATTCTAGAAATAATTGTGTACATTTTCTTCATTGAATAGTTTCTCATTTTCAGTGAATCCCAGTAGTAATTTATGGGCCCCAATTGGCCCGAAGGAAGGATTGTAACTGAAGGTAACTAAAAAAGGTCTTATTGGACAAGTCATATTTCTTCTTCAGCTGTCCAAATGTCATGAAAAGTCCTTTTTTATAACAATCCTACAGACATTGTATCTCCTTATGATTCCAGACTTCCAAAATGTTATCGTTATCAACCTGAAATATTAACTTTATTTCATTCTCCTCAAATGCTGCTGATCTGTGGAACATTCCAGCAATTTTTATTTTATTTCAGATTTTTTGCATCTGCAATTTTTTTAATATTTGAAGTATGATATGGAAGTTTACTTCAGTCTATAAACTAATTTATTCTTGCCTCTCTTTTCCATTCATTCTTTATTCTCTATCACAACTAGCTACTGTGGAATCTGCTCTCTTACTGCAGTTGTGTATTTTCTGTTCATCTCTCTGTAGATATTAATGGCCCACTGTTGCTCTATTCCTCCCCTTCTGTTACAATCATTTGCACCATGGAATGGAATAATGACCTGGACAAGCATTAGACACACCAAAGCAGGAATTCTCAATGCTACAAGACTGCGTTTAATGTCCTTTATTAGTTGATACCAGAAGGTATCCCTTTTGACCCCTGCTCCTTGTCTTGTTTGCAACATGGCATGAGGAAGAGAATGCCACCATTCATGAACAATGAATGCCAAGACATGTCCAAGATATGATGCTCAGAGGGTAAGTGTAAGAATGGTAGAAATGAAGCCAAACAAAGCAGGGGGAGAATGGGAAAATTTAAACAAGAAAGTCTGGAGTTGCTTGGACAGAGTGCAATATATAAATGTGCTGGAGAAACTCAGCAGGTCATGCTGCATCCATATGAAGTAAAAGGTAACCTAAATTTTGGGCCCAGGCCCAAAATGGGGGAATGGGGGAAATTTGACATGGGATTATTCTTCTAGGATAGGGGTCCCCGAAGTAGTCGATATCAACCCCCAGGGGTCGATAACACTGGGGAGGGGGGTGTCGATAACACTGGGGGGAGGTTAATTTAAAATAATCCCTCCACCATCCACCCTCCCTTCCAGTATCATCACCGCCCACTCCCCCGTTCAGCACTGCCACCACTCGTACCCCTCTCCAGTGCTGCCACCATCCACCTCCACCCCCATCCAGTGATGCCACCACCTACCTCCCCTCCCCACCATCGAGCACTGCCACCCCACCTCAGACAAGCATGGGGTGGAGGGTTACCTTCTATGGACCTTCATTGCCACGATCACACTTCCTCCTTATGCATGCAGCAGCTGCCACTTGCGCATGTGTGTGAGAATAAACCTGGTCACTCATGGCCTGTGAATCCCAGGTGACATATTTAACAGATAAGTGCCCTTTCTGTCCCTTAATTTGTCCTCCATTTGAAGGTGTAGGCCCTACACCCCCAAATGGAGGACCAATTATCATCCGGCTCAAGGTGGTGCCGGACGGAGGACTGAGGGCTTTAAAGCCAGACTGCCTGGCCTAAAGCTGGATGACTGGCCACTGTACAATGCCACAACCATCCCCCCATCCAGTGCCCCACCTGTCCAATAACCCCCGTCCAGCCCCCACCATTCAGCAGCCCCGTCCTGTGCCGTCCCATCCAGTGCTTCCCTCCCCTATCCAGCGCCTCCCCCCATCCAGCGCCAGGATTCCATGCCTGGGGGTCAATGAGGGACCACATAGTCCCTGAAGAGGTCGATGGTCCAAAAAGTTTGGGGACCCCTGTTCTAGTCATGGTTCACTATATGGTGTAATAATGATGGTGAGGTACAGTCAAGGGTTAAGTACTTTGATGTCCTAGTTTATTATCATCTGCTGAATATTTAGTTCTGATTTAATACGGAACCAAACCCTGATTCATCTTGTGACCCGAGTTGCTGAGGGCTCATTGCACATATCCTGAGTCTTTGCTCATACTGTGAAGATGAAAAGGTTTTGGGTGAACAAATCTACTTGTTCTGTTCCTCTACTAAATTTGCCAACATTCAGCTGAAGTTTTTACATTCTCCCCATGAAATAAGGGCTCACACATTACTAAAGTGCCAACGTTGTCTAATATTCTGTAACACGATAGCTAGAATGATGAAGATATGTTTCATTCAGCCACAAATCCAAAGTGTTCAGATCTTGATGGAACTCTGCTGTGCCTTATTGTATTCCAGTGGGTGAAATGGCTGTCCGATTGATTTGTGCTTTAAACAAACCTTGTTAGAATTTGTATCATGTGCAATTTTCACTCTGCTTAAGAGTTACAAAATAAGACTGAGGGAAAACAGAAATATTGATTTAAAAAAAGAGTCCAGAAAGATTTCAGATGTTGGAGAATAATGCATTGAATTGTTGGAATGTGCAATGCTTCACTTTTGCCACTATACAGTAGAGCTCTTTGAGTTTATAACAGATAATTATTAAGACTTATTTCTATTTTATTTACTGCACATACATATTCAAAAATAATTGAAGTATTCTCGAAACTATGGTTATACTGTACTGTGTATAAAATATTTCTATGCTTTCAACACAAAAACATAAATTCCTTTTGAATTAGAATTTAAACACATGATGTAAATAGAATTTGTCACAGCTGGCAGTAAACTAATGACAAATGTGTCCATTAGGATGGCTGTCCCTAACTTACAAGTGATAAAATGATCCAGTGAGCTTCAAATGTAAAGATGTTTATCAAATTTCACTACTGGTCATGACATTTGCTCAATTTATTATCTTTTCCCACAGATCTGATGTAAATGCCTTAGTCTAAATAGAAAATATAATCAGAATTTGCAATGTTAATTGAAACAGTAAACTATCTATATTTATGTGTTCACAGCACACTGGATTGGAAGGAACTTTCCTGCTTTGCAATTTTATTGCAAACTGGGTTAGCCTTGAATGCTTCTGAAACTTGGCATTTGCTGAGTGAAACACTACACCTGTCTTCTCATTGTCATCTGAAGGTAACAGGAGCAAAAATTAATTCATTTAAGTGTCAAGCCCATTAAATCTAACCTGTTCATTATTACCTTAGCCTTCCTCCTTCTTTGCCTGAAGTTATGAACACTCCTGGCAGTGAATGGTTTTTTCCACTGTGTGGCCTCACCCTAATCTGAAAGCCTTGACAGCCAGTTTGGGTAGTTTATGCAAGATAATTGGGAATCACAGCCCAACTCAGTTCTTGATCACTGTACAAAGACAAGCATTGACAGGATGAAGAGTTGCGCTGAAAAATAGCAGATGGCGTTCAATCTGGATAGATGAGGTGGACAGTCAGTGCCTTTATCCCAGAGCAGGAATAGCAAACACCATGGGACATTTCTACAAAGTGAAGGGAAGTTTTTTCATACAGGAGGTTGTGGGTGCCTGGAATGCATTGTCAAGGATGGTGGTGGAGGCTGAAACATTAGAGGCATTTAAGGGACTCTTAAGACAAGCATGTGGATGAAATAAAAATGGAGGACTTATGAGGTTAGATTTTTATTTAGTAGGAATATAGAGGTTGGCACAACATTTAGGGCTGAAGGACCTGTACTGTGCTGTAATATTCTTTATCAATCTTTTCTATTGGTTTTTATAATAAATTACAGTACAATGAAGAAAAGGGAACAAAACTGAAAATACATGATCTCATAATATATATATTACACACACATTTATATATATAATAATCAAGATAAACTCAGTTCCCACTCCACTGCTCTAAATGAAGACAGAAAAGACATCAGAAACATTATATATATCTGAGCAGCTTATCCTGAGGGTTACATCTATTTTGTCGCTTTTGATTCAGATCTCATCTGGAAGAGTGAATACATCTAATCATATTAAAAATCATTTACACCAAATGAAGCTAAGACTTAAAAGTTCACCATGTATCTTCATATTTCACCGATGAATCAAATACATGATATCTAATTTTTTTTCAAACTTAAACAGGACATAATATGAGAGAACAATTGAAACACTGTTGGAGGTCGAGAGTCTTTTCATTTGAATAAGATGGCTCTTCTAGCCAACAATATAGAGAAGACCACAAGCTGTTGCACAGGTACAGAAAAACTCCCTATGTCTGGTTCAATAACCCCAAAAAGAGCAGCTATTGGATTGGGTTGTAGCTCCACCTGGAATACAGATTAAAAGATATTGAAAATTTCTTTCCAATAGATTTCTAAAGATAGAAAAGACTAAAACATATGTGTCAATGAAGCAATATCAGATTTGCATCTGTCACAAGTAGGGTTAATATTAGAAAATATACAAGCCATCTTATCTTTGGACATGTGAACATGATGCACTACTTTGAATTGGATTAATGATTGAAGATATATTCACCAGTCCAATAAGGGTCTTACAAGTTCCAATTCCCAAGCCTTTTTAATTTTATTGTGAAATATTGGATGTAATTTCAATAATCTATCATATATAATTCCAATTAATCCTTTCTGAGAGGGATTCAATTGGAAAAATATGATCAAATAGATCTGGTGGATATACAAATGGAAAGTTCGGTAATATGATCCAGCTGCGCTGGGTGGGTCACGTCTCCAGAATGGAGGACCATCGCCTTCCCAAGATCGTGTTATATGGTGAGCTCTCCACTGGCCACCGTGACAGAGGTGCACCAAAGAAAAGGTACAAGGACTGCCTAAAGAAATCTCTTGGTGCCTGCCACATTGACCACCGCCAGTGGGCTGATATCGCCTCAAACCGTGCATCTTGGCGCCTCACAGTTTGGCGGGCAGCAACCTCCTTTGAAGAAGACCGCAGAGCCCACCTCACTGACAAAAGGCAAAGGAGGAAAAACCCAACACCCAACCCCAACCAACCAATTTTCCCCTGCAACCGCTGCAACCATGTCTGCCTGTCCCGCATCGGACTTGTCAGCCACAAACGAGCCTGCAGCTGACGTGGACATTTACCCCCTCCATAAATCTTCGTCCGTGAAGCCAAGCCAAAGAAGAAGAATTAGTAAATTAGAAAGATTTTTAAAAAATGAATATTTCATATAAAGAAAGATTGATTAATTTGATGGTTGAAAAAATAATTATGAGAGATAGCACTAGATAAAACAAAGTTTTTTAAATTAAAAATTTATTAAATTGGAACCAGATTTGCAATATATGTTTGAGTATTGGATTAGATCTATCCTTATTGACCTTGGAAAAACAATTTGAGGTTGGAAGGGTTTAGTTTTTTTGGTAGGAATATAGAGGTTGGCACAACTTTGAGGGTTGAAGTGCTGTCATGTTCTATGTTCTATCTTCTGAATGGGAAAACTGCAGAGAAGTCAGGAACTAGAAATCTAACTGATTGGCTCCATCTTGTAAACAGCTCAGACCAGGATGAAACAGAAGTTCATTATGGTTTAGATCAGCCATTCATGTCTGGGGCCCTACGGCCCACCCTGGGCCCACAGCACATTTAAATGAAAGCCTTGTTTTCTTTTCACTTCATGTTTTTTTTTCATGCAGTCCGTAGGAGAGAGGTACAGAAGAAACCAAAACCTGAGTGCTTCACAGGGGAGGGGGCCCATCAACTTTGAGCAGAGTCCTGGGGTGATGGTGGGGGCACAGCCGGAAAAAGGCTGACAGTGGCTGGTCCAAATTTATCAGTAATGACCGGAGGGAGCCAAGACTGAAATCTCCAACAGCAGCTTTTCTAACCCTTTACTGTAATAAAATGAATAATCATTTGATTGATAAAGCAGAGAAGATAATCCTGGAGAAGCCCGTTAGGTGTCTGTAGGCCATAACCATCAATATTGCAAGGCCCTGTCATGTAACATGATGTGAAATTTCCAGTTATTACTTTTAACAATGTATATTTCATCTCTTTGAAACAGCTTTTGTAAATAATATGCAATTAGGAACAGTTTTATTTTGCATTTTAAACATTAGATGAGCTTTCAAATGGAAGTATCACTCCCCTTCTGCGGTTTATATTCTCTGTGTGACACGTCCATACTGTAAAAGTGAAGTTCAATTCAACTTATGGATCACAAACGGCATAATTTATTCAAACAAGAAATAATATAAATGATTATGAACTTGTGATTTACAAATTGCAGCAAAATATGATATTCAAAATATTTTTTTGACTATCTGGTAGTAATCTGAAGATGCACTGGAAAATAAATGGAATTAAAGTAACACTTTTTGCTGAAGCTAATTTTGAAAAGGCACATTAATAATTGAGCCAACTGTCACAATGTTGCTATATGGGTAACATTATAGTCAAAAAACAAATTTAGCAGCTGTAGCCATTGAAAATAGTGCAATTCAAAAACCATTCTCTATACTGTACAGTATTTTCATGGTTTGGATAAATTCTAATGAAAGCAATTTTCATCTTCCTTTGTTTTCTAGAGATTGTACTCAAAGGAATCTTAATGTTTTCCATTGCCAGATGTAAGCTAGTTTGATGTTGTATATTCAATAGCTTTTATTTTGTCTCTCTCTCTCATTTCTTGGCTGTTTTTCATTGAGACATGAACAAGGAGAAAGATTCAAGGCTGAGTTGAGCTCAAGCAGACTGCAATCTCAATCTTGGCATTGGGAGCTAAATCTCAAGACAATACAACTGATTTTTATAATACATTTTTTCTTAAGTTGGTGTAACGGTTAGCGCAATGCCTTTATAGCGCTAGCAATCAGGACTGGACCGAGGTTCAAATCCCGCATTGTCTGTAAGGAGTTTATAAATTTCTCCCCATGACTGCATAGCTTTTCTCCGGGGGCTTCAGTTTCCTCCCACTATTCAAAACATACCGGGGTGTAAATTGGGCGGCATGGACTTGTGGACTGACATGGCCAGTTACAGTGCTGTGTGTCTAAATTTTTAAAAATGTTCTGAAGATTTACCTTGCCATACAAAACTGAAAATTTATTAGAGTTCTGCATTCAGTATCTTGAATTAACAAGGAATAAGCATCTGAGAGGAGAACAGAATAGAACCATCCTTTAGAAGATTAGAAGATTGCTTTATGCTTTTTTTAAATTGATAGTGTTCATGTCCATTTGGCAGCTCAAGTTGTGGTACATTATCGTATTGGGACAGTTTCCTTTCAAACATAAATGATTGAAATGTTGTACAGCTTGTGAGATGTGTAGGTTGCATTCTAAATAAGAAACAATTGCTCTATCCAAGATGGTCGGTTGTGGCTATCCCTTAAGGTCGAGGATGATGGCCTTCATTCCATTTTCCACAGAGTGAAGACACCTGTGTCTATTTATGTACTTGATGTTACATATGTCACAAATTAATCAACTAATTCCACTAGCATGGAAATCATGATTATGGTTTAGCTGATGGATTTGTTGCAGCCTTCATCCACCTTCACAGCTGTTGAGTTTAAACTAACTTCATCCGCCTGTTCCACCACTGAAGTCTTGGTTGGATTGTTCTTTGTCAGGGACCTCACCCTTGACCTTACCGCCATGGGTGGCCCTACCAGGAGCATAGCTCCAGACGACATCGCTCTTGGGATCTCAGGACCATACAAGCTTCTCTACCATGACAAAGTGACAATCCATGGAGAAGTAAGAAGGTAAGACAGGTCATACATGAACAATCCAAGCCGCTCCATGGACATAATAAACTGATCTCTTTGTGCTAGATTTTAATCCTGGTTACCTACATGTTATTTATCAGTGATTTTTTTCAGATTGCCACTTGAATGTATTCGCTGCATGCCATCCTGTCATTCAATGAGTAAAAATATTTGTGTATTTGAGCTTTTTTAGTAATAGTGAAATATTTTTCACCATCACTTTGTCAATTCCCTTCAGAAGTTGTTGTGACCCTTTTCTCAAAGCATAAATTCAAGATACCTTGAGATCTCAGTTGCAATCCTCAGAAAAATAAGTTATATACCACATATAAAATAAATAAAACCCCTGGTATCCAGCACCAATGGGGATTTTTAGATGTCAGGTAAGTGAATTTGCCAGTTTGAGATTACGTGATGTGTGATTGGTGACCTAACTGCTAGGGGGTGCCAATTTTAAACTTTTGTATTTTTTTTACCTACCAATATTTATTTTCTGTGAATTTTGCTTTGCTGGTTGCTTGAGGCTGTAGGTTGCTTGATTTCTGGATAATGGGGATTTAACTGTACTCATGTAAAAGTTGACTCCTATTTTTGGATAAAAAAATGTGAAAATTTCCATATATCTCATGTAAAAGTAGACCCTTGACTCTCACCTTGGCCCTGGCCACCCTCAGGCTGGAGCTCCTGATGCCTTGGTTGTGATGCAGCTCCCTCACAAAAAAACTGGATAATCTGATTCAGGGATGAATATTAAATGTCTAAGAAATTCATCTCAGAAAAGAATCCTAAATATTCCATGCAGCCAAAGTGCAAATGATCTAAATTTAATTCAGTTATTTTTGCGTAATTTATCGTCTATTTTTTTTTCAATATTTGTATCAATTCTGGTATAGTGGATAAATCCTCTTTGACACAATTAGGAAGGCAGAATTGCTTCACTGCAACAGCATTTTTTTTGTGGTCTTTCCATGTGAAATACCCACACTCCATTTTTTTATTTTAGAATGAAAAAATGAGCAAAAGCATAAAAACATTAAATACTGAAAAAACCCAGCAGATCACGGAAGGGGAAGCAGAGCTAATGCTTCAGATCTGCATAAGGGTCTGTGGCCCGAAATTTTGTCTCTTTCCACAGCTGCTGTCTGACCTGTTGAGGATTTCCCGAATTTTCTATTCTACAGTAAAATCCCCGTTATCTGGAATTCAAGCAACTGGCAGCCTCAAGCAAACAGCAAAAAAAATTGTGGAAAATAAATAGCTAAAAAATACAAAAGTTTTGCCGTTAGTTTTCCAATACGTGCAACATGCAATCTCAACCAACCAGCATATTCACTTATCCGGCATCTAGCAATCCCTGTAGGTGCCGGATATTGGGGATTTTACTGTATTTAAGATTTACAGTGTCAGCAGTATTTTTTTCATTTTCAATTAAATGAGAAATGGACATGGAGAGTTAAATTCTCCACTTGTTAAAATAGATTATGTCATTAATGCATCTATAAAATTAATTGGGGATCACTGAGTACTGGTCGTAAACCTATTTCTCCTTCGTTGAAAAGACCAACATAGTTCCAAAAGCAAACAATAAATCCTTCTTCTTACCAGTTATCACAATAACTAGTCCCCTTCCGACAAACCAAATGTTTCAGTAATTTAGCAAATTCTGATTTCGCTGCTCTGGATTGTGATACGAGACAAAAGAAACATGGTTCAGAAGAAGAGAAAGGTGTATAGAAGGTATAGGCAATATGGAGCAAACGAAGCAAGAAAACCCTCAAGAAAGAAATCAGGAGGCTAAACGGAGACACGAGGCGGCTTTGGCAGCAATGTGAAGGAAAGTCCTCAGGGTTTCCACAGGTATATTAAGAGCAAAAGGGACATAATTGGTCCCCTTGAAGATGGAAGTGGTTGGCTTTGTATGCAGCTAAAAGTGATGGGGGAGATTTTAAATGTTTATTTTCATCAGTGTTCACTCAGAAACGGGCACAGAATAATGGGAAGTGAGGAAAGCAAGCAGAGAGGTAATGGGACCTATACAAATTAAAGAGGAGGAAGTGCTTGTGGCTTTAAAGCAAATATGGGTGGATAAATCCCCAGGGCCTGTGACAAGATATTCCCTCAGACCTTGAGGGAGGCTAGTGTCGAAATTGCAGGGGCTCTGGCAGAAATATTTAAAAGGTGCTAAGCCACGGGTGTGGTGCTGAAGGATTGGAGGGTAGCTCATGTTGTTCCGTTGTTTAGAAAAAAACTCCAAAAGTAATCCTGAAAATTATAGGCTGGTGAGCCTGACGTCAGTAGTCGGTAGATTATTGGAAGAAGTTCTAAGAGATCAGATATACAATTATTTGCGTAGCCAGAAACTGATTAGGGATATTCAACGTGGCTTTTTGCATGGTAGATCGTGTTTAACCAATCTTACAGAGATTTTAGAGGAGGCTACCATGAAAGTTGATGAAGGACAGGGAGTGGATGTTGTCTATTTGGACTTTAGTAAGGTCTTTTGCAAGGTCCTACATGGGAGGTTAGTCAGGAAGGTTCAGACGCTAGATATTCATGGTGAAATAGTGAACTGGGTTTGATAATGGCTGGACAGGAGAAGCCAGAGAGGAGTGGTGAATGATTGCTTCTCAGACTGGTGGCCTTTGACTCGTGGTGTGCCTGAGCACTAATGGTAGTGCTGGGACCATTGTTTGTTATCTATATCAATGATCTGGATGATACTGTGGTAAATTGGATCAGAATGTTTGCAGATGACACTAAGATTGGAAGTGTTGTGGACAGCGAAGAAGGTTTTCAAAGTTTGCAGAGTGCAGTGAACTGGGATTCACTGGTAATATGTTGTGCTGGATGACTGGCTCCACCTCCATCTGCTCACATAGAATCCTGGTTTCCCACCTCAACCCAGAATCCTTCTGAAGACTGTTGTGATGCCCTACCCTCAGTTATAAGCTAATAAAAGCATTTGTTCTCCCTCCAGTTGCGAGTGCTTTTATTCACGCTACACAGAGGGATCTGGACCAGCTGGAAAAATGGCAGGTGGAATTTAATGCAGACAAGTTTGAGGTGTTGCATTTTGGAAAGGCAAACCATAAGAGGACATACACAGTAAATGGTAGGGCATTGAAGAGTGTGGTAGAACAGAGGGATCTAGGAATACAGAAACATAATTCCCTGCAAGTGGTGTCACATTGGATAGGGTTGTAAAGAGAGATTTTGGCATAATGGCTTTCATAATCAAAATATTGAGTAAAGGAGTTGGGATGTAATGGAATAAGACATTGGTGAGGTCAAATTTGTTGTTTTGTATGCAGTTTTGATCACCTAACTACAGGAAAGATATCAATAAGATAGAAAGAGTGCAGAGATTTATTAGGATGTTTCCCGGACTTCAGGAACTGACTTACAGGGAAAGGTTAAACAGGTTAGGACTTTATTTCCTGGAGCATAGAAGAATGAGGGAAGATTTGATAGAGGTATTTAAAATTATGAAGGATATAGACAGAGTAAATGTAGATAGGCTTTTTCCACTGAGGGTAGGCGAGATACAGACCAGAGGACATAGATTAAAGGTGAAAAGGGAAATATTTAGGGGGAACATGAGGGGGAATTTCTTCACATAGAGTGTGGTGGGAGTGTGGAATGATCTTCCAGCTGAAGTGGTGAATATGGGTTCAATTCTAACATTTAAGAAGAATTTGGACAGGTACTTGGATGGGAGAGGTATGGAGGGCTATGGACTGGGTTTAGGTCAGTGAGACTAGGCGGAAACTGATTTGGCATAGACTAGAAGGGTCAAAGGGACCTGTTTCTGTGCTGTAATGTTCTGTATTTTTTTTAATGAGTCATGGGAAGATGTCCTTTTATTAGCTTACTGATAAAATCTGCCCAAAATGGTGACGTTTGCAGGAACAGCAACTCTTAAAAGTTAAACTTCCACCATGATTACAGTGTACTGAGAAGTGACTGTCAGTTAAAACTTACAGTCAACTTTGAAGTGTTAAAGATCCCGCATGGAATACCAATTTAGTTCAGTTTAATTTAACAGTGACAGAAGCATCAATGAGTGAAAGAATTTTCTTTTTCATTCAGAGACGATTATGAAGGAAAATCTGGCGTAAGGTCAACTGATGTTGTGCCAGGCTTGGGCCTTTGTGAAAAGATCAGCAGTTCTTTGTCTACGGCTGTGGTGCACTCATCACTGAAGCTCCCATCTTGTACAAAGTGATTGCTTCAGTGAGCATTGGTAAGAAGATAGGTTAATCGACAGAGGTTGATGTTAGTTCTTAGGATTTTTTTCCTTATTGGGACAATGGATTTTTCAAAACAGATCTTTTAACATACATTTTAAGTATGCAATAAGAAAAATAATTGACAGCGGTGTAGTGTAATTATAAGATCACGTGATGACATTCCTGCCCATTGTTGGTTAATCAGGGAGAAAACAGAGCCATGATTTAATGTTGGCCCACAACCTCTGACCAAGCTGTTTGGCAAACATTAGTGTACTCCTTTGACATTTCTTTCAGTAACCATACAAAACCTTCCTGGAACAAAATCCTTTTGGCATTCATTGCAATTGGATGCCACATAATCCAGAACTCAATGAGGAAGTAGAAAGAACTGAAATGCTGGTTTGCAAGATTAAATTTTCCTGAGAAGAAGTCATGAGTTTTAAGAAAATTATTTTTTTTACAGTCTGTTATGTACCGAGACCAGCAGCAATAGAAATTCACCAAGACAAGTGTATCTTTAAAACAATAATTTTTATTAATAACTATTAATAATATGAAATCTTATTTATCTCAAAATTTTTGTGTGTGGGGGTGGGGGAGGGGGTCCCAAAACCATTACAGTTTCAGCAAAATTGTAAAAACCATAAATTTTTCAAGTTCAGTCAGTTTTGTGTTGAAACTCAGATTCTTTAAATTGTTGCTCAAAAGGAATTATGGAGTAGGTGTGAGGCATCAGACCTCAAAATGTATGAAATTCTTGTTTCCCCCTCTTGCAGTATTTGTGTTACACGTGATGATTTTACAAACTCAAGAATGAGTTGGATGAAGTAACCATTACAAGATCCAGAAACAAGAATGATCTTGCCTTCTTTTACCCAGAATTGGGCCAGTCACAAGGGGCTATTTAAATTGCCACTGCAGCACTGCTCTCTCTCTTGACCAAGAGGAGCATTAAAGTGGCTATCCTTTCTGAAGCCACTGCAATTCTGTGTTCCTCCCTTGACAAAGAAAATGCAACACTAACAGTATCTCTCTGACTGGAGGCTACTGTATTTCTGACCCCAGATGAATCTTGGTGTAATATTAAAATGCAAATTTTTGAAGTGTCAAAATCACATGACATCACTACTGTCTTTCAAGTTTCTTCAAACTACTTCAAAGGTATGAATTATAAGCAAAGGACTTGGGCCTGTCTGCTGACCATTGAATCCAAAAGTCCTCTTTGTGTACACAGATGCTTCTCTGAGTAAACATCATTGTCTTCAAGATCTCAGAGAAGAACCACTTCAGGCTTTATGGCTGTTTACACAGCTTCAGCCAATAGTAGTTTAACAGACATTTCGACTTTCAAAATAGTTTCTGTCCACCCATAAAAAATCCCTTTAGTAAGAAATATATATAACTGAAGATTAATAACACAATTGGCTGATGGAGGACCTCAGTTTTCTTCAGGCTGACTTCCAGGCCAAACATTTTGGCAGTTTCCGCAAAGCAGGACGTCAAGCGCTGAAGAGCTGGCTCTGAATGGGCAACTAAAGCGGCATCGTCTGCAAAGAGTAGTTCACGGACAAGTTTCTCTTGTGTCTTGGTGTGAGCTTGCAGGCGCCTCAGATTGAAGAGACTGCCATCCGTGCGGTACCGGATGTAAACAGCGTCTTCATTGTTGGGGTCTTTCATGGCTTGGTTCAGCATCATGCTGAAGAAGATTGAAAAGAGGGTTGGTGCGAGAACACAGCCTTGCTTCACGCCATTGTTAATGGAGAAGGGTTCAGAGAGCTCATTGCTGTATCTGACCCGACCTTGTTGGTTTTCGTGCAGTTGGATAATCATGTTGAGGAACTTTGGGGGACATCCGATGCGCTCTAGTATTTGCCAAAGCCCTTTCCTGCTCACGGTGTCGAAGGCTTTGGTGAGGTCAACAAAGGTGATGTAGAGTCCTTTGATTTGTTCTCTGCACTTTTCAAGCATATGACAGGACATCAGAGGTTATGGGGAGAAGGCTGGACAGTGGGGCTGATTAGGAAAATGGATCAGCTCCTGATTAAATGGCGGGGCAGACTCGCTGGGCTGAAGAGCCTATTTTTGCTCCTTTGTCTTATGGTCGGACAAGATCAACAGCAGGATGCTCTATTGCAACTCTATCTATTTTTATGGATTGGCAACAGAGAGAGAAAAGGTATGGAATAGGGTAAGCATAATTAAAGGAATGTAGTAACTTCATGATATACTTGGAAATAAAGAGGTTGGGATGTTTGCAAAAATTGTTTGAAATCAAAAGCCCCCTGAATGTGAGGACAGAAAGGAGTCTTGAAGAAAATTTGGTGGAGATGTTTTTGCACATGGAATGATTAGGCGATGGAGTCACATTTAACAGACTCTTTGAACCATCGAATGCCACAGCACAGAAACAGGCCCCTTCTCGTCTGTGCCGAATCATTTCTTTCCCTAGTCCCACTGACCTGCATCCAGTTCATAGCCCTCCATACCGCTCCCGTCCATGTACCTGTTCAAATTTTTTAAAGTGTTAAAACTGAGCCCATATTCATCTGGCAGCTCATTCCACACTCCCACCACTCTTTGTGAGAAGTTGTTTCCCCTCACGTTCCCCCAAAACATTTCTCCGTTCACTCTTAACCCATGTCCTCTAGTTTGTATCTTACCTACCTTCAGTGGAAAAATGCCTATCTATATTTACTCTGTCTATCCACCTCATAATTTTAAATACCTCCATCAAATCTCCCCTTATTCTTCTATCCTCCAGGGAATTAAGTCCTAACCTGTTTAACCTTTCCCAATAATTCATTTCCTGAAATTTGGGCAACATCCTATTAAAGCTTCTCTGCATTCTTTCTATCTTTTCTGTAGTTAGGTGACCAAAACTGCACACTGTATTCCAAATTTGGCCTCACCAATGTCTTATACAACTTTACCATAACATTCCAGCTCCTATACATACTTTAATTTATGAAGGCCAATACTTTATTCATCTGTGACATCACTTTCAGGGAATTATGTATCTGTATTCCCAGATCCCTCTGTTCTCCTGCACTCCTCAATGCTCTACCATTTTCCATGTATGTCCTTTTATGGTTTGTCCTTCCAAAATGTAACACCTCATATTTGTCTGCATTAAATTCATTTAGCCATTTTACAGCCTATTTTTCCAGCTTGAACACGCAAGGCAAGGATATGGACCTAATGTGGGCAGATGAGATTGGTGTAAAGAAGCCATTGCATAATTGAATTTCCAACAACAATTGTAACTGGATGTTATTAACACCTTCAGTTTTGGGTTAAATTAATTTCCAATATTCTTCTATTTATCATGCACTGATTTATTCCTTATTGTCCATCAATTTCAGTGAGAAATCCTCGCCTTACAATGCAGATTGATTCAGTCTATTTCCATGCTTCATTGTTGGCTCCAGTGAAGTAAATAGGAAAATAAAATATAAAGCGGTCACAGATTTTTAAATGGATCTTAAGCAATCGGTAGTGCAGGCACGTCAGCAGAGATTCACGTCATGATTGCAATGGTTCTATTGATCAGGCTGACATCCACTCTTTACAAAGGCTGTATGACCAGTGTGATAAGTTAAAGGAGGATGTGAAACATCAGAGTCCCATCAATTATGTGTTACTGCTATTTTTTTTACCACACTGTAGTAGCTGATTCAGGCCATTAAAACCCATGCCTAATTACACCCAATTAACCTACAACCCTGAACATTTTAGAGGGTGGCAAGAAACTAGAACACCCAGGTGAAACCCATGCAGGGAGAATGTTTAAGTTTCTTACAGACAGCACCAGATTGGAATCTGGGGTGCTGGCGTTGTTTTAGCATGGCGCTAACCACTACACTTTTGAGTTTTGTGTGCCCGATGGAGATGTGGGGGGGCTGGTAGTCATGGTGGGGAGCTGGCTGATGGAGGACCTCAGTTTTCTTCAGGCTGACTTCCAGGCCAAAGAAATCTCTTGGTGCCTGCCACATTGACCACCGCCAGTGGGCTGATATCGCCTCAAACCGTGCATCTTGGCGCCTCACAGTTTGGCGGGCAGCAACCTCCTTTGAAGAAGACCGCAGAGCCCACCTCACTGACAAAAGGCAAAGGAGGAAAAACCCAACACCCAACCCCAACCAACCAATTTTCCCCTGCAGCCGCTGCAACCGTGTCTGCCTGTCCCGCATCGGACTTGTCAGCCACAAACGAGCCTGCAGCTGACGTGGACTTTTACCCCCTCCATAAATCTTCGTCCGCGAAGCCAAGCCAAAGAAGAACCACTACACTAGCTTTGCGAGTCATGAGTGAAGTTGGTCATTCCAATAAGATTTCATGTATCTATACCATTCAAACTACTGCTGATTGACCATGGACAGTTGCAACCCAAACCAATGACTCAAATGTCTGGGGTATCTTTCAGGACTCTGTCCAACATGGACTCTCCCTGTGTGTTGACAATAGAGAACCAGGGAAGGTTTGCTTTGGTTTCAGCCACTTTCTTATTGTGTTAGGTTGTAATATATGGAAATCAAAGTGAAGGTGAAATGATCTCCCTCAATCTCTCTGCAGCTCCATCTCTCTCTCCTTTTTAAAAATCTAACCCCCTATCAATGCCTGTATCTCTTTGTGTGGGATAGCATCAAATTCAACATGAAAACAATCCTGTAGTGTGCTGTGATGGATGGAAAGACATGATCGCCCACACCGAACAAGAGTGTTTTGGCACATTTACCATATTATTAGCACTCTATGAATGCACATAGCGATTGTCAAATTGAACAATGTACAGGAGATTTAATAAATCAAAGTCAGGAAATGACAAAACTTTAAAATCTTCAAACGACTGGTTTTCTGCTGTTGAACCAAGTTAAATGTGCCCTCTGTAAACAGGCAATCCTGTATCTCAGTATTTCTGGAAGTTACTGAGGAAAATATTCAGACAGAAAGCCTTCATTTCCGAAAGAATGTGAATGTTGCTCTCGGGAGGTGGGGTATGTCTCTCTTTCTCACTGTACTCACAGCTTATATATTTTATAGAGCCTTGATTATCTCAGGACATGATGTGTATTTCTGGTCAATTTATGGAATTATTGCATAGAAACTGTCTCTTAAATTAAAATGGAAATTTAGACGTACAGCATGGTTACAGGCCCTTCTGGCCCACGAGCCCATGCCCCCCAAATACATCAATTAAGCGACAAAACTCTTGTTTTTGAAGGGTGTGATAAGACTGGAGTACCTGGAGGAAATCCATGCAGACATAGGGAGAGCTAACAAACTCCTTACAGACGCACCAGATTCAAACCTGAGTCGCTGGCCCTGTAATGGTGTTGCGTTGTCTCTTTACAGGTATCAAATCCCATTAATGTAGGTACTCAATGGGCCTTTCCATGGTGTAGATGGGGAATTCCATAGCTGCCCATTATAATGAAGGAACAACTCCAACTGGATTTACCCACTTCAAGATGCTAAATGGCTGGAGATAAGTGGAAATGATATTGTTCTCCTTGGTCGGGAAGTGGGAAAGTGATGTGACATCCATTAGTTGGAGATGAATGGAATCCTTGCTGCTTCCATTAGTTGGAGGTAAGTGACAGGGCATATGTGCAAGCAAATTTTAATGGGAAGATAGGACTGAGAAATTTTTAAAAGCAGACAGAAGGCAACTAAGAAGGCTATTAGAAAGGAAAAGATATATTTTGAAAAGAGGTTAGCAAATAATATCAAAAAGTATAATAAAAGTTTTTTTAAAGTATATTAAGAGTAAATAAGAGGAAAGAGTAGATATAGGACCAATAGTAAAATTACGCTGGAGAAATTATAGTAGGAGACAAGGAGATGGGAGAAGAATTGAATGAACATTTTGCATTAGTCTTCACCAAGGGAGTCAGGGAGAGAGGCTAGTGCAGTCACAATCACAAGTAAGAAAATGATTTGGAAGTTGAAAGGTCTAAGAGTAGATAAGTCTCCTGGTCCAGATGGAATACAAACTTGGATTCTGAAAGAAGTAGTTATAGAGATTGTGAAGACACTTGTAACAATCTTCGAAGGATCAGTGGATTCTGGCATGGTTCCAGAGGACTGGAAAATTGCAAAGGTCACTCCTCTATTTTAAAAGGGAGGGAGGCAGCAGAAAGGAAATTATAGATCTGTTAGCCTAACATCAATGGTTGGGAAGTTGTTAGAGTTGATTGTCAAAGATGAGGTTATGGAGTACCTGTCTTGACATGACAAGGTAGGCCAAAGTCAGCATGGTTCCTTGAAGGAAAATCTTGGCTGACAAACCTACTATAATTTTTTGAGGAAACCACAAGTGGGCTAGAAAAGGGATGTTGTACATTTGGAGTTTCAAAAGGCCTTTGACAAGATGCCACACATGGGGTTGCTTCAGAAAATGGACCCTATGGAATTATATGGGCAGAGCATTGGCTGATTGGCAGGAGAGCGAGAGTAAAGGTTAACCTATTCTGGTTGGCTACCAGTGGTATTCCACAGGAGTCAGTGTTGGGTCTAGTTTTTTTTAACGTGTGTTAATCATTTAGATTGCAGAATAAATGGCTTTGTGGATAAATTTGCCAGTGATATAATGATAGGTGGAGGGGCAGGCATTGAGAAACTGCCCAGACTCAGTTAAGGACTCTTACTTGTGCAATTTATTGATTTTCTTTTGTTCTCTGTACTGCACAGTCATTTTGTTTACATTCATTGTCTGTTTACAGTTCTTCTATTTGTTTTCATGTTCACGCTGTGTACAGTTTATTTTTTGCACTACCAATTAGTGGTAATTCTGCCATGCCCGCAGGAAAAGGAATCTCAGGGTTGTATGTGATATCATGTATGTAGTCTAACAATGAATCTGAAAAAAATCTGAGATAGATTAGGAAATTGGGCAAAGAACTGGGAAAGGAAATACAATGATTATATTACAGAAGATTAAGTTAATATCTGAGAAGTATAAATTCCCTTTTTTTATATAAGGGGATTTTATTTATAGCTTACTTTATTTTAAAATAAAGTATTTTTCTGTCTCAGGTTTTATTGTTTTTTTTTACTCTCCCATTAATGGGAGATTATTCTTTTTCTTTTCAATATTATCAAGAAGTGTCAATGGTTAAATCAATTCAATCTTAGATTTAATGTTTTGGTTAAGATTAAGTTAACTAATGATTTATAGGTGTGTTTTCAATTTAAAATTTATGTAGTTATGTATATGATATGTCCGAGGTCATTCATTAGATTGTTATGTACAGGTTTTTTTTAAACTCAGTAAAATATCTTACATAGAAAAGAAATACAATGTTGGAAAGTTTATGAACATGTTCTTTGGTAGAAGGAGGGCAGACTATTATTTGGATGGGGAGAAAATTTAAAATTTTGAACTGCAAAGGTACTTGAGGGTCTTCAAGCAGAAAAGTTAACCAGCTTGAGTCGGTGGCGAAGAAGAAAAAAGCAATGTTGGCATTCATTATAGAGGAAGAGATTGACAGAGCAGGGATATGATGTTGAGGCTTTATAAGGCACTGGTGAACCCTCACTTGGAGTGCAGGGTACTGTTTTGGGCTCCTTATTTAAGGAAGGATGTGTTGGAGAGGGTACAGAGAAGCTACACAAGAATGATTCCTGAGATGAAGCGATTAGGATATGAGGAGCATTAGATGGCTCCCTGGAGTTCAGAAGAATGAGGGGAGACCTCATTAGAAGCATTTTGAAAGACCTGGACAGAGTAGACGTGTCAAAGTTGTTTCCCATGGTATTATCAGTCAAGGACAAGAGGGCACAACTTCAGGACTGAAGGGAGCCCACTTAAAATAGAGATGCAGAGGAATATCTTTAGCCCAAGACTGATGAACCTGTGGAATTTGCTGCCACAGGCAGCTGTGGAAGCAAGGTCATTGTGTGTGTTATAGGTTTCTGAATAGTCAGGGTATTGAAGGTTATGGAGAGAAGGCAGGGGAACGGGGCTGAGTGGAATGGTGGAGCAGACTTGATGGACTGAGTGGCCTAATTCCACTACTATATATTTTTTATGGTCTTCCATTGGTTGAAGATGAGTGGAAGTGATGCTCCTTCTTTTGGATGGAGGTTAAAGGAAGTGATGCTGCTCCTGTTGGCAGGAGATGAGTGGAGGTGAAGCCAGTCTTGGAGAAAGTGCAGAGAAGAGAGTAACGCTGGAAGAGGTTGATTGTTGCTGGATAGGTGGATATATCTTGGCTTCCAACACCCATGAAGTGCTCTGGGAAAAGAAGGAATAATAAGCCTTCAATCCCATGTTTACAAATTTGCTAAACGATGCAACAATTACATTTGACATTGAACCCCTTTTCCATTTTCCCTTTCTTCCATCATGCTTTCTATCATAAATCAAAGCTTATTACCTTCCTTCAAACCTGACATATTACCAGGGCAATCATTGGATACATCGTTTGGCTTTGCTTTCATGTTTCACTCCTGCTGCAAGGATTCCCAACTCCCTGCCTCTTGTCCAGAGAGCTATCTTTGCATAGAAATGTGTCAAGTGGCTTTTCTAATAACATGATTTTAATCATTTCAATTTCATATTCAATTCATTAATTCAAGAATAGAAAGCCAAAGGCAAAATCTATCAAAGTCAAGCGGGAATAAGATAGTTAAACATTTCCTGAAATTTATGTGTTTTTACTTGAGCCATAGACATGTATTATGGTTCAATGATGCCTCAGGGCAAAACAATGAACACAACCAAACTTATAACATTGTGTAATGATGGGTGATAGAAACATTGAAGACACATGGAGATGGACAACTACTACTGCACCAAGTATTTTCCATATTTAAATCCAACTTATTATTCTGTAAAATGTTATATTAAAGTCTAAATGTAATGTTTAAGAGCTGTAGATGAATAGAAACATAATATTATCTTTAGGCAGATAACATATTAGTGTTATTACTCCTTCAGAAAAATTGTATTTAATTGAATATGCTTCAATTTTATCTGATACTGTTAGTTTATCATTTTGAATGGCTCTCACCTCCACCCCATCATCATAACACATTTGGCATGCTCAGACTGTAAACTCAAAATGCTGTTAGCAAACTTAATTTGAGTTTAAGAAATCCAGACTGCAGAAATGTATTGTTGATGATACCATATACAATGGACAGGCATTAATGCTGTTACAGCGCCAGTGATCAGGTCTGGGGTTCGAATCTCGTGCTGTCTGTAAGGATTTTGAACATTCTCATCCATCTGTGTGGATTTTCCCTGGAGCCTCTGGCTTCCTCCCATCATTCAAAATGTACCGGGGTGTAGGGTGATTTGGCAGCACGGGCTCATGGGTTGAAATGGCTGTTACTGTGCTGTATGTCTAAAAAAATGTAATTACATTTTTAAAAATATTTCTTTGTTAACTTATTGCAAGAGCTAGCATATTTATTTTAAATAGTCTTCAGTGGCAGTTCTTTTAGCTTGAGAATAATTTGCTTGAAGTAAGAACACACAAAGCTGGAGAAACTCAGCAGGTCAAGCAATGTCCTTTGTTTAGCGAAGGTAAAAATACATAACTGATGTTTCAGGCTTAAGCCCTTCATCAAGGTATGGAAAATGTTGGCAGGCATCTGAACAAAAGAGTAGGAGGGAAAGGCATGGTCACAAAGGGACCAAGTGGGATTCTCTGCCAAGGAACTTGGTACTCTTGACAACATATTTCTTCCTTCTAAAACTGTCCTGGTGGCAACGAAGGTTTACCTTTAAGAAGCAAAAGATGTTTCGGGGTAGGTGCTTCAGGATCATTTGGATTTGTTGAAGTCTTAGTGATTGGACGACTGTTGAGGATTGCTTCAACCCTCCTCATTAAGGTTTTGGCTATCCAAGATTGAATTAAGAACTTTTCGTACTGATCTTACTAATCTTTTCCATACACCTCCATGGTGTGAGCCAGTAGGGGGACTGAAGATCCAATTAATTTATTTCTGAAGTAGTATAAATTTGAGTTTGATTCGTTTAAAATTGCATCTCTTAATTCGCACTGAGCTCCCACATAATTAGTGCCATTGTCAGATCATAGTTCCTTCACTTCTCCACATTTGACAATAAAATGGCAGGAAGGATGTTGATGAAAGAGTCTGCATCAAGTCATGATGCCACTTCGATGTGAATTGATCTTATGGCTAAATGTGAAAATGAAACTATATTGCCACAACACTCCTTGCACATTTCACTTCAAAAGGTCCAAAATAATCAACTCCAACATATGTGAATGGGGGTTCATCTGGAGAGACTCTGTGCAGAGGCAAATGTGCCATCAGTTGTCATCCAGAAGGAGTATTTACATGCCGACAAACAACACATTTTGTTACAATCTAATGCATCGCAAATCTAATATTTTTCTTGTAATTGGGATAAAGTATGGTTACAACCACCATGACCTATCACTTTGTGAATGTGTTGAAGAATTAGCCCTGAAATATGAAAATCTTTGGCCAATATGACATATCATATTGGACATGCATTTGGTGTAGTCTGAATGAAAGAAAGAATCTTTCTTGAATCTTCTCTTTCAACTCAGTGTATATTGCTTGATAACACTTGATAACACTTCCACTATCATTTTTTCCCCTTCCCCCAAAGATAATCCAATGCAATATTACAGATTTTGACACTGATTCCAAGAGCTGCTGGCCTTCCTTTGAAGATTCTTGGTCGCCCCTGATGCACACAGGAAAGTCATTCTTGAACTGCTGCTTCCACAGCTTATCAAGCTTCGCAATCGATATTTTGTTGACACTTAAAGCCAATTGATTTTGAACCTCTTTTCTTTCTCCTAATGGTCCATTAATCATCCACCTAAGCATAGTTTTGACAGAGTAAGGAACTACTATAACTAGTAGTTCCAGAGCCTTTGATACATCTGAACCAATCAGAGTTGATATCACTAAACAAATATTTTTCAAATACATCCACGGTTGAATGTCGTTTTGATGTGGGATGTTTCCTTCATGCACAGGCATATTCTTCTGAGTGTGGACGTCTAGATTTTCACAAAAATTATCACTATCCAGTCTAGTGATCTCTAGGTTTCAGTGTGTTTAACTTGACATATATTTCTCAATAGAATGTTTCTTCCTTGAAAGTTAAGCTTATTCATTAGTCCCACAGTGCAAAATGACACAGTGCTTCCTGAGTCAAAAGTTTGCAGTTCTTTTTCGCTGGCCCCAATAAGACCATTTGTCAATACTGAGGGTTCAGCACTGTTTTCAATTGCTTCTTTTCTTGACATTTGTTCTTTCTCTGTATTTTTCTTTTCCTTGAGGATATGTAATATCCTAGGATGTTTTTGACAACATATGTTGCAGCTGAGTTCCTTTTTTCAGTTTTTGTAGATGTTTTTACACCGACAGCCAAAACATACTTCATTTTCCTTCAACAAAACCGTTTTTTTTCACTCTGCGTCTTTTCCATTTGTGCATACTTTTACCAAATCGTGTTTATCATTACAGAACAAACATTTCTTCACAACAGGCAAACTTTCATTTTTCTTAATTTCTTTATCCACCACTGTTAGAGAGGTGGCAAATGTACTTTTCCTTAATTTTGGTTGAAGATATGATTTGGACTTCTCAATTTCTTTACTCACTGTTTGAGTACCTTTGATAATTCCATACACTGGATTTGTGACAATGTCCATTTGCCCTTCAATGAACTCCAACAAATCCTTAGAAGTAGCTGTCACATTTTTTCTTTTCTGGTATTAAAT
The DNA here is from genome assembly GCF_036971445.1 of Narcine bancroftii. Lineage (NCBI taxonomy): Eukaryota > Metazoa > Chordata > Chondrichthyes > Torpediniformes > Narcinidae > Narcine > Narcine bancroftii. The sequence continues at coordinate 59,579,530 of NC_091482.1, read as the reverse complement.
AACTTGACTTCTCCATAGTTCTCTCACCTAGAAGGGTAATTCATTTACAATGGTTACCATATTATTAGGTATGACAAGCTCTCTCTCGAAGATGACCAATCTCTGTCATGACAGAAAGAGGGCATAAGCTTGTAAACCCTTGGTGTCATCTGGTCTTATTAATGACCATGAAAGAGCCTTCTGCACACAAGCTGTAGAAATTGTATACTTATGATGGTACAGATTCCATCACCAATGTGTATATGTACAGATGGTAGTGTAGGATGACTGTGATTGGCTGAGAGCGTAGCCACACCTACTGGCAGGTCTTAAAGGATTGCTCCTAGCCAGAGCAGGTCATTCTGGACTGGTCGACCTACTTGTGATATGCTCCAGTCTTTTAGTTAATAAAAGCCTTGGTTTGGATCAACAAGTCTTTGGTTCTTTCGACATGCACTACAGTCACTAAAATGCTTCTCCAGTTACAAATTAGGCGGTTTAAATCCTGCATTAGGAGCCACATGTTGGCAACTCTACAAGATCTTGTGGTGGTCCTCTTGCGAACTTGTGCAAATAATATAAACAGTCCTCTGTGTTTTGACACTTAATTTCAATACTGCGTTCAAAGCTTTTCATAAATGATTGGAATTCAAGGGGTCACCTCAAAAATTGGAATCTCTCTCTCTTGGGCAGAGAGGAGAGAGTCTGTAACTGCATTAAATGATGTAGCTATCTCGCCTTGTTGTGCCGGGACGTACAATACTTTGTTCACCCTGATTTCTGATACTTGCTGGGAGTGCCTGTAATGACCCTTCATAAGATTGTATTTGGTTCACATCTCTGTCCAATGGAGTAATCTTGGGACCTTTCCTTAACCTGATTTGTTTGGGATCTTTTAATCGCGGCACTGGTTCATCTCTGTGTCTAGACTTGTCCATTTCAGGACCAGGCACTTTTTGTGGTTGCAGCACTGGCTCAGCATTGGTATTCAATATTTTCTTTTTCATCCTAAAAGTGTGATGGTTTTAATAATTTACTTTGAGCACCAGATACTGGTGGCTCCAACCTGACCTTTTTAACAGCAATTTCTGTGTCCAGATCCAGCAGTTCCTGTCACCTTTTTAAATGCTCCTCGTGCAGCTCAAAGGCACACCTCTCTTGAAGCAATTGCTGTTCCTTTTGCTTCTTTCACTGCCTCTTCTGCTCTTCTATGTTGTATTTAAATTGAAGCCTTGCTTTTTTCACTTCAAGAGCCTGCTGTGTCTGCTTGAATCTTTAACGTATAGATTTAGTACCTGGATCTCTGGACCCTGATCTAGAACTCCTCTTGCTTTCAGGATTTGACACACTATCATTAGGTCTTATTAGGTCTGGTACATCAGATGTTGCCTTAATTTCTGACCCTGTCTCCATTTTGGGCTGCCCATCCTCCTCACCACCATCTTGTGGCACAGCTACAGCCACTCCCTTGTGGCTGATCTTAGTTTCTATTAATAATTTTATGGGATCGATATCCCCAGCAACTGTAACCTTCTCTTTATCTTTATCCTCACTCAGTCTTGCTTGAAGAGTCGCTTTGTTTCCACTTGTCTCTAATTGCTGACTTTCCTTTCTCTTCATCTTCTTAACACATAGCAGCTTCTGCGGCAGTGCCATCTTATCCATTCAGTCGATTGTCACACTCAGGCATCAAACATGCACAACAATGACTCCAAAACCAAAACAGTCCTCATAGGATAAGCGGCAGTTTCTCCAAACTGTGTTCTAATTTGCAATAAACACACAGAAGGAACCTTTAATAAGGCTTACCGCTTCTTCAATGGTCTTGGTGCTGTTGATGTTTGTGGTTCCTTCTTCGATAAGCTCTAAACAGAGCCCAATCAATCCCATCTGAATTCCAAATCCAATTTCCAACTTTTTATATCTTCTATTCCATCTTCTATTGACTAACGAGACCATAGTCTTTTAATTGACTAAATGTCAATATTTCAATTTTATTGAACGAGTCAATAATCCAAATTTTATTGACTAAAATATTGTGACTATCTTTCTTTATAATCGCTTTGAAAGAATTAAGTGCCTTTGTTTATGACTCTTTCAAGAAAATGTCCGTACTCAAGTTGCGTTGAGTTTTTCATAGTTTATTAAAACCTTATGTCTGAGTAACTACATTACTCTACTTCCTTTTATGAATAGAACTATGATAAAACAATTAAAACGATACTTAAACAATGATTATAACAGTCAAGAAAATTATTTGGACCTTCTCCATTCTTTCTCACAAAAGAAAGGAAAGTTTAAAGCTGATTGTTTATCTTAAAAATGCAACCTTGAAGCAGGCTGTTACTAGGAGACACTCATGGCGAATGCATAAGAAGTATCTGCCAACTTCTTGCAGAATATGCTTGCAACTCATTTTAACCCTTACAACTGTGGTGTTATCAGCAAATTTGAAGATGGAGTCCAAACTGCATTTGACAGTAGAGTCGTGAGTGTAGAGAGGGGATAATCGAGCACTTGGTACACATCCTTGACAACTGATGGTGATTAGTGTGATCATGAGGAGATGTTGCCACCTTGCCACCCATCTTCACTGATTGCATTCTTCTTGGCAGGAAGTGAAGGATCCAGTTGCAATTATCATTGAGTGATGATCTTATCAAGTGGAGCCAGGTTCATGGGGATATTTGTCTTTCAGATGTTTAATGAAAAGCCTTTATCTATAGTACTTCAGTGAACAAGTCTACAGAGATTTGAGAACTGCCCTCTGAGTATGCACACACACAAGCACCATCTGCAGATTGTTCAGTGACTAAGGTTGGAATGTACTTAGTTCTGAAGTGCAGTCAATGAAGGTGAACAGACTCCCATTCATCTTGTAGATTACATCCAATCCAATGGGGAGCTTGTTAGAAGTGATATGTGGCAACAGAGATGAAGTGTTGGAGCAATGACTCCAGTATGCATAGGATCATTGCTGGCATCTAGTGAAGGAGGAGAGGTGGAAGGGAGATAAATGTCTCAAGGCAATTAAATCTGAGGTGATTTTTTTTCCACCATCGTTTTGACAGAGTCAAAGGTTTTGGGGAGCTGAAAATGGCTCTGTACTACATTTTACTCATGTTATAACTCTTGATTGACAGAATATACATTGGAACTCAGGACCAATTAGGATCTTTGGCTACTACGAGGAGACAGTTTAGGAAGATCCTTGTGATGACGTTTGCTGTGGCAGCAGCCAAGAAATTTGAAGCGTCATCCCTTTTTAAGATGAATTAAATATGAACTTTAATGTGTGATGGGCAATATTGCTAATGGTCATTCTAGATTTAGACTTAGACTTCTGTTGCCTTTCAATTGTGTCACCAGTCCTATAATACAATATCAAAATCCTCATTATAACTTTTTGAGTGATAAATGGCTCCCCTCTGAGATCATTACTTCCCTCCCTAAACATTCTTGGCTCACCTCCTTGACTTATTTTAAGACACAATTAAAAATTAAAAAAAAAAATCTTTAACTAATCCTCTGGTCACCTGCCCTAAGCTGCCTTTGATCTCATACCGATTTTTGACTGATAACACCCATGTGAAGTACTTTAGGATGTTTTATGTATTGCAGAAAAGCAGTGGTTTTCAAACTTTTTTTCCCACTCACGTACCACCTTAAGTAATCCTTATGCTATTGGTGCTCTGTGGTGAGAAAGGGATTACTTAAGGTGGTACGTGAGTGGGAAGGGAAGGTTGAGAATCACTGCTCTAGACTCAATTGTTACTGAAATATTTTGCTTGAGAAAAATTGTCATTGGCCCATTTCCTTTGGAGTTATGAAACCCTGCACATAACAAGTCAATTAAGTATGACTAAAACAGTTGTTTTCAAACTTTTCCTTTCCACTCACATACCACCTTAAGTAATCCCTTACTAATCATAGAGTACTCTTAGCATCGAGATTACTTAAGGTGATATGTGAATGGAAAAAAAAGTTTGAAAGGCACTGCATTATAGAACGTCATATAAATTTATGCTAATTTGTTGGCAATGGAAAATAAAATATTATGATTAATTAGCACTAATTACACTATAAAAGTTGCAACCTCTCAATTGGTGTGTTGTTATTCCACTAGAAATGGAATCATAGAACACTGCAACATAGAAACAGACCCTTTGGCCTATGTCTGTGCTGCACTATTTATTCCACTTAACCCCATCAACCTGCTCCTGAATCATAACCCTCCATACTCCTCTCATCCAGGTATATACCCAATCTTCTCTTAAATGTAAAAATTGAACCTGCATCCACTTCTTCCTCTGGCAGCTTATCCCACACTCTCACCATCCTCTGAATGAAGATGTTTCCCCTAATGTTCCCCTTAAACACTTCACTTTTCACACTTAATCCATGCCTTCGAGTTCAATGGAAAAAGCCTATTTGTGGCTTTACCCTATCTATACCTCTCATAATTTTGTATACCTCGAACAAATTGGGGTGGCATGGTTAACGTAGCAGTTAGCGCAATGGTGTTTCATCACCAGTAAACAAATCTGCCTCAGTCTGTAAGGAGTTTGTGTGTTCTCCCCATGCCTGCATCAGTTTTATCTGGTTCAAAATGTACCAGGTTTGTAGGTTAATTGGGCAGCTTGGGCCTGTTGCCTTGCTGTACAGTATGTCTAAATTTATATAAAGTATCTCCCTTAATTCTCCCATTCTCCAGACAATGCTGAGGAAATGTTATGGAAGTAAGTATGGAATGTCCCAATAGATGTCCCAGGATGACATCACATTGCAAAAGCTTACGAGGGAAAATGTTAAGCAGAGAACAAGGGTATTCACTATCTGACTAATACCTGGAGCTGGAGCTCTAATGTGCTCTAACCATGATCATTAATATTGTACTCACTGCAGCTTACAACTGGCTGGTGGATAGGTGGAGATTTGTAATCAGAATTTAGCACAAGATCATCAGGAAAATTGTCATGTTTGTCAGTCTTTTGGAGCAATTCCAAGAAGAAATCATTATTTGTAATATGGAGATGTCTACCAGAAAGTCAGAAACTGTTCTTTGTTTCCTGTGTCAGAAGCAATTTCTAAATAAGGGTGAAAGCTCTGTTTTGCAATTGTGTACAACATATTCAGATTCATTCTTTTAAAATTTGTCTTCAATACAACATGAACTTTATAAGCATTTTATTTGCGTGGCTAAACCTTTAACTCTTAACTATTGTAATAACCGTATTTGATGACATATAGGATCCCTCCTTTTTTTCCTCAAAAACCACCCCAGGTCCCAGATGCGAAGGTGGCATTTTGTTGCTGCCATTTTGCAAGATGGCGACAGGAGGAAAGCACTCAAACTACTCACCCATGCTTTGAGGTGTTTCTGCTGCCACCGCCAAATTGCCCTGGTAAGAAGACTCACTCTCTCCCTCCTTCCCATCCACCAGCTCTCTCTCCCTTTCACTCCCTTCCTCTCATTGCTCGCTGTCTCCCTCCCGTCGCTTGGTGTCTCCCTCCCATCGCTAGCTATCTCCCTCCTGTCACTTGCTGTCTCGCATAGTGCTTTGAGGAGAGCACTGAGCCTCAATGATCAGGCTTTGTTCAACAAGCACAGCTCCCCAAACATATTGAATGAGGTGGAGTTGCGCTTGCTCACTACCACCTGCTCCCGCGCCTCATTAAATTTGCTCAGGGAGTCCTTCGCTCACTCCCTCCCTCCTGTCACTCACTGCCTCCCACAGTGTTTTGAGGAGAGCGCTGGGCCTCAATGATCAGACGTTGTTTGATGAGTGTAGCTCCCCAAACATATTGAATGAAGTGCGGAGTGCTGCTCACTCTCTACCACTCGGCCCCGTGCCTCATTCAGTTTGCTCAGGGGTCCCATCGCTCCCTCCCTTCTGTCACTCGCTGTCTCTCACAGTGGTTTGGAGAGCTGGGCCTCGATGATCAGAACAAAGTCTGATCATTAAGGCACAGTGCTCCCTTCAAAGGACTATGGGAGAGCGCGATTGACGGGAGGGAGCGGGGAGGTGGGGAGGGGTCCTATATACCAGTGGGTCTTATATCCTGTCAGGCACATTCCTATGTGCAAAGGGAACTGCACCAGCCAAGACTCTAAGGAAATGAAGAGGGTTGTTGTCCTGGGTAAACTTGTACCTCTCACTTTTTTCGTTTTAGATTGGTCACAGTGTTTGAGCTACTGAAAGAAAACAGACACACACACGCCGAGAGCACTTCAGTTTATACAAATCTTTATTACAAAATCTAAAGCTGATTTCAAACTACAATACGCAATTATACTTATCAACGCCTGGAATGGTCCCAACTGCCGAAGCAAGGCAACGACTGCACACTTGCAGTAGGTTGCCGGGGCGCCGGTAGCAGCTTCTCCACCTCCCCGGACCGGGACGTTGGTTGGACTCTAGAAGTTCTTCTTCTTGCTGAGAGATGTTGCCACCCCTCAGGGAGTCTCAAACTTCAGCAGCGAGACCATGGCTTATATTACCCAAAAACTGCTTACCCAAGCACCTATTCCCAGCACAAAATAAAAGATAACCGAGCAGCCTAGGCTTCTATCAAATACCACAACTTTCTAGCATATCACTTCGAATACAATGATCTACTTAGATGCGAGGTGTCGCTTGACAGTCTGCGACCAACAAATTCCCATCAATCTCAAACAGCAACTGGCTAACAAGCAGGAAGATTAAACGTTCTTGGTACCAGATGTCTTTTTGTCAGATAACTGCATCTCTGGGCCTCATGGTGGAATTTAGCTTATGTCTGTTGATTCTTACATTATTCTCAAAGTAGGTTACTAATACTCAGCCTTACTAATACTCAGCCTTGCATAAGCAATACATGGCTTTAATCTTCCATTACAGTTGTGAATGTGATACACACCATCACACACATGACCCTCCTCTCCATCAACTCTGTATATCCTCTGCTACTTTGGAAAAGCCATCAACACATTGAAATAATCATCCCACCCCAGCCACACTCTTCACACCCTCCCACTGGGAAGAATGTTTGGGAGGATGAGATCATACACCACCCAGTTCAAGATCATTTTTTCCTGCTATTTTCAGACTTCTGAATGAACCTCAGAACAGTAAAACAATGTTGTTTTTTCTCTGCACCTTCTGACCTCTCTCTATAACTCTTCAATTCTGTACTGCGCCTTACTTGTTTACTAAGTTTGAGATATCAGGCTGGAGGACTTTCAAAACAAACTCTATCCCTGCATCTTAGTAAATGTGACAATAAAGTTGAATTTGAGGTGAAACACAAAAGTCTGCAGATGCTGGGATTGTAGTTAAAAACTCAGAAATGCTGGAGGAACTCAGCATCCATAGGAGGTAAAGATATATAACCGATGTTTCGGGCCTGAGCCCTTCTTCAACCTTCAGAGTTGAATGTGAACCCAGTGGAGGAACTGGGATTTAATCTTGTAACAGGGCTCTAAAGGGGAAGGATTAATACAGGAAGGTGGGGTTTTAGCTGTCATTGCCTCCATTCAGCTTCTAGATTTCTCAAGACCCATCTCCAGCAAATTAATGTCCTTCTGGAGCAGGTGGCTGCTAACTTTGTGTTCCTCTGATAAAATCTACTTCCCAAGATGGCGAAGGCTCGGATAAAAGCAGAGCAGAAGTGCCAGATAAGCTGGATCCCAGTAAAAGTCATCCCCTCCTTCCCCCACTCATCCTGCAGCAGGGAGGGAGTTAGAGAAGAAATATAAATACTTTAAGAAGTCTTTACATGAAGCTCTATGCATTGAATCAATAATAGAAAAGAGTGATTGTGGTTTATATCCCTATTTCCCCATTTTCAATCTTGCATTAAAAATAATTTGATGCAGCAAATTAATCAATACCTTACAGTAGTTATCCCCAGGAACTTATTTCTTGACTGTCTTTTGCTTCCCTTTTGCAGGCTCATCTGTCTGCATTCAGCACACTGCTTATGCCTTCTTTTACATTTACATTTTCAAATATGCTGACCCCAAACTAGCTCATTTTCACTGGGTGTACAATACCTCCGCATGTCCACTCTTGTTGAAGATGGCTTGAAGACCTTCTGCATATTTTTGTAGAAGGGAGACCCAACCAGATCCCCCTTTATTATCATCCTCCTGACCCGGTGAATGACATCTCCTTTGCCTCCAGTCCATTTACATAAAAGACCATTGGCTTGAAATGGAAACTATGATTCCCTCTTCCCTAAAAACTGATCAGCAAACTCCAAGACCTGGGACTCAACTCCCTACTGTGTAATTTAATCCTGGAGTTCCTCACCTCTGGACCACAATCAGAGAGGATTAGTCAGAATATTTCCTCCACCATCTCCATCAGTACTGGAGCACCACAGGGCTGTATTCTTAGCCCCCTGCTCTATTCACTTGACATATATGACTGTGTGGCTTGGGACAACAATAACACCATCTACAAAATTTGCTGGTGATCCCACGTTAGTGGGTTGTATTTAAAAAAAAAAGGTGATGAGTCAGTATTCACGAGGGAGACTGAAAACTTGGCTGAATGGTGCACCGACAACAATCTTGCACTCACTGTCACCAAAACTAAGGATATGACTGTTGATTTCAGGAAGAGAAAACAAGGGGTATATGATCCATTGTTCACTGGGGGATCAGAGGTGGAGAGAGTGAGCAAATTTAAGTTCTTGGGAGTCACCATCTCAGAGGATCTTGGATCCAACACAATAATGACATCATGAAGATGGCACATCAGTGCCTCTACTTCCACAGGAGTTTGAGGAGGTTTAGTATGGCAAATTTCTACAGATGCATGGCGGAAAGTGTGCTGACCGGCTACTTCACAGTCTGGTATGGGGACAGCAATACCTCTGAGCGTAACGTCTCCAAAAGGTAGTGGACGCAGCCCAGGACATCACAGGCATAACCCTCTCCACCATCGAGAACATATGAAAGGAACACTGCTGTTGGACAGCAGCAGCAATCATTAAGGATCCATACCACACAGCACATGCTCTGTTCTCACATCAGGAAAGAGGTATTGATGCCACAAGACTCATACCAGCATTCTCCCCATAACCTTTGATGCCCTTGTAGTCAAGAACCTATCAATCTCTGTCTTAAATAGACCCAATGATCGTATGGACAACATATTTCACAGATTTACCATCCTCTGTCTAAAGAAATTCCTCCACATCTCTGTTCCAAGTAGATGCCCTTCATTTCTGAAGTTGGGCCCTCTTCACCAAGGCTCTCCCACCATGGGAAACAACCGTTCTACTCTGTACATGCCTTTCAACATTTGAAATGCTTCAATGAGATACCCCCTCATTCTTTTAAATTCCAATGAATACAGCCTAAGAGCTGTCAAATGCTAACACCTGTGCTAAATATGCCACATAGTGATTGCTGAACTTTGTAAATTTCACCATATTCAGGCTTCAGTGGAACCAAATTTAGGCTATAAATTGCAGTGTGCAGTCACCCTTAGTCCAGATTTCTACCTCAGGTCTCTTAAAGCTTACAGATAAGACATGAATAGCATTGGATGAATCAGCAAAAAGAGAGAATAAAGTGACTATAATACATAACATTGTTGTACAAGTAGGCAAAGGATTTATGCAAATGGATCAACGCTTTGTCACTAGAACAACTAATAGCAGTAAAGACAGAAAATGCTGCAGGTACTCAGTAGGTCAGGAAGCATTTGTAGAAAGAGAATCAAATGCAGTTTCAGGTTAAAGGCCTTTCATCAGGCTCAATTGACCTTGTTTTCCTTTCCACAGATGCTGCGTGATTTGCTGATTATCACCAACTTTTTCAGTTTTTATTTTAGATTTTGATATCTGCAATTTCTTGATTTTCAGCCATTGGGATTAATCATCTATTTGAAGAAAATTAATTTGATACATCTTCTGGAATATGATACATCTTCTGGAAATCAAATTAATTTGATACATCTTCTGGAATATGATACATCTGGAAATCAAATTAATATGATACATCTTCTGGAATATGATACATCTGGAAATCAAATTAATATGATACATCTTCTGGAAATCAAATTAATTTGATACATCTTCTAGAATATGATACATCTTCTGGAAATCATTAATTTGATACATCTTCTGGAAATCAAATTAATTTGATACATCTTCTGGAAATCAATGCCATTTTCCCAATAACTTAACAAACATCTGTAAAGCTCAAACCAAAGCCACACTTCCTAATTGCAAACAGCTGTGATTCACAATGATCTTTGCCCCAACAGGTGGTTACACAAATGAATGAACAGTTTTGTTTTTTGATAGCTGTATGGTAATAAGTACAATCATGACATTGTTTATGCTCTGCACCTGGATCCTTAAAATTGCAAAATTTCTACGAAGGATAAAGTTTGTGAGTTTGTTTTCTAGAGACTTATTTTGCTGCCTACTTCAATTTGTCAGAGATGGTCCAGCCTGACACACTACAAATCTTAGTCAACAACTTTAACCAGGCCTGTGTTGAGAAAACCCTGCCTAACTGCCATCAGCATGTAACCTGCACACTTGATCATTGCTACACCAAGTAAAGGAAAGCCTACCGTTCTTTACTGAGACACACAGGCATGGCTGTGCTCTTTCTGCCTTTATACAGACAGCATAAAAAGAGAGGCTTCGGATGTCAGGACAACTAGAAGGTGGTCACAGGAGGCTGAAGAATGGTTACAGGACTTCCTTGAGTCAGCAGATTCAAGGACTCTGCTGAGAATCTGAACGAGTACACTGAAGCGTCAAATGATTTATCAAAATAGCTGTGGATGAGTGTCCCCCACCAAATCCTTCAGGGTTTTCCTCAATCATAAGCCCTGGATGAATAATGAAATCTGGATCCTGCTGAGAGCCAGGTTAATCCAGCAAGAACAGGTATGACCTGTGGAAAGCTATCTCCCGGGCGAAGTGGAGATTCCAAATGAAAATGGAAACAATGATGGATATCTGACAGCTGTGGCAGGGCCTAAATGCCATAACCTGTTACAGAGAAGAGCCCCTCTGATAATCCCATCTGTCTGTATCTGCCTTTAGGAGAGTGAATCTGAGGAAAGCATCTAGCCCAGATGGAGTACCTGGCCAAGTATTAAAAATCTGTGCTGACCAAATTACCAATGTATTCACGGATATATTCAATATCTCACTCCAGCAGGGCATGGTACCCACCTATTTCAAACAGGCATCAATCATACTGGTGCCCAGGAAGAGTAGTAACCTGTCTTAACAACTATCGTCCATTAGCAATTACATCAACAGTGATGAAGTGTTTTGAAAGGCTGGTGATGAAAATATCAGCTCCTGTCTGAGCAGTAACATGGATACGTTCCAGTTCATCTATCAAAGTAACAGATCTACAGCGGTACCATCTTACTGGCTCTACACGAAGCTTGGGAGCACCTGGGCAGCGAAGATGCAGACATCAGGATGCTCTTTGTTGAATACAGTTTGGCATTTAACACCATCATCCCCTCAGAATTGATCAGTGAACTCCAAGACCTGGGATTCAACACCGCACAGTGTAATTGGATTATGGATCTTCTCACCTCCAGACCACAATCAGTGAAGATTATGAGGATTGGTAAGAACTTCTCCTCCACAATCTCCATCAATTCCAGAGCACCACAGGGCTGTGTTCTTAGCCCCCTGCTCCACTCACATCACACCTACGACTGTGTGGCTCGGTACAACAATAACACCATTTACAATTTTTCTGACAATAATTTGTAGTGGGTTGTATAAAAGAAAGATAAAGATTGAAAACTTGGCTGAATGGTGCACCAACAACAACCTTGCACTCAATGCCACCAAACATAAGGAGCTGATTGTTGACTTCAGTGATCATTGGGGGATCAGAGGTGGATAGGGTGAGGAAATTAAGTTCTTGGGAGTCACTATCTCAGATGATCTTTGCTGGACTCAACACACCAATTGTATTGTGAAGAAAGCTCATCAGTGCCTCATATGACACCAGAAACCCTGGCAAGTTTCTACAGAGGTGTGGTGGAATGTGTGCTGACCAGCTGCATCACAATCTGGTATGGGAACACCAATGCCCCTGAGCATAAACTCCTGCAAAAGATAGTGGACACAGCACAGGACATCACAAGCAAAACCCTCCCCATCATCGAGAACATCTACAAGGAATGCTGCCATCAGAGAGCAGTAGCATCATCCAAGACAATCACCACCCACCCACTCTCACTGCTGCCATCAGGAAAGAGGTCTAGGTGCCACAAGACATGCCCCACCAAGTTCAGGAACAGCTGGTGCCCCTCCACCATCAGACTCCTCAACAACAAACTCAGTCAGAGACTCATTTAAGGGCTCTTACTCGTGCACTTTATTGATTCTCTTTTTCTTCTCATTGTATCAGTTTGTTTACATTTGTATCTGTTTACAGTTCTTTGTTTACATCTTATGCTGTGTACAGTTTATTTTTTGCACTACCAATTAGTGGTAATTCTGCCGTGCCCGCAGGAAAAAGGAATCGCAGGTTGTATGTGATGCCATATATGTACTCTGACAATAAATCTTAAATCAAGGTTAATGGTGTGTGGTCCTCTGAAGCATAGTGGTGGATTAAACAAAAAGCTTTTCTATTTTTAGAATTTATTTCCCCAGAAAATATAGATAAAGATAATTAAAGAGTAAAATCAGTTACAAGTGAATAAGTATTAAGATATTTTCTGATCTGAACGTGAGTTATAAGTGGTGAAGAAAAACTTCAGAAAGCACACAGCATATTGTATAAAACAAAATATTCTCAAAAACAGAAAAGGCTGGAGATATTCAGAAGTAGTGGAGATCTCTGTGGGATTTGTTAAGAGATAATACGTGTCGGCATGGTATGCAGCATTCACGGTATGAAGCATCTAAAGAGTGTGAACTTTAGTGAATAACAGTTTTCAGTGAGATAAGGGCAAAGGGCTAGGTTTATATTTAATGAATTAAATTAATAAAATAAATTTAAACTCAGCCAGGAATGACAGGTCAGGAGATGTGTTGCTGTGTACTACGTAGAAATTGATGTAAATTTAATAAATTACACAATGGTAGCACATTATCCCATCTGCCACACATGTTGATACTGTCAGAACAATTCCCTTGGTTTCAATCTGATTTGGCTGCTGCTTAGACCAACTTATTTCTCTCTTTCTCAGCTCGGATGTGCCTTTTTCATCAGTTCTGCCAGACCTGCTTTGATTTTGAAGCATTTTCCATATTTTGTGTTTTTTAATCCTACAAAGAAATCCAGCCCGCCAAGCAAACCCCAACACCTTAGCACGAACAACTTATTACACAGACCTAGAAGCTGATAACTGTTCTCATTAAACCATTTAAATTCATACTATCACAGACACCAGTGTTAAGACCATAAGACATAGGAGCAGAATTAGGCTATTCAGCACATTGAATGCTCCACCATTTAATCGCGAGCTGATCTATTTTCCCACTCAGCCTCACTGCCCCGCCTTCTCCCCATAACCTTTGATGCTCTGGCTAAATAAGAACCTATCAATCTCTGTCTTAAATACACACAATGACCTCTCCTCTACAACTGCCTGTGGCAACAAATCCCACTAATTTACGACCCTCTGGCTGAAGAAAATCCTAACCATCTCTATTCTAAGCAGACATCCTGAAGTTGTGCTCTCTTATCCTATACTCTCCCACCATGGGTTTCACACATGCTTCTCCCACCTTCTCTCAAACTCAAAACATTCTTTCATCTTTTTCTCTCCCTTACTTTGATAAAGGGCCACAGACCTAATATAGTGACCTGATGGTTTTTCCAACATTTTTTGTTTTTCATGGAAATTATTGTCTTCCTTGTGGATTGTATCTTTACTAAACATCTGTAGCTTGAGAAACTCCAGTTTCGGGTTGATGAGCTCAAGATGCTGAAATAGATCAGCTTGAAAATTAGGTGGAAACTGAAGGGTCGGCACACCCATTAGATGAGGACTGGTTAGTCAAGAGGGTTAGGGGTGTGTGTCTGTGAATGGAGCAGATACTGAGATCCAGTAGTGGTAACATTCTGCTGTTATGGTTAATGTGGGAACCTATAACAAAAAAAAGAGAATCTGCATAAAGATGATAACACTAGACAACAAAGATGTTGCTTCTTGAACTTTTGGGTGTATTTTATGGATTTTGGGCTGCAGATCATGAAAATCATAACGACACCATTTTTTTAGACAATACCTATTTTTGACTTTTCCTGTCATATTTAAAATCTACTAGTACATTGCCCACAATGCAAACTCCTTTGGTCAGTTCATGCTATGGCCAGTGCAGGTGCTATGCAAATGTTGTATTAGGCCTGGGCACGCTTGGAAGGCATTTAAAGACGTTGTTCAGAATTTTCTTGGTTGCTTTGGAGCACCAAACTACATCCAGATGATTGGCAACCTGCTTCAAACCTACAAATCCATGAAATGCAACGTGTCATTGAAAATTCCTTTTCTGTATTCACACTTGGACGTCTTCCTTGCTGATCTTGGTGCAGTCAGTGATGAACACGGTGAACGGTGTTTCATCATGGAAAAGTCATAACAGGGCAACTGGAATCCATCAATGCTGGCCAACTATTAAATAGAAACAAAAATCAGTGGCAAACATTTTTAGGTCAGTTGAACTAATGTAATGTGTCTGTGTAGCGGCGGCTACACCTGCTCCTGCAATAACACATACAACTAGACGGGTTGAGCTCAGTGAGCAGACTAGTTTATTGCAGGCTTCTGGGCTGCACTTATACTCCCAGCTCGGACCTGGCTGAGAACCGTGCTGGAGGGCACTGACGTCATCCGGGCATCATGTGGTCCCCAAGCGCGGGTTTCTGAGCCCCGAGCTGGAAGGAAGGGAAACCCCTGACGGCGCTATTTTGGCCGGCTGCCCCACCACGTGGCTTACAATTGGGGTCAGTTCGCCTGCCTTGTGGTGAGCTGCCACATCTGCATCAATAAAAGTTAATTTAATGTTTTTCCAACTTCCTATGTGATACAACAAATCTGAAATTATCTTGTGTTTAGCTTGAAATTGTCTATCATAATCCTCAATTTGTTTTCAGGAAGCAAAACTTTTGGAAAAAAAATGTTCTCCACTGTAATTTCTGCATAATAAAATGAACTATTTTCAAATGAGCATTAAAATTAGACATACAGCATGGCAACAGGCCATTCCGTCCCATGAGCCTGTGCCACCCAAATACCCCAATTAACCTACAGCCCCCATAAGTTTTGATAGGTGGAGGGGGGGAACCGGAGCACCCAGAGAAAAGTTATGCAGGCACGGGGAGAATGTATGAACTCCTTAGAGACAGCAGCAGATTCAGTTGGTGCTGAAATAGTGTTATGCAAGCCGCTCTGCTAAGTGTGCCAGCATGTGTAAATAAAATTAAAGAATTGAATATGAAGTGCAAAGAATACTGTGGGAGAAATGGTTTTCAATTCATTGGGTACATGTACCAGTACTGGGGGAAAGGAAATGTCATATTCAGATTAACATCACCTGAATGAGTCAGCCAATGTCTTAGCAAGTTTAATAGGGCTGCAAATGATATTTTCAATTAAACAGTAGGGTGAAAGGTTCAGCTGAGGTGACATTTAGAAAGTTCTATTGTCTTCAAGGGAAGCAAATAGAGCAGGGTAGCCAAATGAGTAATAATAACCAAAATCCATATCAGGTTAAATCAAGATTAGTGTCATCTGATTGTACAAGTACAACCCGACAAAACAGCGTTCTCTGGTCCTCGGTGCAAAAATAATCAGACTTACAACCAGACCTAACACTCATCCAGACAAAGAATATATATGCAGGATAATTATTTAATGTATACAAATAAAAAAAATATTGTTTCATCAATATGAGAGTCTCGGATGGTTAGTGCGAGCAGTTCCTTTGGTCGTTCAGCAACCTCACTGCCCAGGCGAAGAAGCTGATTGTCAGCCTGGTGGTGCTGGTTCTGATACTCTACTCTTGTATTTCTTCCCTGACGGGAGCAGCTGAAAGGTGCTATGTGCAGGATGGAAGAGGTCCTCAATAAGTTTGCATGTGTTTTTCAGACAACGATCCTGGTAGATCACCTTGATGGATGCTGGTGGGGGGAGTGGGGGGGGGGAGAGAGTCTCCAGTGATCTTCTCCGCCACTCTTGTGGTCCTGTGGATTGATCTCTGATCTATTTCTCTGCAGCATCTGCACCACACTGTGATGCAGCCAGCCAGGACACTCTCGATAGAGCTCTTTTAGAAGAACGACATAATAGTGGCCAGGAACCATGCCCACTTCTGTCTTCTCAGGAAGTGCAGTCGCTGATGCGCCTTCCTGACAAGTGAGGAGATGTTGAGTGTCCATGATAGGTTACTAGTTAAGTGAACACCAAGGAACTTGGTACTCTCCACTCTCTCTACTACAGAGTTGTTGATATGTTATGGAGGATGGTCGTTCCTGCTCCTTCTGAAGTTCACAATCACCTCCTTTGTCTTGACCACATTGACACTCAGGTTGTTACTCTTGCACCATTTTGCAAGATTTTCTACCACTTCTCTGCAGTGCTACTTGTTGCTGAGGAGGTCAACATCTGTTGTGTCATCTGCAAATTTAATTACACTGTTGGAGTTGGATCTGGCAAGGCAGTCGCATGAACAGGAGTGGGCTGAGCACATAGTCCTGAGATGGACTCGTGCTTAGTCTGACAGTGCTAAGACCATTCAACCATAGATGTATAAAAGTTACGGTGAGAACAAATACTTTATCTGAACGTAATAAGGTTTGAGGATAAACTAAGCAAAAATGGATACAACCAAATGGTCATTATTGATGTGTGGTTGCAAAGTCAACAAGGTTGGGAAATTAGCAAAAACACAAAAATAGAGAAACTCAGCAGACCATGCAGCAACCATAGGAGATAAAGGTGTACAACCAATGTTTTGGGCCTAAACCCTAAGGGTTCCTCCAGTATTTGTATTGTGTTTTCACTACAATCAGACCGTCTGCAGTATTTCATGTTTCATTTCTCAAGGTTGGGAATTAGATATCCATGAAGAGACAGGAAAAGTGGAAAATGAGGATGAAAGCCTTCATCATTAAAGATGGGATAAAGACAGTAGAAGACAGAGAAAATTGAGAGGTGAAATCAATTTAGGTCAAGTAAAGAAACATCAAGGGGCAGAAAACATTGGTGGGAAGTTTTTATGGGCCCCAAACAGTTACAAGGGCAATACAATAATCATGTGAGACTTTAGCTGACAAATAGAATGGGGAAATCAAATGAGTAGTAATAATGTAGAGGTGGAATTTATAGAGTGTATAAAAAATGGTTTACCAGAGCCATATGTTGCGGAATCAATAAGAGAACAGATTATTTTAGATCTTGCTTTATGTACTGAGAAAGGGTAAATTAATAGTCTTGCATTATAGGCCCGTCAGGGAAAATTGACCATAATGTAACAGAATATGAAAAATTACTGAAAGTGATTTAGTTCAATTTACAAACCAAATCACTAAACTATGAGGTGTGAGTGTGTTTTGGTAGAATGGGAAATCCACATTTAAAATGTATGAGAGAAAGCTAGCAATGGCTAACTGAAATAATTTTTACATAGTTCGCAATAAATATCCCTTTAAGGCAAAAACACAACAGGGCCCAGCCGTGGCTGAGTAAAGAAGTTAAAGGTCTTAAATGAAAAGTCTTTTAATGTTGCCAAAAAGACAAGCAAGTCTGAGAAATGGGATTATTTCAGAATTCAACAACTAAGGATCAAGACCAAGGAAAGGAAAAGGAAAAGAAAATGAGAATAGGCTAATGGAAAGTAAACATGGATCATTTATGCTTATATAAACATGCAAGAAGGAAAAGATTATCTGAGCCACCTTATAGATAGACAGGAAAAGTTTTACAGAGAAACCATGGAGAAGTTTAAAAAATATTTTTTGTTAGAAAAATATATGAAATGTCCTGTAAAGAGAGGAGATATAATAAAAGATGAGGTGAAAGAAATCAGCATTTGTTTAAAAACACAGTATTGAAAAAAAATTAATGACCAAGGACATAAATTCTCAGGGTCTATGGACCTGCAGCCAGTGATTTTGAAGGAGGAGGCTATGGGGATAATGGATGTATTGCTTGCCTTCTTCCAAAATACCCTAAATTCTCTAGAATGGGTTGGAAGAAGTGGCTGTACTCAACAATTTTTCAATGGAAGGGGGGTGGAGATCTGTTATCAAAGGTCAAAGGACTGCAGTTGTTGGCAGCCTGAATAAAAACAAAATTGGTGGAAATACTCTATAAACCAGGCAGCATCAGTAGAGAGGAAACTGGAATGAAGCTGCCAGCTGATGACCTTTTATTAGAATACGGACCATTTACCCCGACTTCAATGGTAGGCAATATGCCAATATCTATTGTTTAAAAAAAGTGAAAGGCAAGCATTTAGAAAATAGTAATAGGATAAAATAGTCATCATTGATTTACGAAAGGAAGAACACTTTGGACAAATATATTACAGAGTTTTTGAAGCTGTAGCCAGATAAGGATATATATTGTAGTTTATTTTGGCTGAGAGGCAAAACGTTAGGATATAAAATGAGAATAGGCTAATGGAAAGTAAACATGCAAGAAGGAAAAGATTATCTGAGCCACCTTATAGATAGACAGGAAAAGTTTTACAGGGAAATCATGGAGAAGTTTAAAAAATATTGTGTTTGGGTAATATACTAGCGCAGATTGACGGTTGGTTAACAGACAGTAGGAATAAATGGGTAATTTTCAGGTTGGGAGAGGATGAGGAGTGAAGTGGCTGATCATGAGGATCCCAGAGTTTCACGATCTGCATCAATAATTTGGATGATGGGATCACGTGAGATGCATCCAGGTTTGGTGATGAAGTGAAGCTGTTGGGTTGTGAAGAGGATGCAAACCCATTTCAAAGGCATATGGGTTATTCTTAAGGAATGAGGAAGGGCAAAGCTGATGGAAGATAATATGGAAAGTGGTGAGATTATCTACTTCGATAGATAAAAGAAATACAGAGGTTTTTTTTTAATGACGATGAGAAATTTAAAAGTGTTGGGTTACGTGGACATCATGAGTTAATGTTCATGTAGAGCAGACGTTGAGTAAGACAATTAGCATCTTGGCCTTTGTTGCAAGGAAATTTAAGTACAAATATAATTACATCCTAATGCAGTTATGGAGGGCCCTGGTGAAACAGCGCCTGATGTAATGTGTTCAGTCCAGTTTCCTATCAAAGGAAAAAAAATACAGGCAAGTGGGAATGCAGTATAAGGTTCACTAGATTGATTCATATGATGGGGAATTTATTATTAAGGGAGAGATTACAGACTCATCTATCATCTTTGGAGTTTATAAGTAAGATATGTTATTTTATTAAAATATGCAAAATTGTTTCGAGAATTGACTGGGTAGATGTGGAGACATTGCATCCCCAGATTGGGGTGTCCAGGAATAGGAGATGTAGTCTCAAAATAAACAATCAGCTATTTGAACCTCAATAAGTTAAAATTTCTTCATGCACATGTAATGAATCTTTGTAATTCTTTACCCTGGAGTGCTCCGGAGACTTAGCTGCTGAGTATATTCAGGAAAAGATTGATAGAGGGTTAGATATTAAAGGAATCAAATAATATGGATATGGCACAGAAGAGTGGCTCAGAGGGAAAATAAATTAGCCATAATACTGCAGAATCACAGAGCGGGCACAAGGTTCCAAATGACTTAAATGACAGCTTCTCTTTCCTCTGTTGTTATTTTACGTTTCCAGAATTACAGTATTTTGATATATTCTTAGAACGACTTGAGGCAGAGAGGGAGAGAGTTTCAATTTATTGCAACACCATCTTAATGTGGAAGTAATTGGCAATTTTGTTTTTATTTGCAAACAACAAATTTTACTTGAAAGGAGCAAGCACCAACACTTTAAGTTAATAATAAACATTTACAATTGCCTTAATGCATCATTAGGGGCAGATTTAATGGTTCATCCACAAAAGGAATTTCATTTCACCATTAGTATATGACATAGAGGCTCACTGTGTACCAGTGGTGCCCTATTAGTCTCAGCACATAGTGTCTTTCAGCAACATGTGAAAGATGCGCATTCACGTTTTAGATTTTAAACCTAAATGCTTCAATTGTTCTTGGAGTGGTTGTATTTCCTTCAGTTGAGCTAAGCCTAATGTGAGAAACTTCAGTTGGACACATATTTTCCTAAAGTCTATTAAAATACTGGAATATCAGAATCAGAATCTATTGTCATGAACAAGTCATGAAATTCAGTGTTTTGTGGCAGAGTCGTTGTGCAAATATTCATATTATAACCATCTTATGACATTACTATTAAAAAAATGCATGAAAGGTAAGGCAATGTCTTTGGTTCATTGATTATTCAGGAATCTGATGACAGTGGGGAAGAAGCTGTCCCTGTGCCACTGAGTGCTCGTCTTTAGGCTCAAGTAACTTTTCCCCAATGATAGCAGAGTGAAGAGGGCATGGCCTGAGTGGTGGGGGTGTTTGAGGTTAGAGGCTGCTTTTTTAAGTCACCACCTTATGTAGATGTCCTCGATGGAATGAAGTCTGGTGCCTGTGATGTTGCAGACTGAGTTAACAACACTCTGGAGTTTATTCTTGTCCTGAGAGTTGGTGTCTCCAGACCAGGCAGTGATGCAACCAGCCAAAATGCTCTCCACAGTACACCTATAGAGGTTTCTAAGAGTCTTTGGTGACACACCAAACCGCTTCAGACACCTCACAAAGTATAGCCGCTGGCGAGCCTTCTTTGTGATTGGATCAACGTGGAGGCTCCATGACAGATCCTCAGAGATGTTGACACCTAGGAATTTGAGGTTCTTGACCCTCTCCATTACTGAGCCCTCGATGAGGACTGGGTCGTGTACCCTGACTTCCACCTGAAGTCCACAATCATCTCCTTGGTTTGGCTGATGTTGTGCGCAAGGTTGTTGTCGTTACACCATTCAACAAGCTGATCTATCTTCCTCCTGTACGCTTCCTCGCTGCCATTTGTGATTCTGCTGACAACATACAGCCAAAAGTGTTCAGGAAGAAAAATCTTCATTGTTCACTGTAATCAGCCACACTGGGGTCAATTAAATGTCTTATGTACTGTATAAGTGTGAAAGAAGTAGCAGTGCAGTCTACAAAGCAATGGAAAAAAAATGATATTTTAAAATATTCACTTATTGCTTACCCATGCTCTTGACTTTCCAGTTTCAGGTTCTTCTGTTAACTTCTGTTAATCTCTGATTTGGGAATTGATGTTGGCTCACAGCATAAGATGCAGGTCACTTGCTTGGTCTTCTGCCTCAGTGAGGGTTGTAGGTTTGAATCGTACTTCATAAACCCGAGTGCAAGACTGGCATGTTGATGCTGTACTGAGGGGATGTAGCACTTTTGAAGGCGAGATTAAATAGTGCTTTGAGGCCATGTCTGCCATTTTAGCTGGATGTAGAAGATCCATTGGAACCTGTTTGAATTGTGGAGTGATTTTCATTGGTCTGGTCACTATTCACGTCAAACTTTGTGGAACATTGATATGTACAGATTGCTTATTATCATTCCAATAGAACAATTGTGACAACTTTTCAAATGTACATTGATTTTCCAGTGCTCAGGTTGCACGGAAATAATAAACATGACATAAATGGAAGTATTTAAAAACATTTCTATCCGTCATATTTCCACTAATTTGATTCTTCCTCCTTTAGATGCTCTTTCACACCTCATCCAATTCAACAATCAGTGTTATTTGGGATCCCAGAACATTGCCAAATGCCCAAAGAAGCAGACTTGGGTGCATTCCTCTCTGCCCTTTGAAAAATATTGCCAGAACGTTCCACGGAGAAGAAATTTAGCACAAAGTTGGAATAAATATGCAGTACAACATTTCTTCAAACCTTCTGGAATGTATTGAAACCTATCCAACATGGTTTTTCAGTATCAGAAAACACGAAAGTATGCAGATTTGAAGAGGTAGAGGGCATGTGAGATATCGCGGATGTACATGGGGAAAGATCGTATCCAACATGGTTTGTCTGGTAAGAAATAAAGACAAAAAATATTTTAAGATAATCAATATGAAGATGAATTTTGTTTGTGATTGATAAATGCCAAGGGAAGAGAAACAGATATTTGTTTTAGCCATTGTAGTCACCAATGCAAATGCCTATGTTTAAGAGCCATTGTCATTTTGATTATTGTCAGAAACTGCCCATTTTGTTTTGCAAGTATTAAGCAGGATCTTACATTTTCTACCTTTGAATATTTTGAAAGCAACAAAGTTCTCAGTCCTTTGTCCCTTATCAACAGTTGAAATTTGGAATTTTCCAGAGGATGAGCAGATTTGTGTGGAACATAAACACTGTTTGAGCTGAATGATCTGGCTATTGGCCAGCCAATTGAACCATCTCAAAGTGTCCTCCTTTCTTTGAAATGCAATTACTATTAATTTTGCAAAAGTCTCAATTTTTTACTTGATAGTTTATAACCCACCATTCAGTCTCAAACATCCCAAAGCACTTTACAACCAAAGGAGTGCATGCACATATCATTATTATTGGAATACAGAAAGGGCAGCAGTTAATTTCCACACACTAGGCTATCACGAGATCATCTACTTTTGATATAGACTGAAGAATAAATGTAGTAGAAGCATGGTGCAGCATGGATGTCCACAAGGACCATTAGGTGGCCGTTTGCACTGATCCTACATTAGTCTAATTTTTAGTTCACCCCACATTTTCATCAGTTATCTTTAGATTGTACCATGACCCTACAGCCAATTAACCTACCTATCTTCATGTCTTTGGGAGGAAATTGGTCCCATGACGAACATGCACACTCTATGTAGACATTACCAAAGGACAGGTCTCTGCCACTGTGAGGCAACAACTCTATTAGTTGTGCCACATAACAGAGCAGACAGAGCTTTACCATCTCATTTTAAAAAATGGCTATAGGATAAATGATGAAGTCTTAGAACTGGGACATTTATATAGAAGTTAGGACTTGAGATCATAGCCTTCTAATTTGGAAGCAAGGGTGTAGCCATCTGAGCCACAACTGATAAGGAAGCTGTGAGCAGTATTGAAACAAATCGACAGATTTAAATTTCTGTTTTTCAAACACTGATTGATGTCATTGATGATGTTAATATCAATTAAATATTATATTCCTTATTAGAAATGCTGTATGAGCACACAGTTAATTCATAAATGTGAATAGCTAGCAATATTACTGTTTTGGAAAGAGGTAGAATTTAATCTTTTAGGGACAAAAGAGAGTGTGGTTATTGTTGGACGCTCTCTCGGTAAGATATTTTATAATGATAGATGAAGGATCCACATTCATTAATTTCCTGGATACTTCAGATGGATTAAAACCTATTGAAGCTTTTTATTTATGACTTTTTAAAAATATGTATCTGGTCCTAGAACTGTAGAAATATTAGTGATGACATGCTGGAATAAAATAATCTTCTGGAAGAATTTAGTAAGTCAGTTAGCACTTGTAGATACAGAGCAATGCTTTGGGTTGATGCTTTGGGTCGAGACCCTGCACCAGGATTGAGAATGTAGAGGGAAGAAAGCAGTATGAAGAGTGGTTGTGTGTGAGGGGTTGGTTGTGGAAAGGGTGAGACAGGAGATGGCAGGCAATATTCATGCAATGGTGTTGCTAAGTTTCCTTTAATTAGAGAAGGGCAGATCCAGGTTAAAATTCAGCTTTTTCAACCAGCATCTTCCTATTCTAGTAGAGGTTTCTCTGCTTTGTTTTGCCCTCCCATTTTAATCTGGTAAGTCCTCCTCTTGCCTTCTGCATTGCTCCAGTGAAGGTCCTGATCACTTCCCGAGGTGTCTGAAGCCTCTTTTTAATCACTGACTAGTCATTTCAAATCTATAAAGAGAAAATGCAGAATAGAGTTCAAAACAGAATTCATGTTTACCCCAGTGACCTCTCATCATAAGGAAGGTCATTGACTCTGTTTCTCTGACCAACTGAACATTCCAAAAATGTTCTGGTTTTATTTCAGACTTGTATAATATTTTTCTTTTGGGGTGGTTTCAGGTATCTTGATTCTGATTTCCAGCACTGACAATAATTTCCTTCTGGCAATTTCAAAACTGTTGCAAGTTGCATTTTTTATACAGCAGGAGGTGCTATATTATGGAGCTCAGAGACAGGGAGTCCATGGCAGTCCATGGAGGAGATGGTGTGGGTGGGATGGTAATACTGGTGCCTTGATTGATAACAAAATGCAGTTGCCAATAATTTTCTTCAACAGATATTGTATAAATTTCTTTAAGCAAATCCCTGGTGCCTGATGCTGTAGTCCTAGTTTAGTTGACTGCATTTTCAGTGATTCCCCCTTACCTCGCACCATCACCAAAATTCTAAATAAAATTGAAGTATGTGTTGACATTACGCAAACATAATTGCCTACCTAAGAGATAAAAACAAACCTAGTTTTCCATTAACTCATTCCAGTGAACAAAGGACTTTCTATTCAGATTGTTAAATGAGATTCAATGAATTGTAGCATTGGAATTTTGAGTTGAAAGCTCACTGTTGTGTGTGTGTCCTATGTTCTGTATGTTCAGATTGAGTTGTATTCAATTTGTTTTCCTTTTGCACCTTAACTGAAGATTATTTGATTTCTTAAATTACCACAAAGTTTTGGCATTTTTTAATGCAAATCGTTTCTGACATTGCATGGTAAATGATGATGTGGATAATGTCGCAATCTGTCAGTGAATACTTCAGTATTCCAATAGATGATTTTGTTCAAAAGGAATAAGTTGTGTATTTCTTTCAGAGTGGATCATTCACATAAAGGAGTTCCTTTCATAACAAAAGTAAACTGAGCTATTTTTCATGCTGCCTAAACTGTTTTCAAACATTTGCTGAATTCCTTTCCTTCTATAACTAGCCACAAGTTTTCCAAGCACCTTTCAATATACTGCCTGGAAAATGACCTTCCCTGGAACTAGTTCTGTTGCATATTGGATTACTTTCCTTTTCTAAATAGAACAAGGTGGTTGGCAGATATTCCAGAGAAACATCTGGCCATTCCAGTACTTTAAAATCACTGCAGTTTCTACAGCTGCAGAACTTGTATTGCAGCAGTGTATATTGAGTTTCAGTGTTAATATCGTGAGCTTAGATACACTGACTGAGAGAGACAATGACAGCTGATCCCAGGGGGTTGAAACAGAAGAATCATCTGCAGAGCAATGAAATCTGGTGCGAGCCATTCCCTATTAGAAGTAGATCTCACGTTATTTTCACTGAAGCTTCAAGTGGATAAAATAAAACATGATTTCTACTTGTGGTAAGCACTTTTATTCAACAAACCATTCAGAGCCATTGTGAACAGTCAAAGGGATATGGAACACGTATGGAAAGATTTCTGGAGTTATCTGGGAGAACCTCTCAGTTTTGGTAGCAAATTGGTTAAATTGGTGCTGCCTGGATGCATCACGATCTGGTTCTTTTGGCTTGGCTTCGCGGACGAAGATTTATGGAGGGGGTAAAAAGTCCACGTCAGCTGCAGGCTCGTTTGTGGCTGACCAGTCCGATGTGGGACAGGCAGACACGATTGCAGCGGTTGCAAGGGAAAATTGGTTGGTTGGGGTTGGGTGTTGGGTTTTTCCTCCTTTGCCTTTTGTCAGTGAGGTGGGCTCTGCGGTCTTCTTCAAAGGAGGCTGCTGCCCGCCAAACTGTGAGGCGCCAAGATGCACGGTTTGAGGCGTTATCAGCCCACTGGCGGTGGTCAATGTGGCAGGCACCAAGAGATTTCTTTAGGCAGTCCTTGTACCTTTTCTTTGGTGCACCTCTGTCACGGTGGCCAGTGGAGAGCTCACCATATAATACGATCTTGGGAAGGCGATGGTCCTCCATTCTGGAGACGTGACCCATCCAGCGCAGCTGGATCTTCAGCAGATCTTCACGATCTGGTATGGGGACACTAATACCCCTGAACGGAAAGGTAGTGGGCACAGTCCAAGACATCACAGCCAAAATCCTCCCCACCGTCGAGAACATCTATAGGGAAGAACAGCAGCAACCATCAAGGACCCACACCACCCAGAACATGCTCTGTTCTCGCTGCTGCCATCAGGAAAGAGGTATAGGTGCCACAAGACACGCACCACCAGGTTCAGGAACAGCTTCACCATCAGACTCCTTGACAATAAGCTCATTCAGAAATTAATTTAGAACTTCCTGTTACACTTTTTTTTCATCTTGGGTGTTGCACAGTCAGTTTGTTTACATTTCCATGTGTTTACATGTATATGTATCTTCTTGAGTACAGTTTTTTTCAATAATTGGTAATTCTGCCTCACCCGCAGGAAAAAGAATCTCAGCGTTGTATGTCATATAATGTATGTTCTCTGACAACAAATTTGAACTTTGAAATTACTGTACCAGTCATGTAAAACTTGAGACCACATTTACACAGATACAATTTTGGTAATTAAGTGAACTGAAATTAAATGGCAACACTTAGCCCTGGTGACCATGGAATTATCATGTCATCAATTAATAACCAAAATGCTTGACATTGTCATTATCCTTTATTATGTCTGGCTGGTGACTCCAGACCCACTGCAAAACAGTTGACTTCTTATTGCTCTCAGAAATGGTCAAGCAGGTTGACCATTCATGTTAAACCATGGTGTCCAACCAACACAAATGAAAATTTGGATGTTGCATTGATGCATGTATCAGATTCAGGCTAAACCATGATTATTTTCTTTTCAGTCTGTTCCTCCAGCTCAAGGAGCTGAGTTCTGTTGAGGTAGCTGGAGTCCTCTGTCTGTTCTGTACACTTTTTGCATTTTCCAGGGATTTGCTGTGGATCTTGATTGTTAAGGGATAGAGTGCGTTAATAGTTGACCCTTGTTTTCTGATACTTTGTGAAAAAAATACAATCCTCTTACATGCTTCAGTGAAGGAGACAAGGATGCTTTGTACTTTGGGCTTCAGATGTGACCAAGTGCAAATGCTGTCTCTGTACTATAAATCAATGAGGTTTGAAGTATTTTTGGTTCTAGATGAAAGAAGACACAGACTAAATAGTTTTTCATTGATCCTGTTGATTAATTTCACTTTAGTGGCAGGTTGTTGGAGCTGATCTGCTGTTTGGAATCAGAAAAGATTAGAAGAGGGTTGGCGATATGGAGCCCCTGAAGGCTTGGTTCACCAATTGCATGTCATCAGGTAAAACTTGAGGAGCATTCTACATAATCCCTGCCATTAGGTGGAGTTACATCCTTCTTTGGATTGATCTATTCTTCACATTTTTCTTAAGTTTGTTGCACGTTGATGATTTTGTATTCATGGTATCGCTTGATAGGTAGAATTTGCATTGCCACCCTGGAAGGAACTCTTCAGCCAAGGGGAAGAAATGGTTGAGGAGGATTGGGAAGCAGATTGGAATAAGGATATAGCCTGTTTAGACTGTGGGTACTGGAATTTGGTGTGAGATTAGAAGCATGACTTGTGCAGCAGGCATAACATAGACTACATCCCTAAAGGCAACTAAATTTGAGAAATCTTCACATTCCCTCTGGTTTAATGACATGGAAAGTTTTTTGTGAAGGCAGATGAGCACTGGTAGATGCATCCATTGTTTGGACAGAATCAGTGTGGCAATGCTTCACCCTCTGGGAGGAGGTTTTCAGAAGGATTCCTGCAATGACTTTCCGACAAAAGGAAACTCCTTTGTAATTGCCACAATCAAACTGTCTGATTCCTTGAAGACAGTCATGAGTATTGTTAGGTCTGCTTTGTTCATGAATGAGTGAGCCAGACATCAGACTGAGTCGAAATCAAGGTTCTTTGTTCTTTATTACCGGATTGTAACACTTGCAACTAACAGCGTTAGTTGGAGAAGGCGCATTCTGCCGTTATCAGCAAGTGGTGTTTTTTTATACCTCAGGATACGTACTCTACCGGCATCACCTACGGCTCCTAGAACGCTTCCACCAGCGTTGTCTCCGCTCCATCCTCAACATCCATTGGAGCGCTTTCATCCCTAACGTCGAAGTACTCGAGATGGCAGAGGTCGACAGCATCGAGTCCACGCTGCTGAAGATCCAGCTGCGCTGGGTGGGTCACGTCTCCAGAATGGAGGACCATCGCCTTCCCAAGATCGTGTTATATGGCGAGCTCTCCACTGGCCACCGTGACAGAGGTGCACCAAAGAAAAGGTACAAGGACTGCCTAAAGAAATCTCTTGGTGCCTGCCCCATTGACCACCGCCAGTGGGCTGATCTCGCCTCCAACCGTGCATCTTGGCGCCTCACAGTTTGGCGGGCAGCAACCTCCTTTGAAGAAGACCGCAGAGCCCACCTCACTGACAAAAGGCAAAGGAGGAAAAACCCAACACCCAACCCCAACCAACCATTTTTCCCCTGCAGCCGCTGCAACCGTGTCCGCCTGTCCCACATCGGACTTGTCAGCCACAAACGAGCCTGCAGCTGACGTGGACTTTTACCCCCTCCATAAATCTTCGTCCGCGAAGCCAAGCCAAAGAGAAGAAGAGACATTGTCCAATGAATAAACTGTTGTTATCCTTCTCTGCTAGACTCCTGCACATCATTCTTGTTAGTGCAAAGCTTATCTTGAGTGTACAAGGTCACATCTGCATTCTTGTTACGGCCCAGCACTGGGTGACTCCTTCTTCATTCCCAGCTCATGATGTTTTTACCTTACAGTATAGAATCCTAGAGATTCTCGAACATGTTTCTCTTTTCCCTGAAGGTTGTACCTTCACCATATGGTCAAAAGGATTACAATTTATTACCTTCTCAAGTGTAATTGTGAATGATCATTAAATGTTGGCCTTGCCAGCAATATACAGATCATGGGAATGAATAATATATGTTATATCAATTTATTTATATTGTACAATCAACTGCTGAGCTACATTTTGCGAGTAGATTTCTCAAATACCACAAACCCTTAGGATTCCATATTTAATGATATGGGACAAATAAAATTCAGATGTATCCAGTGCTGTTCTAGCAGGCAATTTATAGAGCAGTGCATGACAAACAGCTCTCTGCAGGATAGAAATAATCTTTTAAATGGTTGACTAAACCTGCAAGCTGGACTTTTATTCTGCGGCCTTCAGTCCTGGATAGACTTCTGTGACAAAAAAAAATCATGGGCCACTGTGCTCTCATCTTTCATTATCTGGTTTACGGATTGCTACCACAGCCTATTTCCACTGCCAGCATTCAGCATCTGCTACTTTCCCGTGAGTCAGATTTAAATTAACTCCCCACCATTACAAACAGTAGTAATAAAATCAGCACCAGGGCCATCTGCAAAGTAATGTTATTACCAAGTATCCATTATTATCGTGGAATACAGAGAAGCGATATTGCGGAACACCCAGGATTTGGGTCTTTTGCAATTTCTAAGAAAACAAGAAAACTAATTGCCCAAAGAAATTCAAATCATACAGTCTTATCAGGAGTGGATAGATATTTACATAGATTGAAAAAATATTAGAACTACTGACTGATAAAATATGACTCCCAAAGCAGAAGATCTAACAAACAAAAACCTAGAATCCAGATTTTTGAATTGGTTCAAAGACCTCTGTGAATGAAATGACATCTGTCCATTTATCATCAATCTTCCGAATCGATTTGAGGTGCGAGACCTTGACATCTGTTACTGTAAACATTAATTAAGAAGAAAGGCCTCAACGGAAATTAATCTAGGATGGGGTTGTTTAGTTTTAAAATGGAGGAGATTGAGGGGTAATTTAATTGAGGTCTACAGATTGGGTGGATGGAAAGATCCTCTTCCCCATTTCTACCAACTGAGAGGTCAGTAACGAGGGCATAGATTTAAGTAATTGATAGAGAACCGAAGGAAGACATCTGGAACTCAGTGCCTCCGGGATAGCGGGGACAATTAATCTTACCTCACTTTGACATTATTTGGCTGTGCATTTGCACTGTTATTGATATCAAGAACTGGGAAAAGAGATGAGACTGGATGGCACTGTTTTGGTTGCTGTACACTCAATAACCTAAAATTTAGTTACTAAATATTGTACTTCTGTGCTTTATGAATCAATGAAAGATATTTTATAAGTAACGATTGTACTAGCTCTGCTGTCTTTGCCTTGGATCCCTAGGATGTGTGTTCGCTTTCCAAGGATCTCAAGAAGCCATTTGTAAGGAGCAATATTTACAGACAAATTCTTCAGCAAATCCGAGATACCAAAAGGGAAAAGGAAACTCACTGACTTGTTGTTAATTCAAAGTATTTAGATTACAGATAATGCAAACTGCTGATATTAACGCCAATCATTCATTTTATTAGTCTGCCATAGGTTCTACAGATTGCTCAAAAGGAAGAATGGGACAACCATTTTGCTTTTTTTTTAAAAAAGAAAAATGAATCCTCCAGATTCTGAGTTTACTGACTTTTAGGACATGGCAAGGCAACTCTGCTGTAAAAGGGCTGAGCCCTCACTCACATCCCAATGCTGGGTCTTCTTCGTTCTCTGCAATTCCCTGCAAAATAACCTCATTCCTATTATCTTAACCCACCCCAAGTGATTGATAGACTCTTAACCCACCCCAAGTGATTGATAGACTCTTAACCCACCCCGTGATTGACAGACTCTGACTGTTGGCTAGATGATTATATGGAGGAGTTAAAAAACAAAGTGATATGGGAAAGAAAAATGCAGAAGACAACTCAAGATGGTCATCAAGACATCTATTTCATTCAGCATGTCCACCTCAGCGTCACCATCAACATTACATTCTTCCTTTTCCTTCCCTCCCCCTGTAAAAATGGAACACACGTTGATGGGATTGACATCTTAGGTGCTCATTACCTTCACAGTTCTTTGCTCTTTTACATGCTCTGATATGCAGGTGTCTCTTTGAGGCAATGGTCCAGTGATCACAATACTGATAACTGACATCACAGACAACCTCCTCTTCAAAATCTCAAATATGAACTACTTTAAGGAATCATATCTCCTTTGTCTCCTTCAGAAATTCCATGGCTATTGCCCACTCCCCATAATGTCCCAACCAGCAGAGGTGAGGCCAAGTACATGAGCAATTGCCCCAGGTGGTTGCAGCTGCTGTAGTGGGTAGCTTTCTGAAAGGACTGCAATATAAAATGGTTATATCAACAAGGCTTTATATGTAAAGTATAGGGTCATTGACATACAGTACAATGGAAAAATATATGTGTGAGTAAATAATGGAAGAGCTCTTTTGCCACCAAGGATAAATCATTCACTGTTCTTGTGAAGTCTTGAATTTTTAACGGGTCCTGAGATATACCAACAAGGCTTTATATGTAAAGTTCAGGGTCATTGACATACAGTACATGAAAAATATTTAAGTGTGAGTAAATTATGGAAGAGCTCTTTTGCCACCAAAGATAAATCATTCACTGTTCTTGTGAAGTCTTGAATTTTTAAATGGATCCTGATTTCATTATCATTTCCTCGGTATAATTCTCATAATATTAATGGATAACTTCATCTCCATTTGACCTGATTCATCTCTACAATGACCTGATTCAGGGAACGTGTGAGACCACTGATGAAAATAGATGGCCTCTCCATTTAGTAAACCACTTGTTGGAAAAATTCTTTCTTCCCTTTTAGGTATGAAGTGGAAAAATAATGAATTTTTGAGAAAATAAAAAAGAATCCTTTAAGGAAACAAAATAATTATACTTGAAGATTCTTCTTTGGAAAGAAACAGAAACCAATTACTTGTTTTGCCTCAGGAATTTGTTGTCATGGTAAACTGAGGGGTTTTAATTCTTGGCGCTTCTTCGTTCCTCTTCAATGTACTCTTTTGTTTCCCAGAGGTTCTACTCCCGAGCTATTATTCAATTTGCTGTGGAAACTAGTGAGACAATCATGTCAGCAAACAAGAAAATATGTGGAGACTGGGGTCTAGTGCAGTACACAAAAGTGCTAGAGAAACTTAGCAGGTCACACAACATCCGTAAGAAGTGAAAGTCAGTATATGTTTTGGGCCTGAAACCCTCCTCAGAAGGGCAAATGGGTAGCATGCATCCACTTATCCCAGCTCAACCTCAAGCATCTTGGGCAAATGCATATTGTACATGGCAGCAGCCCTCTATGGTTTCTTTGGTTCTTCTCTAACACACCCCTTCACGAAACATCTTTATCAAATTTGTATTGTCTGATTCTTTTTTCAAAAAATTTTTTTTTGATTTTAGAGACTCATGCTTCATGTACAATCTTCCCCTATACAGAGCACTTTGTATCAAGTTATTTTTTCTCCTCCCCCCCACCTGCCATCCACCCTCCCACCGCAAATTAACAAAAGCAAACATACATTAATTACTGAAAATAACAATACAAATGCAAAGAACAAAAAATTCTGGGACTGGTGTGAGCCGACTATCTACTGTTCCTTATCTTCTTCTTTGGCTTGGCTTCGCGGACGAAAATTTATGGAGGGGTAATGTCCACGTCAGCTGCAGGCTCGTTTGTGGCTGACAAGTCCGATGTGGGTCAGGCAGACATGGTTGCAAGGGAAAATTGGTTGGTTGGGGTTGGGTGTTGGGTTTTTCCTCCTTTGCCTTTTGTCAGTGAGGTGGGCTCTGCGGTCTTCTTCAAAGGAAGTTGCTGCCCGCCGAACTGTGAGGCACCAAGATGCACGGTTTGAGGCGAGATCAGCCCACTGGCGGTGGTCAATGGGGCAGGCACCAAGAGATTTCTTTAGGCAGTCCTTGTACCTCTTCTTTGGTGCACCTCTGTCACGGTGGCCAGTGGAGAGCTCGCCATATAACACGATCTTGGGAAGGCGATGGTCCTCCATTCTGGAGACGTGATCTATCCAGCGCAGTTTATAAAGAAAGGTTAATCACACCTGTGTTCCAATGTACCGCCATTATGGTGGCCACACCTCAATGAACATGTCATACTTCCTCCACAGATTATCATCTGATTCTTCTCAGAAATGAGACTTCAATGACTCTCTTTTTAAAATATATGAATTGAGTGACAGGGGTTTTAGGCGGGGACTGGAACTGTTTGGAGGTAGATAACGCAAAGTGACTAAATCTTGTGGAAAATCAGGGGTGCATAAGGATTTTGAATGGACCATTCCATGCACAAATTTCTGCTCGGAAATTAAAGTCAAGTGGAACAGAATTTAACAGAGAATATATTTAATTTTTAAAAATTTAGACATACAGCATAGGAACAGGCCCTTTCAGCTGATAAGCCCATGCCGCCCAATTACAGCCAATTGATCTAGGATCCCAGTACACTTTGAACAGTGGGAGGAAACTGGAACACCTGAAGGAAACCCATGTAGACATGGGGAGAACATACAAACTCTTCATAGACAGCGCAGGATTGAACTCCGGACCCAGTCCCTGGTGCTAACTATGAATCAGAATTTATTGTCATGAAATTCAGTGTTTTGAAGCAATATCATAGTGTAAACATTCATATTATAATCATCTTACCACAGAAAGAAGTTGTCCTTGTGTCGTTGAGAGCTCATCTTCAGGCTCCTGTACCTTTTTCCTGATGGTAGTAGATTGAAGAGGGCATGGCCTGGGTGGTGGGGATGTTTGAGGAGAGAGGCTGCTTTTTTAAGACACTGCCTCATGCAGATGTCCTCAATGGAGTGAAGCCTGATGCCTGTGATGTCACAGACCGAGTTAACTACCCTCTGGAGTTTATTCTTGTCCTGAGAGTTGGCACTTCCATACCAGGCAGTGATGCAACCAGAATGCTCTCCACAGTAAACATGTAGAAGTTTATGAGAGTCTGCAGTGACCTACCGTATGTCCTCACACACACCTCACAAAGTGTAGCCGCTGCTGAGCCTTCTTTGTTTTTTTTTAAACTTTATTTATTTGTTCAAAATACAAATAGTAGATAACATACACAACAATTAACCATAAACATGAACATTATTTTTTTATATTATAGAAAAAAAAGAAAAGAAACCCCCTCTCTTCAGCCAGCCATAAAGAAAAAAAAAATTAAGGAAAAATTAAACATAGATATCAAGATCTAATCAATGTAAATTAAAATGTAAATATTCTGAATATAGCAACCATTTATTAATAAAAAACTGTAATTATCATGCAAAACATATGTAATTTTTTCCATTATTAAACAATATTTCATCTCATTATGCCATCTATTAATATCATTCATATTTGTATCTTTCCATGTACTAGCAATACATTTTTTCGCTACAGATAAAGCTAAATATACAAAAGCAAGTTGAAATTTATCTAATCCCAAACCTTTCAGAGGTTGCAAACTGCCCAGTAAAAATACTGTCGGATTTAAAGGTATTTTAATCTTATACAGGTATTCTAAAAACAACTGAATTTTCTTCCAAAAAGCTTATATATATATATATATATATATACATGACCAGACAGCATGAAAAAAAAGTTGCAACAGAATTCACATCTAAAACACAAATCTGATTCATGAAAGCCATACTTTTTAAATTTTTCAGGTGTTAAGTATAATTGACATAGAAAATGTCATTGCATAACATGCATTTATCAATCTAGTTACACTAGATACACTAGTTACAGATATCTAACCAATCATCCTTGGAAAAAATAAAACTAATATCTGCTTCCCATTTATTTTTGGATTTATCCCAACCCTTTTTATCCATACCATCCATACCATCCTGTAGTATTTGATACATAGATAAAATATAACCCTTCTCTGGCACCTTCATAAGAAAAGTCTCAAATTTAGTCATTTCAGGTAAAATCATATCTCTACCAAACGTATATAAAAAGCAACATCAATTTTCATTTTCTTAATATACGCCAAGACGCGTTTACGCTTGATCGGACTGTTTAAACCTCGAACATTAAAAGTAGCAAACTTCAACTTTGGCATATCTACTAATATTACTAAATACCAATAATATCTTTATATGAAAACTCAAATCAATGTATATAGGCCCTCCAATAGGAGAAAAAAGTCACAAATTATAGGCTAACTAAAATTAAAATAAAAAGAAATAAAGAAACCCCCCCCAAAAAAAATTACCAAAAGGTAATAATCCCTAAACAAAAATTGGGTGTGGGTCACCCACCAGTGGCTGATGACTAGTAGAACCTAAAGCAAATCTCTCCCTCCCCAGCCGAACAAAGAATAACATCAAAATATCATAACATAAAATGTAAAATAAGAATAAGAAAATTGTTCTATTCATCCAAGAGATTCCAAACTCGAAGGTCCCATTTCAAAAGAAGTTGGACTCTTTCCATTCCCACTTTTCCCATTTCTGCCATTTCTTTCATTTCCAGAACAACCAGATTTTTCTTTAGGAGACAATGGTGAACTACGTCTTTGACCTCTTATATCTGGCAATGAATCAGCAAAATTAATTGCTTCACAATCGATCTCAAAAACTGAGATTGATAGTCTCCATAAAACACCTTCAACACTGCCGGATAGCGAAAAGTAGACTTATAACCTTTACGCCACAAAACTTCTTTAACTGAATTAAATCGACGTCGACGTTGAATGACCTCTTGACTCAAATTAGGATTTAAAAAAAACTCTGCTATTCTGAATCAATAACGGAATTTGTTGTCGTTTCACATTTTGCACTGCTAGTCGAAGTATTGCTTCTCTGTCCAAATAATTCAAACATCAAATTATTCCAGGTCTCGGTGGTTGACCAGGTAAAGGGGTTCTTCTTGAAACTCTATGAGCTCTTTCTAGTACCAAGCCTCCAGAAAAAAATTCTTGCCCTAGTACTTGTGGGATCCAGTCTTTAAAAAAACAAAGAGGATCTTATCCTTCCATACCTTCTGGCCAACCAACGATTTTCACATTATTCCTTCTGCTTTGATTCTCCAAGTAGTCTATTTTCCTCTGTCACTCCTTCTCAAGTTCTCGCAATTCTATAACTGATTTTTCAACCTTCAACACTTTTTCTGTTAGAAACCACTTGCTGTTTACATTCCAAAAATGCAGACTGAAATTTTTAAAAATCTTCACAAGATGCTTCCACACGTGTTTTAACTGTATTCAATTCTGAACTTATAATAGCATTCATTTGGGCCATCTCATTCATAAGGGTTGAATGACAGTGTTTAACTGCATACATTGTAGCTCAGAAAAGCTCAGCCCTGCTTTCTCTGACATAGTGGCAGAATGAGGTAACTGCAGCTCCTGCTGCAACTCAACAAAAGGCATTTTAGAGGTTTTACTGCGGGCCTGGACTCCCAGCGACGGCAGCCCGACTTCCTCAGGGGCTGGTCTCCTCCCGCTGCTCGTTTTCTCGCAAAATCACGGAGGAAATCGAAATCTTCAGATTGGAATGCTGCCTGAAGCATATCAGACAATGGAGTCGTCTTCCTGCACGCTCCCTCCATTAAAATCAAAAGGCTTCCAGAATCAGGATCCACTGCTTGGGAACCCACACCTTCCTCCAGAGAACGGGTAATTCCAGCGCTATCCTTCACTTGGTGAGTAGTAGACATTTTTTTTTCAGCTCCCACAGGCAGTCTTTGTAGTTTAGGCACTGAAGAAATTAAACCCGAGGCTGTATCAAGTTGTTTAGGCCCCAAATCTTCAGTACTTCGAAAATGTAACTTCTTCTGCACTTGAGGTTTAATCTTTTTACCATTAATGGCCATAATAGTTCCTTAATACTTTAAACTAAAATTTAAAAGTTTAAACTTTGAAAACAAAGGGTTAAAAAAAACGGTTACTTAAAAGTCCGGCCAGAGAGGTCGAGATTACACGTCTAGACTCTACGCCATCTTGCCACGCCCCGATGAGCCTTCTTTGTGATTGCATCTGCATGACAGATCATCAGAGATGTTGACACCTAGGAATTTGAAGTACTTGACCGTCTCCACTACTGAGCCCTTCATGAGGGCTGGGTCATGTTCCCCTGACTTCCTCCTGAAGTCAACAATCATCTCTTTCATTTTGCTGACATTGAGTGCAAGGTTGTCGTCATTCCACCATTCAACGAGCTGATCCATCTCCCTCCTGTTCGTTTCCTCATTGCTGTTTGTGATTCTGCCGACAACTGTGGTGTCATCGGTAAACTTATAGATGGATTTGGAATAGTGTTTGGCCGCACAGTTGTGGGTGTATGAAAGGTAGAGCAGTGGGCTAAGCACACATCCTTGGGGTGCTCTTGTGTTAATGATCAGTGAGGAAGAGACGTTGTTTCCAATTTGTATTGAATGTGATCTTCTGATGGGAAAGTCAAGGATCCAGTTGCAGAGGGGGATACAGAGGCCTAGAGTTGTTCACTTCTTGACCATCACTGAGGGAATAATGGTACTGAAGGCTGAGCTGCAGTCAATGAAGAGCAGCTATATTTTTGAATTCCTGTTTTCAAGGTGATCCAAAGCTGAGTGGATAGCCAGCAATATTTCATCCACTGTGGAGAGATTGTGACGATAGGCGAATTGCATCGGGTCCATATCTTTACTTGTGTACCTAGTAATTCTGGCCATGACCAGCCTCTCAAAGCACTTCATCACAGTAGAAGTTAATGCAACTGGGCGATAGTCATTGAGGCAGCTCACACTACTCTTCTTGGATACCATGATGATTGAAGTAGGTGAGAACCTCTGACTGCAGCAATGAAAGGTTGAAAATGTTTGTGAACACTTCTGCTAATTGGTTGGTGCAGATTTTCAGTACCCTACCAGGTACACCGTCGGGCCTGACGCCTTGCGAGGGTTCAACCTTTTGAATGATTTTCTGATGTCACCCTCAGAGGCAGCTATCACAGGGTCCGCAGACTTTGCAGGTATTTTAGTAGGCACGGTTTTGTTCTTCTTGTCAAAATGGGATAGAATGTGTCAGGTCATCAGGTAAAGACGCATCACAACCATCTATAGTGCTCGGCCTTGCTTTGTAGGCTGTAATGGCCTGCACTCTGCCATGGCTGTCATGTATCTAGCTTTCACCGGAATTGCCACTTTGCTTCAGAGATGGCTTCCACAGGTTGTATCTGGACTCTTGTAAAGATCCCAATCCCTGGCCTTAAACGTCCTTGTTCTCGCCCTCAGCAGGTTGCAAATTCTCTGATTCATCCAGGGCTTCTGGTTGGGGAACACCTGGTACATGTGCGTGGGCACACACTCATCCACGCAGATCTTGATGAAGTTGGCGACACCTGTTGCATATTCATCCATGTCTATGGACGAGTTCTTGAATATGTTCCTGTCCACCAGTCCAAAGCAGTTCAGCAGCTGCTCCTCCACCTCCCTCGATCATATTTTGCCATCTTCACCACTAGTGCTGTGATCTATAGTCCCTGCTTGTATGTTGGGAGTAGAAGTACAGCCAGGTGATCTGGCTTGCTTAAGTACAGTTGTAATGTGGCTCGTTATGCGTTCTTCATGGTAATATAGCAGTGGTCAAATGTGTTGGTTCCCTGGTCTCGCATAGGATATGTTGGTGGTAGTTTGTCAGAGTCTACTTCAGGTTGGCCTGATTGAAGACCTCCACAATGATCGGGAAGGCATCAGGATGTGCTGTCTCATGGCGCTTAATCACAGTGCTCAGTCCCTCCAGAGCCAGCCTGACGTTAGCCTGGGGAAGAATACACGCTGAGACCAGGATGATGGTGGTGAACACCCTTGGCAGGTAGAATGGGCAACACTTGATCCCCAGGTGTTCCAGGTCATTATTGATGATGACACAAATGCCACCTTCCCTGGTTTTTCCAGACACTGGTGTTCAGACGACACACTATGGAGTATGTAGTCCTTGGGCTGTCGAGCCATGACCGGAATGTCTGCGTTTAGCCATGTTTCTATAAAGCCACATCATGCAACACTCCCTGATGACTCTCTGATATTGAAGTCTGGGTTGGAGTTCATCAAGTTTGTTCTCCAAAGATTGCACGTGGGCCAGGAGAATGGTTGGGAGCGGAAGTCTCCGGTCTCGGCATCTCACCTTTTAGCCCCCCCTCTGCTTCCATGTGGTCAGGTCTTCTTTACCTGGCCTGTGGGATCACTGCTGGTAGTTCCTGCGGTGTTTAAATGGTCTGTGCGCTGTCCCTTTAAATCACCAGCGATGTTTAAATGTGCTGAGCATCTGCTGCTTGTGACTCCTGCGAAGTTTAAATGGCCCAATCGCTGGCTCTTTAAAACTCCCGCAGTGTTGTTGTTGTACTTGCCTGAGTGCCAGCTGTGGCCTGATGGAGACTGCCAATTCTGTGGTCTGCCACCAATCTTAGTACATTCATATTATTGGTGAGTTTGATTTTATGTTTCTGGTTTTGAGTTTGATTTTTATAAGATCTGAATGGGAATATTTGATTATTCCTGTCAGAGCTGCTTGCAGAAAGTCACTGCTGGAAGGCGCCATCTGAATGTGGAAATGCCACCCCAATGTGGCACTTCCACATTTGTTCCATTTGTGGTATGGAAAATGCAGAAAACTCCAACCAAACTACAGTATATATTAGATCTGCTGGAAATTAGCCAAAGAATTGAGAGCTAGTTGAAAAACAAAGGCGAATATATTCAAGAAATCATCAACTTTAAGAGCTGTCCTTATTAAAACTCCATGCCATCTATCCTGAGCTATACACAGGCAAGGTTTATTAATATGGAACTCTGAGCCTTGTGTCTGCTGTTTACATTTTGCTTCTTTGGAATGAAATAATTCTCTCCAGCAGTAAATATTCCAACTCCATTTATTGAACCAGTGCTCAGCAATTAAGCATCTGCTCAAGGCAGCAGCAAGAACAGCCAAAATATCAAATTAAACCCTGTCTGATGAGGAGCTGAGTTAAGATGGAAGTTCAGCGGTCATGTGCTTTCAGTTGAATATATTAATTCATGGCTCTCGGTAAAGGCAGAGAAACATAAATAATCTACTGCTGTGAAGTCTTTTGAATGTTGAATGTTGGAGAGATTACTTGAGAATAGATATTTTTCTTATTAAAAAGTAAATTGGTATTTAAAATAAACCACAACTGAGCAGTTGTAAAATAAAATGTGATTAATACCTTGACTCCATTTTGAAGTGTCCCGTAAACTATTCCCAACACCTCATGTATAGAGCATCAACCATAAAAATTAGGTTTAAGCAATCACATTGAGTTTTTTTATGGCTGAGTTTATAAATAACAGCAGCAAAGCTCAGCTTCTTAAAGTGTTGTTTTATTGTGAAGCTCAATTAGTGGTAGGATTGCTACATTATAAGCTCAAAACCAGATGTTGGCCTAGGCAGTCTGTAAATGGCCTTTTGTCTTTGAAGTTAGGGTTTTACCTAGCGTAGTTACACTTGGGATCAAAGTGAAGGGTGACCCGTGAGGATCATTCACGTCCTTTACTGACAATCGACACTGTCAGTAAGATACAGTTTTCTAGCTGGTCTTTAATATTCTCATTGTAAATATGTGAGCTAAATTTAATGTTAAATCACCCTGCAAGTTTTATGCTCTTGAGCTCATCTATGCTGGTAATCAAATGGCCATTATAGCCCAATTACATGTAATATTTCAATTCCTCAAAGGTGAACGGTTTTAATGTTGATCACCACACCCAAATATGTGCATGTGAGCATAGAGTTCACCCTGACTCCAGAATGAGTGCTTTGCAACCTAAAGAAGTTAATTAGTCTGCATCAGAACTACTCTATTCCCAAGAAG
Organism: Narcine bancroftii; assembly: GCF_036971445.1. NCBI lineage: Eukaryota > Metazoa > Chordata > Chondrichthyes > Torpediniformes > Narcinidae > Narcine > Narcine bancroftii. The sequence continues at coordinate 59,538,822 of NC_091482.1, read as the reverse complement.
GACACAGAGTCAGTCATCCAGAAATGTTTGGAGACCATCAACTCGGTGATAGACACACTTTGGTCTGACCAGAACCTGTTGGTCTTTCAGCACATGGAGATGTTGGTGCGGGAATGCTGCTGTCTGGTACATTCCATGCAGCAGGAGTTAGGTTGAGGGATGCCCTAAGGCTTGGTGCAGCCAATGCGAGCGTGCTGAGGAGAAGGACCAGAGTCTAATGTCGTCCCATTACTGGACATTGAGGGGTTGAGACCGAGGGAGGGGAAGTCCCTCAAAAAACAGAGTAGGGAGAGACAGTAAGGTGCTACAGGGATGGTAATGGTTTATTTAGATGACAAATGTAGCAATGTACATTGATGGGAATGTATAGATGTGATTGACGTGGGTCTGAAAATATTGTGAATAGTTTTGTTTTTTTGTGAATAAAGTCTACTTTCAGTTTAAAAAAAACTACTCTGTTCACTCTATTGTGAGAAAGCCGTATTTGTGAGCTGGTTATGATAACTCAGTGGAACTGGAAGAGTAGCTCAAAAGTAGAGTTCAGGTTCCACTACGACAACCTCTGGAAATGTTCATCAAATCCTGAAAATGTGTCCAGGTATTAAATCTGCTGTATTCGTTATAAAATCCCAGCTAGTTCCCTAAAATACAAAAAAAGAGATAGTTCAAAGGGCCAGATTGCTTATGTTGGTTTGAATTTTTCTGCAATTTTATTTTCATTGTCCTTTTGTCAAGAATGACTCCAATACACCAAACCATTGACTATAAGCACCCTTAGGGGAAATAATGAATAATCGTTAAATACAACATTGTTGGCATTATTCACATTCCAGAGGGATGTCACAGGCTTAGGTTATCCATGAGGTAGTATCTTCTGCTGGAAGCTCTCCAACTGCCATGCAACCTCTGTGGAAGGACTTTCCTATGTCCACCAGAGAGGATAATTAGAACCAGGAGATTTGGGAGTGATTTAGTTTATGTTGTCTCATTTAGTTATTATTTTGTTCAGATCTTAAATCAGCTTTAAATAAGATGCCAACATTTCCAGGTAACATTGATTGTAATGATCTGCAGGGTCACATCAGGCCAAGTGCCTTCTAATATTTGTGTAGAGGTGATATCCTTGATTCCCTTGACTGCTACCATTACCTTCCCTGTATCTACCACTCAACTTATTGAAATATACTCAGTAACCTTCCTTGGGCCAATTCCTTGATAACAGTTCAGGAGGCAGCAGAACATTTTAAAATTGTATGCATCATGTTCTCCACACACATAGGTACAAACCTATGAACAGCTGTTGCAATGACATGGAACCTGTCTCTGAACTCTAATGGTCGTGGAACTGGAACTTTACACCTCTGGAGTTCCTTTATATACTTAAACATGACCTAAGGCATTTGTTGGCATCCACTCATGTATGACGCTTAGTTTCAGTCTGGCTCAGTGTTCCTATGTTCCCTGGACCTGCATGACAATTCAGCCTTGACATTGAATCAAGACAGTGAATGGCAGGAAGGCTCCCAACCCGCTCATTCAATGCCAGGAAATGGAGCCCTTGGTCAAATACTCACTTAGAAAACATACTTCTGATGCATTTTGTGCAGCTAATTAAAATTAATTAAAAACTGCAGCAACTTTAATTGCAAATGCTTCAATGACAAGAAAACAAAGTATGCGGGCAAACTGGATTCAGTTTAAATAAAATCTGCCGATGCCGCACTTTGTATTTTAGGAATGCTCCGGCAGGTCTGTTAATGATAAAGACCAAAACAGACAGATAGTAACATTATTTTGAATGGTACCTGCAATAAGTCATGATTTGATGGGAAGTGAACATCTCTGTTTACATTATATTGTATTTTTTTGCTCACTTGTAATTCTTTTAGCGAAGTGTGCGGTGTGGTGTTTACTCCACTGTGTCACATAGTAATTTATATTCATGGACTTGAACTGTAAAAGGAGCTTAAAAACTCAGTTAATTGAAGACTTCTGCAGAGAACCATACAGTGATTGATTAATTAATTTATTCTGTCATGGGAGTATGTCGTTGCCATGACAATATGGGGCAGTGGATTTTTGCTCTTAAAGGGTTGAGACAAATTTTAACCTCCTTTCGACATTTTTGCTTTTAATCTGTAAAACTAATCTTTAATGAGTTTAGTTGTGGTGCTTCCAGGCCAACAAAGTGAGTAATTGACCAAGGGCTCCGTTTCCTGGCATTGGATGAGCCTTCCTGCCATTCACTGTCTAGATTCAATGTCAAGGCTGAATTGTCATGCAGGTCCAGGGAACAGAGGAACACTGAGCCAGGCTGAAACATATGGTTCTTCCGAGCATTTGTAAAATTCACTAACAAGGTCTGCATTTGTTGTGCATTCCTGGGTTGCCCTCGAGAAGGAGGAAATGAAACATCTTCTTGATTTTTGAACCTTTTCAGTGCTTCTGGTGACGGTGGAGAGACAATTACAATGAACAAATCATAGCTGATAAGGGAGAGAATTTGGGAAGGAAACTTTCTGGGAACAGTTGAGTACTGGGTGTGGTGGAGGGAGAAGGGGATAGGTCAGCGCTGTCCATGTTGTGGTGGCCCCTTTAGAAAGTGGGATTGCTGCTAAACTTCAGCAGAAATCACAGCAGTTCTTTCTAATTGAGGAGAATAATCCATATTTCTGTAGAATTCTGATTACTGTGAGGAGTTCAACAAAGTCATTGACTGAGATGATTGGCTGATTTTTAGTTTCAAACTATTGTAACATAATGTACAGATTAGGGAAATTGCTGTGGCCTGGTAAAGTGGGGGTGGGGGGGGGGAAATGTGGGGGTGGGAATAGTCTTGCTGGCCAGCATGAATAAGTTGCTGTCACCTGAACTGTCTCTGGAATTCACTAGTATGGTAAAACTCCCAGTATCTGGCATCCATGGGGATTGGTAAATGCCGGATAAATGAATTTTCTGGTCGCTTGAGATTGTGTGTTGCATGGGTTGGTGAATTAACCGCTAGGGAGCCTATTTTCTGTGATTTTTTGCCTGGAAAATGGGGATTTTACTGTTGTAATTAGGGACACATTGATTTATCTTGTCATAATGACAATAAATGTAAAAACGTATTGAAATTTTCTGTGAAGCCACAGTTTTCAGTAATTCTTATTAACTTGGTCCTTGGGTCCTGATATTGCAAAGGGGTGGAAAGAGTAGGAGCTGCCTGTCATAGAATGGGAGACAGGCAATGGCCAGGAGTTGCTGGGAATTAGAGAAGGTTGGGGCACAGCGTAGGGCTCTCTATGCAGGCTCAAGAATTGAGGGAAGGAGGAGAAACTGCAATGGAGAATCAATAGAGTAATAAATCAGTGGCATCACGGGGGTTGGTGTCACCCAGTGCGGTAACTCACGGTGTCACCTCCCCCCTCCCCACTCCCCCCACGGACCTCTTCCCATACTAGATCATACAGAATCCTTAGTAATGTTTTTTGCACTGTTACTTGTAAATCATAATTCCCGTATATCACTGAATGTAATGGACATAGTAGTGAAATAAACAACTAGCAAAATTAAAATTACATCTTTAAATTACAATATCATACGCACAGCCTAAATGTATTTACAAATACTAATTGCCACAATATTGTAACTAAAACACCAGAAAATTTGACAAAAGAAGTGTCTATAAAAACACCAACAGCAATGAAAAAAACAGCGCATGCTTGTAGCGCGTGCAGACAGTCATTGTAATTGGGTAATAATGACAGCTCTGACCAGAGCACATTAGAAGGTTCAAAATGTAAATTAACATAGAGATATAGCCTTGTAAACTGGGCTTACAAAAAAATGTTTTTATTCTTTTAACTAACTACAGGGATATTTTTATAAAAAATAATAAATTTCTGGTGAAACACTGCCCAAAAATTTTATAGACAGTAATTTTGGTGTCACCCAGTGTGATCCGCAGCCCCGCTAGTGATGGCAGTGGTGGTAATATAATCATAGAGAGGGAAGAACTAGGGTGGAATTAAGAGAATTCACAGATGCTTGGATCAAGTGCAATACACAAGCATACTGGAGAAACTCAGCAGGTCACACAGCATCTATTGGAAGTAAAAGGTAACTGACATTTCATACCTAAGCCCTTCATCAGGTATAAACAAAAACAGGCAGGCACCTGAATAAATAAGTGGGTCAGAGAGGAAAGGAGGGAGGAAGGGGCAGGGGAGGAGCAGAGGGTAACAGGTACGGATGGGCGGCATGGTTGGTGTAGTGGTTAGTGCAACATTCATGACTGGGGTTCGAATTCTGGACTGTCTGAAAGGAGTTTGTATGTTCTCCCCATATCTGCGTGAGTTTTCCCTGGGGGCTCTGGTTTCCTCCCACCATTTGAAATGTACTTGGGGTGTAGGTCAATTGGGTGTAAATTGGGCAGCATGGTCTCATGGGACAAAATGGCCCATTACCCTGCTGTATGTCTAAATTTATTTTTTTTAAAAAATAAGGTAAGAGGTCATAGGTAGATATGTGGGAGGGTAGAAGAGAAAAACAGAGAAGTGATGGGGTGGGGTTGCTCTTTGATAGGAAAAAGAAGGTAGGGGGCTAGGTTTGATGGAGTAGCTTGATGAATCCCTCCAAGAAAGAAGGGAGGGAGCTGGGTTTGATGGAGTAGCTAGATAAATCCCTCCAAGAAAGAAGGGAGGGAGCTGGGTTTGATGGAGTAGCTAGATGAATCCCTCCAAGAAAGAAGAGAGGGAACTGGGTTTGATGGAGTAGCTAGATGAATCCCTCCAAGAAAGAAGGGAGGGAGCTGGGTTTGATGGAGTAGCTAGATGAATCCCTCCAAGAAAGAAGAGAGGGAACTGGGTTTGATGGAGTAGCTAGATGAATCCCTCCAAGAAAGAAGGGAGGGAGCTGGGTTTGATGGAGTAGCTAGATGAATCCCTCTAAGAAAGAAGGGAGAGAGCTGGGTTTGATGGAGTAGCTTGATGAATCCCTCTAAGAAAGAAGGGAGGGAGCTGGGTTTGATGGAGTAGCTTGATGAATCCCTCTAAGAAAGAAGGGAGGGAGCTGCGTTTGATGGAGTAGCTTGATGAATCCCTCCAAGAAAGAAGGGAGGGAGCTGGGTTTGATGGAGTAGCTAGATGAATCCCTCCAAGAAAGAAGGGAGGGAGCTGGGTTTGATGGAGTAGCTAGATGAATCCCTCCAAGAAAGAAGGGAGGGAGCTGGGTTTGATGGAGTAGCTAGATGAATCCCTCCAAGAAAGAAGGGAGGGAGCTGGGTTTGATGGAGTAGCTAGATGAATCCCTCCAAGAAAGAAGGGAGGGAGCTGGGTTTGATGGAGTAGCTAGATGAATCCCTCCAAGAAAGAAGGGAGGGAGCTGGGTTTGATGGAGTAGCTAGATGAATCCCTCCAAGAAAGAAGGGAGGGAGCTGGGTTTGATGGAGTAGCTAGATGAATCCCTCCAAGAAAGAAGGGAGGGAGCTGGGTTTGATGGAGTAGCTAGATGAATCCCTCCAAGAAAGAAGGGAGGGAGCTGGGTTTGATGGAACAGCTAGATGAATCCCTCCAAGAAAGAAGGGAGGGAGCTGGGTTTGATGGAGTAGCTAGATGAATCCCTTCAAGAAAGAAGGGAGGGAGCTGGGTTTGATGGAGTAGCTAGATGAATCCCTCCAAGAAAGAAGGGAGGGAGCTGGGTTTGATGGAGCAGCTTGATGAATCCCTCCAAGAAAGAAGGGAGGGAGCTGGGTTTGATGGAGTAGCTTGATGAATCCCTCCAAGAAAGAAGGGAGGGAACTGGGTTTGATGGAGTAGCTAGATGAATCCCTCCAAGAAAGAAGGGAGGGAGCTGGGTTTGATGGAGTAGCTAGATGAATCCCTCCAAGAAAGAAGGGAGGGAGCTGGGTTTGATGGAGTAGCTAGATGAATCCCTCCAAGAAAGAAGGGAGGGAGCTGGGTTTGATGGAGTAGCTAGATGAATCCCTCCAAGAGAGAAGGGAGGGAGCTGGGTTTGATGGAGTAGCTAGATGAATCCCTCTAAGAAAGAAGGGAGGGAGCTGGGTTTGATGGAGTAGCTTGATGAATCCCTCTAAGAAAGAAGGGAGGGAGCTGGGTTTGATGGAGTAGCTTGATGAATCCCTCTAAGAAAGAAGGGAGGGAGCTGGATATGATGGAGTAGCTTGATGAATCCCTCCAAGAAAGAAGGGAGGGAGCTGGGTTTGATGGAGTAGCTAGATGAATCCCTCTAAGAAAGAAGGGAGGGAGCTGGGTTTGATGGAGTAGCTAGATGAATCCCTCCAAGAAAGAAGGGAGGGAGCTAGGTTTGATGGAGTAGCTAGATGAATCCCTCCAAGAAAGAAGGGAGGGAGCTGGGTTTGATGGAGTAGCTAGATGAATCCCTCCAAGAAAGAAGGGAGGGAGCTGGGTTTGATGGAGTAGCTAGATGAATCCCTCCAAGAAAGAAGGGAGGGAGCTGGGTTTGATGGAGTAGCTAGATGAATCCCTCCAAGAAAGAAGGGAGGGAGCTGGGTTTGATGGAGTAGCTAGATGAATCCCTCCAAGAAAGAAGGGAGGGAGCTGGGTTTGATGGAGTAGCTAGATGAATCCCTCCAAGAAAGAAGGGAGGGAGCTGGGTTTGATGGAACAGCTAGATGAATCCCTCCAAGAAAGAAGGGAGGGAGCTGGGTTTGATGGAGTAGCTAGATGAATCCCTTCAAGAAAGAAGGGAAGGAGCTGGGTTTGATGGAGTAGCTAGATGAATCCCTCCAAGAAAGAAGGGAGGGAGCTGGGTTTGATGGAGCAGCTTGATGAATCCCTCCAAGAAAGAAGGGAGGGAGCTGGGTTTGATGGAGTAGCTTGATGAATCCCTCCAAGAAAGAAGGGAGGGAACTGGGTTTGATGGAGTAGCTAGATGAATCCCTCCAAGAAAGAAGGGAGGGAGCTGGGTTTGATGGAGTAGCTAGATGAATCCCTCCAAGAAAGAAGGGAGGGAGCTGGGTTTGATGGAGTAGCTAGATGAATCCCTCCAAGAAAGAAGGGAGGGAGCTGGGTTTGATGGAGTAGCTAGATGAATCCCTCCAAGAAAGAAGGGAGGGAGCTGGGTTTTATGGAGTAGCTAGATGAATCCCTCCAAGAAAGAAGGGAGGGAGCTGGGTTTGATGGAGCAGCTAGATGAATCCCTCCAAGAAAGAAGGGAGGGAGCTGGGTTTGATGGAGTAGCTAGATGAATCCCTCCAAGAAAGAAGGGAGGGAGCTGGGTTTGATGGAGTAGCTAGATGAATCCCTCCAAGAAAGAAGGGAGGGAGCTGGGTTTGATGGAGTAGCTTGATGAATCCCTCCAAGAAAGAAGGGAGGGAGCTGGGTTTGATGGAGTAGCTAGATGAATCCCTCTAAGAAAGAAGGGAGGGAGCTGGGTTTGATGGAGTAGCTAGATGAATCCCTCCAAGAAAGAAGGGAGGGAGCTGGGTTTGATGGAGTAGCTAGATGAATCCCTCCAAGAAAGAAGGGAGGGAGCTGGGTTTGATGGAGTAGCTAGATGAATCCCTCCAAGAAAGAAGGGAGGGAGCTGGGTTTGATGGAGTAGCTAGATAAATCCCTCCAAGAAAGAAGGGAGGGAGCTGGGTTTGATGGAGTAGCTAGATGAATCCCTCCAAGAAAGAAGAGAGGGAACTGGGTTTGATGGAGTAGCTAGATGAATCCCTCCAAGAAAGAAGGGAGGGAGCTGGGTTTGATGGAGTAGCTAGATGAATCCCTCCAAGAAAGAAGAGAGGGAACTGGGTTTGATGGAGTAGCTAGATGAATCCCTCCAAGAAAGAAGGGAGGGAGCTGGGTTTGATGGAGTAGCTAGATGAATCCCTCTAAGAAAGAAGGGAGAGAGCTGGGTTTGATGGAGTAGCTTGATGAATCCCTCTAAGAAAGAAGGGAGGGAGCTGGGTTTGATGGAGTAGCTTGATGAATCCCTCTAAGAAAGAAGGGAGGGAGCTGCGTTTGATGGAGTAGCTTGATGAATCCCTCCAAGAAAGAAGGGAGGGAGCTGGGTTTGATGGAGTAGCTAGATGAATCCCTCCAAGAAAGAAGGGAGGGAGCTGGGTTTGATGGAGTAGCTAGATGAATCCCTCCAAGAAAGAAGGGAGGGAGCTGGGTTTGATGGAGTAGCTAGATGAATCCCTCCAAGAAAGAAGGGAGGGAGCTGGGTTTGATGGACTAGCTAGATGAATCCCTCCAAGAAAGAAGGGAGGGAGCTGGGTTTGATGGAGTAGCTAGATGAATCCCTCCAAGAAAGAAGGGAGGGAGCTGGGTTTGATGGAGTAGCTAGATGAATCCCTCCAAGAAAGAAGGGAGGGAGCTGGGTTTGATGGAGTAGCTAGATGAATCCCTCCAAGAAAGAAGGGAGGGAGCTGGGTTTGATGGAGTAGCTAGATGAATCCCTCCAAGAAAGAAGGGAGGGAGCTGGGTTTGATGGAGTAGCTAGATGAATCCCTCCAAGAAAGAAGGGAGGGAGCTGGGTTTGATGGAACAGCTAGATGAATCCCTCCAAGAAAGAAGGGAGGGAGCTGGGTTTGATGGAGTAGCTAGATGAATCCCTTCAAGAAAGAAGGGAGGGAGCTGGGTTTGATGGAGTAGCTAGATGAATCCCTCCAAGAAAGAAGGGAGGGAGCTGGGTTTGATGGAGCAGCTTGATGAATCCCTCCAAGAAAGAAGGGAGGGAGCTGGGTTTGATGGAGTAGCTTGATGAATCCCTCCAAGAAAGAAGGGAGGGAACTGGGTTTGATGGAGTAGCTAGATGAATCCCTCCAAGAAAGAAGGGAGGGAGCTGGGTTTGATGGAGTAGCTAGATGAATCCCTCCAAGAAAGAAGGGAGGGAGCTGGGTTTGATGGAGTAGCTAGATGAATCCCTCCAAGAAAGAAGGGAGGGAGCTGGGTTTGATGGAGTAGCTAGATGAATCCCTCCAAGAGAGAAGGGAGGGAGCTGGGTTTGATGGAGTAGCTAGATGAATCCCTCTAAGAAAGAAGGGAGGGAGCTGGGTTTGATGGAGTAGCTTGATGAATCCCTCTAAGAAAGAAGGGAGGGAGCTGGGTTTGATGGAGTAGCTTGATGAATCCCTCTAAGAAAGAAGGGAGGGAGCTGGATATGATGGAGTAGCTTGATGAATCCCTCCAAGAAAGAAGGGAGGGAGCTGGGTTTGATGGAGTAGCTAGATGAATCCCTCTAAGAAAGAAGGGAGGGAGCTGGGTTTGATGGAGTAGCTAGATGAATCCCTCCAAGAAAGAAGGGAGGGAGCTGGGTTTGATGGAGTAGCTAGATGAATCCCTCCAAGAAAGAAGGGAGGGAGCTGGGTTTGATGGAGTAGCTAGATGAATCCCTCCAAGAAAGAAGGGAGGGAGCTGGGTTTGATGGAGTAGCTAGATGAATCCCTCCAAGAAAGAAGGGAGGGAGCTGGGTTTGATGGAGTAGCTAGATGAATCCCTCCAAGAAAGAAGGGAGGGAGCTGGGTTTGATGGAGTAGCTAGATGAATCCCTCCAAGAAAGAAGGGAGGGAGCTGGGTTTGATGGAGTAGCTAGATGAATCCCTCCAAGAAAGAAGGGAGGGAGCTGGGTTTGATGGAACAGCTAGATGAATCCCTCCAAGAAAGAAGGGAGGGAGCTGGGTTTGATGGAGTAGCTAGATGAATCCCTTCAAGAAAGAAGGGAAGGAGCTGGGTTTGATGGAGTAGCTAGATGAATCCCTCCAAGAAAGAAGGGAGGGAGCTGGGTTTGATGGAGCAGCTTGATGAATCCCTCCAAGAAAGAAGGGAGGGAGCTGGGTTTGATGGAGTAGCTTGATGAATCCCTCCAAGAAAGAAGGGAGGGAACTGGGTTTGATGGAGTAGCTAGATGAATCCCTCCAAGAAAGAAGGGAGGGAGCTGGGTTTGATGGAGTAGCTAGATGAATCCCTCCAAGAAAGAAGGGAGGGAGCTGGGTTTGATGGAGTAGCTAGATGAATCCCTCCAAGAAAGAAGGGAGGGAGCTGGGTTTGATGGAGTAGCTAGATGAATCCCTCCAAGAAAGAAGGGAGGGAGCTGGGTTTTATGGAGTAGCTAGATGAATCCCTCCAAGAAAGAAGGGAGGGAGCTGGGTTTGATGGAGCAGCTAGATGAATCCCTCCAAGAAAGAAGGGAGGGAGCTGGGTTTGATGGAGTAGCTAGATGAATCCCTCCAAGAAAGAAGGGAGGGAGCTGGGTTTGATGGAGTAGCTAGATGAATCCCTCCAAGAAAGAAGGGAGGGAGCTGGGTTTGATGGAGTAGCTTGATGAATCCCTCCAAGAAAGAAGGGAGGGAGCTGGGTTTGATGGAGTAGCTAGATGAATCCCTCTAAGAAAGAAGGGAGGGAGCTGGGTTTGATGGAGTAGCTAGATGAATCCCTCCAAGAAAGAAGGGAGGGAGCTGGGTTTGATGGAGTAGCTAGATGAATCCCTCCAAGAAAGAAGGGAGGGAGCTGGGTTTGATGGAGTAGCTAGATGAATCCCTCCAAGAAAGAAGGGAGGGAGCTGGGTTTGATGGAGTAGCTAGATGAATCCCTCCAAGAAAGAAGGGAGGGAGCTGGGTTTGATGGAGTAGCTAGATGAATCCCTCCAAGAAAGAAGGGAGGGAGCTGGGTTTGATGGAGTAGCTAGATGAATCCCTCCAAGAAAGAAGGGAGGGAGCTGGGTTTGATGGAGTAGCTAGATGAATCCTTCTGCTGCCTTCTGCTCAGATTCCAGGCTGGATAATTAGGGTTTATACAGAAGGGTGCTCATTAATCGCCATGGACAATTGAGCTGAATGGCCTGACTTTGCATGATATATGGTTCTATAATTTTACGATTAAATTTGACAATTCATGGAGAAGGGAGCTTCTACCCAAGCTTTGTCTCCTTATCATAAAGTGAACTTATCTGTTGTAGAGCTATGACCTTGAACATTTGAAATTTGGGACAAGGTGGTGGTGGGGAGAAACCACTTTCCATCCAAAGTCTGTACCTTTGCTCAGAAAATATGTGGTGTCTTATACAGTCTATCCCAGGATCAGCAAAAATGTAATGTTAGAACATCAGATGTAGTGCAGAATTTGAATTCATCCAATAGGGAGAAGTCTGCATTTGGGTTATTGTTCAAGCTGCAACATGCTGTGTACAGTTAGATTGGGGAAATATTTTACCTGGTTAAATATCTTTTAGCTTTCTCGGAGGCTGACAGGTTTCCGAGTTAATCTGTTGATTAGAAAGTCCATTTGAAACACTAAACCCGTCAAAATGTGCCAGAATTCTAAACTAGTCTAGCTGTTATGTCTCTGAGTTACTTGGGAGACTTCTTAAATAACTTAGGGATGCAAGATTCTAATAATAGAAGATATATTACTTACTGATGCCTTCCACCATCTCAGGAAACTGTTCACACTCTGAGATGCAGATTAATTTAGTCTTCTGGCTAAATATGAGTGCATTTTCAAATCTTACATGTCTAAAATGAATGGAAATATCTGCTTTTACATTGAATGACAAATAAACTAGTGTACAAGTTCAGTTACTGAAAAGAAAGTGGTAAAGAACACTAAATCTTTTCTTCATCTTGAGAAGGAGGGACATTATATAGTCAGGATAATGTAAACCATTTTTTAACCGCGTCCACCCTTCTCACTGTAGTAACTGTAGTGCATCACTGTGGGACGTATGTATATGTATGCGTGAGTGTGAACAGTTTCCTGAGATGATGAATGGCATCAGTAAGTAGTGCAAGAAACATAACAACATGCAAATAAGTAAAGAATTGTAAACAAACTGACTGTGCAATATAGAGAGAGAAAAAAAATCAATAAAATGCAAAAGTAAGAGTCCTTAAATAAGTCCCTGATTGAGTACTTGTGTAATCAGATGACAATAAACTTAACTTGTACAACTGCAGTCTTTGAGCAGGGCCCTCGGTGCTGGCCAAATTGGGAGACAGGTTTGCTCCTATAATGGAAAGAAAATGTTTAGGGTGTGATGAGTCCTTCAGCATGTTGGTTGCCTTTCCTAGGCATCATGACAAATAGGTAGAGTCCATGGAGGGGAGGAAAGTTTTCATTATTTTCTGAGCTGCATTCATGACTATCAGAACATTCTTAACTTTCACAATGGCTTCTTCTGATCTAGAGTGGAGCAATTCCAATACCATTTTGTGGTGCATCCAGCAAGTCTGCTTTCATAGTGCAGGTATATAAATTTTCGAGGAATAAGGGAGACACAATGAACCTTTTTAGTCTTCTGAGGAAGTAGATGAATAGGTGTACTTTCTTAACTGGTGAGCCAAAGTGCTTGTTCCAGGTCAGATCAGTGGAGATATTCATTCCTGACTACTTGAAGCTATCTACTCTTTTGGATTGGAGTGTAAACTCTGGCCTCTCTCCTGATGTCAACAATCATCCTCTTCATCTTACAGACATTGTGGTAGAAGTTTTTTTTTATCTTGGCAACTAGACTTTCGATCTATTTCCTGTATCCTGTCTTATTGTTATGAGAAACCTAACCCTCTGACTTGGTGTTTTCAGTAAATTTGAAGATGGAATTGGCATGGTATTTAGCTGGGTGTAAAGTGGGTATAGTAGGAGGTGTGCACACATTGTTGAGATGCAATGGTGTTGAGTGTGATCATGGAGGAGATATTGTTCCTCATCTTCATTGATTGCAGTTATTAGACAGGAAGTCAAGGATCTAGTTGCAGAGGCCTAGATTCAAACTTGGAATTTGTTTGTTCTGAACTATGTTATTGAAGGCAGGGGTGTAGTCCATGATATGTAGTTTAACATAATTTGACTTTGGCATCCTGGATTTCTAGGACTGAATGGAGAGCAACGGAGATGGAGTGTGCCACAAATCTATTTGGCCAGTGGACAAATGAAGTATGGCATATAGGCTGGAGTTGATGTGAGCCATGACATCATGATGGTGGACGTCAAAGCCTCTGGTCTGTAGTCATTTAGGCCTGTTATCATGTTTTCCTTTGGTTGGTATGATAGTGGATTTCTTGAAGTAAGTGGGAACTTGAGCTGTTGTCAGGAGAGATTAAAAATATCTATGAATCTGTCCACCAGTTGGCCTGCACAGGAGCTCAGGACGTGTTCCAGGACACCATTTGGCCACAATCTGAAGAAGAGCAAGTGAGTTTTACCTGCTGACTGACAAACATTGATCTTTTAACTAGAACTGTATCCGGCTGATTACAGACACTCAGGGGCATATTGGATACTGCATTTCTGATTTTATAAAAGTAACTACACTTCAGAAGTCCAGATACTTCACTTACTGTAAAGCGCTTTGTTACAACCTCATTTCATGAAATAAAATGTAAGGTTTATCTTGTTTTCTTAAAATATCCATGAAAATCACTTTTAGACAAAATGAAGTCCTGCTGTGCATTTCCAGCATTTTCTGTTTTTAATTGATCCAGTGAATGTTAAGATCACTCCTTTCCTTTTTCCCATATCACCCACAAAAATCATATTTAGTGACTGGCTTCGTCTAACTGAAATGAAAAGCACACGCTGCTTGAAGTCCTGTTGAGAAAATTGCCTGAGGAGATTCTATTTGATAGAAACAAAACTCAGCTGACATTAAAGCCCAAACTAAGTAATACTATTTATTTCATACTGGTCTTGGGATAAAAGCTGTTGGTGTGAGAATAATTAAACATGAAAGATCAATGTACTTCAACTATATGTGCCCGCCTCTACAAAATTCCCTCACCCTGGCAATGGCCAAGGTACTCTTTACGTGAAGCAGACCTATCTGTCTTGGTGAAAATGTACTTTGTTAGAAGTGTCATGTATCAGTCGTGTACCATGGATGGTCAGATATTTATGTTGAATGACATTGGATGCCACTGTACCAGTCCTCTAGTGTTCTTGTGATCCTCCATTTATCAGTTGCTTGGAGGACCTGAATAATTTGCTTTCAATAAGAGCTGCAATCAGAGTTTTAATAAAATTATATTGCAAAGGTATGGAAACATTGCTAATGTTTCAGAAAAAGAGTCTTACTTTATATAGTGCAATCTCAGGGTCACTTGAAACTGCTTTACAACCATTAAAATATGACTGTACAAGCAATTTGCAAATTGACATGTCCCATATATTGTTACAAAGCACTCCTGTCAGACTGGTCTTTGAGGAAACATCCTCAGTTTCTTTAGAAGTCCTGTTTCAGTCGACTTCAATAAATCAATCACAGCTGACAATGGCAAACAACAATAATCCTTTTTTGGTAGCAGGATTAAGTTTTTAAATATATAACCCAACCCCAACCAACCAATTTTCCCTTGCAACCGCTGCAACCGTGCCTGCCTGTCCCGCGTTGGACTTGTCAGTCACCAACGAGCCTGCAGCAGACGTGGACATACCCCTCCGTAAATCTTCGTCCGTGAAGCCAAGCCAAAGATATAATATATACACAAATACATTTGAATAAAGAACAATCAAAATCATAACATTTGTAGTTGTTAACAGTTGACAATATAGCATGCAGCAAGTCATACCTGGATCTGGACATTGAAGAAGGCAATTCAGAATATGTATGTTATTATTATGTTTGTAGATAGGGACAAGTATTTGCTTTAGGTCTCACCTGAAATACTGCACATGTTTCTGGATACTACATTTTCATATAGATTTTGAGGCTTTGGAAAAGGTACATACAGATGGTTACCCACCATAATCTTGAGGCCACAATATTTATATGGCTGGTGCAATTAAGTTCCTGGTCAATGATAATTGATAGGTTGTTCCCAGTGGAGGATTTTGTGATGGGAATATCCTTTTCTGTGGTCTGTCCCCTCCCAATTTCTTTAATTTTGTTTCGTCCAAAATCATCTGAGATATTTGCTCTTTGAATTCAGGCCTCCTGGTCCTGATTAGAATTTCCTGAGCAAATATCTCAGATGATTTTGGATTGAACAAAATTGAGAAGGGAAAGGCCTTAGAAAAGGATATTCCCATCACAAAATCCTCCACCTGTAGCGGCAGCTACACTGGTAACTGAAGGATCGAACAACCAGACAGGTTGAGTTCAGTGAGCAAAAACTGATTTATTGCAGGCTGCCTGGCTGGGCTTATACTCCCAGCCCAGACCTGGCTGAGAACCGTGCTGGGGGCCCCCGATGTCACGTGGGTCCCCAAGTGTGGGCTTCTGAACCCAGTGGTGAGGTCAGGATGAAACCCCCAACAGCGCCATTTTGGCTAACTGCCCCGCTGTGTGCGTGACAAGCGGGGCTGGTTCACCTGCCTAACGGTGTACGGCCACACAGGCCCCCCCCCCAGAACCGGCACCAATGTCCTTTTTTGCCAGGCGGCCTTGCTTCTTGGGTTGGGCCACAACTACTGGTTCGGTGGGGTTGAGGTGGGCATGATGCATGCAGCGCCTGGAATGAAGCGGTTATAGAAATTGTCCGGGCATGGGAACTCCCTGATTGCAGCGACCTTTGTAGCGGCAGGTGTGGCTCCTTCGGCCTTGATAATATGGCCCAGGAACTGCATGGACTCTTTCCCAAACTGGCACTTGGTCGGATTGATCATTAGGCTGAAGTCAGCCAGTCGGGAGAAGAGGGAGCGCAGGTGAGACTTGTGTTGTTCGGTCTCTGCTAGCGACAAGGATGTTGTCCAGGTAATTGAATACAAAATTCAAATCCCTGCCCATTGTGTCCATAAGGCACTGGGAGGTCTGGGCAGCGTTCTTGAGCCCGAATGGCATGGGTATGAACTCGAACAAGCCGAAGGGGGTGATGATGGCTGTTTTGGGTATGTCCTCAGGGTGCACCAGGATTTGGTGATCGACCTTGGAGAATACCCTCGTGCCATGCAGCTTGGCCGTAAAGTCCCGGATGTGAGGTATCGGGTAATGGTCAGGTACTGTCGTATTGTTAAGCCGTCAAAAATCTCCGCAGAGGCACCAGCCACCGGAGGCTTTCGGGACCAGGTGGAGTTGTGAGGCCCAAGGACTGTCAAAGCATCGAATGATCCCCAGCTCCTGCAGATGTGAGAATTCTTCCTTCGCTATCTGGAGCTTATTCGGCAGGAGCCAGTGTGTCTTGGCGTGGACCAGCAGGGCTTGGGTGGGGATGTAATGAAACATCCCGTGGCGTGGTGAGACAGTGGAGAACT
This sequence comes from Narcine bancroftii, assembly GCF_036971445.1. NCBI lineage: Eukaryota > Metazoa > Chordata > Chondrichthyes > Torpediniformes > Narcinidae > Narcine > Narcine bancroftii. The sequence continues at coordinate 59,522,689 of NC_091482.1, read as the reverse complement.
GTGGCTTGAGGAGGGATGGGAACTCATCCAGGATATGCTGAAACTCATCCTTGGGTGTGCTGACCATGGACATCTGCGGCTGCTCTGTGCGGGAGGCGTTGAGGCGAATGGATTGGAATGTACGGGCACCTACCAGTCGCCTACCTCGAATGTCGACCTGGGCGAGGAGGAAGTCAACACCCAGGATGGCAGTTGGAAGGGACGAAACGGTGAACCTCCACGAGAACTTCCGCTGGCTGATCTGGAAGTGGACAGTCTTGTCTCCATACGTTCGGATCTCCATCAAATTGGCTGCACGGAGGGGAGGTCCTTGAGGCCGGTTCTGGGACTCGATGGCTGTGGCTGGGATGACGCTGACTGAATCCCGCAGGTAGAGGAGGCTGTGTTCTTTGCCAGCTGCCGCAGCCATTAACAGCAGCCGGCCTGCTCGTTTCCCTGGAACGAGCAGGGCTGACGACACTACCGAGCCTTGGCTCCCCAGTGCTGGTGGAAGAAGCAGAGGCCTAAAGTGGAAAGCTTGCTTCTGGCTATGCTCTTTGAGGCCCCTGCAGGGGATGGGTGTTCCACTGCAGCGCTTGAGGAAGGCTTGGCGTGGTCATGCCCATGACTCGTAACCTGCTGGACTGCTGAGCCCTCTGGGAATCGTTCGAGCCTTAGCTCCTGAGCCTTTTGAGTGACCTTCCTAGGGTCAACGAAGCTCTCCTGGGACAGTAATGGCCGGATGTCTTCAGGCAGATGGTCGAGGAAGATGCGCTCGAAGAGTGGGCAGTTGGTGTGATCGCCCATGAGTGTGAGCATCTCGTCCATCAACTCGATTGGAGTTCTGTCCCCCAAGACGTTGAGGCACAACTTGCGAGCGGTACACTGGCACCTGGAGAGGCCAAGGGAGCCGGTGAGCACCTGCTTGATGGTCCCGTACTTATCTTCCTTGGGTTGGTTCTGAACGAGGTGCAGCACTCATTTGGCGGTGGCCTGGTCCATGGTAAAACTTGGTTGAATCCGATGAAATCTGGCGGAGGTGAAACTGAGCCTCTGCATGGCTGAACCAGGTCTCCGGCTCCAACAACACCCAGAAGTCAGGAAGCTTGATAGCTATTGTGTTGATCAAAGGGTCGTTCATTTTGGGTTCAAAGATGTTTGAACCTGTCGGGGTCACCAATTGTAGCAGCGACTACATTGGTAAGTCAAGGATCACACAACCAGAAGGGTTGAGTTCAGTGAGCAAAAACTGATTTATTGCAAGCTGCCTGGCTGGTCTTGTACTCCCAGCCCGGACCTGACTGAGAACCGCGCTGGGGGGCCCCAATGTCACCGGGGCATCACGTGGGTCCCCAAGCACGGGCTTCTGAGCCTGGTGCCGAGGTCGGGAGGAAACCCCTGATGGCGCCATTTTGGCCGGCTGCCCCGCCGTGTGCGTGACAAGCGGGGGCGGTTCGCCTGCCTAATGGCATACCGCCACACACCTATCAATTATCATTGACCAGGAACTTAATTGCACCAGCCATATAAATATTGTGGCCTCAAGATTATGGTGGGTATCCTATAGATAGGAAGTCACCACCTGAAACCCCAAAATCTTTATATCCTTCAGTGGCGCAATAATTCAAATTACCTGATTCACCTCCTTCCTCTTTAGAGCAGTGTACACTATCTGCAAAATGTTCCTTAATTACTTGAAGCTGCAGCACCCAGCCTCTATCTCTTTGTCAGAGAAAAGGAGCAGTTTCTTGGTCCTCCACCACGTGAAGATTCCCTTTCAAATCGCACTACTGACTTGTAAATATATTGATATTCATTTATTGCTTTTAGGTCTAAATCATGGAACTTCCTTATTGTTAACAGGAGTATATTCACCAGAAAAATTGCTGTCATTCACTGCCTCCTCAATGGCAATTACTGCAGGGCAATAATCAGTAATGCCCACATCTCATAAAGGAAGGGATAAAAAACATTGAACAATCTTGTCAAAAAGACAGCAGAGGGTAATGACAAGCTGAATAGTCCTCTTCTGTTCTGTAAGATTCAATGATCCTAATAATATCTTATCAGTCTCATTTCTGTGCTTGGAACTTCATTATAAGGTTTCCATAGAATTGTCCTTCCTATTGTCCATCGGTCTTTATTTCAGATGTCAAACTATGAATATACATTCAATACATATTCTGCTTTCACAGAACATTTGATTGAAAGTAAGATTTAAATTAGCATAAATTTATGGGCTTGGTATTTCTGTGTTACAACTGAATTAACTTTTTGAACAAGTACTCCATTTTGTTAGCTTTCCACATGAAACTACCTATGTGTACAGACTCAGGCATTGTCGAAGCTTGTGCAGAATTCTGTCTCTTTGAAGATAAATTTCAATATTCTCCTTGACGACATGCAAATCTCAGAGTTAATGGGAAGTAATGCAGGCCCAGGTGAATTTCTGTCCATCACTGTTACTTTAGGTATCTTGAAAGCATGTGTAAATACAGTAAAATCCCTGGTATCTGGCACCTACAGGAATTGGTAGATGCGGATAAGTGTTTTTGGTTATTTGAGACTTGTGTATTGCGTGCATGGAGAACTAATAGTGAGGCGCGCCAATTTTAAACCATATTTTTTACCCATTTATTTTCCGGGATTTTTTTTGCTGGTTGCTTGAATTCCAGATAACTTTGATTTTACTGTACAACAAAGCAATGGCAGAAGAAATTTTGCCAAAACCATGCACATGAAACCAATAGCCATAGTCCAGTTCCTTGCTATGCTCCTCACTTACATTTACTCTTCAGTAGCTTCTTCAAGTGGTATTAGACCAAATTTCAAAACAATCAGACCAAAAAAAAATTGTTAAGATGGCTGGCAGATTTTATCTCAGGAAATTAAAATAGAGCCCAGAGGACCCCAAAACCCAGCAGCATTAGATATTCACCAAGACAAATGGTTACTTAAACAAAATTTGCTTTTAATTATCTTTAAATATGAAAATCGAATCAAATTTTAACTTATCACTAACTTACTTAACCCCCTTCTAATTCTAAGCGCACGTGAATGTTATGTGTGTGTAAGTTCAGAAAGGTTCTTTGGTTCACAGTCCAATCTCACTTCTCATTCCTCAAGTTCATCAGTTGCAGGCAATTTTTATACCGTGCACAGAATTTAACATTTATAAAGTTCACCAGGCTTTGGTGCTTGAAAGGTAAATGGGTACCGCTCAGGAAGGTTCTTGTCAGTTTTCAGAGAGAGATTTGTTGTTCTAGGAAAGTGGTTCCCAACCTTTTTCTTTCCACTCACATACCACTTTAAGTATTCCTTATGCCAAAGGTGCTCTGTGATTAGTAAGGGATTTCTTAAGGTGGGATCTGGGTGGAAAGAAAAAGGTTGAAAACCACTGTTGTAATCATACCTAATTGACTCATTATGTGCGAAGTTTCATAACTCCAAAGGAAATGGGCCAATTACAATTTTGGTCAAGCAAAATATTTAAGTAACAATTGGATTGAGAGCAGTAATTCTTAACCTTCCCTTCCCACTCACATCCCACCTTAAGCAATCCCTTTTTAATCACAGAGCACTGATGATATAGGGATTACTTAAGTGGTATGTGAGTGGAAAGAAAAAGGTTGGGAACCACTGTTCTAGGACATCCACAAATGATGTACTTCCATCAGCCACTCCAGTATCTTGCTGACAAAACTTGCTCCTTCAGGGTTCTCCAGATGATAACCTCTTTCTTTCAGGTTACTGCAGAGTTCCTTTTTGTTTCTCTTATTCCAAGTGAAATATTAGACAGCCAGTCCTCTCTTCTTGTATGAACCACAAGGGCTTTGACCAGGCCATCTTCCAAATGGGCTTGCCAGCTTGTCCTGCTCCAGCTTCTGCTGATCTGTTCAAGTGATCTTTGTCTCTCTCTCTGATAGAAAGCCTGTTTGACTCTCTCTGCTTGCAAAACCATATGACCCTCTTACAACAGCAGGCTCTCCTCCAGACAGGAGCAGCTCCAACATGCTCTTTCATCTGTTGCCTTTTGCAAACAACAATCCATTAGTGAAGTTTCTTGAGCACTCTTCAAATCTCTTGGAAAAGCTGTTGAGACCCTGATATGTCTAACATTACCAAAGCTCCAGTATTTCAAATAAGATCTGTTTAAAAGTGTTTGTATGTTACCTACTCTAACAAACCTTTCCCAATTTATCTCACCAAAACATATCTATCTATATAAATATATTTATATATTTCTCTCTCTCTCTCTATATATATATATATATACATACACACACACATATATACATATCTATCCATATATATCTATCTATACAGATCTATCTATCTATACATATATCTATCTATACATATATAGATATCTATACATATAGATCTATCTATCTATATATATATATATATATAATATATCTATATACTCTGTCACAAAACTGTATGTCCAGTAAGCTTTCTTCTGTCTGCTTTAAGTCTTATTACAGAGATACAAGAGGCTGTAGATGGTGCAATCTGGAATAAAAAAAAAGTAACCCTGGTGGAGGAATTTAGCAGGTCGGGCAGATCTGTGGAGACAAAGGGATGGTAAAGGATTGGAGCGAAGAAGGATGAGAGGTAGCTTAATAGAGGTCTACAAGATTCTGAGAGGCATAGATAAGGTGAACAGCCAGTTCCTTTTTCCCAGGGTAGGAGTAGCAAACACCAGAGGATATCTCTGCAAAGTGAAGGGAGGAAGGTTTAGGGGAGACATCAGGGACAAGTTGTTTTTTTTTTGTTTTTTTTTCACAGAGAGATGTGGGTGCCTGGAATGCATTGCCAGAGGTGGTGGTGGAGGCTGAAACATTGGGGGCATTTAAGACAGGCATATGAATGAAAGAAAAATAGAGGGTTACGAAGTAAGAAGGGTTTAGTAATTTTTTTGGATAAGATTATATAGGTCTTCACAACATTGAGGGCTGAAGGGCCTGTACTGTGCTGTAATGTTTTATATTGAGACTCTACATCAGCGTTCATGATGCAATGTTGACCGTTTCTTTATCTCCACGAATACTACCTGACCCATTGAGTTCCTGCAGCATGTTTTAGGTCAGGTTGTATCCAGTAGAATAACACTTTGGCTTTCTTGTATTTCAAGTGATTTTTTAAATAAACGACTGCCCCTCTGAAAGTGGTAATACGATAAGCATGAAAGCTGCATTGCTTCTCTCTTAATTATTGCCAGAAATAGCACCTCAATATTTTCCTTAACTGTTCAATATTATTTTCCATCGTCTTAATGGCCCATTCAGAGCCAGCTCTTCAGCGCTTGACGTCCTGCTTTGCGGAAACTGCCAAAATGTTTGGCCTGGAAGTCAGCCTGAAGAAAACTGAGGTCCTCCATCAGCCAGCCCCCCACCATGACGACCAGCCCCCCCACATCTCCATCGGGCACACAGAACTCAAAACGGTCAACCAGTTTACCTATCTCGGCTGCACCATTTCATCAGATGCAAGGATCGACAACGAGATAGACAACAGACTCGCCAAGGCAAATAGCGCCTTTGGAAGACTACACAAAAGAGTCTGGAAAAACAACCAACTGAAAAACCTCACAAAGATAAGCGTATACAGAGCCGTTGTCATACCCACACTCCTGTTCGGCTCCGAATCATGGGTCCTCTACCGGCATCACCTACGGCTCCTAGAACGCTTCCACCAGCGTTGTCTCCGCTCCATCCTCAACATCCATTGGAGCGCTTTCATCCCTAATGTCGAAGTACTCGAGATGGCAGAGGTCGACAGCATCGAGTCCACGCTGCTGAAGATCCAGCTGCGCTGGGTGGGTCACGTCTCCAGAAAGGAGGACCATCGCCTTCCCAAGATCGTGTTATATGGCGAGCTCTCCACTGGCCACCGTGACAGAGGTGCACCAAAGAAGAGGTACAAGGACTACCTAAAGAAATCTCTTGGTGCCTGCCACATTGACCACCGCCAGTGGGCTGATATCGCCTCAATCCATGCATCTTGGCGCCTCACAGTTCGGCGGGCAGCAACCTCCTTTGAAGAAGACCGCAGAGCCCACCTCACTGACAAAAGGCAAAGGAGGAAAAACCCAACACCCAACCCCAACCAACCAATTTTCCGCTGCAACCGTGTCTACCTGTCCCGCATCGGACTTGTCAGCCACAAACGAGCCTGCAGCTGACGTGGACATTTACCCCCTCCATAAATCTTCGTCCGCGAAGCCAAGCCAAAGAGAAGAAGAATGTTTAAGAACATCCTGAGGCATGTAAAAATGAAAGCTTTAAATCCAAACTTTTTTTTCCTCCAAATAAATGTTTATTGCTTAAATGTGTATCATGTTTCTCTATATTCCCTCCAGTCCTGCATGCATAAACAAAATCTACAGTTCAAGCAGATGGAAGCTATTTATGTGGAGTTCTCTGCATCTTGTGTGGAGGCTCTTAAACATGGTAGCAGATTTTTACATGCCATACAGTTGGCTGAGTACAGCTCAAGCTTGCACTTCGATTATTTTCTACTGTGCAACTTTACTGAGTATGCCTTCAATCATTGAACAACATTGTTTGTGACAAGCTATTCATGAGGGTGAAGGGAATTTGTGGATTCCCCATGATACAAATTCAACAGAAAAGAAGAGAGAGATTTTACATGTCAGACAACCAAAATTGAAGGAATGGATGCAAAATGTATGAAAGCATAAAATTAGGTTGGACCTAAGGTAATGAACTAAAAGATAACTTGCCAAGTGGAGAGAATGCATGTTTTAGACAAGCCTCCGACAGGAATTGACAAGTTACGCGAGTGGCTAACATAAATGTATCCAGAAGATAGGAGAGCTATCAGAAAGGTGCCAGCTCTATCAGTGCAGTGCTGATCTGAAGCATCAGCTTAAATCTTTGGGCTTATATCACTGGAGTAAAACTTGAACCCACAATCTAATAATGGCTTTCAACTGAGCCACAACTGACTTTGATCTGATTAACTTTCAAAGTCTAAAACGTTGCAAAAACTGTTCAATCTTTTTCTGTTTTTTTAAAAACTTTTAGCACTTATAGTGGACTAAATTAATCTTTGCAAAACCGAAATAAACATGTTTTATTGTGGAATACGGAAAAGAAACTTGCCTGCTTTTTCTGAGAGGTAAATTTGTTTTCGCTTCTCATATTGTGTTCTCCCACCCATTTATTAGAAAATCCAAAGTAAACTGAGTTCATTATTATGCTAGTGGTTACTAGGTACTTTCACAATTGTAGCTCACTTGGCCGATTGTCAGTCATTCAAATGTAGACCCAATCAGTAAAGCAAACTTTCAATGTTGTCAAAGACCTCTCTGCTTCTCAAGCATTTCACTTTATTCACAAGCAGAGATTTCAGGGTAATTTAGTAAAGAAAATGCACCTAAGTTGAGAAATTGGATTTCACGTATTTTTAGTGTGCTACAGCAACATTCTGGTTAATGCTGACTCCAGATTAGGCTCTGCTCAGAAAAAGTGCAAAATTGGTCAAAAGGATGTTTATGAACCAAAGTTAGGGTGGGTTACACCAAAGAAAAACTGAAACAGGATCTGTGTAGTTCCTGATAAGATCAGGGTGATTGAACTCAGTTAGTGATATTTTGCTGTGCAGTAGGACATCACCCCGTGAAGACATATTCCCCATGTTGCCTTATCGTTGGTTAGCATTGAGGAGAGACAGAGAGGTTGCTAGTTTATTTTTGGTAAAGTACTTGGACCCCATGGTTTATGAAATACTTAACAGGAGAGAAGTCTGGAAGCAGAGAAAGAGGAAGTGGTGGGATTTACCATGGAGAGAGGGCCCATGAGAAGAAGGGTGATTTTCTCATGCCAACAAACCAATTCAGAAGATGAGCAGAGGGATGCATGTCACAGGGAGATTCACCAGGCACCAGTGAGCTGGCATCAGGGAGAGTTCGTCGGATGCAGGGGTGTGATAGTACAGACCTATCACCAATGTATATAGTTACAGTATCTAGAGTATGTAATGACTGTGCCTACACCGATTGGCTGAGAGCTAAGCCACGCCTACTGTCTGGGCCTTAAAGGGTTGTGTCCCTAGCCAGGTCGGATCATTCCGGACTGGTCGGCCACCTGTGAAGAGCTCCTGTCTTTTGCTAATAAAAGCCTTGGTTTGGATCAACAAGTCATTGGTTCTTTCGACGAGCTCTACAATAGGTTCCTCAAATTACTGTTGAAATGAGGTTATTCAGGATCAGAGAAGCAAGGGTCAGTTGAAGTTAAGGTTAAGAATTAAAGCTGTGAAAGGTCAAACTAGATTACAAAGTCAAATAATGTATTTCATAGTTTGTTGTAATTTTTGATATTTATATTATTTGTTGTGCTAAAATTTATATTAGTTTATATGTGGCTATTGCTTAATTTTAATTAATTCTGGGTAGAATTGTTCCATGTGCCTGGATAAGTTTTATGCTACCTGAATGGATTCAGATAAATCTCCGTGTTGGCGTGAGATCCAATTATCAACAGTGACTACTTCATTAGAAAGTGGGAACTCATTCGGCACTGGGCACCAGAAGTGATGAGACTTATACTATTAAAGAACCTATTGATTCTACTCTGTGGTGACAATAACAGAAAGAAGAAAGTGAATAGAAAATAGGCAAACCAAGAATCCAGTCTTAAGGTGTTAGTTCTTAGTTTAATATTAAAACCAGTCTGCACAAATTCTTCTAATGCCCATTTTAATGAACTGGAATATGTTTCAGTGAAAGGAGTTGCCTTCACTTGTTAAAGGTTGCTTTTACTGGGGCTCTCTGGAGGTGCCTATATGTGGCCTCCCAAGGAACTCAGAGTAAGTTGGCAATAGTAACAGAAGTTTGGAATGACAAATTTCCTGCTGGTTGGTTGATGTGTAAAGTGATGGATAATCAACAAATCCTAGGGAGTCAGTTCATAATTTATCCAGAACAAATTACATATAAAAACCTGAAATACACAGAAATGAGCAAGAAACAAAAATTGCTGGGCATCAAATCTTTGGGGCATGAGAACAGTTTTAGACAGGAGGTGAAATATGGATGTGAACATGACAAATTTCCAGGACACTGACAAATGTCAATGCAGTGAGTCCTGAATGAGAAAAGCAACTGGGAGACTGAGGTATGGAAGTGTAATGATGTGAAAAGCAGAGTGACATGAATAATGAAAGGAGTTGCAAAGATGAGAAACAGGACACATCAATCAAAGCACCTTTTCTCAAAGATTAAAATGAAACAAAGAAAAAAATAGCACAAGCACTTAAGAATAAGGGAAGAATTATCAGCCCAAACCTTTCATATATTGGGGCTTGTATAAATAGATAAAAATGCAAAGACAACAGTATTGGTCATCTAAGACAGTTGTCTGATCGAGTGCATTTCTTTACACTAATATTGCAATTCCAGCTTGAAGTAACACATCACAATATGTGCTCACAATTTAAAAAAAGTATTATTTTCCTGATCTTATGGAACAGTGATTTGGTAGTACTGGTACATCTTTTGGGGAAAGCTGGAGAACAACTTGCCCAAGCATCTTCCACGCACATTGACATGTATATTCCAGTCTAAATTTTGGAATAGCCAGAGAGAGGGCTAAATAAATGTAAGAGTGGAAAGCAATATAATTTTGTCAAACTTTTCATATCCCTCAGTGCTACTCTTCAACTATTCTCGAAGGAATTCCAAATTCAATACAATATCCCTGGTTTATCGGAATCTTCGATGGTACAATACAATCTCACCTCTGGCAGTATGGGTTGAAAAATCCAAGCAACGGATACAGTATGTGGCCAAAGCAATATGCATCGCATTTTAGAGAAGCTCATTTCTAAGTCTTTGCAACAGAACCAATCATGCTCCACATTACATTTGTAGAAATTCAGCAATTACATACACTCCTGCTAGATTCTCTCACTCAGCTCTACCTACCTGAATGCTCCCAGCCCTTGAGCACATTGTCTAACCTGAAGCAGACTTCTGAAGATTGAATATTAATGCAATTTCTTTTTCACTAAACACATAGTTTAATACCCATTTTCCCTTGTACTTTGGAGATCAGCTTTTACTCATTGAAAAAGTCTTGAGAAGCTGCCATTCTGATTGTAGCAAGGCTGTCTCCAAGTTAATGAGCATTGAGGGTTACAAAAGACCCTCACAATTTTAATAACAAAGGTGAATTTATGAAGGGCCAAGAAAAGGGATCCACCAGTCCACATTCCCCAAACATACCAGTAAGATAGTCTGGAAATGTTCACAGGTGTTTCATAAAACCTTTGCCCTCCCATCTGACGTGGACCCAATGGCATCCCGATCTTGTGGAATGAGCTTGTTCAATGACCAACAACTTCCTATTGTATTCCTCATACTTCTCTACCTGCTACTCCTTCCTCAACATCTCAGCCTTTTATTCCCAAGTTAGATCAGGCATTGTGCATGTCATAGTACAATACAATGTTTAGCAAAACAACCACACATTTTGTCTATCCCCTACAAATTCTTTAACCTCGAATGCCTGCCTAACTCCTTTTCAAAATTATTCTGGAACTGAATTTCAACCACTTTCCTGCTAGGGTGCTATAGATCCTGGTTGGCTCATAAATAATTCTGTAGTTACCAAGGGCAATAATGTTTCTCAACCCACTCCAAAAAAGACCCATTTTGCAAACTTCTACCAAGTCAGTTGGTCATCTATGTTGTAGGAACAGTGGTCATTTCAGTCCCTTCTTGTCACGCAACCTTGAAAATTACATATTAAGAGAAATAGCATAAAAGAGCAGGGATGTAATGCTGAGACTCTATAAGGAACGGATGAGTCCTCACATGCTGGTGTTGGAGTGATTAACTTGAATGATGCCAGGAATGAAAGGGTTAGCGTATGAGGAGTGATTTTCGGCTCTTGGACTGGACAGGAGGTTGAAGGGGGGATCTCAGAGATACTTTGAATCCTGAAAAGCCTGGATAGAGAAGATGTGGCAAGGATATTTCTCATGGTAGGGAATTCTAGGACAAGAGGGCATAACCTCAGGATAAAAAGGGTGTCAGTTTAAAACAGGGATGCCAAAAAGGGTTGTGAGACTGTGGGTAGCTTTAAGGTCGAGATTGACAAGTATTTGATTAGTCAGGGCATTAAGGGATACGGGGAGAAAGCTGGGGAGTGGGGCTGAGTGGGTAGATGGATTGGCTCATCATTAGAATGGCGGAGCAGACTCGCTGGGCCTAGTGGGCCCTATATCTGCTCTTGTCCTTACGATAAAGATGGAAGCCATTCAGCTGATTGAGTCTGTACTGGCATGTAGATCAATTCCATTCCCGCACTAATTTCCCCTGCAACTATTCCCATCATCTCCCTCAAGATTCCACCATTCACAAAAGCACTAAAAACGATGTGCATTGGTCAACTTATAGACAGACCATCATGTGGGAAGAAACTAAACAACTTGGAGGAAACCCACACAGTTACAAGGAAAACGTACAAATTCCACACAGGCAGCACCGGCCAAGTCTGAACCCCCAACCACTGGGGAAGACAGGCAGCAGTTCAACTAGCAGAACCACCGGGCCATCACTTTGAATATCCTGGAAGAGCACATTTGTCTCTTTTCTAAGGCCCTCAAACGTGCTGCTGGTTGAAATGACCTTGTCTATTATGGAATGGGCAGCTTGAGAAGTCTGTTTTTAAATATTTAGACATACAGCTGAGTAACAGGGCCTTCCAGCCCATATCACCCAGTTAACCTACCACCCCACACATTTTGAAGGACAGGAGGAAACCCACACAGACACAGGGAGAATGTACAAACTCCTTACAGACAGCTCCATATTCTAACCCGGGTGGTAGCTAGTGCTGTAACAGCTCTATGCTAACTGAGCCACCCTTATCTCTCCTGGAGGTTGCCTCTGGTTTAAAACTGAAATAACAGGTTAAAAAAAAAAAGCACTCACTCTAAAATGTTCAAAAGACCAACCCCTATTCTGCAAAGAAGCTTGCTATGAGTGGCCTGGATCTGCTGTTGAAAAAGCAGGAAGTGAGCACGAGTTCCTCTTTCTGATATTTTGCATTCAAGCTCTGGGTTGACATCATCCATATATGCAAAAATAAATTCTGTTTAAATCCTGGGTTCATATGTTCTTTTCTTAATTTTTTTTTGAAAGATGGAAATAGAAATGGCAGTCGATTGCACTCCCCGCTAATCCAATCAAAAGCTCGCCAAATGAAGTCATTACTCATGGCAAATGCCCAAGTCGGTAAATGCTACCACTTATCATGAGATAAATATATTTGCCCTGTTGTCATTAGGTGGCTTCATGTCTGACTGGCGAAAGCTGACAATGTCTGAAGGGTGGAACAAGGAAGCCAAGGCAACTGTCATTTCCATTTTTCTCTTTAGACACGAGGCAATTTAGTAAAACCGACATCTACACTGTTCTTTGGCATTTTGTTTTCTTCCCTGGTGATGATTCGCCAAACTCCGCAGCAGGGGCGTGCGTTCACCATTTCTACCACAGTGTATTGAGACTGCTGCAATGACCTACAATCTACATTGTAGGAGCTGCTACAAAATCAGACTGCAACGTATTCCAAGCGCAGCTTGAGGTGCTTGCCATATTGTCACCTTTCAGTTGATGGTTTTTCCTCATGCAGAGAGATCCTGATCGAAACACAAAAGTCTACGGATGTTGTGATTGCAGTAAAAGCGCATCAAAATGCTAAAGGAACTCAGCTGGTCTTTCAGCGTCCATAGGAGTCAAAGATATATTGCTGATGTTTCAGGCCTTCTTCAAGCAATTTGTTTATATTTCTTTACTTGTCCACATGTGTACGCGGAGTCAAATTTGTCTCGCGGTAATTCTGCCTCGCCCGCAGGGGGAAAAAAGTCAGGGTTTTATGTGATGTCGCGTATGTACTCGAGCAGTAAATCTAAAATTGAAATCAAAGTCGTGCCACCAACTCGGGGGCAGTGGCTATTGATCACTCCAGCACTTAACTCTCTCCGTGGCCCTGAAAAAAGTGACCAACAATTCTTGAAGTTTTTCCAAAGGCTGCATCGAGCATTAAATTGATTAGGAATAAGATCAGAAAATATTGGAACTACTCTTCAGGTCACCCAGCATAAGTGAAGAGAGAAAGAATGAACATCTTCAGCAATTACTTTTCAATTAAACAATCATTTTCATTCTGGTAACCAACAAGTACAAGGTTTTCAGCTTCTTTTAAGGAAGGGAAAATGATGGAACTGAACCAAGAGCAGAGTCCAAAGCCTTTCTTTCTCTATTTTGTGGAAATAAATGCATCACATCCAGGATTTCATCAATTTAAGAGATTCATTGAAAAACATTATTGTCATTGTTATTTCCTACATAACTTAGTAAAAGATATTAGCATTCAAGCTGAATTTCTACAGTAAAAGAGCAACTGTTAGTAAATTGATATTCACATTTAGTATATGATTAATGTTTATTAAGTAATTCATTTTAGGGCACTGTTCCATTTCTATGTAACCTAATAAATGGTCTCATTTTTACTCTGATATAAATGTAACAAATATAAAATTGCTGAGGCTTCTTTAATTCATATATTTTGGACTCGCCCTAGTTGAGAAATTTTTTTTCAAATACTATCAGTAATTCTTAAGGTTAAATTGGAAACTTGCCCTTTAATTGCTCTTTTTGGATCATTTCAAGATGATATGACGTTTTACTGATTCAACTCCAAACCAAATTTTATCTTTTATTTCATTGTTAGCCAGATGTGCAATTTTGATTAAATGGAAAGATAACACTGCAATTACGCAGAATGGTTAAATGATATTATCTCTTGTTTAAGTTTAGAAAAAAAATAGATATGCCAAAAGATTCAAATACTAATTTCCTAAAGACATGGGGCCCTTTTATGGACCATGACCACAATTTAAAGTTTTAGGGATGTTATTGCCTTCAGTGCTATGCAGTCTATTTCTAGGTTGTTGTTACTTCATACGCACATATTAGCTTTTTTACAACCTTGTATAGTGGTAGGGGCTTTGAATTAATGGGGGTGGGTTTTTTTTCTTTTCCTTGTAATTTGTATTTCAATATATAATGGTACCGTTTAATTTTTGTATTTTGCAAACTTCAGTAAAAATATCTTAAAAAGATATGTAACCTAATGCATGTTAAAACATTGACAATAAATATCTATCTGAATATAACATTTAAAAAATGTACATTGCTCATAATACAGACAAAAGTTTGAGTATTTCAGGTTGGTGTATGACATGTATACATATGGTAGCCTTTATTAATGCAAGCCGAGGCGCTTGTTTTGGGGTTTTATTGATTTTCCATTCTACTATAAAATTCAAGTTGGATTGATTGAACATGTTCTGTAAGCTAAAAAGTACATAGCAAGAAAATGCCTAAGATACATGCCAGCAATGCAGCAGAAGTGGCGACTGACAAAGTTTTAAATCTTATGAACATCACTGAATCACGACAAATGTCGCTAAGTCTAAATGAGAAATTAGATTTCAACATATGGTACTCAAATGAAGTTAAATACTAATTGGAGTTTTGAATTGAACCACTTTTAGGAATTGTGATTCACTGTACTCATGACATTAATCAACAGATCATTAAGATAAAATTAACATATTAAATCAGATAATATATTTGTGAGCCGCATTATTCCTTTGTCTGCAAATTGTTAGCCCATATTGGAATTGCAAATAAGGGCACCAGCAAATTTTCAGTTTGTGTGATCTGTTGTGTGTCTGGTTCAATTTGACTTCTCCTATCTTAGTAGCAGATGATCTAAGTGTCAGTTTAATGCATTTGATGGATTCAAAACACTGTTTTCCCAAATTAGACGCAAATCGTTTCCAGGTTTATTACAGGTAGCTTCTAGGTCTGAATAACTCTACCAGAATGATTGGTCTTCAACCAGTCCAGTCTAAGTGTTGACGGATCACACCTAAAGCAGCCTCTAAAACGATTGCCTCATTAAAGGAATACTCTAGAGAAAGCCCACAAAAGTCATAGGTATGTGTCTAACTCTCGTAACTGCTCATTCTTTATGGCCAAACTGAACCATAAACCCACATTTGATTGTAATTATAATTATGTACCAACAGCTATTCCATGCACTGAGAATTTTCAATAATTGGAAACTCCTCAAAGATTTAAGTGAACTATTTTCTGAGAAGGTGGTAGATCTTAAAAATACAATCTTTTTTTAATTAGCTGATTTTCTAGCAGAGAAAGAAAGATATCCTTTCTCATTCACATATCCTTATATTCCATTTCCAAATAGCAAATCACCATGAATGGAAAATTGGCAAGATGCTAATGGCTACGTTAATCTCAAAAATGTGGAATGAACCTATGGCATGTCACAAATGGAGGAATGTGTTGGGTTTGGACAGATCTTTCAGCTTAGCCTCTTCCAGGTTTCTTGAAAATCCAAATCCTGTATTTTTCTTGATTCCATATGAATGTACAACTGCTCAAATAAATACTTTGCAATATAGTCATGCAGAAGCATGTAAGTTACAGAAACAGAACTAAACCATTCAATTTCTCATGTTCACACTACTCATATCCCCTGATCCCCTAAAGAGCTACTGATCTTTCTCTTAAGTGCACTCTGCAACAGAAGCTCCATAGACCTCGGAAAGCAAATTCTAGCATTTTCCCGTCATCTAAGAAAGAGATTTTTTTCTGATACTGTCCTTAGTTTGAGACTGAGACTCTTGGTTCAGAAGAAATTTCAAGCCCACATTCATACTTTTAAGCTTATTTTGTATATTTGGATGGCATCAAGTTACATTCTTGTCATCTCTAGAAAGTACCATGTGCTTAATCTATCATCTACTAACCAACCTGCCACCTCAGGAATCAATTGGTGAAACGTAGCTGCACTCCATCCACTATAAGTATATAATTTTGTAGATAGGGAGACCAGACTGGTATAGGCAACATGATTAATGTAGCAGTTAGTGGAATGAGGTTACAGTGCCAGCGATCGGGACCAGGTTTTGAATCTCACACTGTCTGTAAGGAGTTTGTACATTCTCCCCATGTCTGCTTGGGTTTTTCCCGGGGGCTCTGGTTTCTTCCCACTGTTCAAAACGTACCGGGAGTTGTAGGTTAATTGGGTGCAATTGGGTGGCACGGGCTGGTGGGCCGAAAGGGCCTGTTAGGTGCTGTGTGTCTAAATTAAAATAAAATAAATAATCCTCGAGATTTGGTCTCATATGTAATGCAATTTTCATTGTTCCTTTTATTTTCATGTAATAATACAGAGCAAGCAGAGAGTGACCGTGAGTATTGCCCAGCACCCCCAATAATAAGTGAAAGAGAAGCAAAAGAGAGTCCCTTTAGAGTGTCTGTGGATTCACCTCCAGTGATCCTGCAGCTTCTACAACTTTACAGACTCCTGTTCAATCCATTGGCAACCCAAGCTCCAGATTCAAAACCTCAGGTACAATCAGGAAGCAGCTCTCAAGGCTCTTTTGAGAGTCTTCTTGCCCTCAGCACTTTCTCAAATCCTGATTCTGACCTGGTTCCCATGAGCCAGTCTCCAACAGCCCTCAGGCTGGTGCGAGTCCTACAACTGCAAGTCACCAATAGCTTGCAGCCTGTGTGGGTCCTACAGCCGCTGAGCCCCTTGCTGGTCTGCTGCCATGGTCACATGCCTGTAGGATCATCTCCCAGGCTTCTCATTCTTAATGGGGGAATTTCCCTGTTTCTGGGGCCTTACGGTGGTCCTCTCCTGGACCACCTCCTCATGGTACACTGCCAAGCATAGGCGCTGCCATCTTGGACACGGACCTCCGAGGTTACTAGATGTTTTTTAAAAACTGCCACCGCCTCTAACAGGTTGTTTAAAGCCTGTATGGAGCCATTGGCAGTATTTTTCCTAACTATATTCACAAAATGGACCATGAAGGCTGGAAGTTCCCCTTTAGTTGCAACATGCTGAAGCACTTTAGTGTTATTAAAACAGTAAGAACAAAAGACATTGAAGCAGGAGTCGGCCAGTTTACCACTGGTAGGCGCTCTTCTTTCATTCACCTATTTTACCTCAGCACCATGTTATGTCCGAGCTCCTTATCTCTTGATTCCTTCAAAATCCAAAAATGTCTTGACCTCTGTCTTCTATACACTTGAAACATGATTTCCTTCATGCCTCTTAGGCAGAGGATTCCAGGGATTCACTATCCTTGGCATCTCAGTCCTGAATAGTTTATCCCTTATCCTTAGACTGTGATGGCTGCTTCGTGATACCTCAGCCATCGGAAACATTGCCTCTGCACCTCCTTCTTCAAGTTCTGCAGAGATTTCACATTATTGGTCTGTGACACTTGGCTGGGGACATCCCAGCCAGGAGAAAAATCACCTCTGTCAAGTCCTGGAAGAAATATATATATACAGTACAACTCTGATTAATCTGAAATCAGATTCTCTGCAATCCTCATTTATCTGAATTTTTAAAAAAAAATTCAGATAAATGAGAATATCCAAAACAATCAAATCCTCATCCAAATTTTTTTTCAGAGCCAAACTGACATCACTGGTTGAAATAAAAATTACTCAGAATGGAATTAGAATGATTGTCCTAGTTTCAGGTAACTCCCTCCCCTCTCTCTTTCCATTTCTTCTTTACCTTCTCCTATTGACTTTTCTCTCCAACCGTCCATCTAAAACTATGCCGCTGGCTCCCCGCCACAAGCAGTCGGAAGAATCCCTTGTCTCGGTGTCATCAATGAGAGCGGCCTCCCAGGCAGGAGCAGGACCTTGGGCTCAGTGGCATTTCCCTTCCCTTCCCTCCTCTCTCTTTCCTCACCCCTACCCTCCCTCCTCTCCCCTCCCCTATGTGCGTGTGCGGTCAAGAGCTCCGGTGACCAGGGAGACTGCTGACTTGCCAGTGAGTGTTCCACCAGCCTGGGAAACTTCTCCGGGGATCAACGGCAGTGGTGGGGAGGTGACGGTGACCGGCGGTGATATTTGGGACGTTTTGGGGATAGACGGCAACCAGCGTTTTTTAGGTAAGAATTAAACATTATCTTAATGCTTAAAAAGCCTTCCCTTGTTGTTTGTTGTTGTTTAAACATTGATACAAGTAATTTGCTGCTGCTACTGGGCTGTTTTTAAAAAAATGACCAATTCTCTAAAAAAAATGTTTATCCAATATAGGCCTGGTCCCGACCATTTCGAATAATCGGAGTTGTACTGTTCTTCAATGAAATTACCTCTCATACTTGCCATAGTTTCTTGAAGCAATCTGTTTCTCTTTCGGGTCTTGGACATTTTTGCACCTGCAATTTGGCGCTGTACGTTTTGGCCCACCGTCCCACTCACAGTCTGCTGGTCAACTCCATTCCGCCATACTGACTGAACCCTGGTGTTGCAGAAACTCCCTCCGCACCCCAGGAAATGGCTCCCCCAGCAAAAAAGGGGTATCGTAGCTTATAGCAATATATTTAAATTATTAAAAACAGTCGGGGAACAAAAAACAAGGACTTTTGGTAAATTATAATGATATAGTTATTGTAAATTTAATTACATATAATGGAATATATAATTAAATGAATTTAAAATTATTTAAAAAATTAAAATACTTATTAAAAACAATCCAGTTGTCGTAAAATAGATTCTTTGTTCTGCATATCTAGCGCAACCACTGTGACTTTAACCACTGTTGTCATTTTTCTCTCTACAGTGTCATTCACGCAGTTTTTGACAAGATTGTGATAAAACGATCGAAAGTAAAACCCACCGTTAATCAAACAGAGTAGCCTATAGTCACAACCCTCGGTACAAGTTATAGGGCATAGATAGGCGTTATTAACAAGAAACCTGCAAACACATAATATAATTAAGATCCTGCAATATGTTATTAATGACAACTACCATTAAATTGCCACCAAGAGAGCGGTTTCCCGGGAGGAGAGAGTCTCCAAATTCTGGAGGTTGCCAGGCCAGTGCCAAACTGTGGGCGCCAAAATGTCTGATTCCATACTTTCTCAACATAGGATCTCCCCTGCTACTCAAGAAGTTAATTTGGTAATCCTTCACTGAACTCCCTGTCATATCAGTATATCCTGATATAGTTAGGGAGATTAAACCTGTGCACAGTACTTGAGATGCAATCTCTCCAAGTTCCAATGTAATTATAATAAAGCATCTTTATGTCTTTAATCTTCTATTCCTCTTACAAAGAAAGCAAATATACTGTTAACCTTCCAAATTCCTTCCTATTTGCCTCCTAAGCCCCATGCTTAGAATCTCCACTTCAGCCTCAGATTCTCTGTCAGATGTACAGTGACCCAGGTGTTAAAATGCATTGTTAGGCAATGGTGTGGTTGTTTATATCTAGCACACTTGAGCCAGAACTCCAAATCCTGCCATGGGGATTGGTTAAAATGTTATTTCAAGCTCTTAAATTAAGAACGGTTGAATGGTTGCAATGATTCACTCGATCCTTATTAGAACATAGAACGTTACAGCTCAGTGCAGGGCCTTTGGCCCTCATTATCATGCCAACCTATATATTCCTAACAAAAAAATACTAAACCTTGCCTACCTCATCACTCTCTAGTTTTCTTCCATCCATGTGCCTGTTTAAGAGTTTAAGACCTTAATGCTCCTAATGTTTCAGCCTCCACCATCACCCCTGGCAATGTATCCAGGCAACAACAATTCTCTGTGTAAAAATATCATCCTTGATGTTTTCCCTAAATGTTCTCCCCTTTCACTTTGGAACCTTATCTTTATATAATAGAAAAAAAATTGTGTCAAATCCTGCTCGCTGTAGTTAGCAGTTCACATTAATTTATCCAGTGCAGATCTTGCTGAATGACACTGGTCACTGAGATTCTCCAGCATTGCACATGAATTCCACACCAATCAGAAGTCTGAACAACTCATAGTTTCTGCAACCCATTAGGCCCATAGATACAAAGTAAACCTCATCAAATACTCCAAGCCAGACCCTGACCTTTACCCAGCTCAGCTCATCAGTTTCTTTTGCATCTCATCCATGACTGAGTCTATTTTGAAATCCTCCATGGTGATGGTTTTCCCAATCATTCAAATTTCCTCCTCCTCTCTGTTTATTACAATTCACTTTAATCAACTTCCTGTTTCTGCAGTTA
Organism: Narcine bancroftii; assembly: GCF_036971445.1. Classification (NCBI taxonomy): domain Eukaryota; kingdom Metazoa; phylum Chordata; class Chondrichthyes; order Torpediniformes; family Narcinidae; genus Narcine; species Narcine bancroftii. The sequence continues at coordinate 59,502,553 of NC_091482.1, read as the reverse complement.
CGAACTTTGATTCAAATTATCGTGCACCAAAGCCCTCTGCCTTGCAGTGTTCTTCCTGTCACCAGAGGAATCCCTACATTCAAGCTCCTCTTCCATCCCTCTGGCCATCCCCCTCTTCCCTTTCCTTCTTATTCTTACTCGGCATTGACAGGCAACTATGAAAAACAACATTAAAAAATGCAAAACATTTAGTTGGGTTGAACTTGGCAGATACCTCAACACCTTCGGCATCTCACCCAAGTTGCCTTTGTTCAGATCTGAGCCTGGATTTGGAAATCTACAGACTGTGTGGGCATTCTGCCCAGATCTAGCATTCATACCTGCACACCTCTTTCAGGCATTGCTGTAAATTGACGAGCAACATAAGGGCTGGTGATTTTTTTTTTAAATGTTCAAAGAAGAAGAAAATCATCAACTAGAACAGAACTAATTGCATAACTCTTACCAACAGGAGGCATGCAGTTAAAATGGGCCAGCTGGCTTCCAGTTATACTGTGTAGTTTAATGGACAGATTCTCATTCTTAATGTCTCAAGCACTATTGATGGCTCATTGGAGGATGCGCTGATAATTGAATTTGAGATTGACCTGATTTATTTGATACAATAGCTCAGCTGTTGAAGGAGCTCTTCTCCGATAATCTTAAGAAAAAAACTTTTGAAATTAAGGTACACTGTGTGTAGTCTTTTCATCCAAAATCCTGACCTTCACAAAGGTCAGCTCACCAATTATTTGGAAGATAGGCAGGAACTTGTATTAATTGACAGGAAACTGTGTTTCTTTATGTTGTATGGGAAGCAACAAGTTTGGTTGGTTTAAAGAGCAATGTCAGTACACAGGCTGAACTCAGGAAGGATCTTTATTAAAACGCACGCAAGGGGTTCACCACAGGGATAACACACTAGTACTCTCAATCACAAAACACAGCATAATCAGTCACATAGGATTTAACACTACTGATACTAGCAACTGTGTTCAGACTTATAGCAACCAAGGATTACAATATGCTACCCACCATTCCTAATCTAACGTGGGCACAACTGCAGTGCTATCTAACAGCCCTAATTCTAGTATATTGCACTACCAATGACTCCTTCAATGTTCTCCACAGATCCTGACCTGGAGTGGAGTAGGATTAATCTCTGGACCAAAGAGGAATAGCTACTGCACAAGGTGGACTTTACTGTACAGTAAGCTGGAGGGCCTGGCTCAGGTAATCACTCGGGACCCAAAGGTCAGTTGTGCACTAATGGGTAGGTGGCGTCCAACCTTGATTGGCAGATGAAAAGGCCTCTGGCTTGGTTCCAGAAGGAGAAATCACATGACCCACTACAATCCACATTCCCATTAGGTTCCAGATGGAGAGGTCACATGACCCTCTGAAATGGGTTCGCTGGGGCATAGAAGAAGAGATGACTCTGTTTTCTAGCATTTATTCGCTCTCTTTAGAAGAGAAAATATTACAACCATCATTGTCTTCTGGGTTTTCTACCTTTTTTAAAAAACCCTTTTCTCCCTTAGCAAGGTAACAGCAGTGTGTATCCCATTCATCCCTTTCCTCAACTACACACATATACTTATTTTAACATGTCAATATGTACTGAAAGTTTTAAAAATTTGCCCAGGAAGACATTTTGCATTTTAAAATCTTTTCAAACTACTTAAAAAAAAACTATATTTACAAGGTGAAAACAGTAGCACCTGGTGGGCGAGTTAAAAACTGCATAGAAAAAATAACTTGCTGGTATCATACATTAACAAGGAAATTCTGTACTTTGAGAAGACAAAATATTACAACCATCATTGTCTTCTGGGTTTTCTTCCTTTTTTAACCCTTTTGCTCCTAATCATGCAAAATAACTAGATTTTACAATGTGAAATCTCAGCAAAGCTACATGGCCACATGGTAATGGATTCAAAATACTAGTAAGATAAAAACATCCATAAAACTTACATTAATGGTTAAAACAATATAAAATAACCACAGAGCATAATGATATAATGAACAATATATATTGATTAATGACATAATCAATTCATTTTCCAAGGAAAACATTAAAAATAGCCCAGTAGTAATCTTCTCCCCCACTTACCCTTAGCAAGGTAACAACAGTGTGAGAGACAGGAAGGGAGGGCTTAGGGGGTGCACAAAAGATGTGTACTGCTGAACTCATTCCCATCAGAAACATTATTAAAATAACAGTAAATACAAGTTACTCATTGAGAAAAAATTCACAAATATAGAATTGAGAATAGGAATTATTAAAACCTAATTTAACTCTGTTACACCTCCACAATCCACTCTACACTTGGAGGAAAAAAAATCTCCAAGATCCTCCATGCACAATTAAATATTTTTTCTTTGTGGTGAGTTCTGTTATGTAGGCATATATATTTGATGATAGAAATATTAATTGATTTTGGCTGTTACTTGAAAACAATATCTAAAAATTACATTATAAGTCACATTTTACTAAACATGCAGCGTATACTAAAATAATGTCCTAAAGAAGCAGTAGTTACTCTCCACTTCTTAGGACTACAATCAATGTTAGTAGTTGCAATCATGAGTTTATGCCAGGCTATTACCTCACCTGATGTCTTGATATTGAGTTGCACAGTGATGTGACTTAGCCTACAACAGATTTTTTGATTGATTGCAAACATACCATACATACTGAAATTAAATGTTCTTTTGAATAATTATCAAACCACATTATACTTGGCAATTTGATACCAACTGAACCCGCATTAGTAGAGAGCTTATGCAGAATGGTGTTCTGTGATACATGGGTCTGTTCAGAGGGTGATTTATGTGTTTCATTATATATTACAACCAAGTTGGTTGATTGATTAGAAACAGTTTAAGCCAATCTTTTAAAGGTGTGTATATCTTACATTCTCCGCAAGGAATTGTATTTCTAAATACTTGACAGAATTACTTTGAAATTTATTGTGACAATCACTGGGTCTCTGCATTGCCAAATACTACAAATGCAGGGATGTGTTTTGAGAATATTTGAAGATCAATCAAATAAATTCATCTAGTCTGGTGGAGATTCCATGAATATTGAAGGCAGAACATTGGATCAATAAAGTGGCTCCAAAGAAAAACATAGATGATTTTCAGTGCAATAAATTATGACTTTGGACAATGGATCATGAAGTGAGGATCTCAGCGTTGGACTTGAAGTGGGACAAATAAGGCTACGTTTCACCATTTTTCATTGTGTTGAGAAGGATAATGACAGGAAACAAACACAGAAGCAGAATATACAGCCCAGCAGATTAATCCCAGGTTTATGTTCTCCAAATAAGAAAGGAATAAACAAAATATTTTAGTTGATCTAAATTTGTGCCCCTTCTCCCATCCCTCCAGTCTAATTGAATAATTCATTCAATTTGGAGGCAATAACACATCTTGTCATACCTGTAACGGCACTGATTTACCACAGCTTACAAGCAAATAAAGAATACATTCGCTCATTTCTTTCAACACACCATAAAGTCAACTTTCTTTTATTATTCACTGGACACAACATTGCATTCTTCAACTCCCCAAACACCATCCAGCTAAGCTCCTCTGACTTTCCTTTCACTCTCCTCCTGCATCTGAGATTCATTACCCATATATTGATGGTTAACACACCCGCGTGTGCGTTATATTACTCTCGCGTGTCACATTGCTTACGTCAACATCAGCAGATACATACATGACCACCACAGCCCCCCCACCCCGGGCTGACTGTTTGACCTGACCTCATACGATAGTGCCAGACAGGCGATGCACAGTCCAACTGGCAAGGGTGCGGCTGGTTTTCTGACTTTGGCTCCAATACAGGACATAGACTGTTGATATGCGCCGGCTTCAACCTGTCAATGGAAATTGTGTCAGCTATTCCATTCCTGTCAATCACAAACCTGTCGATCACAAAAGTCTGAGGGTGGCGTCGTAAAACCTGAAAAGGACCATTGTAAATGGGCTGAAGTGTTTGCGAACAGCATCAAGCTGGAGGAAGACATGAGTAAAGTGCTGTAAATCATTCGTCATACCTTTTTAAAGATATTGGATAAATATTAGTTAAATTGAGATTGACATGGTACAGATCAATATCGATCAAATGCCCTTCATAACATATTGGCTCAAACATTCTGAAATTATGAAAATGTCATACCAAAGAATGTTTCAGTCAAGCATTTAAAATTGCATAGATTTATATGTGTTTTGCTCAGGTTCATTTGAAGATATTCTTATAACATTTCCTCAGATGAATAAACACGTTGGGTAGAATTAGAATGGAACACATTTGTGGTTGATTTGCACTTTCCTATATATTTGTGTTCTCAATCTAACCAGTGTACATTAGCTTGTGAATTGCTTTTCCACATATTCTTTAAAATGAATTTCCAAGTAAATTTCAATTTTATTAAAGATAATAGAAATTGACAAATTATTTAAACTGTAGATATTAGATGCACAGCTTGTAATAAAGCAGTACTGTTGAAATTGAACCCATTTCTCTTTCTCAATTTTGAAAAACTAGTCTACGGTTCTCCTGGTCATCTCGAGAGGTAGGAGTGAAAGCTACAACGTTGCCACCTGTTATCACATCTATTAAAGCTCCTTTTAATGTCAAGGTCAACCATGTGCTTTCAGCCTTAAGGAAGTAATTGTATCAATTTTTAGAAAAGGAGAAATGATTATCTTGGTTTCATGGGCACTTTCTGAAGGACATGTGGACGATCTGCTTGCTTTTGTCCTTTTCTTTCTCCACCTTTGTGACTGTAACCTGTGCCTCTCGAATAGAAAGGTCTGGCTTGCTGCCAATGGTTAGTGACAGACAATCCCTTGTGATACATTTTGTTATAAAACAAATCTACTGTAATCAGAATGATTGGTTAGGTGCACAGCAAATGTGCCTGTTCAACATTGCAGCAGTTTTCATTTCACTCTTCTTAGTAAATACAGTAATTGTAGTACCAATCTATTTAAGTTCCAGTTAGAAATAATTAAAGCATGAGCAGATTAGAATTCTGTGCCACCATATTTTTTGCTCACCTTTCATCCAAATGTTTTCAACAGATCTGGAATTGCCAAGCAATGTCCTTCAGTGTAGTATATTCATATAAAATCTATTCATAGAATAGATTTATTCTGTGAGCTGCATTCCTGCTTTATTACCTATAAAGTGCACGTTATTGCAATAACAATTTGAATTTATATGGTGCTGTTAATGCCATAAAATGTCCTGAATTGCTTCACAGGGACTCTATCAAACAATAATTGTCGTTGAGGTAAAGAAAGGGGATGGTGGTCAGAGACTTGGTCAAAAAGGAATGCTTTACGTCGTCCTTTAACGGAGACTGCACTCATTAACAATGCACACAGAAACATCCTGACTGATATGTAAGTTACTGTGATGCCCACTACAGATAACTCGTACATTGCTTCTACAGTGGCGCAGATCTGCCTGGACAGCAGAGATACAGAACTCAATTTTGCAGCAATAATAATTTGTAGCTTCTTTGCAAGTATTTGTCTCAATAGAAAATCAGCTTTTCTATGACTTTAAATGGTTAATATTCTCAGCAAAACACTGGATAAAGTATATTCATAAGTTTTGGCAGTCTAATAACAAGTACATTTTGAGTCTCTGTGTTATATTTTCAACTTTTAAAGAACTCCACACGGTTGAAAATTCCACATGATACATGGTATCGACCTTTCTTTTCCTGCTGGGTTAATATTTGTTCCAAGTAAAAACACAAAATGCTGGAGAAGCTCAACAGGTCAAACCCTGTCTTTTATGTAGCAAAGATACAGAACCAACGTTTCGGGCTTGAGCCCTTCATCAAGGTGTGAGAGAATGTCGGCAGGCATCCGAACAAAAAATAGGGCGGGGGGGCAAAGGCAGGAGTTGATAGGAGGAGAAGGGAAGGAGAGGACAGCAGTGATCAGGGGGAGGAGAAATGGCTGGGTGAGTGAAGGGGCAAGGGAGGGAGGAGATGAAAGGGTGGAGGGGGGGAAGATCTCAAAAAAGTGGTTTCCTGCTCTGATTCCAGGCCTCGCAGTCTGGGCCCCACAAGGATCTCAAACAAAAATACCTCGATGAAGGGCTGAAGCCCAAAATGTCAGTTATGTACTTTTAAATTTACTACATAAAGAACACTTTTTGTGTTTTTACTTCAACCACAGTGTCTAGAGATTTTTGTGATTTACTTCTAATACTTGTTTCAAATCAGAAGTAAAACAAGCTCAGGGTAGCTAGTTATATCTCAGAAGAAAAAGAGCACTTTGTGATTTGCTGGTGTACTGTTGACTGTACCACAACACCTCTGGCTCTATGTCATCTCAAAGAACAACATCCGTCATGTCTACATTCATCATGCCAGCAGTAGCACTGCCGTGAAAACTATTTCACTAATGACATATCTAAAGATTTCAAAGTCTATGTTTGTTAGCTTGAAGGTGTAAATGCTCTTTAAATAGAATACTATTGGTATTAATTTCACCAGGAGCATTTCCTAGCAGGTATTCTCGCAGCTTTCTGTCTATTGAACCTGGCATGTAGTGAGCTGGCTATTGAATTGGCTGGAGGCCAGATCCATGTCTTGAACTGTTATGGCAACAAGTTGTATTTGTTTCTGTAAATAACTCTTTCAACTACTTTTTCTCAATCTAAATTCAAAGTACAAAGTCAGCTGGTGGAAGAGATTGCTTTCTATGGGCAGAGGTTTCTGGTGTGATTTGATATCTATTTGATATCAGGTATGACCAGTGAACCCAGGTAAATCTCTTCTCTTGGACTACACAAGGGAGTTTGATTCATGGATGTCATTGAACCAGTTCTGCTCAGGAAAGAACCAAAACAACATCTATTATTCTATCATAGCCATGGGAATGTAAATCTGTAGAGATCCATCTTGATCTCAAGTCTGCCTTCCCTTGAGTTAATAGTCTAGGCCAGTGCTTTTTCTACCTGGAGTGCAGGATGATGTATAGTCCATGAGTTTATTGTAGGTGGTTGTCTGACATTGCAGGGAAGGTAAAAATTTTACTGATATGATAAGCAAGTAATTTTTTTGAAAATTTGTTGTAAATTTGAAGACAATAAAATAAAAATTCTCAAAAAATGTCCTGCTAAAATTTTAAAAATCCTTTCTGTGATCTGGGAAGTAGTTTGCGCTGTAATACTCATGGTCTGTGTATTTTATATAGGTGGTCTGTGGAAAGTAAAGAAATACTTACGGTGGACAGTGGGAATTAAAAGGTTGAGAGCGCTGAGCACGATTGTCTGAGCTGAGTGTTTGTTCTGTTATTTACAACTATGAGAACATGAGAGGTAGAAATTTATTCAACAAGACAATCAGATTTGCAAGGGTTTGTGATCATGTCCTCAGCATGTTCGATGTCACCTTGGTGCAATGATAAAACACTCACCTGATTCAAAAGCTTGTGTATTCAATCTTCACTGAGCACATGAGCTAGACTGACACTATGTAGTTCAGACAGATTATACCAAGGTTCAGCTGCCATCTCAGTTGAATATAAAAGGTCCCATAAGGCAGTGGAGCTTTTCCAGTTTCCCATCCAATCTTCATCAGATTTCAGATTTATTCATGGTCAGAGTGCATACATGACATCACATACAACCCTGAGATTCCTTTTCCCTGCAGGCATGGCAGAATTACCATTGATAGATAGAGGAAAAAATAAACTGTATACAGCAAAAAATATCTTAACAAACAAAGAACTGTAAACAAACTGACTGAAATACAGAGGGAACTAAAAGAAAATCAATAAAGTGCAAAAGTAGAATCCTTAAATGAGTCTCTGATTAAGTTTGTCATTGAGGCGTCTGATGGTGGAGGGGTAGCAGCTGCTCCTGAACCTGGTGGTGCGAGTCTTGTGGCACCTACACCTCTTACCTGATGGCAGCAGCGAGAACAGAGCGTGTACTGGGTGGTGTGGGTCTTTGATGATTATTGCTGCCTCCAATGGCAGCGCTCCTTGTAGATGTATTCAGTAGTACAGTTTTGCCTGTGATGTCCTTGGCTGTGTCCATTACCTTTTGGAGGGCTTTATTCTCAGGGTTTTGGTGTTCCCATAGCAGATCATGATACAACCAGTCAGCCCACTTTCCACCACACCTCTGTAGACATTTTTGCAGGGTTTCTGGTGTCATACCAAACCTCCACAAACTCCTGAGGAAGTAGAGGAGCCGACATGCTTTCTTCACAATGCCATTGGTGTATTGGGTCCAGAAAAGATCTTCCAAGATAGTGACTCCCAAGAACCTAAATTTGCTAACCTTCTCTACCTCTGATCCCCCAATGACCACTGGATTATATACTAATTGTATATTAATAAGTGAACCCTTATTTTTAAATAATGGCTCCTCAATCTAGATCAGTGATGCTCATCCCTTTTTCCCACTTGGATACTACCTTAAGTTACTCTGTGATTATTAAGGAATTATTTAAAATGGTATGTGAGTGGAAAAAAAGGGTTGAGCACCACTGATCGAGATTCTCTTGTAAGAAGTACACAATCTCTTTTGACCAGTGGCCTGAAAGAAAAGATTATGTATGTTTTTATTTCCATAATTCAAAACAAAATTATTGGTTTTTTTTTAAATTTCAGATACTTGTATTTATGTATATTTAAGCATTTAAGATTTTTGACAGAAATTTCTGAGCTTCAGAATACATTTTTTTTACATTTGATGTAAAGAGAAAAGCCTTATAAGGCTTATGAAAAGCCTTTTTTCATAATAATATGTATTCCAGGAATGCAACTCTTTTGTAAATGCAAAATTTATTATTTTTGCCTTAGAAAATAATGAAGTCTATTGTAATTTGTTTAGCAACATATTTTTGCACACTGCATATTTTAATGTTTTTTGCTCATTTGAGTTCCTGTTGAGCCAACATACTGACTGCAGGGTGAAAAAGCTAGCTCACAATCCAATTAGAGCCAGGTCGAAAATACATATCATGTTCTAAGGTTTGACACTAATTCTGTAATTTAATTTAGAGATACAGCACTTCTGGCTCATGAGCACATGCCATCCAAATACATGCATGTGGCCAATTAACCTTCTACCCTTGAAATGTAGGAAGAAACCGAAACACCCGGAGAAAACTCATTCAGGTCATGGGAAGAACATACAAACTCTTTTCAGACAGCTCTGGATTCGAACCCGGGTCGCTGCAATAGCATTGCAATAACTGCTATACTAACTGTGCCACCCATTCTCTGCTACAGAAGGTGCTAGATTTTATCAGGAAATATGTGCTCGAGTGTGTTTCTACTGTGCAATACATAAAAGTGTGAGAGAAACTCAACAGGTCGGGCAACAGCCACAGAAAGTAAATGGAAATTGACATTTCGAGCCTGGGCCCTTCTTCAGGAGTGCCAAAAATCAGCCAACTACGACTATCTGGGTGTATCCAAATCAGAAGCCATGGATGAATGAAGGCACCTGCAAACTGTTGAAGACTAGATCTATGGCATTTAGACTAAAGGCTCAGAAGCATATAGAAAGTCTAGGTATTATTGTTATGAGTTATGCTTCCCTCTTTCCCATGCTCCTGGTCTCCAAGTTATCCCATGTGATCCTTCGTCTAATGGGCTATTTACGTCTCAGATACAGAGCAGGATATTTTTCCCTCCTCTCCACAGTAGTAGGATATTTACACAATGGCTGAGGTTTTCCTTGAGTACAATCACTACCTATAATCTTCCAGCCATTAAAACAATGAAGACAATTTTAGTCATACTTCAAGTGTTAAACCTTTCTTTCTTTCTTTCTTTCTGTATAAAGGCAATTTCTATCCTTTCAATGAACTCTCTGTTGTAAATCGTTGACAATGAACAGTTATAGCAGGGAAGATCAAAACATTCTTCATGAGGCCTCGATTAATAGGTTTTTGGATACCAAGGGAACTAAGGACTGGGCAGGAAAATGGACTTGAAGTATATTATTGACTGAGAGTGTGTGTTTTATAGGATATCTTGTCCGGATAAACCTTCATTTTTTGTTTGATGCGTCATGGTAAAGATGGCATTTATTCCTATCTCAAATTGTTCTTGGCACAGCTAAGTTCATGATATTGTTGAGTCTTGGGGGACAGGACAGGCAAAGATGGCAGATTTTCTTCCCTGAAGAATTGTAAATGCGGAACAATGATTTGACATGGTTCATTTTATGGGTTCAGATTTATTTCATTGCTTGAATTTACAGTTACCGAGGTGGGCTTCTAGGTCATTGGAATCAATAGTTCAGGGAATAGGGGATGATGGTTCAGTCACTTCCCATTTTCTTCATTGTTTTAATGGCTGGAAGATTATAGGTAGTGATTGTACTCAAGAAAAACCTCAGCCATTGTGTAAATATCCTTACTACTGTGGAGAGGAGGGAAAAATATCCTGCTGCACATCTGAGACGTAAGTAGCCAATTAGACGAAGGATCACATGGGATAACTTGGAGACCAGGAGCATGGGAAAGAGGGAAGCATAACTCATGACAAAAATACCTGGACTTTATGTAAACTTCTGACTATGCAATTATTCTCCTTAAAAATTATACCTGTTGTTACGGAGAATTACATCAGATGTACCTGGTAGTTAGAAAATATGGTCATTTGTGTTTATTCTAGATGATGTCAGGTTTACCTGTTCTGGCATATTGTTGCATCAACAATTCTAATTTACTTGCTAGAAAACTGTCTGATGAGATAAATAAATATAATTTCTCCTGGAAAAAATAGTTTCCCAGTATTACTGATACATGTTCTCTTCATGAAATGATATAGAGTCCCTTGACTAGAAAAAACATAGATAATTTCTAGAGCAACAAAAGCATTTGCTATTGGGCTGAAGACTAAAGATTCTGTGGAATAGAGCTTCCAGTTTTTAGTAATGAGATTCTGAAGTACAGGTGGTTTTCCTTTCAATGCTTTCCTGAAATAAGTTTTCTGCTAACAAGTATTCAGGGGAATCAAAAGAGAGAGTAGAAACAACTGGGTAAGTTTACATTGGGTGTACACTACCACAATGACTTGCCCTCTTCACCTCGATAGCTTTGTCAGCACACTGCCACATCAACAGAAGGTGAGAACTGATGGAAATCTTCATTTATTAATGTTGAAACAACAATTAATCCCAAAATGAGGAACTATCACATATAACCTTTCAATCATATAATCTCTCCACACCAATCATTGTTACTTGGGATCAAACAATTTTGTTCAAGCCCCCAAACACTACATAGTGTTTCCCTGCTTCTGACATTTCTCCATGTATTCTCTAGGTTGTCAGCACCCTTGAGAATTTCTCCAGCATATGTGACGGCACAGTTAGCATTAGGAGTTAGTGCAATTGGGTTTGAATCTGGCGCTGTCTGTAAGGAGTTTGTATGTACTCCCTGTATCTCCGTGGGTTTTTCTGTGTGCTCCCATTTCCTCCCATCTTTCAAAAACGGATGAGGTTGTAATTTCATTGGATGTAATTTGATTGCAGGGGCTTGTGGGCTGAAAGGGCCTGTTACCATGCTGTACATCTGAATTAAATCTTCAGATTGAATTTGTCTGAGGGATTGCTTCCCATTCACTTCAATGAAGGGAAACGGTAATGAGAGATTTAGCTAAGAATTAATTAATTCAGTCAGTCATGTAAAATTGCATGAGCGCTTCAAAATGTTTTACACATGTTCTTTACATATTTTTCAGTTTTGAAAATTTTTCATACTTTGAGTAGTTTTGAATGCCAGAAATAGGCAGAAGTGTTCAGTATTTTACAGCTTTGATTGTTCTGTGTCTATTTAAATAGAAATAAAACAGAGAATATTACAGGAAAAGAAATGGCCCTGATGCCTACCATGCCTGCAGTGACAATAATGCGAATCCAACTAATCCCACCTGCCTACACATTGTCGGTGTCCCTCTGTTCCCTGCCTGCTCATGTGTCTGTCTAAATGCCTCTTAAACATCACGATTGTATCTGCCTCCCCAGTAGCAGATAACCGCTCTGTATAAAAAACACCTGACTCACATATCTCCTCTGTCAAATGTCAAATACTAGACATTTCTACCCTGGGAAAAAAGATTCTGATTTTTTACCCTATAATTTTATCTTGCTTTTCTCATAGACACTCCAGTGAAAATAAAATTTGTCCAACCTTTCCTCAGAATTTATGCACTCCTATCCAAGTAGTTTCTGGTGATCCACTTCTGCATCTTCCATACTGTGCCAAACAGAACTCCACAGAATACTCCAAATAGCACCTAACCAAATTTTTGTATGGCTGAAACATGTTGGCTTCCAACTTTTGAGAATCAGTATTTATTATTATTAACAAGTCACAAAATACGTTGTTTTACAGCAGCTTCAAGGTGAAATAAACCACCTTACAAAATAAATAAAAATAATACAAGAAAAATAAGAAGTAAGGCAGTGTCTGTGGATCATTGATCATTCAGGAATCTGATGGCAGCGGGGAAGAAGCCATCCTTGGGCCGCTGAGTGTTCGCCTTTATCCCGATGGTAGCAGAGTGAAGACAGCCTGGCCTGGGTGGTGAGGGTTCTTAAGGATAGAGGCTGCTTTCTTAAGACATCGCCTCTTGTAGATGTCCTCAGTGGAGTGAAGACTGGTGCCCATGATGTCGCAGGCCGAGTTTATAACCCTCTGTTGTCCTGAGCATTGGTGCCTCCATAACAGACAGTGATTCAACCAGCTAGTATGCTCTCCACAGTACACCAGTAGAAGCTTTTGAGAGTCTTCGGTGACAAACCGAATCTCCTCAACACCTTGCAAAATATAACTGCTGGCTTTTGTGTACTGGATGCCTAACTAATAAAAGCAATTTTGCCATTTCCTTTCTTAACACCCCATCCACTTGTACTGCCACTTTCAGGGAGCTGTGGATTTGCACTTCAAGATCCTTCTGTGCATCAATGCCCCTAAGGGTCCTGCCATGTACTGGGTGCTTTCCCCTTCTATTTGACATCCCAATGTGCACCCTCTCACTCTTGTCCAGATCAAACTGCATTTACCATTTTTCTGCCCAAATTTCCAACAGTTTTATATCCTGCTGTCCTCACTATCTGCAACGTCACCAATTTTTGTGCTAATATTTCTTTCTTCATTTTTTAAAGTTGGGTTGTTTTCCCACCTCACCCCACTCACTGCCTTTCAGGCGATCTCTTTAAGATTCAGAAGACCCTGCAAATGAGGGTTCCAGCTGACTCCCCATTGTTACTTCTGCTTATTAAAAATGTTTTTAAACTAGGTATTTAAAGTAAAAGTCTTAAACCCTGGTCTCTCCAGGTAAGCATGAGGTTTATATGGCTGTTGGTGGCAAGGGCAGGCAGTTTAGCTTCCAAAATGCATCATGTCACACTTCCAATTGAACTCCATCTGTTATTTCTCTGCATAGGTCTGCATCCTGTCTATATCCCATTGTAACCTACAATGAATGGGCTTGTTGAACATGATGGCTAATTCCTAATTACTTATGTAATAATCTCTTGGTATTTGTTCAATAACATGGAAACTTGAAAAGAATTTGATACCATTGACATCAAAAGTATTTAAAATTCCAATCTCATGTTATCTTCATGGCCTCCTTAAAATAAATTACATGGTGATATAATCATTTGGGCCTTCAGGCTTGTAGTAATTCCAGGTAAAAGCTTGTCCTGTTAGGCTCGCAACTCCTAACCTTTCAGATGTTTCTGCTTCCCATGACAACTGAACGTGTTTCTCCCACCCTTTCAGAAGGTACAATTGAGATCAATTACAATGCATTCTGTAGAAAAAAATCATTCGTCTCTCTTCTGAAGTAATAACTATATTAGAGAAAATGGACTCATAAATGAGAAAGTGAAAAGATTCTTGGGGAACCTGCCATCAGAAACATTCAACATAGAGTTAACATCCACCAAATGGAACAGTGAAGTTTTCATTGGGACAAATACATCTTGCCCCTTACTGGATCGATGGTACAGACACATCTAGTTCTGTGTTTACTTATTCCATGGGTCACTTTTTACTGGTGTCCCATTACTGAAAAGTTGAACATTTCGAGAGTACAGTAAAAGTCTGAAAATCTAGACGCTAGAAATCCAGATCTCCTGAGATTCCGGACCTCTCGAAAACTCTCAGCTTTCGGTTACTTGTGTGCATGCGTGCATTTGAGTAAGCGCTACAAGAATCTGGAAAATCTGAAAACCTGGACTGATCCAATCCTCAAGCTGGATCAGTCCAGATTTTAGGACTTTTACTGTAAATACCTACTTTAAAACATTTTTTTTACATTAACTGGAATTCCTATTTTAACTGACCATGCCTCCAAAAGGCTTGATACCACGACTTAACAGATAATACAATTCATTATAAAACACTAAGGCAACTGTTTAAATTATACCTGAAGTTAAACATTGAAGTTAATTGAATGTGTTCTCCTTATGGCTCAGATTTAAAGTGTTTCTGTATGTTAAAATTTCTGATGGGCACCAGGCCTTCGACTGATTTTGTTGCTGGTTTCTGGTGAATGAACACTGCATCTTAAAAGTGGATTAATTGTAAGGTTAAAAAACCAACATTGTAGTTTGATGCTTAATCACCATGGAGGTAAGATGATCCTTCCAATTGAAGATGGACATCAGTGTATGCTGGGGCTTCACATAAGCAATCTGGCTATTGTAATTTCAGGCTTAATTCCAGCTAAAACAATAAAGCAATGTCATTAGCTAGTTTGAAACAGAAGGCAAATCCTAACTCCCACTGTTGTCTCTTTAATATCTACTTTAAAGCAATTTACACATTAACACTATTTCAAATAGCCCTATGGCATGAAATATACTTTGGCAGGACTGAACAATGCCATGAGTGTAGCCCTCCCAGACTTGTCCAGATCATTTTAAACATCCATCCTGATATGTAATCTACATCAGGATAGATACCTGGTTGTTTACCTAAGTTAGAAGCTGCTGCTGTGAGAAGTGGATGATGGAGCAGGTCTTGGAGGGAAGATGATGAGAGGTATTGGAGGGTTGAAGACATTTTGGTCACCTCAGTGTGAATTCGGGAAACAAAGAATGACTGAGAGAAAGCAAGATGGGAGCTAGAAAAGTAGTAATTAAATAATTAGATAGCAAAAGCAAAGTTGGGTTAAAGAACAGAAAATGTTATAAATGCCACTGGATCTGAAAGCTCACAGCTTTCACTATAAGCTAATTTAGTTATTTAAATTGTTTTTGCAGTGTTTATGGCCAAATCCAAGGGAGTTTCAATTCTAATAGATCCATGACACACAATTTTTTGAACACCTTTTCACTTCATCACCAGATTTAAATATCTATTCTTAGGTTATAGCCGACAATTTAAATTGTTGGCTTGATCTAATACTCGGCCATTCATCTTGCAAAATCACTAGTTTAAATAAGTCAGCTGTGCTTATTGATTCCTTTATGTTACAATCTGGTATTATTGATGCATCCAGATTTTTCAACCCTGATGATAAAGAGTTTTCCTTCTTTTCTAAGGTTCACCATACATATACACGCATTGATTATTTTCTCATGGATAAACAATTAATCCCTGCTGTGAATTCTTGTAATTATGGAAGTGTAATAATTTCTGACCACTCCCCAGTGGTTTTATCTTTATACCGAAGACTACTAGACAATGGTGATTTAATCCTCTTTGATTTTTTTTTGGAATCTACAAAAGATTAAATCGTCTTTTTTTAATGAAAACACCTCCTCAGACAATAGTCTGGGATGCCTTTAAAGCTTTTATTAGAGGTCAAATAATTTCCTATATGGCTAATCTTAGAAGGAAGGCAAACTCTGGGAGAGATGATTTGGCTGCTCAATTAAAACTTATTGACCAACAATGTGCTACAACCCTGAAACCTGTGCTTTTTAGAAAGAGGGTTAAACTCATATCTAGATATGATCTCTTACTTACTTACCCTATACAAACCCAATTATTAAAATCTAAATATTACGTCCAAGGGGATAAGGTTGGTAAATTCTTAGCGAGCCAAATTAAAAGATTTCTA
Organism: Narcine bancroftii; assembly: GCF_036971445.1. NCBI lineage: Eukaryota > Metazoa > Chordata > Chondrichthyes > Torpediniformes > Narcinidae > Narcine > Narcine bancroftii. The sequence goes on along the minus strand of NC_091482.1, from coordinate 59,486,482 downwards.
AACAACTTATTGCCGAAATCTGTACAGCTGACAGTAAAATCACTGGCAATCATGTTGAAATAAATGATATTTTTTCTCAGTTTTATTCTAAATTATATAGTTCTGATCCTAGCTCAAGATTGAACTTCAATATGGAACTTTTTAGACAAACTGACAATCCCTTCAGTTTCCTCAGACAATGGAGTTAAATTGGAGCAGCCTATCTCACAGCAGGAGATTGTGGTGGGTATTAACTCTTTCCACCTGGATGGTTTCCCAGCAGAGTTTTATGAATTCTTTTCTTATTTGTTGACACCTTATTTAGACTTGGTCTTCTCTCAATCTTTAAATAGTGGATAATTGCCGCAAACTTTTTATGAAGCTACTGTTTCTCTCATTCTTAAAAAGAATAAAGATCCATTAGACAGTTCCTCTTATAGACCAATTTCACTTTTAAATTTTGATGCTAAGATTTTATCTAAGATCCTAGCTTCTAGGTTACAAAATATAATGCCTCTCATTATATTTCTGAGGATCAGACTGGATTTATCAAAGGATGTTATTCACCATTCAAGGTCCGTTAACTTTTAGGCATTATTTATTCCCCTACAATCTCGTCCTCTGAATGTATTCTCTCTCTCTCTCTCTCTCTCTCTCTCTCTCTCTCTCTCTCGATGCTGAAAAAGCATTAGATAGGATTAAGTGGAGATATCTTTTTTGTATATTGGAGAAATTCAACCTAGGTTCCCAATTTGTTAATTGAATTAAATTAATATATTTATCCCCTACAGCTACAATTTTTTTCTAATTCAATTAAATCTAAACCTTTTAAACTATATGGGGAACCAGATGGGCTGTCCTCTAAGTCCACTCGTATTTAATTTGGTTTTGGAACCACTAGTGCTGGCTCTTTAGCAATCAGCTAATATTTCAGGAATCTCTAGAGCTGGAATTATCCAGAAAGTCCCTCTTTATGATGATGATCTTCTGCTACATATATATATATATATATATATATATATATATAAATATCCAATTCTGACCGTTCAATTCCACAGATCTTATCACTTCTTAATCAATTTGGGCAGTTCTCAGGCTACAAATTTAATTTGCAGAAGAGTGAAATATTCCCTTTCTGAATCCTACCCACTTTTTAGACCCTTCTATCCCTTTTAAAGTTGTTAAAAATCAATGTAACTTATCTAGGTATTACTAGTACTAGAAAAATTTTCTTACTTTATTGGATCATGTTAAATCATTATCTTAATTGTCTCCTTTCAATGGCCTTAATAGGGAGGATTAATATTATTAAGATGAATATTCTGCCTAAACTTATGTATGTTTTTAAAGTTGTCCCAGTATTTGTTCCTAAATCTTTTTTTGATTAATTGGATTCACTTATTTCCTATTTTATATGGAAAAATAAGCATCCCTGTTTGAAAAAAAAAATTCCTCCAAAATGCTAAAAGAAATGGGGGTTTGGCATTACCTTACTTGGATGGAGTGATTTTTGAGATTAAATCCATTAAAACAACATTCTCTTATTTCAATACTTGGAGCACCTTCGCCTTTTTTGGTCTCCAAACTAAATGATAACTTGGTAGTTAGACACACTTTCCATATTTGGTTCCAATTTAGAAAGCACTTTGGTTATCACAGATTTTTATTAATGTCCTATTTTACATTTTTCCTTTTTTTTAACCTTTGGTCCAAGTCATTGGAAATATTCAATGGTCATTCTTTCTTGGACAAAAATTTTGCCTTTTTTTGAGCAATTATCTGCTAAATTGAAATGACCTAATCATCATTTTTTTCCGCTATTTACAGATTAGGAGCTTCTTAAATTCCTTAATGTTGGGGCTTCCCTAAGACCTAGATTTTAATCTTATCTGGGAAGTATATAATTTTAGACCTAATCAGAAAAGGTTACTTTCAGCCCTTCATGAACTACTATTAAGATCTAGCTAAAGTTCTTTATCTAACACTAAAAAAGTTTGGAAAAAGGACTTTCAACAACTGTTTACTGAAGATACATTGGATTCTATTTTGAAACGTGTTTTCTCTGTGCAAGACATTCCTTATTACAATTTAAAGTAATCCACAGGGCCCGCTACTCCAAAGTTCAATTAGCTAAATTTTATACTAATATATCCTCTAAATGTGATAAATGTACAACTAATGTATGTTTTATATCATATGTTTTGGCTATGTCCCTCCCTTTGTAACTATTGGAAAGAGGTACACTAATTCTTGACATCAATCTGACTCCAAGCCCTTTTATTGCTAATTTGGAATGAGCGGACCCACGGTCTTAATTTTAACTTCATCTCAATCCCATTTAGTCGCTTTTGCTTCCCTGATTGTTAGAAGGCTCATTCCGTTGTAATGCCACACAATAGTTATTCAATTTTTTTTTTAAAGACGCCACCATTTATTGATTAACTCCAATTAACATACTACTGTGGCGGCGCACATTTCTGTGAGCGAACTGGCCCTGTTTGTACTGCCACACTGGCAGGGCAGCTGCAGAAGATGGCACCGTCAGGGTTTGCTCACTGCCTCGTGGCTTAGGCCACTTGGTTATTCAATTTGGTGGCATCCCTTTCTCTAGAGAAAATCAGATGTTCAACTTCTTTTCTTTGGCTTGGCTTCACGGACGAAGATTTATGGAGGGGGTAAAAGTCCACGTCAGCTGCAGGCTCGTTTGTGGCTGACAAGTCCGATGCGGGATAGGCAGACACGGTTGCAGCGGCTGCAGGGGAAAATTGGTTGGTTGGGGTTGGGTGTTGGGTTTTTCCTCCTTTGCCTTTTGTCAGTGAGGTGGGCTCTGCGGTCTTCTTCAAAGGAGGTTGCTGCCCGCCAAACTGTGAGGCGCCAAGATGCACGGTTTGAGGCGATATCAGCCCACTGGCGGTGGTCAATGTGGCAGGCACCAAGAGATTTCTTTAGGCAGTCCTTGTACCTTGTTCAACTACTGCAACGAGAATTACATTTTCTTCTCTATGGGGTTCTTTTATCAACAATTTGTGTAGACTACTTTAAGATGTTATAAGGAATGTCTAGCACAGAGAAAAGTTGAATGCGCATGTTTCAAAATAGAATCGCATTGTATCAACAATTGTTGAAAGTCCTGTTTCCAAACTTTTTTTAGTGTTAGATAAAGAACTACAGTTAGATCTTGATAGTAGTTCATGAAGGGCTGAAAGCAGTCCTTTCTGATTCGGTCTAAAATTATTTTGTTTACCTTCTATCACCTGTAATTCTACGTTATCTTTATCTGAACATTACATCTTTGCAACCTGATTTTGTTTTTCAAAAAACCAATAAAAAGATTGAAAATGAAAGAATTTGTTTTGTGAAATTAGGAGTCAAAATAGGAAGGGAGCTTATTTTGAATAGTGAGACATTGAAAGGTTTTGGTGTTTTGAGTGTTTCTACTTCATGAATCTTTAGAACTTTCTGCCAGAAGGGAATGTGAAGGCTCAGTCACTGACTATATTTATTTTACGATTTAAATTTAGACATAGGCACAGTAACAGGCCCTTCCGGCCCATGAGCCCATGCTGCCCAATTGATCTACAACCCTGTTTTGTACAAAGGGAGGAGCAACCCGCGCAGACAAGGGGAGAATGTACAAACTCTTTACAGACAGTGCCAAATTCCAATCCTGGTTGGTGGTGCTGTAACATCATTGTCCCAGCTGCTACACTATGCTAACCATCCCGTTCTATGCTAACCAAGCCGCCTACACTAATGCGGCCGCCCTACACTAACCAGGCTGCCCTACGCTAACCATGCCACCAAGATTTTTAGATATTAAGAGAATGAAGACACATATGGTTAGTGCAGAGGGAAAAAGTGAGGAATTCTTTATTGAATGATGGAACAGGCAAGAGAGGCCTTCTTCTTCTATGTTTTTATGCCACAATTGTGTTTCTCTTTTGGTCATTTAGAATTTGGTCATTAGATTCTTTGGAGATCTACAGTCTTTCTGCCAGTATCTGAAATTAAGGAGAATTGCACATGTTCACATGATACCAAGTAATTAAAAATTGTTGGAAATAAATTGAGGAGAGTCTCAGCTCCTACTTTCAAGGAATCTGTTGAGGCAAAGTGTTAGCCTTATCCTGATGTTATCCTTTAAAAGGATTGTTTAAAATGTCAAAAAATAGAAGTCAAGAAATAGAAATACTCAACATGTAATAAATCCATTCATAAGTTTCTATGGCTTGGAATAAGATGATTGTGATTTTCTATTATCTATTAATCATTGTTCAAGATGTTTGGTAAAAAATGTGAACTTATAGAATTTAGATAAGTTAATAAATGTAGGTATCAACATTGTCAACTGGTTCTTGTCAATGGTTAAATGTAGGTATCAACATTGTCAACTGGTTCTTGTCAATGGTTAAATGTAGGTATCAACATTGTCAACTGGTTCTTGTCAATGGTTAAATGTAGGTATCAACATGGTCAACTGGTTCTTGTCAATGGTTAAATGTAGGTATCAACATGGTCAACTGGTTCTTGTCAATGGTTAAATGTAGGTATCAACATGGTCAACTGGTTCTTGTCAATGGTTAAATGTAGGTATCAACATGGTCAACTGGTTCTTGTCAATGGTTAAATGTAGGTATCAACATTGTCAACTGGCTATTTATGGTTTTTTTTTATTTTTCATTGTCTTTATATATTATGTTTTCCTTTGCTATGATATTATGGATGTAAAGTAATATGGTGATTTGTGTAATTTCTTATTTACATTTTGCATTCCATAAAACTATGTACTGGCTTGGTTTTTTATGTATAAAATCAGAAATGTTTTAAAAAGAAAAAAAGATGTTTAAAACCATCAGTTTTGCTTTTAATAAAGTAAAAGTAACAAATTGTAATAACAGAAAAAATGTTTAGAAACAGAGAAGTAATTTAAAATATTAAAATTTAAAATAAATGCAAGTAGAACTGCTGCCTTGCCGCTTTAGTGACTCAGGTTCAATGTTGAAATATGATGCTGACTGCATGGAGTTTGCATGCTCTCTCTGTGATTGTATGGGTTTACCCAGGGTGCTCTGGTTTTCCCCCAAAGAAGGTTAATTAGCCACTCTAAGTTAACCCTAGTGTTTTGATGAGTGATGGAATTGGGGGTGGAGGAGGGTGTCAGTGCGCTCATTGATGGGAGTTCAGGGAGCATGAACCATATCAGTGCAAATAGGTGGCTGATGGTTGGCACCAACTCTTGTATGATTGTATGAATGCATCTTCTTCATTTTGTCAAAGGGGCTTGAAATTCCTCTTCGACTTCATGGAGTTGTTCCATTTCCAAGTTTTGCTGATGTAAGGTGAGAGCGACAGATTTCTGATAATTAGCACTGAAGAATAGTAGCTGGGATTGGGCTACTGGAACTGGGCGACAGAACAGAACGGCAGGTCCTTCAGTCACCTTGCTTTGGGTTTAGAGTAAACTAACGTGGATCCAGAACTTACCTGGGAGTGGATGAACTCTAGTGGAATAGCCCAAAGTGCTGGAGAAACCCAGCAGGTCACGTCACGCAGCATCTATATTTTCTTATTGAGTTCTAGCGGCTTTTCTTTGGACCTGCCTTGAAGTGTTGGTTATATCTCTTTGTCTCCTATGGGTGCTGTGGGACCTGCTGAGTTTCTCCAACACTTCTGTGTATTTACTACATTCACAGCGTCTACAGACTTTCTTGTTTCACACGTAACTTCTGATAACTATTTGGCTTATTAACAATTTACAGTTGTAAACATTTTGTACCTACAACAATTTTAAGTTGAAATTCCTGAATCTATTTGTGTTGGTGAATTGGAATCTATTTCATTAACGTTGAAGCAAATCCCACGTATTTCGGACAAAGGATCAGGCATTGTCAAGGCTCAGAAGTTAGAGTGTAAGAGCCATTGTCGCCAAATAAACCATGGTCATTTGCAATAAACCATTTACAATTTTTTTTATAATTTTCGCTATGTAAATCATTGGACTTGGATAAAATGAGAAAAATGAGAAAATAAAGTAGTTCAAACCTGTTCCAATGAATTGTAACTTGGGATGAGATTTACTTACTGCCTTGAGTCACAGGGATTAATTTAACCTGTTTTTCACTTCTTCAGCTTCTCTGGAATTTGTAAGGCTTAATTTCACTGAGGTCAGCATAAAAGATCAACAAATTACCAGGAAAACATTTTAGTAAAATTATTTTTTAATTAAAAAACTTTTTTTTGCACAATAGTTTGAATATTGTTACATTCAATGTTGACATCTTGTTCAGCCAAACCCCTAAATTTGAAGCAACTTCTGGATGTCTGATTGACCTTAGGCATTTTTGAGCTTGATCCCACAGGGCCTTCCTTGAGAAAAGTTGCATAGAAGCTTTCCTTCCACAATGTCCTGTCCTTGCAGTGGATGAAGATCATGATGTGTACAGGAGAATTGATTCATATGTGAGTTAATTGACAGTGAGGGCAAAACTGGGGTTGGGTGGAGAAAAGTTTTATGGAGGAGGACAAAGGAAGAAATGACATGAGGAAGACCATTCCTCTGCAGTAAAAGGGAGAGGAGAGGATCATGGGAGACATGATTTGGAGATGGAGTGCTGCAGTCAATCAGGGAGATGATGGGGAAAGTGGCCTGATCGCTGACCAGGTGGAGGAGAGTTTGGGAGAGACAGTTAGCGCAAAGCTGTTACAGCGTCAACAACCCAGATTCGCATCCCACGTTGACTGAAAGGGCGTTTGTACATTCTCACCGTGTCTGCATGAGTTTTCTCCTGGTTCTCTGGTTTCAGCTCACCATTCAAAATGTACGGGGGTTGTAGGTCACTTGGGTGTAATTGGGTGGCATGAGCTCATGGGCCAGAATATTTAAACTTACAAAAAATTTTGAATGGGCAGATGTACTGGTGATATTGGTAGGGAGAGATGCAATGGATGTGAACTAGGCAAAGCACAGAAGTATAAAGATGTACTGCAAGTAAATTGGTTTAGTGTAGATGGACATAAAGGTCAGCATGGATGCGGTTGACCATTTCTGTACTGTTCAATTCTGTAACTCTGTATACATTCTGATCTCCATTTAACACTCAATTATTGTCTGAAATTTATGTTTCTTAATTGTCTTCTTTGGGATTAAAGTGTGTGGCTGTTCAACTGGCTTGGTGCCTGTTATGCTATGATTGGCTGTCCACGCCTCCCAAGACCGATCCAACCCTAAGCCCCTTGCATGCTCCCCATTCTACTCTGCCTTGATCAGTCGATGAGGTTGATGGCTGTTCCAGTCTATAGTTAATAAAAGCCTATCAGTTTCACTTCAGTCCTTTGTGATTATTGATGGTGCATCATTGCTGCTCTGCACCATGGATGCCTTTGAATTGATTCTGTTTGAGCTAGCATTAGAAAAGTGAGTCCACATCAGAAAGAAAGGGGATATATTCCAAGATTACCAGTGACCACAAAGTCCATCTTTCTCTGCCCTCCATTCATGTTTAAGACACACGTTGAGAAGAATAATGAAACGTACAAGACAGGAGATCAGAAATGTAAAGATAATGTAAACTAAATGAAACCAGAGGTCACAATGCGAGAGGCTCTGCTGATGGTATTAAATAAACGATAATTAATGATCCAAATCAAAGGTAGAAAGAAACATTTGAAATTAGAATGTACAGAAAAATAAAGGAGAATAAAACCATCTCTCTGAAGCTCCACTCTATCTAACTAATAAAGGATTAATATGCATTGAATTTGCTTTAATAGGTCAAAATAATTTTAGGCAGAGAGACCTTATGATTAAGGAAAGGAAACAGACAGCCTCTTAGCTGTGTTACGCTTTCAGTTTAACAGGAAGAAAGCTTCGATGTCAGCTGCCAGGGACCAGCAGAAGCGCGTCCAATTTTAACAAAAGATATTTCGAAGGTTACTCAGAGTTCGGTGATGTGCTCTGTAATTATGAAACTGATGTGGAAAACCAATAAGATGAAAGCTTTTTGGTGAAATTGGATGGCAATTGGAAATTGTCAAAGTGGCCCGGTTAATCACCCCCAGATTGATAGAATGCAGCAGCGTCGTGCTGCATTTAATTTGATTATACAAGCAGAATAATTTTCATGATACAGTCAATATTGTTTAGGAGGGAGTTCCCCTTTGAGGTTTGATAGTGCAAGTTCATGCTAAGCTATTTAACATTGAGAATGTTCACTGGGAATGACACATTCGTTAGATTACATTAATAGAATGTCGCATAGCAGCTACAAAGCAGGTTACAGGATTATATGAACCTCATAAATTGCTATAGATAGATGCTGTATTTTCAAGATTTTGTCCTCCTACCAGCTCCTTAGGATTGCCTCTCTTGCAGCCCTGGAAATGTTTCTATGCATGATATAGTTTACATTGAAGGTTTATAATATTACTGACTCAGAGCTTACTGCGCATCATCAGTCTGCTTCTGTATATCAGTGACATGTTGACTCTGCACTCTAATCAAGAGAAGTAGCTAAACCGCTTCCAGATTCATTATCTCCAATGTGTTCTGAATGTATCTTGGAAGGATAGAGGCACAAATCCTGATCACGAATCTCTTGTATGGTCCCAGCAACAAAACATTTGATGACTTGGGCATACTCACCAGATGAATGATGGGAAAGTTCCCCAAAACATTATCTGTAGAGAATTAACCTCAGGGGAAATCTGGAGGCCTAAATCAATATAAGAACTCTATAAAAAGGACCTCAAGGGTGCTGGTCATCAACACTAACAACTGAGGGATGACTTGGGCATACTCACCAGATGAATGATGGGAAAGTTCCCCAAAACATTATCTGTAGAGAATTAACCTCAGGGGAAATCTGGAGGCCTAAACCAATATAAGAACTCTATAAAAAGGACCTCAAGGGTGCTGGTCATCAACACTAACAACTGAGGGAAAACTGCTCCATCAGCCCAACAAAATCTCTATAAAGATCTCCAAAGATATGACGAAATCCAACATCACCAGCAGGGAAGAGCCCAGAGTTAAAACAGAGAGTGCATGGACATAGATCTAGGTAGCATCTACACACTGGGATCTCTTCTGCCAAAACAAATGCTACTCCACAGGAGATCAGTGGCACCATCTAGGATGCAAATCCATAGTCCCTCAAACCTCCAGGATCCGATGATGATGACAGACTTGAGCACAGTCATTTACAAATGATTCGGCAGCTTTCTTATTAAAGAAGCCAAGCCTGTTAATGGTGTTGGATGAGTGGGACAAAGCGGCGCGTAGTTTTGTCCTGATCCACATGAGGACACCCAGCTTTTTTTCTCACAAAGCTAAGTGAACTGTCTCTACTACCAGCAGAAACAGCATCTCGTCATTTACCCTCCTGTACCTGAACTAGAAGAGGACACATTTGAAACATCAGCATTGATGGATGAAAAACTATTGCAATCCATCATCTAACAAGACCACGGGATGGTTCATTAATCATATCACTCATTTTCCATCAGTTAATTTTAGATGTGACACCAAGTTAAATCCACTGTGGGAAAGCTTTAGAAGTAAGGTTTGAAGAAACCCATTTTTCCTGAGCGTTCTGGTCGATATTGATAGTACACTGAAATACACTGAGGAGTTTTGAGTTCATAGTCCTTTAATCGCAGACCATGTCATCTTGGTTCACCGGGCGAAATGTGAAGTACATGACCTTATCTCATTAAAAACATCAATCATACCAGCTCCGTCTTAGGCAATCAAAAGAAGACGAGTGGAATGGTAGCAGAACAGTTAATATGAAAATCTCAGAGCTACAGGAACCCAGACTTGATCCTGACCTCACTTACTGTCTGTGTAGAGTATGTACATCTTCTCCCTGTTACCTTCAGTTGCCTCAGATCCCTTTCTGGTTTCCTCCTATATCCCAAAGATGCATAGGTAGGTTAATTGGCTGCTGTAAATCTCCCCAAACGTAGGCTAGTGGGAAAAAGATTCAAAGGCAAGCTAATAGGAAAGTGAGAGATGATGTTTCACTGTATAAGGAGAAGGGGTATAGGAAATATGGAATTAATACCCTGGAAGCTGGCAAGGCCCTGATAGGTTGATTCACCTCCTTTTGTGTCAATACACATGCAAGATACCATATATGTCGGCATATAAGGTGATTGGGTGTATAAGATGACCCCAGAATTTCCACTTAAAATGTACATTTTGAACTATACTCACTGTGTAAGGCTACCCCAAGTCTGTCACTTGAGAGCTTACTGCCCCATAGTCCTTTACCAACCAAGTGCATAGGTCTTTCATCCATGTGTTCTGATGTTGCTTAATAGATAATCAGGTTATTAACGTTGTTGTATAATGTAGTAATGGAAATTAGTCATTTTAACATCAAGATGGCTGATAATTTCTGAGCTATTTCAGTTTTCTGCCTCAGTACTAGATCATTTATTTTCATAAAATAACTACACCATGAAGCAGTGGCTTTGAAATTTTTACTGTGCTCTTGGTTGCCTTTAGCCCACTTAGTGCAAAAATGTGTATTTTATTTCTTGATACAAGGCATCCATTTTGACGCTGTTCATGGACCATGTCTGCTACATGATTCTCTAGAGTCGGCCAGTGAGCAGTGCCTCCTCTTACTGCACATTAGTGAAAACGAGCCTTTCCAATAAACCCTGTCTTTAAAAGCTTAAAAGTACAGGTAACTGATCACTGCAAAATTTATTGTGATTGACCTGATGAGGCAATGTAAACAGAGCACACCCTGGGATCCTGGGAGATTATTTACTGTTTGTTCCCTGTTGCAAATGGCAACTGTTAACTTTGCTTGCTGTGTGTTATTTTAAGGTATTTTAGACAGGTTTATAATACATTTTTATTGTTTTAATATAACATTGCGATTAATCCAGTTTCCTAAATACAAGTTTCAGTAGAAAACTATTTATTGGTAGGGCTAGGGAGTTATGTGAGTGTTTTATGCTGTTCTCCAAGGTGGGACACAGGATATTAAGGTTCAAATGTCACCCTGGTTTTGACGTGACATTTTTAAGGTTCAATACCGCCTTATACACCAGCATATATGGAATTCGGCAAATGATAATGGCTAGAAAACCTATTTTTAGTGACTGAGGGATAACTGTTGGACAGGTATGTCCCATGCTCTTCATTAAATTTATATTTAGATATACAGCAGATTAACAGGCCCTTCTGGTCCATGAACCAGTGCTGCACAATTACACCCAATGACCTACGACTCCGGGTGCACTGGATTTGAACCCAAAATCATCTGACACATGTAAAGCACAAAAATCTGTTGACACCATAGTTGAAGTAAAATCACAGTTTCCTAGACGGAAAATCAGGTGTTGTACCTCCAATTTATGGGTGGTCTTGATGAGATAGTACATAACGCCATGGACAGATATGTGAGTATGGGAGTGTGACACAGAACTGAAATGTTGGCTACTAGGAGGTCTCGGTCACTGTAGCAGACGGAGAGGAGGTGTTCAGTGAAGCGATATCCCAATCTGTGACCAGACTCTTTGATGTAGAGAAAGCCACAAAGAGATGCAGTACATCAGTCCTGCAGATACACGAGTGAAGTGTTTCACTTGAAAGGCCTGTTTGAAGTGAAGGGGTTGAGTGGGTGGAAGTGTTGCACCTCCTGCGGCTGCAGGGGAAAGTGCCGGAGTGGGGGGGTGGGGAGATTGGTGGGGAGGGATGAGTGCACGAGGGAGTCATGAAGGGCGTGGTCCCTACGGAAGGCAGAGAGGGGAGGAGAGGGCAAAATGTGTCTGGTAGTGGGATCCTGTTGTAAGTGCCGGAAATTTTTGGAGGGTAATGGATGCGGAGGCTGGTGGGGTGGTACCTGTTGTAAACCCTGAAGAACTTCTCTGCTTTCCGAAGGGAGTTCTGTGGGATTCTCTCTCACTGCTCCCCATCTGCAATCCCTGCTGTTCTCAAGCTCTATGACCATGTACTTACCCAAACTCAATTTCACAGTCGCGTTGCTTTCCTTGCTAGTCCCATATCTCCCCTCTCACCACGGTCTGGGGCTGCAAACAAGCCTTTCAAGTGAAGCAACACTTCACTTCTGCATCCGCAGGACTGATTTACTGCTTCTGGTGCTCCCTTTGTTGCCTTCTCTACATTGGAGAGACTGAGTGCAGATTGGGAGATCGCCTTGTTGAGCACCTTCGCTCCATCCGCAAGTGACAAAAACCTTCCAGTAGCCAACCATTTCAGTACTGTGTCACACTTCCATACTCACATGTCTGTCCATGGCCTTATGCACTATCCCACCATGGCCACCCACAAATTGGAGGAACAACACCTGATTTTCTGTCTGGGCACTCTCCAGCCAGTTGGCATTAACATCAACTTTTCCGGTTTCTGCTAACCTGCTCTCCTCTTCCCTCTCTCTCCTCTTCTCCTCCCTCCCTTCACCGAACCATCCCTCCTCCTCTTAATCATTGCTGTCCCTTTCATCCTTTCTCCACCTATCACCTCCTACCTTGCAACCATACCTCCCCTGCTACCCTTTGCTTGACGACAGCCAACATTTTTCTGTACCTTGATGAAAGGCTCAAACCTGAAGCATCAGTTATGTATTTTTACCTTTGTAACATAAAGGATACTGTTTGACCTGCTGAGATTTTCCATCATTGTGTGTTTTTAACCATCTGACACATAATGGATGTGCTAAAACCCTTCTGATGTCGTAAGGCATTTCACAGCTTTGAAGAGAAGAAACTGTTGGCCATGTGGGCAATGGGATACATGAAGCAGTCAGGTTTCATAAACAGTTAATTTGGTTTCATGATGACCTCATCTAGTTAAGGCATAAAAGTTAATGTAGACATCAGAACGGAACTAATTCAATTCCAGAAACCTACTACCTGAGGTAAAGTGTAGAGTAAATCTTTTGCAACTTGCAATATTCTGAAATTCTCTTTCTTTCTAATGTCCAAATGGATTACTCTTTTTGAATCCTCCATAGATATCAGACTAAGTTCATCCCACCCAAATTCAGATCCATGATGTCAATACATTGAAGAGGTTGGTCAACAAGTTTCAACCACTCAGTAATCAGGGTGAGGTATTAAATTGGATTAGATATTGGCTTTACAGGAGAAACCAGTGAGTGGTAGTGGAGGTTGGCCTCATTGACTGGAGACCTGTGACTAATGGTGTGCCTTAGGGATTGGTGCTGGATCAATTGTTGTTTGTCACCTATATCAATTATTTGGATAATAATGTGGTAAATGGGATCAGCAAATTTGCAGGTGACACTAAAATTGGGGTTTTAGCGTGCAGAGAGAACCAAAAACTATAAAATATATGTAACCCTCAGGATAAGCTGCTCAGGTGTTCCTTGTTTGTCTCTTTTTATTAGAATAGGTTTGGAGGGGTTTTTTATACAATACTTTTTCATTTTCACCCATTGCAATGGGTGATATTGTATTTTCAGTTTTGTTCCCTTTTCTTCATTGTGCTCTATTTCCCAGAAAAAACAATTAAAAAGGATTGATAAAGAAAAGAGGATCTGAGTTATAGGGAAAGGTTGAATGTTAGGTCTTTATTCCCTGAAGTATTGGAGAACGAGGGGAGATTTCATAAGATGTACACAAAATTATGAAGGGTATCAATTGGGTAAATGCAAACTTGCTTTTTCCACCGAGGTCAGATGCAACTAGAACTGGAGTGTATGGGTTAAAGATGAAAGGTGAAATGTTTAAAGGGAACATTTGGGGAACTTCTTCACTCAGCGTTGTTGAGAGTGTGGACCAGTGCTGGATACAGGTTTGATTTCAATATTTAAGAAAGAAATTGGATAGGTACATGAATGGGAGGGATATGGAGGGCTATGGTCTGGGTGAAAATCAATGGGACTACACTCTGGCAGAGGTTAGATGAGATGAAGGGCCTGTTTATGTGCTGTAGTTTTATCTCACCCTTAACTTTTCTCTCTTCATTCTCTTTGGAAGTTTCAGTTTGGTCATTCCTGCGAACATGCACAAAAAATGCAGTCTTCTCCGGCATTTCTGTAGGTACCTCCACAACTTTAGCTTCCTCCTGAAGTGCCCACTCCACGCTCACTGTATCTTTACTTCCATCAGAGCAGTCTCATCTGTCAAATTTGGTCTCCTTCCTTGATCTTTCTTCAGGGACCATTACTCCTTCATACACCCCTGGCAGAAGCAGATATTTATTGTGAACAGTTTTTCATTCACCAATTGCTATATTATTTAGTCAGGGATGACATGTATTAGTTCCTCAGAATAAATGACTTGCAAGTTAAAAATTGCTGTGGGTCCTATATAACCAAACCAGCTAAGGATGGCAGATTTCCTTCCTGGTATCCCAGATCTGTTTTTAGAACCATTTATGGTGTCCTTACAATTTTACTGGTTCCAGGTTCATTTCATTACTTGGATTTGAATTTCCCTGCCACCTTGGTGGAATTTTAACTCCAGTTCAATAGTGTTAACCTCTGGGCATCAGTCCTATAACTTCACCATTATTGCCACGATAACCTTATTTCTAATTAGTCTCTCCTGCTGTTAAATTGATTCAATTCTCCATCCAACTTGCAAGCTTCAGTTATTAATCTTAACCTCCACAACATGGGGCACTTGATGGACAATAACTTATGACATTAATACTGGGAGTTTTCGGCTCAGATGCCAACATCTACTTCAGCATTTGTCCACTTTATTAATCGAGATGGTTAGTTTTGCACTTTTGGAAAATTAGGGCGTCAATTTGAAAGGAATTCCAGGCAAGCAGCTCCACAATTTACTTCCTAATGCCTTGTTCTACGACTGTAGAGTTTGCCCTTCTAAATGATCTTATCACCTCTGCCGGTGAAGGACAGCTCCACTTATTGACAATTACTTTTCAAATACCTTTGTTTTTATTGAACCGACACACAAGTGGATGTTTAATCAGGACTAATACTTTTTGTCAATTGTTTGTCCAGGGTTTTGAATGTACATTAGTTCATCATCAACTAATAGAGAACTTAAAATTAAACAAAATTTTTGATTGGTGATTCATTTTAACAGTTGATATGATGAATTATTGTTTAAAATTAAATTACATGTCTTGCTACTGTAACTTAAATTGGATTAAAGCTATTGCAATTGTAATTTAAATTGATTCTGTTTCTTGTCTAATCCTATTCCGTAATTATTTGTGCAAAATGCAGTTAAGAACTACTGATTTTCTAAATTGCTACTTAACTACTGCTTGTCATTTCTAGTTTTAATTTCACCTTCATAATGGTTTATCCTGAAGAGTTTTTGCAGTACTAAGAAGAGAAGTTCATGTTATTTTAAGTACTCTTATCTGATGTAAGTGAGGAAATATAAAATTGATACTGGTAGAAATTTGTCATAGGATGTAGCAGAAAAAAAGGCAGACAGCTTTTAGCCTGATTTTAATATTCACCCTAGTCATTCACAATGAAGGATGGAAAGCCAAATGAAGCAGTAATACACAATAATACACCTGGATTCCAATGTGTTCCAGGTCGAGGAAATTACTGAAAATACAAGAAATTTGAAATAATCATCCAGGCAACTAGCATCTGTGGAGAGAGAAACCATGTTAGTAATTTCAGATCAATGATCTTTTATCAGACAAAGAGATTATTGGGAAAGAAACAGGTAATGTTTCAAATCAATGACCCTTTCTAATGCTATCTGCATTTCTCTTATATAATAATTGTTGCCTGCAGGCTATAATTCTTGGTGAGGCTCTGATACTAAACATTTTAACTTGTCTGCAAATGTGTATTTGAAAAACAAAGACAATGGGATTTGCTGTTTGTCTGGTACTCAATATTTCTGATTGTCACTGCTCCCAGTATTTTAGTCTTCTGTTACTCAGCCTGCAGGTAATGGTTACTGCTTTCATGCTATCAATCCGAGAGAGTGGTGCTAAAAGAATGTCTCGCTGCCCTTTTCTTTGTGTGATTTTTTTTTGGTCTCCCTTGAAAGATGATTTGTCGTCAAGACTGACAAATCATTCTCCGGGGAAGGGACATTGCAAATGTCAGAGCAGAAAACAGACAGACCTCTCAGCTGACGTATAATGCTGCACTTTGTAGCTGCCAGTCCTTCCTATTTTTGCCCACCAGTGGTGGAAGTAAACAGCAAAAGAATGATGTTTGCTGACTGATGTGAGAGGTTAAAGAGGGTTTCTTAAAAATCCATAGCTTATGGTTTAAAATATTCTTTCCTTGGTTAACATCTGCAGGTTATTTCATTGTCACCTGAACATTAATTATATAGCTTCCAGCAAATCTTTGTAAGTTCCATTGTTACTTCTTCACTTCTTTCAGAAGCTGGGTTTGCCTTCTTTAATTTTATCATACAGGATTTGGAGAGGAGCTCACTCAGGGCACTATAAAATGATACATGGTGTACATGATGCCTTTTACTGCAGTGGCATCACTCAGGATGGTGTCACCCTCTGCGGTAACTCATGGTGTCACCTCCCCCACCCCCTCCCCCCACCACCATTGGACCTCCTCCCGTACCAGACCATACAGAATCCTTAGTAATGAATTTTGTACTAATGTTACTTGTAAATCATAATTCCCATATATCACTGAATGTAACAGCAGTAGTGAGATAAACAACTAGCAAAATTAAAAGTGCACCTTTAGATTTAAAAAAGTTATTGATCTAGGTTCACAAATACTAATGACCACAATATTGTAGCTAAAACACCAGAAAATTTGACAAAAACAGCGACTATAAAAACACCAGTAGCAACAAAGGGCAGCACAATTGATGTAGTGGTTCACACATGTGATAGAACAGATTCTATCACCAATGTGTATATGTACAGATTGTAGTGTCCCGCATCGGTCTTGTCAGCCACAAACGAGCCTGCAGCAGACGTGGACATTACCCCTCCGTAAATCTTCGTCCGCGAAGCCAAGCCAAAGAAAGAAAGAAAGTGTAGGATGACTGTGATTGGCTGAGAGCGTAGCCACACCTACTGGCAGGTCTTAAAGGATTGCTCCTAGCTAGACCAGGTCATTCTGGACTGGTCGACCTACTTGTGATATGCTCCAGTCTTTTAGTTAATAAAAGCGGTTTGGATCAACAAGTCTTTGGTTCTTTCGACACGCTCTACAGCGCAGTGATCGGGACAGGACCTGGGTTCAAATCCCGCCCTTTCAGTAAGGAATTTGTACTGTGTCTGCATGGGTTTTCTCAGAGGTCTCCGGTTTCCTTCCACCCTTCAAATAACAAACCAGGGTGTAGGTTAATGGGGTGTAAATTGGGCAGCACGGACTTGTAGCGCCGAATTGGCCTGTTAGAGCACTATATGTCTACATTTAAAAAAATTAAATAAACAATAAATGGAAACAATAGTGTGTGCTTGTAGTGCACGTGCAGACAAAGTCACATGATTCAAAGTATCATTGTAATTGGTTAATAATGACAGCTCTGACCAGAGCACATTAGAAGGTTCAAAAAGTAAATTAGCATCGAGTTTTAGCCTTGTAGGTATATTGAAAGATGTAAGCTGGGCTTACAAAAAATGCTTTTGTGTTATAACTAACTATAGGGATATTTTTATACCTAAAAAAATAAATTTCTACTGAAACACCACAAAAAATTTATAGACAGCAATTTTGGTGTCATCCCCTCTGACAGGGTCACCCTGTGCAGTCCACACCCCCTAGTGATGCCAGTGTTTCACTGGCATTTACCAGGTTTATGATGTTTAATGTGGAATAATTCCCTCTGTGTTATGGGGGAGAACCGCACAAAAAAAGACTGCCAAACAAGATGAGCCAGTGGGCCCAATATTTGCCATTTTGTGTGCCATCTGAGGCATTCTGTTTAATTGGCAGTGCACTCGGTGCTTTATATTCTCAGTAGACATTGTCTCCATGACAACTTTATCAAAATGCTACAATGCATGACTATGAGCACTCCAGCAGTCAGCTTTGCAGAGATCAAATTTACACTGTATCCTTGTTGAGAGAATGCTCTTAAAACTTCAACCTGAAAGCCACAAATAGGGGCAACAAAAAAACAACACAAGAGACAAAGGAGGAAATTATCCAGCTGCAAATGGACAGTGCAGAAGGGCTGTCAAAGACGGATAGATGAACAGCAGGTGTCATTTCATAACGGGAATCCCACTTCCAATCATGCTTGCTCCATTGTAATGAATATTGACAAAGAAAGGAATTAAAATGTTGTGTCAGATACTTTCGGTCCATTTGTAAATGCCCAGCACCTCCATTTCTACACTACCATTGACTATTTAGTGAATGCCTAATCACTTTTGTTTCAATTATCTGGAAAAGTGAGTTCCCGTACAATCGACCTGTACTTTAAGTAATTTTGATTGTGTCCTCCTGAAAAGAGAAATCTTCATAAGCAACAATGGCCGAAACATGGATATTTTGAATATTCATTTTAAGTATTGATTTGGAGCCACTAGGGATGATCCGAATGTTGAGTGGAGATTAGCAAGGGCAAAAAAAAAAATCCAGGCCACACAAGGGCAGGGAAATATTGACACTCTTTGTTGCAGCATGTCGCATTTTCAGCTCTGCATCAGATTATAACATAATGCTGTGTCAAATCCATGATTCAGTCTGTTCAGTTCAATGGAGAAAAGACAATTGCTCAGCCAGCTCTGCTGATCGCAAAATGTAATGTTGGAGTGACATTGAGAAAATTAGATCTACTTCTCATATAATTATAATTGGAATGGATCATCAAGATGTGAAACCCAATGCCGCAAACTATCTAATTATCTTTATGAAATGCATTCTGAGTTTCTTTGTCCCAGTGCCATTTAATACTCAGATATATTTTTGAACAGGTTAATAGAAAGTCCAATTTGTAATCTTTCCCAGCTGAAAGTATAAATACAGCCCAATCTGTTTATAAGGCTGTTATTGCCAGATTTAATTTGCAATGGGATACCAAAACTCAACACTAGATCTGGTTTTAGGTTTTGTTTTGCTCTGTTCTATGGCACACATCTCATTAACACAGATGAAACACTTGGCTCCCAGGTTGCAACAAGGCTCTGCACTGTTTAGATTTCTTTTTAAAAATCCAGACTAACGTTAAGGTATCTCCAACCTCATTACTATCAAGAAGAGGAAGAACTTCTCATGTTATTGTGGCGATAAGAAAGGAGGGATGCCTCACCCAACTTTCTCCACAATGAGACCAGATGCAAGCTTGAAGAACAATATCTCATATTCCACTTGGGTAACCTATTGCCCAAAGATATGAACATCGAGTTTTCCACATTCAAGGAATCTACTCTCCCTGTGTTCCCTTCCCAGTCCTACCAATCCACCCAAATTGTCTCTCCCTTTTCAATCCCCCTCAGAATGTCAACTCATTGCCCTCTTTCATCTAGTTCCATTTGTTCATCGCCCACATACCAAAGTACCTGCTCTCTGTTCCCCATTTGATCACTTTTCCTTTGTCCTCTCCCTCCTGGTTCCATCTGCCCACATCCCTCCTTTATGTGGTTCCACCCTATCACCTAGATACATGGAAAATGTGTCTTTACCCTTCTCCCTCTTCTCCCCAATAAGGGTCCATCTGTCTAAAATTTTCTCATTATTTTCTTGTGTTTTCACCTATCACCAACCAGCTGATGTCTCTACCCTCCCTGTCAATTCTGTATTCTGGCAAACTTCCATTTACACTCTCAGTCTGAATGCAGGACCTCAATCTGAAACATTGACCATCCTTTTACCCCCACAGATGCTATTTGACCTGCTGAGTCCTTCTATAAGTTTAATATTTGCTCCAGATTCAAGCAACTGCAGTCTCTTGGGTATCTCCTAGAGATGCAATGTTCCCTGCATCTTTATGGACACTAATGGCCCTTTGTTCTCCAGTGCTTCCTGCATCCCCTGTGTACTTACAGCAGAGACATTCTCTGGTTCTAGCCTTTATTCTCTCAAATGATCCATCAAGTCAAGTTTATTGTCACCTGATTGCCCAAGTACAACCCAATGAAACAGCGTTCTCCAGTCCTCGGTGCAAAACACGCAGGCATGCAACCAGACATAACACACATACAGACAAACAATACATATGCAGGAAAAGTATTCAGAGATAGAAATAAAGTCAATATTACTTCCTAAATATGAGAGTCTCGGATGGTTAGAATCAGCAGTTCCTTCGGTCGTTTAGCATTCGCTGCCCGTGGGAAGAAGCTGTTCCTCAATCTGATGGTGCTGGCTCTGATCCTCCTGGATCTCTTTCCCAACAGGAGTAGCTGTAAGATGCTGTGTGTGGGGTTTAAGGGGTCCTCTGTGATTTTGCATGCCCTAGCAAGCACACCACACTGCTAGCCAGGACAATCTCAACAGAGGTCCCATAGAAGGTTGATGTAATGGTGGCCGGTAATGATGCCCACTTCAGTCTTCTCAGGAAGTGCAGACGCTGTTGCGCTTTCCTGACAAGTGAGGAGATGTTGAGTGTCCATGAAAGGGCTTTGACTCTTCTTGCTACAAGATGGAATGAATTTGATTGACTTTTGTAATGGTAGGGATCTTAAGAGACCGAGGTAAATCAAACACTCAGCATTTCTGCTTGCATGGTGTTGCAAATGCTTCAGAATTATTTTTAGCATTTGCATGCTGATCTTGTATCATTGTTGAGCATGAGAATACTCTTGGAATTGTTACCGCCCTTTAGCTGTTCAACTGTCCATCATGCATTCCCGATAAGGACTGCAGAGTTTTTAAAGGATCTGAGGTTGTGGGACTGCTTTGGTCTTCTGTCCATGGCATGGTGTTTTAGTCTGTTTAATCTACCTGAACTCCTGTGTTCCAGCTTCACAAGGTTAGCACATCAATTTTAGGGGTGTTTGGTCTTGCTCGTCCTCCTGCACTCTTCTAGCAATGATTTGAAAGTGCAGCGTAAAAAGGAACGTTAATCTGTGGCCTGCTTCATTATTTGACAAATGGAATCCTGCCATGAAAATAATGATGTGGTGGCTGTGCAAAATATTTCAGCTGAATGCGTTAACACAATTATTAATATTCCACAGTAAACAGAGCCATAAGGAACATTAAAAGTAGCTGGCTATAATTCGTCAAATTGCCCGAAGTAGGTTGCCAAGCGAAAGAAGAAATATGTTGACCAGTAAAGTCCAAGTCAGCCAAGCATTGGGTGCAGTGGGATAATAAGAGTAATGACTTGGAAACTCAGTCTCAATATAATGATATTAAAGTTCATGGTTACAACAGCCAGTACCTGATTGCAGCTGGATCCTCGACTTCCTGAACTGTAGACAGCTATCAGGGAAGACTGATGACAACACCTACACTACGATAATCCTTAACACTTGTATCCTTCAAGGCTGCGTACTCAGCCCTTACTGTATTCCTATGCACTCTTGACCATGTAGCGAACTACTGCTTGAACTCCACCAACAAGTTTCCAAGTGACACTGCTGTCGTAGGCCAGATCTTAAACAATGATGACAGTGTGGAGGAAGGAGATCGAGAGTCTAGTACAGTAGTTCTCAGTCTTTTTTTCCACTCACATTCACCACAGAGCATCTGATCACCAACGATCAGTCCAACCACACTGACACCTCAGGGAAGCAACCAACGTACTGAAAGAGCCGTCCCGCCAAGGTCACGGTCTCTGCCAATGGCCAAAAGGTATGTGAGTTTGAAACGACGCAGCACCAGATTCAAGGACAGATCCTGTGCCACTGCTAGCTGATTCTTGAATGGACCTCTCGATAAAATGATGATGCCCTTTCACTGTTTTAACTGAACTTGTTCTCTGCAACACTATACTCTGCATTTTTATTTTATTTTGCATCATCTGTTGTATTTGAGTATAAGTGGGGGTCACTTGCCTGTAGTAGAATTCAAAACAAAGTTTTTCACGATATCTTGACACACGTGACAATAAACAATTCAATTCAGTTATTAAGAAAATGAAACTGTCTTTCTAACATGCCCAATGTAGCTTGATACTCGTAATGAACAATAAGTTATTGAAGGGAAACCAGAGATAATATATGTTCCTATAGAATATTGGAACTTTCTATGAGGAGTCAAAACAGGGCTTTAACAGGCAGAGCAAATGTCCTACTCAGCTACATTACCATTAATTGAATTTGTACCCAAAGAGCAAGGTAGAACTCTAAGAGTACCTCACTAGGTCAGGATGCTGTCCAATGGCAATGCAGAGAGCGTTATAGTTGGTCCTTAGAGAGCGCCAGTCCATCCATGAAGAGTAGCTTGATTACTCTGAACAATGAAGATTTTTCTTCCTGAACCCTTTTGGGTGTATGTTATGGATTTTGGGCTGCTGATCACGAACATTACCTTAAAATGTTCCTATCATGTATGGTTTTTCAGATATAACCTATTTTTTGTAATCTCCTGTCATATTTTAAGTTTATTTCGAGCAGACAAAATCATGAAGGGTAACATGTCATTGAAAATTAATTTTCTGCATTTGAACTTGGACGTCTTCCCTGCTGATCTTGATGCAGTCAGTGATGAACATGGTGAAAAGTTTCACAAGGACATTGCTCCAAATACAAAGCAGTTATCAGGGCAACTGGAATCTATCAATACTGGCCAACTATTGCTGGACACTGACATGAGAGGCATCAGATGCTGAGTACAAACAACATTCAGCAGGAAAACATTTTTAGGTTGGTTGAACTAATGCAATGTGTCAGTATCAATATGCGATTAAACTTGCTAAATTCAAGTTAATTTAATGTTTCTCTAACTTCCTACGTGATACAGCAAATCTGAAATTATCTTTAAATTCAGGTTGAGGTTGTCTAGCATAATCCTTAATTTTCTTTCAGGAAGCAAAACTTTTGAAAAAAATTGTTGTCCAGTGTTATTTGTGGTATTCTATCTCAAAGAAAGAAGTATATTGACCGAGACCTCAGAAAGGTACAAGATAGAAAGGGAAAGTATGCTACTAGCATGGTTGCTTTGTTACAGAATTACTATCTGAAGTCCTGGGCTCCATGTTCATGAGTTATAATCTCAATGTGAAATCTAAATATTCCAGTTTTTTTTTAAAAGCTTACATCAGAAGTTGTGAAGTTAATAGAGTTGTAAAAAAAATATTAAATTCGCTAAGCTCCGGCAAGAGTGGAAATCTGTTATTTCTAACCAGTCGATCTCCTGTGCAACTGACTCGACCACACTCAGAAATGGTCCAGAAAGCCATTCAAAACAGAGAACATCTCGGGAACGGCAATACATGATGGCCTTTCATCCACACCCCGTGAATGAATATAGAACAATGATACTCAAAATGCTTCAGGACTAGAGTGCCTTTAGTATTGCAGAGGGCTCAACTGAAATTATCTAAGAGATAGTAAATAGACTCAACATTTGAGATGAAGAACAAAAGGGCTGAGATGCTTTATCTGATCAAGCTCATTTTGTATCCATTACTGCACGACAAATTTGATAAGAACAGGAAATTCACCCAAAATTCAATGTAACTAGATCATTATGTGTGCTGAGAGAGACCAACAGTAATTTCCACCTATACTCCACCACATGGAGATCAATAGTCAATCAGGAAATTACTCAAATTCCATGACATCTAACCCAAGAAATTTGCTTCTGAATCATCTGATCACATGGATTTCCCTCAGATCTTTGTTCTCTTCTTACGTCCTGAAGACATGAAAGGGGCACCACAAATTTCTCCTGGTGTTGGTGGGTGGCAGTGGAAGTGAGGGTGGAGATGATGGATATGTGAGAGAGAAAAGGTGGGAAATGGGACTGATGTTCTGAGAGCTGGCATAGACTCCACCACTGAAACAGACAACAAAATACAGTATAGCAAAATTTCCAGTGAGAAATTATTCACCTCTGTTATGCGAGGAACTCAATATTTTGCTGAGATCTATTAGGCAGATGTGTGAAACATGTTGGAAAGATTTCATAGCATTTCTTAAGACCATCCTGTGCTTATATCTGCTCACAAGGGAAGGGAGTAAAACAAAACAATCAAAACACAGTGATTGAAATAAAAACATAATGCTGGAGAAATTCAGTGGGTCAAACAATATACTTTGTAGAGCAAAGATAAAGATCTACAACCAATGTTTCGGGCTTAAGCCCTTCATCAAGGTATGAGCAAAATGTAGGCAGGCACCCGAAAAAAATGGGGGAGGGGAGGGCACTTGCCCATTGTCAAATGGAATTCACTCTCATCTACACTGTCCCAGGCAATTGTTAATGTTCCTGAAATTGCCCCATGAACTTTCAGAATTGTTCCTTCAGTGATTTTAATAATCAAAATGGGTTCAGAATATCATTGAGGCAAAAGATATGGCAGGTGCTTGAATCTAGAGCAAAATACAAACTACTAGGAGAACTCAAGCAGCATCTTGATGTACTGAGTTGTCCCAGCTATTTTTTACAACCACTTTTATCACTGACCATCCACTGCTTTCCCTCAGGGGGTTGGAGAAGTGACTTACCATATATACACCTATAATAGTCAATATAGTGTAACAGTCCACTCCCTTATATTTGGACTCATCCGCCTACCCACCTGAGCTCCCAATGCCCCAACTGTAGACTCTCACCTAGGCTCTGGCCACATGCCCATCTATTGCTCCTGTTGTGGTGTCCTCTACATCAGAGAGACTGGGCGCAGACTGGGAGATTGCTTTGTTGAGTACCTCAGCTCTGTCCGCTGCAATAGCATGGATTTCCCAATAGCCACCCATTTCAATTCCCTGCCCCATTCTCTTGTTGACATGTCTGTTCATGGTCTCATGCACTGCCAAAATGAGACCACCTATACATTGAAGGGACAACTCCTCATCTTTCATCTGGGCACCCTCCAACCAGATAGCGTTAACATCGACTTCTCTGGTTTCTGTTAAACCCACCAACCCCTCTTTCTTCTTCTATCTGTCGCTTTTCCCTTAGCTCTGTCTGTCTGTCTGTCTGTCTCTCTTCCCTTTTCCCTCTGACTCCTTTCACAGAGCCAAAATCAATTCTTTGATTTTGAACACTTTTTGTTGGTCTGGACTCCAATCTTCAATCTTTATTCTCAAACATTCCCGTTCTTTGCTTATAACTTGAAGAATGTCTCAGGCCCGAAACGTCGGTAATACAGGTACTCCCCAACTTGCGACCTAAGCGATTTACATCCTTCTGCATATATGACCAATTTTTTTTTTAAAGAATAAAGAAAAAATGTAAAACTTATGTGATTATGGTGAAAATTGGGCCTATCTATGGTAGCTGCCATGTTAGCTGGTGGCCAGTCTCTTGCGAGAGCTGGCCTTGATGGCTGCCATGTTGAGATATTTCACCACATTTTAACTCCTTGTGTCCTGTTTTTTCTGATTTTGTTGGTCAATATTCTGACAGTCAGACAGATTTTAGAGGCTAGTAGAATCAGCAGGCCGCTCAAGGTCCGCACCAGCAGAGAGAATGAGAAGGATTCGGAGATAGGGAACAGAAGAAAATCAATTGTTTTACTCTTAAGTATCACAGGTAGGGAAATTGCCTGACATGTCCATTCCAAGATACGACCGGTCATCCAGAACAGAACACAGACGTATTTCAAGGTGTACCTATATATCTTTACCTCCTGTAGAAGCTGTGTGAATGGCTGAGTTCCTCCAACATTTCTGTGCTTTTACTCAAAAAGGTTGACCAACTATGTGCACTCCAATGTCTAGTAGTACCAGCCTGCTTTTCACTGGCAGAATTATAATTATTGCAATAATAACTATATTCATAGAATTTTCATTGTAATTGTGATATTGATTTGGATTATCAACAAGAAATTAAAGGATTCAATTTTCATTGATGACTCTATATGTATTTGACCAGATCATGTTTTGTGTTTGCAACTGAGGATAAATATCTATCACTTCAAATATAGTTCCAGTGCAATCCTGAAATCTTTACTACCAGCATATGGTAGTGACGTACCTGCCTCACCAAAGGGGCGGGATTTCCTTTAAGTTAGCCAGTCACCGTTCGACCGGCCAATTTAGAGCCAAGTGTTTAAGGGGCAGTAGGGGCCCGCTATACGGGTAGGAAACATGGGCCCCAAGCAGCCCCAGTTTGTAAACCCCTAGTGATCTGTGTGAAAGGAAATAAAAGGTTTGGAGGGAACTGTTTAGCAAGTCAACAGCAGAAATAGTAATTTGCTGAATGGTAGACCAACATTTACACAGCTGGCTGTAAGAGCTGTAGAAGTGATTCGAAAAAATGTATTTCTTCATGCACACATAGAGAAGGCAGTGGAGCAGCAAAGACGTAAAGGGCTGCATGTGCTAAAGGATGTAAGGAAAGGTTCAGAGATGACCCTATCAGAGACTGAGGCATTTGGATGTAGATGTGATCATCTGCAAGATTCAATAATAAGGGCATGGTCACATGTTGGTCATCAAGATCCCCAATGAAGGGGTCTGCGGAGGGAGAGGTTTGAGGAGGATAGTTAAAAAATAAGTCCTTAATTCATAGGAGCAGAAATAGGCCATTTCGCCCATCGAGAAGCGGCAAGTTGAGATGGGCTAAAGCATGAAGGATCAGGAGCCATTCAAAGTGGAGAGACTGAGGGAGGAATAGAGTTTTATAGAGTGGCAATGGGAATTGGGGTCAGGTATGCTTTGTTGGATTTGTTTTGTATTAACTAGTAATCCATATTCAATCCGTATTCCAAAACGATGGCTGACCGGCTTGCTAATCCATTGGAGATTATCACCAGTATGTCAGTTTGTCTCTTTATAAACATACGAAAGTCAGATCAGATTCAGATTTCAGATTTATTGTCAGCGTACATGCATGACATCACATACAGCCCTGAGATTCCTTTTCCTGCGGACGTGGGGGAATTACTATTTATTGGTAGTGCAAAAAAAAAATCTGTACACAATGTACACGTAAAATAATAAGGAGGGTTTTAATTCTTTTCTTGTTAATGCCTTTTTCAGGCTACATTCTAGATAATTAGCAATTGTTATATTGGTTATGCTGTAATAGATCTCTTGGTATAAATTCCAGGGCACAAAATCTGAGTCTGTTTCAGACTCGTACCGAATCATATATTATATTTTAACCTTGTCGATCTTTATTTTAAATAGACATTTCCTTCAAAGTCCACGTTGGCAGTGTGACTTTGTTGCTAACGTCATAACTGTTACAGCTCATTGCTTTTACCCTTTCTGCCTTCACTGGAGCAATGACCTTCATTTGTTATCAGTGTCCTAATTTCAGCCTGAGCTTCCATGGATAAGGACCAAGCTCTATTTATACCATATAACTGCACATTAAGGTCTTCTCCCTTAAATTAAAAACATTTTTAATTTTAAAAAAGCTGTCCAAATAGGGAAAGGAGACTGGTTGCTTCATTCTGAATTATAATGTGGCATCCAATTAAAGCCATTGAGATAACAGTTAAAGCTGTGAATTTATTTAAATCCTGTTATTAAATTACCATGTTTAACATCACTTCTAGATTTGTTATTATTATCTTCACTGAAAGTGCTCTTTTTTTTGGTATTTAGTTCAATTTATAAAGGATGTTCTGATGTCATGTGAGGATAAGAATGTTCTTGCACAGGAACAATGGACCAGATTAAAGATCTGTGTTCCAAAAGAATGTCTGCCACATATTGGGTTGTCCTGTATTTATAGGGGATTTTACAGTGTATGATAGGAAACTTTACTGCTTTGCACTCAACACTTGACATTTACTCATTCCATATCAGGATAAATTGCATGGATCTAAAATCCTGCCTTACACCTGCGCCAAAACAGCTTTGCGTGAGAAGTGTCATGAATCTATTTGAATTATTGCTGTGTAAATGCTTGTCATAGTTCCGAGTTATTAGTTTTACACTTAGTTTCATACTCAAGCATGGGGTGCAACTCTATGAGTTAAGGAGGCTGAGGGGCGACTTTATAGAGGTATCATGAGGGGAACAGATAAAAGAATGTTCACATTCTTTTCACCAGGATAGACAATTATAGAATAAGAAGGAATAGGTTTAAAGTGAGAGGAGGCAGATTTAAGAGGGACCTGAGGGGCAACTTTTTAACACTGTTAAAGCTACCAGAGGAAGCAATAGAAGAAGGTATAATAACCACATTCAAAAGACATTTGGGGAGATATATGGATAGGAATGGTTTAGAAGTTCAATAACCAAATGCAGTCAAATGGGACTACCATAGTCGAAAATGTCAACTTGGTCACCATGGACAAGTTGAGCCTGTTCCATGCAATATAACTCTATGACCATAACTTCTCACCAAAATGATTCTGAATAGTTCAAGCTCAGCCCAAGATGAAGATAATGGAACAAGGGTGCATTGGCATTTCTCTTTGACCAATGCCTCACATTCCAGTGGGATAGATATCAAGTACCTGTAACTCATCAAAGTGCCAACAGATCGTGGGTAGTTTAACAGATCATACTGGCTCACTCTTCTGGGGTTAAGGCTGAAAATAAAAGTCTGGAATATAATTGGCCACAGGTGTGTGTTGTACAATGTTCTGCATATGGTTATGAACAATGACAAAACAATCTAAACATTGAGTATTTTATGGCTACCAAAATTAAAGCAATGTCCAACTCACACTAATACATAAGAAATAGCCATTTTAATTTTTAATTTTAAAATTTAATGTAATTTAATTTAAACATAGACAGTAACAGGCCCTTCTGGCCCATGAGCCCGTGCCACATAAATACCCAAATTAACCTACAACCCCGATATGTTTTTAAGGGTGGGCCCGGGGAAAACCCACACAGACATGGGGAGAATGTACAAACTCCTGACAGATTTGAAACTGGGTCACTGATGCTGTGATAGCGTTGCGCTAATCGCTACGCTAACCTTGTTTCCCAGTGTTCTGGTGACACCGTTCACCAGAACAAATCAGTTATTCTGTTGATTTGAATAATATGATTAAGACCTTTGTTATCCTCAGATTGGGAAACATTAGACGTAATTTACCAACTGTTGTCTGATGAAATGGCTGATGCAAAGACACAGAGGAAGATAGCTTGGTGCAAACTACAACAATCTTGTGGATGACGTAGAATGCAAAAGGCATCTTGCCTGCTCTAGGGCTGTTGGAGGGCAGCTGGAGCACCATCTCAGAGAGTGGCACCATGAACGTTGAACAGATTTGATTGTACTGTTTTAGTCAAGAATTCCTGATAATACTAGAATTCAATTGGCCAAAGGCACAGGGAAACAATTGTAATATGCTCCATGTAATATGATCAGAGAGGCCTTCCAGTACATGTCCTTTATGCCATGTGTTGTTCACTCAGCTGAAAGGAAAGAGCATGCTACCAATCTGAACTGTAACAAGATGAAGAGGAGGGCTCCCACAAAAGGAAGCAATAGATGCTTAGCCAACTTAAATACATAATAAGTTTCCTTGGTGGGTGTGAGTTTGATGTTATCGTTCCTTTACGTATATTTATGTTATTTGCAGTATCAGGTATGGCGAAGAGAGTGACTTGGTATCTGAAGGTTGGTTCTGTCCAAACCTTTTCCTCTTAATGAAGCAGAGAGTACAAAGTGCAGTTGTTATTGGGATGGGAAGAAACTTCAAAGATGGATGAGCATCTGCAATGTTTTACTCGCTTTATCTTTATTTATTTCAATGCTGATGGATAACATTTTGGTCACCTCTTCTGCACAGAACATATGCAAAATACATAGGTACATATGACAATAATGATAACGTAAATTAATAACAAGTTACAAACATCAAATAACAATGAACAAGGTATATATGAAACTATGTTATTAATTGTAAAAAAAGCAAAGAGAAAAAATATATATTTCTAAACTAAGAATCAAACCCCATCCTATGAAGGCTGCTGGCCAAGTTAAGGAGTCTACTACTACTAAGAGAGTAGTTTAAAAAAAAAGACCAGCAATCTACAAGTTTTGAAAGTAATTTAGAAAAGGACCCCAAAGAGAAAGAAAGGTAAAATCCATTGCAGTAGTAGAACACCTAACTATTTCTAGAGACAGTCATCCCATCATATCCGACTGCCCCTGAGTATGAGTGGGAGGGACAGCATCTTTCCTTCTCAGCAAAATGGCCCTTCTAGCAACAGGGAAGCCTAAGCCACTACATGGAATTGTGAAGAAGTCAATGTTAAATCTATTGGTCTACTCACTCTAAAGATAGCAACAAAAAGGGCTAGGAGTCAATATCAAGAACTAGGGATAAAGAGCAAAATGCCCCTGACCAGATATTAGAAAGAGAAGGACATAACCAAAATATATGGTACAAAGTACCTTCTTCAGTTATGCATTTATCACATTTATAAGTAATGTTAGGATAAAATTTAGCTAATTAAACCTTGGAAAAGTGGGCCCAATGAACTACTTCAAATTGAATTAATGAATACCTGGCACAAAGAGAAGATGAGAGAACATGTTTCAAAATAGAATCGTATGTAGTTTCAGCAAATGTCTGATGAAAGTCTTGTTCCCATATTTTCTTAATGCCACTCAGGAATGCTAACCCTAACCCTAACCCTAACCCTAAATGTTAAAATAATTCATAAAGAGCTGAAAGCAATCCCTTTAAGACTAGGTTTAAAATTATATGCTTCCCTAAAAAAATCTAAGTCCTGGGGAAGCTTCAAAGTTAAAAAATTTAAGATGCTCCTGACTGTAAATAATGAAAAAAGTGATGTTCATGTATTTTAAATTTAATAGATAATTGTTCAAAAGTAGCAAGATTTTGGTAAATGTATAGATCTAAAAAAGTTTGGATACCCAAGCTTAATCATTGAGCATAACCAATACCTTGGACCAAAGGTTAAAAAAAAAAGGAGATACGGAGAATAGGCCTAATCAATAAAAAACCTATGGTAACTAAAATGTTTTCTAAATTGAAACAAAATTCTCAAAGTGTGTCTGACAACCAAATTATCAGTTAACTTGGAAGCCAAAAAAGGCAAGGGTTTTCCAAGTATTGAATGGAGAGAATACCTTTTAGA
The DNA here is from genome assembly GCF_036971445.1 of Narcine bancroftii. Taxonomy (NCBI): domain Eukaryota; kingdom Metazoa; phylum Chordata; class Chondrichthyes; order Torpediniformes; family Narcinidae; genus Narcine; species Narcine bancroftii. The sequence continues at coordinate 59,455,482 of NC_091482.1, read as the reverse complement.
AGCCTTAATCTCCAGGTCCATCCATCTTGAAGCACCCTGGTATTAATACCTTTTAGTAGACTTAGTCTCAGGTCAATCCATCTTGAAGCACCCTGGTATTAATACCTTTTAGTAGACTTAATCTCCAGGTCAATCCATCTTGAAGCACCCTGGTATTAATACCATTTTAGTAGACTTAATCTCCAGGTCAATCCATCTTGAAGCACCCTGGTATTTATACCTTTTAGTAGACTTAATATCCAGGTCAATCCATCTTGAAGCACCCTGGTATTAATACCTTTTAGTAAACTTAATCTCCAGGTCAATCCATCTCGAAGCACCTGGTATTAATACCTTTTAGTAGACTTAATCTCCAGGTCAATCCATCTTGAAGCACCCTGGTATTAATACCTTTTAGTAGACTTAATCTCCAGGTCAATACATCTTGAAGCACCCTGATATTAATACCTTTTAGTAGACTTAATCTCCAGGTCAATCCATCTTGAAGCACCCTGGTATTAATACCTTTTAGTAGACTTAATCTCCAGGTCAATCCATCTTGAAGCACCCTGGTATTAATACCTTTTAGTAGACTTAATCTCCAGGTCAATCCATCTTGAAGCACCCTGGTATTAATACCTTTTAGTAGACTTAATCTCCTGGTCAATCCATCTTGAAGCACCCTGGTATTAATACCTTTTAGTAGACTTAATCTCCAGGTCAATCCATCTTGAAGCACCCTGGTATTAATACCTTTTAGTAGACTTAATCTCCAGGTCAATCCATCTTGAAGCACCCTGGTATTAATACCTTTTAGTAGACTTAATCTCCAGGTCAATCCATCTTGAAGCACCCTGGTATTAATACCTTTTAGTAGACTTAATCTCCAGGTCCATCCATCTTGAAGCACCCTGGTATTAATACCTTTTAGTAGACTTAATCTCCAGGTCAATCCATCTTGAAGCACCCTGGTATTAATACCTTTTAGTAGACTTAAACTCCAGGTCAATCCATCTTGAAGCACCCTGGTATTAATACCTTTTAGTAGACTTAATCTCCAGGTCAATCCATCTTGAAGCACCCTGGTATTAATACCTTTTAGTAGACTTAATCTCCAGGTCAATCCATCTTGAAGCACCCTGGTATTAATACCTTTTAGTAGACTTAATCTCCAGGTCAATCCATCTTGAAGCACCCTGGTATTAAACCTTTTAGTAGACTTAATCTCCAGGTCAATCCACCTTGAAGCACCCTGGTATTAATACCTTTTAGTAGACTTAATCTCCAGGTCAATCCATCTAGAAGCACCCTGGTATTAATACCTTTTAGTAGACTTAATCTCCAGGTCAATCCATCTTGAAGCACCCTGGTATTAATACCTTTTAGTAGACTTAATCTCCAGGTCAATCCATCTTGAAGCACCCTGGTATTAATATCTTTTAGTAGACTTAATCTCCAGGTCATTCCATCTTGAAGCACCCTGGTATTAATGCCAAACCCCTTATTTTTCCAAATAAAGGAAGAAATGAGAGAATCTAATGAATCAAAAAAGGATTTAGGAACAAAAACCAGTACAACTTGGAAAATACATAAGAATTTAGGCAAAATATTAATTTTGATAATATTAACACGTCCAATTAAAGTCATCGAAAGAGGAGACCATTGAGATAGGGAGTTCTTCACGTGATTCAGTAAGGACATTTTCCTTAAACGATTACTAAACTTTTTAGTAATAATAACACCTAGATAGTTAAATTGATTTTTAACAATTTTAAGAGGGATTAGAGAAATTTCAGGGAGCAGGAAGAATTTAAGGAACATTTCACCCTCCTCCTGGTTTAATTTATAGCCTGAGAATTGACAAAATTGATTGAGAAGTAGCTACCATGTGCTACATGCTAAATTCAATAAAAGTTCATTATTGTTTTTCCAACTTCTTACGTGATACAGCAAATACGAAAATATCTTTATGTTCAACTTGAAGTTGTCTATCATAATCCTCCACTTTTTTCAGGAAGCAAAGTTTTCGGAAAAAAAATTATTGTCCAGTGCAATAAGTTAAGAACATACTTCCCTGCAGCAGCATCTGACAAGATCGTCCTCTACCAGCATCTGCGTCTGCTCCTTCATCCCCTTCTAAATCAGCCTCCCTCCTGCACAGATTGCAGAACTGTCAGATGTGTGAATGGCCTTTTAAATTATGCTAGATCAGTGAATGGAGCACTATGTAAGCACGATTCCTTGTGAGTGCTTAACATTTGTCTAAAGCGGAACTATGTGACTTAGTTTCCCCAGTCATGCTATCACCCAGCATTGCTAACCAATTGCACAGCAAATGCATAAAATATTTGATGTACACTTGGGCACGACAGTAACAAGTCGCATTTCACACACAGTGTAATTATTGGACATTAACTATATTTCTGCACATTTTCCAAAAAGAAAATTGAATTTCAATCACAAAATGCTTCCAAATGTAGCATCACTTAATACACCTTCTAGGTGTAAATTGCCATTTGGTTCAAAATGAATCTGATGGTTAAATGAAATTGTAGCATTGCTACATCTATCCTGCCACCTCATCAATGAAAAATGCCACACATAACAAACAATTTCTATTTTTACTTGTCATATTTAATAACCTGTGTTGATGGTGTTCCTTTGGCATTCTGACCCTTTGGCCAGTTTCCTTATGAATCTTTTTTTTTTTTTATTTTTCACACCATAAACCACATTAACCATGATACATACTTTTTCCTTTTCAAATATATACAGTTTTTTTTTAATGAATCTTATTTAAAAGGAAATGATATCTGAATTACCACTTCACAGTTAGGAATAAAGATAAACAAAGAATGAATAGATAAAAATATAATCTGAATCTTACACATTTATATTGACTCCATGGGCAGAGTATTTCTTTTCTAACTTTCAGATGATTTTTGATTTGCTGTCCTTGAGCAATGCTGAATCTTGTCAATTTAAGAGGAAATGTATTTAAAATGTAATTGTGTACTTTTCTAGAACATTTTTAAATCATGCCTTGAAAAATGAGAAGAATCCATATTTTGAACAACTGTAGAAAAATAATCTGTGAGCACATGTCTTTAAAAAACATTTTTAGAATCACATCTTTATCAGCAAGAAGAAAATGCTATTTATTTTCCCTTGTTTGGCAAAAAGGGATTGATTTTTATTCCAATGATATTCACCAGTTCAAGTGTTGCCATTTCTGGTTGCTCTCTTCCAACCAACCACAATCACGGCTTCCCTTTATATTAAGTAATATATCTTTGATGAATATTTAACGTTACAATTTGTTCCATCTATTTTCTCTTTAGGATTTGTTAAGAGATGCACATCATGAAGTCCGGAAAGCATCCAAGCAGCAAAGAAATGAAACAATTTTATTTAATTCACACTCGGCTCATTTATTATTGAGATGAGAAATTGGCTGGAAATTTTATTTAATCAGCCACATTGTGGAAAAACCATCTTCCATGTACAAAGTGGATGCAAATTTTGTGCCATAAGCCCATTAAAATGATTTCAGGCACTGCTTTCCATCCTGCTTTGTCGCTTTTGTGCACATTCACAGGATTGAAGTCATGCCGTCATCTCTTACAGGGGTGGCTGCAGATGGTCGTGGAAATCATTGCATTTGGTTTGGCCATTGGGCAGAAGCTAAAGCTGATCATGGTTAACAAAGATTTTCAGCTAGAATGCTGGGCACTTTTCTTCACTAGGTACAGAGAAAGGGCAACCTGGAAAACCACAATCTCAATGGTAAAGCAGGAGGAGAGGGAGAAGGAGGCTGAGGATATATTCATGGTGATAAAGACCTAGATAAACTGCATCAAAATGTTTAATGTCAATGCTTGTCTGGTCAAGTTGAGTGAAAACATTGTCTAATTCCACCACTCACACCACGCACACAGTCAGAACAACATCATCCACAACGGCTTCAGATTTACCATTGGGCACAGGTACTGATCCATTAATCCATCTTAATCACACAACTACCAACTTCCAGTACTAGTCAACATCCATCTGCCCTGTTGCAATTTCATACAGTAAGTAGTCCAAGTTTCTCACCTCAGAACGATCAACTCTCCTGCTCTGTCAAGCACATTATTCAGATGCATGTCAGACACTCATCAACACTTCTCAACTTTCAGATTTATTGTCAGAGTCTATTCATGACATCACATACAACCTTGAGATTCCTTTTTCCTGCAGGCGTGGCAAATTTACCACGAATTGGTAGCGCAAAAAATGAAGAACTGTAAACGGTTAACGAATGTAGATAAACTACTGTGCCATACAGAGAGAACAAAAAATGCACAAGTAAGCGTCCTTAAATGAGTCTCTGATTGAGTTTGTCATTGAGGAGTGGAAGGGGAGCAGCTGTTCCTGAACATTTCAAGATGATAACTGTATTCTGAAAAATCACCCCCCCCCCCCCACTTACCCTCATCCCACCATGCTATCAATCTTCAAAACCTCCTTCAAGTCCCTTGCTCAAACCCTAACATGTGAAACTTCACTTGACAAGATGGTGATTTTTCAGTTGGACAATAGCAAAGAAAATGGCTCCTCATCACTCACTCTAGATACTCACCACAGTGGTATTTATACTTTGGGAACTGTGAAAGTTAGCTTAAAGGTGGGGTTAATAAATGAGTGATAAGGCTGGGGGAAAAGCTAGCCTGGTCCAGTGCCTACTTGGGAAGATTGCAGAACATTCTGTTCCTGAGTAAGAGGAGAGTTTTGAAGGGTGATGGTTGATGTGGATATGCTGTGTAATGAGTAGGCCTGTTTCCAAACATCTTACCTTGCATGTGTCTCTGCACAGAGCTTGTTCCCATCCATTCCCCGTGCCGTGGTAGATGGCTTGCGTTCCCAATGTAGAAGCGGCTGATAATTAATTTATTTAATTTGCATTGGTGCAGTGGAGCCTTTGGCATTGGGTGCTCAGGCCCATGGCATGATTCAGGGCACCATTTCTCAAAGGAGCAAACACAGCACTGCACAATTCTTCATCCAAAAAACATACAGCAGACTGGCACAAAGAGGACAAATGAAGGTCAATCATTGATTTTTGTATTTTTTTGTCATGCAGAAATAGTCTAGTCTCGCAGGCATTAGGATAACAAAAGTACAATGATAAGATGGGAACTAGAATGAAATGAGGTATTTATTTTATTATGATCAAAAGAAATCAAGTATGGGATTTTATTGGTCATATCCAGTTTGTCTCAAGAAGGTGGTCTTTTTTTATCAGCCATGGTATTTGTAGGGGAAATAATGTTTGGTTTTGAATTCCAACCTTTTGACCCTGAAAGAGTGCTTTTGAGCCCAAGATAGTGTGCAAGGTATAGACAAGTAGGGCAATTAACCAAAATGCCCATTGGTAAGCCTGGTACAAGGCAATGTAGCAGTCCCATCAAATTTACAGGCCCACCTCCTTTATTGAAATGATCTTTGTAGAGCTGCCATGGGTCCTTATATCCTCACCTGAACCCACAGGTGTGGTGTGGGCAATGCAACTACTACACTCTCTTGCCTGACATCAGTCTGGAGTGGTGGGGGGAGGGTGGCGTGATGACAGCTTGGATCATGCAACTCTCAATGACTCACTAGTATGCCCAACAAGAATTATTACTCAAGTCTCTGGATTTGAGTCTGAACCTGCAAAGCATTGATGTAAAGGTGGGAGTGCTCCCACGCCTAACACTCATTCCCTTTGTTGTTCTGCCCCACACACATCAGACCACCTGCCTCTTCCTATTTTCCAGAGAAGCTTGGCAATGCATGCATTGAAAATATTTGGCTTTTCCTTTTTAAAGGTTAATTCCAAGCTTTTCTTACGCACTGTAGGAGCATGTTATTTTTTAAAATTTCATTTTCTATGCTTTATCAAAAGCCTTCATGCCAATTTGATGAGAGTGTGTAGTTCCATTGCCTACACCTCAGCCCAGCAAAAAAACCTGTTAGTTCCTAATGACCAGTGGCACGGTTAGTTGCAGCAGTTAGTGCAACCCTGCGACAGCAACTGAGACTTGAATCCAGCGTTATCTGTAAAGAGTTTGTTTGTTCTCCCTGTGTCTGCGTGGGTTTCCTCCGGGTGCTCTGGTTTCCTCCCACCCTTCAAAACATTCAGGAGTGCAGGTCAATTGGGTGGTACAGGCTCGTGGGCCGGAAGGGCCTGTTACCGTGCTGCATGTCTAAATTTAAATAAAGCTATCAGAATCCGATTTGTGTTACGTTAAACAAAATCTCCTCTACAAGATCATTCTTTTGTCTCCACACTGATCCCCAGATCTGTCCGATTTATCTCGACCTAACCGTTGCCTTCCACTCTTTCAACTCCTGTACACACGAAGGGCTAAGGCCCAAAAAGTTGATTGTGTATCTTTGGCTCCTGTGGATGCTGTTGGATCTGCTGAGTTTCTCCAGCACTTTTGTGTATTAACAATATCATGGGTTGTGTGACTATGTAGCAGACCAAGGCTTACAATGTGTTTTATTTATGTAATAGTTTGCCTTTAGGAGATTATGGTAGGTGTATTTTTAAAAATAATTAAGTTATGTCTATCGTACACCATAAATCTCTCAGACAGAGTTCTCTGTTATACATTTAAAACAAAAAAAAGTTATTCATATACAATCTATTGAGAAAGATTGCAAGTGACAGAAAGGAGCTTCTAATTGATCTCGGGAGTCACACTTGAGGAGGTATTTGACTAAAGAGAAAAAAAACATTTCCTGTCAATTTTATTCTTCCCTTTAACTGACCTGAGGGTGCATCAAAGTCAAATTAGCCTATAATTAAATCTAGAAGGCTCCAGCAATTAGGACCCCTCTCATAAAGGAACAGGCCAAGTTTCACATAACACTTTCACAGCAGAACAAAAGATTATGCGTTAGATAGAAAATAGCTTCATTTCTTATTGAACAGTATAATTTTTTAAAATATTATGAGAAACACCTCCTGAAATCTTCCAGCAACATTAAACCCAATGCAGTTTTTCCAAGGCACGAGTCTTTTCTGGGGGGGATAAATAACGAGATCTCTGAGACTGTGTGGCAGACTTATGGTGACGTGCAGTCAGCCAGCAGTGGTCGTTAAATGAAATTAAAAGGAGCGCAGCCTAGCAACTGGCTACGAAGGAGATCAAATAGTGAGACAGGATAGAGAAAGGAGCAGAAAATGAAGGAAGGAAATATCAAGCACCACACCATCAAAGGATGAAGCAGGTCTGGTGAGAATGGCCTTCATATAACATTGTAAAAACATTAAAGTACAAATGAAAATTGGCACAAATTAAATTCCTCCATCAGCAATTTTAAACAGAAATGAAGCAATTTAATGTAAGGTCCTTAATGTGTCCATGACAAAGCAGGAGGAAGATTTTCATAATTTATTTTCTATACAGGATGCTGCTTCTGTGTGGGTGGAATATCATACACCTGGTTGGTTTTGCAATGGCTTGAACAGGGGAACGCCTCACAGTTGACCTTATGTCACACGAAAGACCGCAGAACCTGGAATCTGGAGGAATTCAATGGGTCTTATGAGGGGGGGGGTAGGGGGCAGGGAAATATCAAGAATGAAAGGGTTAAGATAGGAGGGATGATTGTTGGCTCTTGGACTGGACTTGTTGGAGAACAGAAGGATGGGGGTGGGGGCTCATCTAGGTATTTCAAATGTTGAAAGGCCTAGACAGAGTAGATGTGGTTTGGCACAGACTGGAAGAGCCAAAGGGGCCGGTTTCTGTGGCGTAGTGTTTTATGGTTCTATTGATGTTTCCCAGGGCAAAAGTGTGTCAATTTAAAACAGAGATGCAGAAAGTTTTCTTTAGTTAGAGGGTTGTGAGTCTGTGGAACTTGTGTGGCAGCAAGGTCATTGGGAGTATTTAAGGCAGAGATTGACAGGTATTCGATTCGTCAGGGCATCAAGGGTTACAGGGAGAAAGCTGGGGAGTGGGACTGAGTGGGTGGATGGATCAGCTCATGATTAGAATGGTGGAGCAGACTTGATGGGCCAATGGGCCTCCTTCTGATCCTATATCTTTGTCATGTTTTGGGTCGAAACCCTTTTATCAAGAGATGCCTTCACCCACTGAGTTCCTCCAGTGGATTGTGTTATTTGTTCCTGTTGTGTGTCTTTGTGGAGAGAATAATAGCAAATCTTGGTAGCAATACCTGGGATGGCCAATGGCACTGTTTGACACCATGAATAAAAGTTTGGTGTGTGGGAGGGTGAATACTTCCTCCCGGCTAACTAGTGGGAGGTCCCAGGAGGTTGCAGAGATTCCTGGAGCTCCCATTTATTCTTCCTACTATTTTTTTAAAATTTCCTTTCTGGAACTATTCCAGCTCATCAGCAGGCAGCCGGGGCACTCATGGTGGAAGCTGTGCAGTCAGCCAATCATTTTCTCTGACTGATGTTACAATCCACTGGAGATTAATATTGCTGTGATTTTACGGCAGAAATCCCATATATTTCCAATTTGGTTCAGAACATCTTGATCCAGTCACTTAGCTACAGTTTTGTTTTCTATTCCCTATTTGGCACCTTGATGTTGATTTTCTTTGGATAAATATTGGATTTACAAAAATATAATAGTTTATCTGTTAGTCCAATTTCTCCGCACAGCGCTATTTCCATCTGCGCAAACTTGCTCATCTTAACAAGAAAAAATCCTTTTTGAGGTGTGTGTTTTCCTTGGGGTCTCAGGTCAACATTAGCATTTGTGCGGGGAACTCAAGTCATCTTTCTCCAATACAGAATGGTCGTATTGATGATGTGAAGTCGTAGCCATTTGCAGTTAAACTTGTGAATTGTCAGCATTATCTTTTTTTTAGAAAATGAAAATCAAGTTCCTTTAGATTGCAGAGAAGGTGGGAGAGGTGGCATATATCTGATATGGTGAAATGAAATGACATAATGTGGTAAATTAAGGTTCTTTGTGTGTGTGTAAACTGTTGCTAATGCATTTTCTTCCCAGCGTTTTGCTTGTAAGACTAGATCTGGTTGAGATCTGACCATTGATTTCAAATCCCTTGTAATGAGGAAGTCCTCTGGATTTCACACTGAGTAATTTGGTTGTACATGTCTCATGGCTTGGCTTCATGAATGAAGATTTAGGAAGGGGGCTGTCCATGTGTGCTGCAGGCTTGCTGGTGGCTGACGAGGCCAATATGGGACAGATATGCCCAGCTGCAGTGGCTGCAAGGGAAATTCGGCACCAGGTCTGGTGCTGCTGACACACAGTTCTTCCAACAGCTCCTTTTGTCCTCAAGGCCAGCCTGAGTGTGTTCTCGAAGGAGGAGACAGACTGGTAAAACCAAGGACTTCTGGAGAACATCAGGAGAATACAAACCAGTCCTCATCGGTGGGGGGGGGAGGGGTGGGGGGGGGGGTCAGAAGTGGAAATTCCTGAATGTAAGTATCTGTGAGGATCTGTCCTAGAGCTTCCATGTTGATCCAATCACAAAGAAGGCTCACCAGGGGCTATACTTTGTGAGAAGTTTGAGGAGATTCAGTACATCACCAATGATTCTCTAAAACCTCTACAGGAGTACTGTGGAGAGTATTCTGGCTGGTTGTCTCATATAGAGGACAAGAAAAAACCCCAGGGGGTTGTTAACTGGCCTACAACATCACGGGCACCATTCATCAGTTCATCAAAGACCATCTACAAGAGGTGGTGGTCTTAAGAAAGCAGCCTCTATCCTCAAGGACCCCTCTTCACTCTGCTACCATCAGGCAGACATGAAGAGGAAAAAGTTGGTGTGATAGGGAAAGGAGTTTCTCTCTGGAGAGGGAAGAAGTGGGGATTTAGAGGAGAGGGATGGGGAAAACAAGGGAGAGATCAAAGGTGGATATAGGTGGGAGGGCAGAAGGGAAAAAAAAGTTGTCCGGGAGGAGGGAGTAAATAGGTTTTCCTTCAAACCTTGGATCCTGTCTGTGTGGAGTTTGCACGTTCTCCAAGGGAGCCTGGAGATGAGCACTCAGAGGTACAAGGAGAGCATCTTCCCCTCTACCCTCATATTCCTGAATGAACAATGAACCACCTTACTTTTTCTTTTTCCTGCATTTTTAAATTTATTTTGAAAGGTGGTTTTTATAAAGGTTTGCACTGTAACGCTGCCGCAAAACAACAAATTTTGTGGCACGTTCATGACAATAAATTCTGATTGTAAGTCTTGAAATAGTTAAAATTGTGCAGTTGTCACAAAACAGTGCAAGCCAAGGATGAGGAATTCTTAGAGTAAGAGTTCGATTTAACTTGGATGAGGAAACATTTCTCTAATTGAGTGGCAGCTGTCTGCATAATGAGACACTTCCTGAATCAGGGCAATTTTAAAGCTTTCCTTTTGATTTTGCATTTCTATTTTGCCAAACTTCTCTCCACTCTGATAGGTGGCATCTTGTGCAATATGACTTCTGGCACCAGTCTGAAATCTTAACCATGAGACTATTCCTGATCTTTGAGCCAAGCATCAAAGATTCAGACCCAAGAAAAAATGCCATTCTTATTCTTGGACCCCTTACTTGGTAATTGGGAAACCTTTTTCTTGGGGGTAAAGGAAGGGAGCTTTGCTGTTCTAACAAATAACAAAGCTACGAAGCTGGTACTACAGAATCACAGGGAGAACGAGGCTCCTCATCCAACTGTCCACACTGACTCATTTACACTACATTCCCATTTTAAAAAGAAATTCCCCTTATTCACATCTACTCGCCTACACACGCAGGGTCATTTACAGTAGTGGCAGGAAACCAGAGACAACTTTTTTTTCCTTCTGCCCTCCCACCTAAGAAGTCTCTTTTCCCCATCCCCCCCAACTCCCCACCCCTTCTCTCTCTCCAGAGAGATACTCCTTCCCCTATCACACCAGCAATTTTTCCCTTCTGCCCTCCCACCTATAAAGTCTCTTTCCCCATTTCTCCCTCCATTCCCCCAACTCCCCACCCCTTCCCTCTCCATTCAAAGAGATACTCCTTCCCCTATCACACCAGCATTTTTTCCCTTCTGCCCTCCCACCTATAAAGTCTCTTTCCCCATTTCTCCCTCCATTTCCCCAACTCCCCACCTCTTCCCTCTCCATTCAGAGAGATACTCCTTCCCCTATCACACCAGCATTTTTTCCCTTCTGCCCTCCCACCTATAAAGTCTCTTTCCCCATTTCTCCCTCCATTCCCTCAACTCCCCACCCCTTCCCTCTCCATTCAGAGAGATACTCCTTCCCCTATCACACCAGCATTTTTTCCCTTCTGCCCTCCCACCTATAAAGTCTCTTTCCCCATTTCTCCCTCCATTCCCCCAACTCCCCACCTCTTCCCTCTCCATTCAGAGAGATACTCCTTCCCCTATCACACCAGCACTTTTTCCCTTCTGCCCTCCCACCTATAAAGTCTCTTTCCCCATTTCTCCCTCCATTCCCCCAACTCCCCACCCCTTCCCTCTCCATTCAGAGAGATACTCCTTCCCCTATCACACCAGCTTTCTTCTCTTCTGCCCTCCCACTCAACTGCTACCTTGGGTGAAACTCCAAACCCATGTAAGGAATTATTAGGAATTGCAAAACAATAGCTGAAATTGTCTATTCAATGCTTTGAAATAGAAAATAAATGATTCAATTTCATGTTTGCAAGGTTCTCATTATTTGCTAATGGCAGTAACAATTGATGTGTAGTATTGCAGCACTGTTTCAATTCTTATGCATTATGCTTTCATAATATTTCCATAAATAACTCCAGTCATTTCAGACAATACCTTTCTTGCTTCCCTTGTACAGTCTAACCATTTCTCAGAGATGCTTCCTGGAGCACTGTAAAAGTGCTCGATAATCCATTCTCATATCTGTGGCTGTATGAACTGTCGTCTGGGTTTGCTATTCAATCTATCTGAAAGTGGCAATAAGTGAAATTTAATTTCATGTTGTAAGGCAGTTTAGCCTGAATTTCCATAAGCATTCGTAGGAAGAGATTACACAAAGGGAACAGTGCAAAAATCCAATGAATATGCAGTTTTAAATGTCAGCTTCTGTTTGTCAAGCTGAGTAGATGGAAATTTAATGGGACCCAGCAGGGCAACAACTGGGATCAATACCTCTCTGAGCCTTCCCTCGGCTCTTTTACCAGGGAGAATATCTACAAAGAAGCTGTTTTCATCTGGCAGCAGCCTCCCCCCCACCCAACCTTTCTCTTCAGCCAATGCAATCCATGTGTTTTAATATTAGGGAGAGATTGTATCGCAAACCCAAGGACTGCCCCATTTTTTATTGATGAACTAGAAAAGGACAAGGTTAGGAATTAATGCGCACCTTAACAAAATCTCAAGGGGCTTGGGACTGAATCAGACACACCAAGGTTACACGCACAGTTTAAAAACACCTCTTTATAATTACTTCATCACCATGCGTGGTGATAACAGCTACATATGCAAATGCTTTAAAAGAGGCAGGTTTTTTATATTTTTCGCTGCTTTTTTTTCTTCCTATATATCCATGATAACAGAACGGACAAAAAAAAGCTCTGTATATGGCAGCTGGATGAACTGCAACTGCATGCCCATTTGGACTTTATACCTGCATTTTACTGAGGTCATTCCTTAATGACGTGCAGGTCACCTAACTTTGGCTCAATCAACATTACTCAGGATTTGGAAGGGAGTGGAAGGAAGGTGGAGAAATCTTGTCTTTGCTTCCGATGAAAATTACACTGGACAACTAATTTCTTTCCAAAGGTTTGCTTTCCTGAAAAAAAATTTGAGGATTATGATAGGAAATTGGAGAAACATTTAAGTGCCTTTTATTGAATTTAGCTTGTTTAATCATTATCTTGACGTTGACACATTGCATTAGTTCAACTGACCTAAACATCTTTTACTGCTGATTTTTGTTTATACTCAGCATCTGATGCCTCTCATGTCAGTGTCCTATAATAGTCAGCCAACATTGATGTCACGATACTGCTTTTCCATGGTCCCAATGTTCACCATGTTCGTCACCGAGTGCATCAAGAATAGCAGGAAAGACGTCCGAATACAGAAAATGAATTTTCAATAAGATGTCGCATTTCATGGTTTTGTAGGCTTGAAACATTAAAAATGTGAGAGGAAATCACACCTTTGTTCATAGGCGGCACGAATAGCATAGGGCAATGCTATTTCAGCGCAAGTGACCCAAGTTTGAATCCAGCACTGTCTGATAGGAGTTTCTATGTTCTCCATGTGTCTGCGTGGGTTTCCTCCAGGTGCTCTGGTTTTGCCCCATCCTTCAAAAGCATATGGGGGTTGTAGGTTCATTCGTGTATTTGCAGGGCAAAGGCTCTTTGGTCGGAAGGTCCTGTAAATTAAAAAATTTATAAACCCTACAAGTGAAAGACTTCTTGGCCACAAGTTTTACTTTTGCAAATATTTATAAATTATTCAGGTATTTGCTCAGGCTGGAGCCTGTCGGTCCCCAAGCAACCCTACTTCCGTCTGAGGAGAATTCAAAACTTCTACGTTTGAGGTTAGTCTCAGTCATGTATTTCTGTGATTGAATCATGTTGTTGGTGACAATACACATTGCTCTGGTATGACCAGCCAAGGGCATTGTGCAGGAGAAGGGAAGTGAACTGGGTTTGACCTTGAAAGATGGGACAGGAGGTCCTGTTTAACGATGGGCTGGCAATGGTATAGCAACAGATGCAGAGTATCTGCTGCCAATAAAATGTTGATTGTCCCTTGTTTGTCATCACTGTCCTGGGTTCCGAGAGCAGAGGGTGGATGCTTGTTGCTGCTTTAAGACAGGGGTGCCAGATATGTTCGACAAGCCACTTCATTTCCAATTAAATATTTATGATGAAAACTGTATGAATAGTTTTAGTGGGAAATCCCATAAACATGTTACAATTACCACTTTGTCGATGAACGAACTGAATCTTTCTAAAGTTTATTTCTGCCTGGTTTTCCCTCCGTCGGTGACATTTAGAAATGGTCAAAGAAATTAAATTCTAAAAAGAAGCAATGGAAGCAGGAGTAGGCCAAGTGGCATCCCTTGTCTGCTCCTCCATTCAATACGGACATGGCTGAACTTTCATGTCAGCAGTCCATTCCTGCGCCAGTAACTTATTCCTGATTCCCTGAATGTATAAAAATCTATCCATCTCTGTCATACTTCACATTAGAATGATTCTTCATGCATTGAATTCTGTTTTATTACTTTCATTGGATAATTTAATTCCGAGCCTTTGGCTGACCTAATTTTAACGCTGGGCTGAAATGTATTTATCTTTTGTCGGTAAGCCTGTGGGATCTGCCACTCCCTAGTCAGTTTGTCTCCCATTTTCACACACGTGTTGGAATACAAAGCCACCAGTGTTGGCTGGAGGAGGGAGTATAATTCATTGCCCAGGGTGAAAAGAAAAGGGAACTGAACAGTTTTTCGTTTTTTACTTTTTCACAAATTTTCAACACTTTAAAGGTGCACTTACTATTTAACATTTATTGGTGAAAACATTTGAGAATAGTGCGTAACTCAAAGTTCAAATTTATTGTCAGAGTACATACATGACGTCACATACATCTTTTTCCTGCGGGTGAGGCAGAATTTTTACTTATTGGTCAAGTAAACTGTACTCAGGAAAAAGATATGTGTACAAAAGAGAGAAATGTAAACAAAGAAGCAATTTATGTACTGTAACTACAACTGTGAATATTTATTTATCAATCTTTTTGTTTTTATTATCTTTCCTCTGTGTCATGGCATATTATGGTAATTTAATTTATACTGTTGCAGTTGGTGTTTCTTTTGTACCTGGTGTGGTTGCCTCAAGTAAGAATTTCAGGACACCTGTCTTATATCATTGCATTATATCATGAACAAAAATATCTCAAAATGATCCAAGGACTGAGGCCTTGAGCTCTGCCCCTGAGTCCTTGTTGCTGCTTGCACTCCCTGCACCTTAGTCCTGTGCACCCCAAACATGATCATGTGGCCAGGTGGGCATCATACACGTCAAGCATGGACAGCACGGTTGACGTAGGGATTAGTGCAACACTGTCACAGTGCCAGCGATTGGGACCGCTGTCTATGAGGAGTTTGTACGTTCTCTGCTTGTCTGGGGGTTCGGGTTTCTTCCGACCATTCAAAACGTACCAGTGGTGTAGGTCAATTGAATGTAATTGAGCAGCACGGGCTGGTGGGCTGGAAGGGCCTGTTATCGTGCTCTATGTCTAAATTGAGTTTAAAATTTAAATTTAAGTTCAAGCAATGCCAGCTTCCCCCAGGTCACAACAACCCTCCATTCCTGATGACGGTTACAACCTGAACTATTTGCAGGTCCAAAAAATGGCAAAAATGCTATGTGGGAGGTGATTAATCAGAATCAGAATTTATTGCCGTGAACATGTCATGAAATTTGTTGTTTTGCTTCAGCTCATAGAGCAAATATTGCAGTAAGTAACATTTTTTAAAAATAGCGCAAAATAAGAGAAAGTGAGGTAGTGTCTGTGGTTCATTGTCCGTTCAGAAATCTGATGGCAGAGGGGTAAAAGCTGTCTTTGTAATGCTGGTTGTTCGTTTTCAGGCTCCTACACCTCCTTCCTGGTGGTAGTGAGAAGAGGGCATGGCCTGGGTGGTGAGGGTTCTTGAGGCTAAAGGCTGCTTTCTTAAGACACCACCTCTTGTAGATGTCCTCAGTGGAGTGAAGACTGGTGCCCGTGATGTCTCAGGGTGAGTTTTTACCTGTCCTGTTCATTGGCACCTCCATACCAGAAGGTGATGCAACCAGATATAAAAATCTCCACGATACACCTATAGAAATTTTCGAGAGTCTTTAGTGACATATTAAATTTCCTATAACTTCTCACCAAGTATAGCCACTGGCGAGCCTTCTTCATGATTGCATTGCCATAGAGGCCCCAGAACAATCCTCAGAGATGTTGATACCTAGGGATTTGAAGTTCTTGACCCTCTTTCCTGCTGACCCCTCGTTGAGGTCTGGTTCATGTTCTTCTGGCTTGCCCTTCCTGAAGTCCACAATCAATTTCTTAGTTTTACTGATGTATTGACACCACTCAACTTGCTGATCTGTCTCCTGCCTCTACACTTCCTCATTGTTGTCTATGATTCTGCCGATGATCATCGGCAAATTCAAATTGGGCATAGCCACGCACCCATGTTGACCATCCGTGAGGAGGAGACGTAGTTTCCAATTTGTACTGACTGTGGTCTTCTGATGTGTATGTCAAGCATCCAGAGGGGGGTGCGGAGGCCCAGGGTTTGGAGCTTGTTGACCAGCATTGAGGTAATGATGGTGTTGAAGGTTGAGCTATACTTGAGCTGGATAAACGTGTTGCTGTTTTCGAGGTGATCCAGAGATGAGTGAAGAGCCAGTTATACTGCATCTGCTATGGAGTGATTGTGAGGGTAGGAGAATTGCAGTGTGTCCAGATCTTGGAAGGAGTTAATTATGGCCATGACCAACCTCTTAAAGCATTTCATCGCAGTTACTGGAGGCAGTTCACTCTGCTCTTCTTGGTTTTGAAGAAGATGGGAACCTCCGACTGCAGCAGTGATAGATTAGAAAATGTCTGAGAACACTCTGGCTAGTTGGTTGGCACAGATTTTCAGTACTCTGCCAGATAAGTCATCAGGTCCTGATACCTTATTGTGACGTCAGCTTTAGACAGTTATCACAAGGTCAGCAGCCTCTGCAGGGATTCTCGTAGGCTCTGTTGAATTCTCCTTCTCAAAATGAGCATAAAAAGTGGTCAGCTCATTGGGTGATGAAGCATTACAGCCATATGTGGTGCTCAGCCTTGCTTTGTAGGATGTAATGACCTGCAATCTCTGCCATAGCTGGCAAGCATCTGACTCTTCCTCAAGCTTCCATTGGAATGACCTCTTGGTTGCTGAGATGGCCTTCCGCGGGTCATACCTGGATTTCCTAGATCACTGGCCCTAAATACCCTCGATCTCACCCTCAGCAGGCTGCAAATCTTTTGATTCATCCAAGGTTTCTGGTTGGGGAAATCCTGTTATGTGTATATGGGCACACACTTGTCCATGCAGGTCTTGGTGAAATTGATGACAGCTGTTGCATATTCATTCAGGTCTGAGGATGAGTCCTTGAATATGGTCCAATCCAATGAGTCAAAGCAATCCTCCAGGCACTCTGCCGCCTCCCTCGACCATTCTTTCTCAGCCTTCACCACTGGTGCTGTAGTCCTCAGTCTCTGCTTGTATACTGGGAGTAGAAGTACATCCAGGTGATCAGACTTGCTAAAGTGCGGTCATGGGCCAGTGACTCAGATTAATCACCCAGAGGCATCTGTTCAAATTCCACCACAGCAGCTGGATAATTTAAATTAACTGACACATAATAAATCTGGAATGAAAAGTGGGTAGCAGTAGATTGTCATAAGACCT
This sequence comes from Narcine bancroftii, assembly GCF_036971445.1. Taxonomy (NCBI): domain Eukaryota; kingdom Metazoa; phylum Chordata; class Chondrichthyes; order Torpediniformes; family Narcinidae; genus Narcine; species Narcine bancroftii. The sequence goes on along the minus strand of NC_091482.1, from coordinate 59,438,070 downwards.
ATCTGGTTCACTAATGGTTTTCAGGAGATGAATCTTCCCATTCTTATCCAGTCTGGCCTATATGAGACTCTAGAGCCACCAATAAGTTGGCTATTACATGTTTAAAATTGAAGAACATTCTCCTCAGTTAAGGACATTGAGAGTTGTGGAATAAATACTGGCTCAGGCATTAATACCCATGCCTCGTGAACAAATAAATGAATAGAGCAGTTCCAACAACATTCAAGAAAATCAACACCCTCCAGGTCAAAGCAGCTTACTTAATTGCATCCCATCAACCACTCTAAATTTTCATTTGCTCAGGCACTTGTGTCCTGGGCCAGAAGTATAAACCATATACAGTAAAATCCCCGTTATCTGGAATTCAAGCAACCTCAAGCAAATGGCAAAAATTGCAGAAAATTAATAGACAAAAAAAATACAAAAGTTTAAAATTGGCGCACCTAGTGGTCGGTTTGCCAATCACACAGCACATGATCTCAAGCAACCAACAAATTCACTTAACTACCATCTTCCAGTCCCTATAGGTGTGGGGATACTGGGGGGGGGGGGGGTTAACAATATGTATATTCGCAACCTTGATCTATCTTTAGTGATGTACTCAACCAATAAGAGAGGACAAGGAAAAAGTTTGAAAACCACTGTTTTAATTGCACTTAATTGACTTGTTAAGTGCACTGTTTCATCGCTCCAAAGGAAATGGGCTAATGACAATTTTTCTCAAGCAAAATATTTCATTAACAATTGGGTCTAGAGCAGTGGTTCTCAACCTTCCCTTCCTGATCACAGAGCACTTATGGCATAGGGATTGCTTAAGGTGGAATGTGAATTTAGCGGGGCAGTTTGAAAACCACGGTTCTACATTGTGTCTCAGAAACATATTCCTTTATCGTCGCTAGTTCCAAAGCCTGGAATTGTGCATTTGTTCAAGAGGCCACTATCTGGCATCTTCCCGGGACATTTAGGGATGGGAAGTTAATGTCAGTATGGTCAATGACGGTAACCTCCAAGAGAATGAAAATGATAAAAGGTCAACCTGAGACAAATGGAGTGCATTACATTATGGCACTTTAAAATGGTATTGCTGGCATTATCTCCCATTGCATATTGACTGATGTCATGGTTTTTGGCTGCACTTGTGCTAACAGCCACACTGATATAGTTAGACAGGTTTTGTCCAACAAATGTGCAAACAGCATTTGTTTAAAAGCACCTATAACAATCCAATTTTCCATCATGTGTCTTACAAAATCTTTAAGCAGGCAATGGACCAAAAACACTCAAAGGGACAATGTTTATATAGACAAGAGACATTCGAGAAGTAAGACATTAATGTTTTATTAGCAATTTGATTAAGAAATTATCCCCTGCAAACCTGCAGGAAAATTCTTTTCATAAGCATTAATAAATTTAATTTTGCAGATTCTCACTCATTTCTGAGTTCTATTCCCTGGTGGAGCCAGTCCCAAGTATCACCATAGATTGGTCATTCTCTCATAAAATATAATGAAGAAATTAATGAGATGGTTCTGGTAGAACTGGAGCCTAGGCTGTAGAATGAGATTGGGGCTGTGGGTGGGGTGGGGGGGGGGGGGGGGGGATGGGGTGGTGTGGTGTGCATGCATGAAGTTGTGGACCAAGACACCCAATGTTGTGAAGTCATTCTCAATGCACTGGTACACAAGTGTGGTATTTCACTGGATGATGGGAATCAATCATTTTCAGGCAGTTCTGGAGCTCTAATGGATGGAAATAGTCAATTGTCATCTGAATGCCCAAGTACAATCCAACGAAACAGGATTCTCTGATCCTTGGTGTAAAACACCCAGACACAACCCACTTAACACCCAAACAGACAAACAATATGCATACAGGAAAATTATTCATCTATACAAATAAATAAATATTATTTCATGAATATTAGATTCCCGCATGCCTATAATGCAGGTATTAAAAAAAATTCGTTCTGCATTCAGGTTGCACAAATCAAGTTTATTGTTATCTGATTGCACAAGTACAACCCAATAAAATAGTGTTCTCTGGTCCTCAGTGCAAAACATACAGACACACAACCAGACACAACTCATATACAAACAAAAAATATATAAATGCTGGACAAGTATTTATAGCTACAAATAAATATTGTTTCATGAATATGAGAGTCTCAGTTGGTTAGTGTGAGCAGTTCCTTTGGTCATTCAACATTCTCACTGCCCGTGAGAGGCAGCTGTTCCTCATCCTGGTGGTACTGGCTCTGATACTCCTATACCTTTTCCTCGACGGGAGCAGCTGAAAGATGCCAGGTGCAGGGTGGACGGGATCCTCAATTATTTTGTATGCCTGGTAGATTATGTCACTGGGTGTGGAGGTTGGGGGGGGTGGTGGTGGGCAGGAGGATCCTTTCTTTAATGTTAAACAATTGGTGTATAGTAGAGGTTTTGTTTGTCTTTGTGTCTTCTGACTGAATCGGTTGAATTTAATTAGGTTTAAGATAAAAAGAAAGTTCAGCATAATTAACTTACTTTGAAGTTCATGAGCCAATTGACTTTTTCTCAGACCAGGACTGAGACAGTTTAATCCTCTTGTATAACATCAGCATCCTTTTCATGTTGACTTTTTTCATTATTTATCTTTTTTTAAATGAAATACGTTTCACAGTGACTTGGCAGAATGAGAAAACAACCCATTCTTCGATCTGTTCTTCATGTTCAAAGGTCCTACACATCAGAAAATACCCAATCATGGTAAAATTTAAGTATCTTCTGGCATGTTCCAAAGTCCCTTGTGATGACAAAAAGCAGGCTGCACTTTAGTTAAGGGATATGGAAATTTTATGCAATTAGAACCAGCCTTTCCCTCAATGTATGGGCAACATTGCTTTTGTTCATGAGGGAAGAGACAGTGTTTATATTTTATCATTGGGAAATGAGTAATTACTCATCAAAAGAAAAGCATTAATATTTCTAATTAAAACATGGCCTGCAAACTTATTTTCTAAAGCATTGGTAAATTTTATTTTGCCATTTTCCTCTTACGTTTACAACATAGAATTTTGTTCTTCATTCTTGTGGCCTCCGTGGAGATGAACTAGTCCTTCCAGCACTTTGGTAAACTCCAAGATGATGACCGCTTTAGAACTTCTCATGAATGTGTCTAGCTTAAGAAGACAATTAATATGAACAAGTTGGGCTAAAGGGCTTGTTTCCATGCTGTAATATTCTTTTAACACTTCTGTAATACAGAGGAACATCACAGTTTTGCTGACAATTTCCATAACAAATTTTCCCTTTTTTTTGCCATTGGAAAGAATTTCTCTCTGGTTGGATTCCCAACCTTGTAAGAAGGCTTAAAAACTCTACCTAGGAGATTTTACTTAGCCCACAGTACACAGGTAATGTTGTCCTTAAGTAGATAAGTGGTTTTCTGCTAATAAATTTTCTTTGAAAATTTCTAACCTTTTTTTCTGAATTTTCCCCAATGTTATTAATGCTTCCCCAATTAGGTTCCTATGTATTTAAATCCTGCAGAGGATTAAAAATATCCTGAATGAATTAACATGGTAGGTTCAAAAGACAATCAAGTTGTAGTTTGCATAAATCCATTATAGTGGCTCAGAGAAAGCCAGTAGCTCTTTAATTACTGTTATCAATACTGCTGAACATTTCAGTCAGCAAGTGTCCTTCACAAAAGGGGTTTATAAATAAGACATGGCTGTTATCATCAACTCCTGCCTTAATTTTGGAAGCAACTAGGAAACACTATGCCCTAGTATGTTCAAAATTTATCAGCAGATCCCTTAAACGTGACGTAGTCACCATGGCACTGTGTTCCCAGGGCACTGTTTCTTAATGACACTTCAAGACTCAAATTACTTGTTTATACTGTGTTAAGTTTCAGACCATAGGACACATATTCCTGAGAATTACATTGTCGCTCTTCTGCTGGGACATGAGTACAGTCGGCCAGGTCAGGTTGATGGCCAGATGAAGGATTCATTGCCAGGCAAATGTAAGAATGCGGGTCGATGAGTTCCTGATTCCTTGCTTGTGAATTGCAAAGCAAAAGTCAGAAAACAATAGAAATCCAGATGCAGATGCATCAGACATGTTGTTCGATTCTTGGACTCACCAGTGTGTCCAATGGTGGTTGTAGATTGTCCGGAACTGAGAGGTTATATACACATTTAGTATCTGGTGACCTCAACTGTGCTGTATCTGCCCACGTATTTAAGTGGATCACCAACTTTGACTGAAAAAGGAAGCGAAGAAAAGTAAGTTTGTTTTTTTATCTTTAATTTAGTTGACACAAACTAAGCATGCTTTAAGATAAATGAAATGCTTACCATCTTTAATTTAAAATAAAACATTTTATATTATTTTTACTTCAATCTATTTGACATCTCTCTCATCAGAAACATGCAAAAACAATGAAAGGTGCTGTTTTGGTTCTCTGCATAGAGGTCATTCTCTGTCGCAGTGAGGCTGTAGCCAATATAGTAAAATCATATTTTCTGGTGAGAAGGAACGTGATACAGACTTATTTGACTTGCCATAATGTTCCTCGTCTCTGACAAACTTGTAGGAATGGAGCTGGTCTTGAGAATTGTTCACTCCACGGCACCTAATCTCCAAAACCAGTCCCCTGAATCCCAATAGTTGAGCCTGCGTTTGAACATGAGGGGAAATGGGTCTGCAAGCTATTGGTGATCTCTTCATCGGCAACAATGCAGCAGAGGTCTTCTTCCCAATGACATTTTCCTGAGAACACCCATGAGGACAGTAAAGCCCAGCAAAAGCTAATGGACACAGCCCAGGGCCTCGCGGGTAAAACCGTCCCCACCATCGAGAACATCTACAGGGAACGCTGCCGCCAGAGAGCAGCAGCAATCATCACAGATCCACCCCACCCAGCGCACGCTCCGTTCTCGCTGCTGCCATCAGAAAAGAGCTATAGGTTCCTCAAAAGTCGCACCTCCGGGTTCAGGTGGTGAACATGGTGGTGCAAGTTGCTACCCCTCCACCATCGGACTCCTCAACAACAAACTCAATCAGGGACTCATTTAAGAACTCTTGCTTTTGCACATTATTGATTTTTTTTCTCTGTATTGCACAGTTGATTTACATTTCTTTATTTGTTTGCACGTGTACATTGAGTTTGGGTTTTTTTGCATCATCAGTAAGTGGTAATTCTGCCTCACCCGCAGGTAAAAGACTCAGGATTATATGTGATGTCATGTAGGTGCTCGGACAATAAATCTGAATCTCTGTTACTCTGAGATCTTGCCAAAGGTGAACAAGTAAACCAGAAGAAAGCTGATGATATGGCAGCAGGACCATTGGATTCCTCTTAATAATTAGGCCCATTAAGCATGAGCACATAACTATATAATAAGCATATGTTTAATGTGCCTCTCAAAAACTCATCAAATTTAAATCACTATCTGGCTCCTCTGACAATGATAATATTCAGAAAGCAGGAGATTTTCTTCAACAAAACCAAACTAGTTAAGGTTTTGAGTGATCATAATTAGTCATTTTTACAGTGGTTCTATTAATAGGATTTAGGTACCATACATGCTCATGTAATAGTCGAGTTTTTTGGACCAATTTTTCAGGTCAAATTTGGAGGGGTCAACTTTTACACAGGCAGAGTAAAGTTTTGTCCGCAGTGGGGTCCGGCATCAGAACAAGTCTAATTGGGGGCCATGAGGGTAACCGTGGGAGGGCGCAATCAGCGGGTGGGGGGGGAGTTGATGGTTCCTACCTACACGTCATGGACTCCTCCATCTGCCACTGTCACACTTCCCCCTCCCTCTGATGTAACAAGCGCTGCTTATATTGTGTGGAGACTAGCGACGCTAGAGCTGTGGGTTGGGGGGGTGTCACAATCCTCATTTGGGGCAATGGCCATGAGTGGGTGGGGTGGGAGGGGTTCACAATACTTCATTTGGCGCAGTCCTGGACCATGGTAAGTGCTGGTATCATTCAAGGCCTCAGGAGCTCGGATGAGCAGGACTGGGTGATTAGTCTGCATTCAGGGCATCGGAACCTCCCGTGGACAGGCAGCCAAGGCAAGGATCTGCAGATGGACGGGGGTGGGGGGGGTCAGGAGGTCCGGTGGGTGGGCGATCTGGGCATTAGGTGCTCTGGTGGGTGGGCGCTTGGGGCGAGGATTTGTGGTCGGGGTGTTGGGAGCTCGGATGGGTGGGCAGTCAGGTCCAAAAATAGGAGGGAGAACTTTTACATGGGACATTCAGTAAACATGCAATTTTTAGGCCAAAAATGGTTGGGGGGGGGGTGGTCAGCTATTGCATGGGATCGACTATTGCATAAGTATATTTGGTAGTTTTAATCTCCCGGGGAGGTGTAAAGATCTGTTGGCACATTTTGCTTCCCACGGACAGGACTCAGTGTAACATCTCTCACCAGTTTCAGTCACAGCTCCAAGTCCTGCTCCTGGGCTGGTCCAACTTTGACTGCATGGAAGTTTACAATCTAACAATTTGCCACATGATTTCACTTGCAATTTTTTTGATACCTTTGCTTCATCCCAATTTAAACCCAGAAAGCATGTCTAAATGTAATCCAGTCTTATTCTGCCACCCACAGCTTCATACAAAGCCAGTATTAACCTTACAGGATTTTGTGTACTTAATTACATCATTTTATTTATTTATCCCCTTCATTTCCACTTCCTGCTGGAGAATACATCAGGAAAATGTGTACGGAATTAGTGAAATCTGAGTTGCATGAGTCATTGGTTTGTTCGTCACCATCTATTTAGCTCCTGTGAGGTAGCAATCTTTTAAGCTATGCCTTATGATGGTAAGATGCCAAATTGCGAAACAGGACAAGGCAGATTGTCTTAAGTGAAGCACAATTGCTGAAGAAACTCAGCAGGTTAAACAACGTACTTTTGTACTTCGACCATGGTGTCCGCAGGGCTTCGTGTTTTACTCAAGGCAGATTGTCTTTTCATTTTCGCTTTGACATTAAGGATACAATAGGACATCAGCAGGAAAGTCCATAATCACATACATGGGGGCTGATACTGTAATCACCAGTCATCAGGCAAGCCCACTTTTTGTGTGTAAGAATAAAAAGTAACACGAGAAAATATTACAGTGTAGTGAGGAGCAGGCAGCCTGAAAAATTTTAATCATTCTTAAATAATTCTTCATTTCATCTGAACTTCAAATGAGAAAACAGTTTGGGATCAGAGCCAGTCTTTTTTTCTTTTTTGAAGTTTTGTTGCTCGGAATAAAGTTCTGAGTAAAAATTGCTCAATCAAGAGAAGGTGCATGGTGTGAAGTTCGCTGTTGCTGCTTCGTGTGAAGGTTTGAAAATATCTTAGGGCACTTCATATTCTCCAGATGACCTGGGCCAGGGGTGGGCAACCTTTTTGTTAAAAAAAATTCACATTCCTCCTTAAGTATTCTCTAATGCCATAAGTGATCTGTGATTGGTAAGGGATTATGTGAGTGGAAGGAGAAAGTTTGAAAACCACTGTTTAAATCGTACCTCATGGACTCGTTATGTGGACGGTTTCAGAACTCCAAAGGAAATGGGCCAATGACAATTATTCTCAAGTAACCATTGGATCTGGAGCAGTGGTTTTAACCTTCCTTTCCCTTCTCACTCACATCCACCGTAAGTAATTATTGACCAATCACAGAACACTCATGGCATTAGGGAATACTTAGGTGGAATGTGAGTTTTTAAAAAAAGGTTGCCCACCCCCGATGGTCCTGGACAATTGTTCTGCTGATGTTCAGGGAGATTGAACATCAATCTCTTTTAATTTCTTTTAAGTATAGTTAAAATATTGCTATTTTATCATAGCATCATATCTCCCAAGAGGGGTATTAGGCACTGTACGTCCTTTATAATGCAAGTATAAAAAAAAAGTTCCTCTACATTCAGGTTGCACTAATCAAGTCGAGTCTATTGTCATCTGATTGCACGAGCACAACCCGATGAAGCAGTTCTCTGGTCCTCGGTGCAAAACGTGCTGACACACATACAGACAAACAATACATATGTAGGACAAATATTTCCTTTAAGCAAACAAATTAATTAATATTGTTTTGTGAATATGAGAGTTGTGGATGGTCAGTGTGAGCAGTTCCTTTGGTCGTTCAGCATTCTCACTGCCCGTGGGAAGAAGCTGTTCCTCAGCCTGGTGGTGCTGGCTCTGATCCTCCTGGATCTCTTCCCCATCGGGAAGCTGAATGATGTTGTGTGAGGAGTGGAAGGGGTCCTCAATGATCTTCAGACAATAATCCTGGTAGATCAAGTTGAGGGTGGGTGGGATGGAGACTCCAGTGATCCTTTCTGCTTCTCTTACCTCTGATCCATTCCTCTGCAGCAACCATAGCCACGCTGTAATGCAGCCGGCCAGGACACTTCAGATAGAGCTGCTGTAGAAGGTTGACATAATGGTGGCCGGTAGCCTTGCCCGTCTCAGTCTTCCAGGGAGTGCAGTCACTGTTGCGCCTTCCTGACAAGTGTGGAGATTGATTTTATTGAACGATTGAACTTATCTTTAACCTCGTAATTTCTAGGCCAAGGATCCCTGCAAATGATTGGGAATGAAGACCTGATATGAAAGGAGAGGTTTATTTCTCAATGTAATGCTGGAGAATCCCAACAAGGCCATTCTTCAAAATTGGACTCCATATCATGTCAATGCACCTGGGACTCTGGGGATGTGGGGGAATACCCTTGGAACAATCAGCCACGGTCAGCTCTATTACACCAATAAATATTCTACCTCTTAGAGACATAGAACCATACAGCACGGGACAGGTCCTTTGGACCAACCCATCCATGCCAAACAAGTTCGCATCTGGGCGGGTCCTATGTGGTTGTGTTTGGTCCATGCCCTTCCAAAAACTCCCTATCTGATGCAGTGATGCCCCTCTGTCATCACTAGGATTTCTGCCTTTCAGCAGAGAGGGAGACATTGAAAACATTTAATTTCTGGATTAGAGGAGAAATGTTTACTTTGCCAAGAATTGTGACCAACTGGGCGCTAGAACCAGGGGAGGAGGTGAGATAAGGCAAGGGAGTTCCTTGTCAAGCATGGATGTGATGGGTTGAACGACCACAATCCCCCCCCCTCCCATCCATGTCTCATTCAAGGGGAGTTCCCTTCAGGGGAAGCACTCAGTGGGTCAGGATGAAGGACGAGGGGGTTCTCTGTCAAAACAGGGAGCAGACCGACCCATACAGATCCCCGGGCAAAGGAGGAGGGGCGGGCGGGGAAGGCAGACACGGGGCAGCGAAGGGGAGGGGAGGGTGGGGAAGGCGGACACGGGGCAGCGAAGGGGAGGGGCGGGTGGGGAAGGCGGACACGGGGCAGTGAAGGGGCAGGGCGGGCGGGGAAGACAGTCACGGGGCAGCACGTTGCCACGGGGCTGAACTCCGCCGCTGTGTGGGGGCGCGGAGCGGGATCTTCATTCATGACGCGCGGCCCTCCTGTTCTCAGCAGGTCAGTCTCGGGAGGGAAGCATGTGGGCGGGCTGCGCCAAGTTCCTTGCTCTGTCCTGCTCACAAGTGGTGGCCGAGCATTAATGCGCGGTGTCTGAACAGCAGGGACCACTGATTCTGCTCAAAACTGGAGGGGGCAGGTACACTGGCCGGGTCCAGGGCTGCACCGGGCGGGTTCAGGGTCCAACGCTGCACACTTACCAGATCTAGGGCTGCACACTTCCCAGGTCCAGGGCTGCACACTTCCCAGGTTTAGGGCTGCACATTTACCGGGTCCAGGGCTGCACCGGCCAGGTCCAGGGCTGCATACTTACCAGGTCCAGGCTGCACACTTACAGGGTCCAGGGCTGCACCGGCCGGGTCCAGAGTCCAGGGCTACACACTTACCGGGTCCACTGTTGCACACTTACCGGGTCCAGGGCTGCCCACTAACTGGGTCCACCATTGCACACTTACCAGGTCCAGGGCTGCACATTTATCGGGTCCTGGGTTGCACATGGCCAGGTCCAGGGCTATACATTGACTGGGTTCAGGGTCCAGGGCTACACACTAACCGGGTCCAGGGGAGGAACAGGAAATGTTCAGGGTGGTCAAAGGAGAGAGCGGTGGCTCTTCAGAAAAAAAAAATGATCTGGTGGGTTGAGATTTGAGTCACTCTAAAAGCAGATTCTGCAGGAAGGTGGTTGAATGAGTGAAGTAGAAAATATTCAAGGGATTGAGGAGAGCAGGGAGTTGGAGGGGGAGGGGGAGTTGGTGGTTGGGAAGAGATAGTGAGAGCAGGAAGTTCAGTTTTTCCTTCTGTATATTATTGGCTCAGAATGACAGACCTTACTTACTCTGATCACTTTGGCTTACTGGAACTTCAAAACAAAAATTGTATATCATTGGAATTGGACTGCATTCCTGTGCTTGTGCTACAGAGATAATTAATCTGAAAAAGAACATTTGACATCCTATCAAGCAAGATAAATGTTGACATTTCTGTTCTTATTGATGAATCAACAAGCCTGAGCATTAAGACCGCCCTAACAGTTTATTTGAAATGTGAAAGTGATAAGGATGGAGATCCCCATTTTATGTTTTTAAATCTAATTGAACTGCTTGATCAGAAAGCTGCAACTATTGCTAAAGCATCTATTGAACTGTCTCAATAACCATGGGTTTGATGACTCTTGCTTGAAACAGAACCTTGTAGCCTTTGCTAGTGATGGGGTGAGCGTGATGCTTGGTGTCAAATCTGTTGCTACAGTTCTCAAGGAACATTACCCTAATGTGATAACTTGACACTGTCTTAATCACAGATTAGAACTTGAAGTAGGTGATTTGGTGAGAGAAGTTCATGGAATTAATCATTTTCAATCATTTATAGACAAATTGTGCTCTGTTTACAGTAGATCACCTCTAAATCTAAAAGGACTGTCTGAATGTGCCTCTCAACTGGAACAACAAATTTGCAAACTAGGCCGTGTTCTGGCCATCATGTCGGTAGCTAGCTTGTTTCAGCTGAGTGGTAAAATTATGAAGCCACACTGCTTTCATATTGAAAATGCAACGAAGGATGAAACAGGATCTGAGAGTGACAGAGAAACAAGATCTGGGAATGACAGAGAAACCTATGAAGGTCTGTGAAAAGACACTCTTCAGAACAGTTTCTATTGGACTTGGCTCTGATGTATGTATGACACAATGCATGTCATGAACTTGGTTTACTGTCAGAGCCTTTACAGAAACTCACTACTCTGATTGTTTATGCAGACAAAATGATCCAACAGAGCATAGGTTCACCACATCGACTGAAAGAGCAATTGGAACAAAAACTCGAGAAGCTCAAGAGACAGTTGAAAAGGGAAAGTTTGGGGAAATCACCTTAACAACAAAATTGTCTCCATTAATTATCTACAGTTTCTTCTTTTCTTCTTTGGCTTGGCTTCGCGGACGAAGATTTATGGAGGGGTAAATGTCCACGTCAGCTGCAGGCTCGTTTGTGGCTGACAAGTCCGATGCGGGACACGCAGACACGGTTGCAGCGGTTGCAAGGGAAAATTGGTGGGTTGGGGTTGGGTGTTGGGTTTTTCCTCCTTTGTCTTTTGACAGTGAGGTGGGCTCTGCGGTCTTCTTCAAAGGAGGTTGCTGCCCGCCGAACTGTGAGGCGCCAAGTTGCATGGTTTGAGGCGATATCAGCCCACTAGCGATGGTCATGTGGCAGGCACCAAGAGCTTTCTTTAGGCAGTCTTTGTACCTCTTCTTTGGTGCACCTCTGTCTCGGTGGCCAGTGGAGAGCTCGCCATATAACACGATCTTGGGAAGGCGATGGTCCTCGGCTCCGAATCATGGGTCCTTTACCGGCATCACCTACGGCTCCTAGAACGCTTCCACCAGCGTTGTCTCCACTCCATCTTCAACATTCTTTGGAGCGACTTCATCTCCAACATCGAAGTACTCGAGATGGCAGAGGCCAACAGCATCGAATCCACACTGCTGAATATCAAACTGCACTGGGTAGGTCACGTCTCCAGAATGGAGGACCATCGCCTACAGTTTCTTACTAGTCTTATAAAGAATTTGTAGCACCGTATGCTCCCGATAATATCCTTGAAAAGTTCCCAAACTTCTGAACCTCAAATGTATAAATCCCTGTAAATTAAATGTATGTCCTTGATAAAGGTTATTGTCCTGCTATGGAGAAGCTCCAATATCATCTCTCTGTTAGAGGTTTAAGCTTTCTTCTTCCTTTGTAATAAATGCCTTCAGAGATTATGTGGAGGATCATGGGCGCCGCATCCCCCAAGATTTACGCCAACTACTGAGCAGTTCACAAGTTATTCCTATTAGTACTGCTGAGTGTGAGAGGGGATTTTGTCACATGAACCTGATAATAACAACATGCTCAAGAATCCTCAGAAGTCCTGTATCAGCGCTTCTGTTTGTTAAACTACACGGACCTCCTCCCGAAAACATATTATACCTGACCTTTTGTTAAAATTATTGTGAAACTTCTCATTAGTGCCATTTGGTAAATAGGTAATTAGTTTTAAATTGGTAAAATTCATGATTGCCATCTTTTTCTTGTTGATAATTATATTATGATCATTAGTGAGTAAAACCGTGCAATGCTTTGTCATATTATTAAATTAGTTATATGTTTTATAGGCTATAATCTTGATAATGTCTTAACTATCACTATATTTCTGTGGAGCTGAAAAACCTCACAAAGATTGGCGTATACAGAGCCGTTGTCATACCCACACTCCTGTTCGGCTCCGAATCATGGGTCCTCTACCGGCATCACCTACGGCTCCTAGAACGCTTCCACCAGCGTTGTCTCCGCTCCATCCTCAACATTCATTGGAGTGACTTCATCTCCAACATCGAAGTACTCGAGATGGCAGAGGCCGACAGCATCGAATCCACGCTGCTGAAGATCAAACTGCGCTGGGTAGGTCACGTCTCCAGAATGGAGGACCATCGCCTTCCCAAGATCGTGTTATATGGCGAGCTCTCCACTGGCCACCGAGACAGAGGTGCACCAAAGAAGAGGTACAAGGACTGCCTAAAGAAATCTCTTGGTGCCTGCCACATTGACCACCGCCAGTGGGCTGATATCGCTTCAAACCGTGCATCTTGGCGCCTCACAGTTCGGCGGGCAGCAACCTCCTTTGAAGAAGACCGCAGAGCCCACCTCACTGACAAAAGACAAAGGAGGAAAAACCCAACACCCAACCCCAACCCACCAATTATCCCTTGCAACCGCTGCAACCGTGTCTGCCTGTCCCGCATCGGACTTGTCAGCCACAAACGAGCCTGCAGCTGACGTGGACATTACCCCTCCATAAACCTTCGTCCGCGAAGCCAAGCCAAAGATTCATATATATGTTACACCCAGTTTGTGTACCTGCTCAATTCATGTACTGGGCAACTTCCTTGCCCCATTCATGTAATGAGGAGGTAGACAAATTGGGTGTGACATGTATAGAGAGGATATAGGAAATGGCAGGCATTTTGTCAGCTCCGGCACCTCAGAAATTAGCACTGCACCCTTGAATATCTGTCCAAATATCATTTGAAATCATAACTTTCTCTAGCAGCTGTTCTTTTTGAGCAAAAAAATTGTTCCTCAGGTCCTGAATCTTTCCCCTTTGTGACCTTCTCTACATCGGAGAGACTAGGTGCAGATTGGGAGATCGCTTTACTGCGCACCTTCGCTCTGTCCACACCGGTGACAGAAACCTCCCAGTGGCCAACCATTTCAGTTCTGTGTCATACTCGCATGTCTGTCCATGGTCTTATTTACTGTCCCTCCATGACCACCCACAAATTGAAGGAACAACACCTGATTTTCCATCTGGGCACTTGCTAGATGGCATTAATGTAGACTCTTCTGGTTTCTGCTAACTTCTCCTCTTCCCCCTCCCCCTTTCAAGTTCTTCTCCCTCCCTTCACCCAGCCATCCCTCCTCCCCTGATCACTGCTGTCCCCTCCCACCCTTCTCCGCCTATCACCTCCTGCCTTTATGACCACCCCTCCCTCCTACTCTTTTGTTCAGACACCTGCTGACATTTTTCCTTACCATGACGAAGGGCTCTAGCCCGAAACATCGGTTATGTATTGTTACCTTTGCTATATAAAGGACACTGTTTGACCTGCTGAGATTCTCTACCTTTGTGCTTTTACTTAAGCCTGTTCTAGAATAATCTACCCTGGAATAAAAATTGTCAGCTTTGTTTCTAATTAATTCCACACTACCAGATTGGGTAAATTTGAATAATCGTGATTCTGTTTTACACCTAACTCGGTATCTTTAACTCTCTGAGACTATCCCAATCAAGTGGGCTGCTTTTCCTGGATGGCGTTGAGCACCTTGATCGATGCTGGAACTGCTCAGCCAAGAAACTATAGAGTTCCATCACACTCGTGCCTTATCCCTTGTAGATGGTGGAAAGTCCTCAGAGCCTTATGAGGTGATTCACTCACTGCAATGGCCTTTAGGAGCTGATCCATTTGAGTTTGTGATCAATGGTAACCCCCAAGATATTGATAGGAGGGTGAGTGGGATTCACAAAGATTGAAATGTTGAAAATCAAATGTGAATGGTTAGCCTTGTTCGAAATGATCACTGCTTGGAGATTCTGTAGTGCAATTGTTGTTTGTCACTTCTCAACCTATGTCCAACTCCTGTCTTCTCTTACTGAATGTTGTCAAGGGCTATTTCATTTATTAAGAAGTTGCACACTGAATCAGCAAAGGTGGTTAAGGTAGAAGGAAGGTAATTATAGAAGTCTGTGAAAATGGTTCGACCAAAACACTGGAAACTCCTGCAATGATGTCCTGAGGATAATTCCTCTCAGTGGAGAATGACACCAAACTCCAGTGTGTTTTCCATGTGATGCCCATCGATTTCAGTTTTCCCAGGGTGTCTTGATGCCACAGTCGGTCGAGTGTGTTTTCCATGTGATGCCCATCGATTTCAGTTTTCCCAGGGTGTCTTGATGCCACAGTTGGTCGAGTATGTTTTCCATGTGATGCCCATCGATTTCAGTTTTCCCAGGGTGTCTTGATGCCACAGTCGGTCGAGTGTGTTTTCCATGTGATGGCCATCGATTTCAGTTTTCCCAGGGTGTCTTGATGCCACAGTCGGTCGAGTGTGTTTTCCATGTGATGCCCATCGATTTCAGTTTTCCCAGGGTGTCTTGATGCCACAGTCGGTCGAGTGCTGCCTTTAATACCAAGAGCAGACACTTTCCTCTCGCCTTGGTCATTTAGCCCTTTGGTTGATGTGTGGACCAAGGCTTGGATATAGTCCAGAGTCAAGTGGTTCTGGTGAATCCCAAAATGAGTAGGTTACTGGTGAATAATTGTTACCGGACCACACTCTCAAAGGCAGCTTCCCTCACCGCACTGATTATTGAAAATCATCTGTGTAAAGCAGTAATCAGTCAGACTGGATTTGTCCTTTTGTATTTGAACTGGACTCTTGTCCAGTTTTCCATTGTGTAAGATAACCTAAATTTAGACATACAGCACGTTAACAGTAACAGACCCTTTAAGCCCACAATCTTGTGCCACACAATTATATCCAATTGACCTACCCCCCAGTACGTTTTGAACAGTGGGAGGTAATCAGAGTCACTGGTGCTGTGACAGTGTGGCACTAACCGCTATGCTAACAGTACCGCCCCAAATGGTAGTGTTTGAGCAGGTCTGGAACAGCTTGACCAAAGGCACAATTAATTCTGGACAACAAATAGCTCTTTGTGGCTGGGATGGTGTCTGGCCAAATCACCTTTGCTGTTTCCAATGCTCTTGGCAGTTTCTTGAAATCAGACTGTCCGCAAGTTGGTGACAGTGGGGAATCTCAGGAGAGAGCAGAGAAACATTGTTCACTCAGCACTCCTAGCTGAACCCAGTTGCGAACATTTCACTCTTGCACTTTGCAAGGTCATCATCGAGGGGAGGGACATTCTTGCAGCCTCTGCTCGGGCTTGCTGGTTAACTACCCACCACCATTCCTAAGGAGACATTCAGTGCCGCAGATCCAGTGTTTGCATAGGAGAGGGGCTGTGGGACAATTCTGCCCTATCAGCCACTCAGCCATCCAACTGGACATTTTTGGTCATTAAGGAGGCCTGACCCTTGCTTGGATGCCCAATACGTTCTGCTTGTGGCACAACAGAATCAAAATTTATTGTCATCAACAAGTCACGACATTTGGTGTTTTGAGGCAGCGTCACAGGGCAAACATTTATATAAACCACCTTACAAAAATAAATAAAAATAGTTCACGGAAAGTCAAACTAAGGTAGTGTCTGTGGTTCCTTGATCATTCAGGAATCTGATGGCGGCGGGGAAGAAGCTGTCCTTGTGCCGCTGAATCTTCGCCTTCATCCTCCTGTACCTTTTTCCCGATGGTAGCAGAGTGAAGAGGCGTGGCCTGGGTGGTGGGGCACATGAGGCACCGAAGCCTTTTTGAGGTTGATCTGCGTATTTCGGTCTCAAATCACAGCAGTGAGAAATGTTTCTTACAAAGCCCGGCAACGCTGATTTGAATCCCAAATTTAGGTCTAATTCCATGGTCTCCTGACGACCACCCCCACCCCACCCATTGTCAGGGGCTTTGCAACAGGAGCATTAGTTGTGCAAATGTTATTAAGTTGGCAATCCCACAGGTCTAGCTGCTCACAACTAAGGAGGACTTGAACTTATGATGTGCAAGTAGCATCTGAGCTTTTAACAGCACTAATTACTGTCAGTGACGGCTGCTCAGGATGGTTCCGCATATGGAATGGCTTTGTCTTCCTTGCAATTTCAATTCCCCAATGAACCAACCATCAGTGTGCTCAATCTTTGGCTGTTTGTTCAGTGTGTGATGTGAATATGACAGTGTCCATTGGCAACAGCTTTTGCAGTTCCAAATATCAGATGGAACCAAGTAAACAGCCAAGAAATCTCACCACCCAGGGTCACTTAATTATCAGGCTTTGCAGCTACCTGTCTAATTTACGTACCCCCCTTCTGCTAATCGCTACTGTGCTCCGCATCTAAATTTTGAAACCGAGTAAGCAGGTAGACATGATGCAGTCACAGTCTGATGAAGTACTAACGCAGAGGCCAGCCTTTCTTAAATCTCAGACTTGCCATCATTACTCCTCTGCTGTTAATTCCCCCTCTCTCACTGTTGTCTTGCCAATGAACCGATTAAAAACTATCCAATTACAGTGAGACATTGGGGGGAAACTGGGGTTTGTTCATCCTAGCATTTTGTCACATTATATACAGATTTAAAAGGAAGAAACATTTGCAATAATGTAGCCTTTGTCAGCCTCTGCCTGTTTCAAACCTGTTTATAATCAATAAGTCCAAAATGCAGTCGCTGTTGGAACATAGAAAACACAGCAGTCAGTTTTTACCCAGCTACCTATCACAGGCAGCTACAAATGGACCAAACAGTGGCTGAGAAATTATAGTGCATGCTCGTTTTGGTTGCCCGGATGTGAGATACATCCAAGTGTCTGGCAGAGGTTGGGAAGTTCAGAATCAAGATTTATTGTCTTGAACAAGTCATGAAATTCAGTGTTTTGTGGCACCATCAGAGAGCAAACATTCATATAACCATCTTACAACATTACTATAAAAATTAAAAATAATAATAACAAATATAGTGTTCAAAAAGTAAGGCAGTGTCTTTGGCTCATTGTTTATTCAAGAATCTGATGGCAGAAGGGAAGAAGCTGTCCTTGTGCTGTTGAATGCTTGTCTTTACGCTCCTGTACCTTTTCCCAATGAGTGAAGAGGGCATGGCCTGGGTGGTGGGGGTCTTTAAGGATAGAGGCTGCTTTTTTAAGACTCCGCCTCATGTAGATGACCTCGACGGAGTAAGGTCTGGTGCCTATGATGTTGCAAGCGATTTAACAACCCTCTGGAATGTATTCTTGTCCTGAGAGTTAGTGCCTCCATACCAGGCAGCAATGCAAGCAGGCAGCGATACAACCAGCCAGAATGCTCTTCACGGTAAACCTGTAGAAGTTTACAAGAGTCTGCAGTAACATACCAAATCTCCTTAGGCACCTCACAAAGTATAGCTACTGGCAAGCCTTCTTTGTGATTGCATGAACAAGGAGGCTGCATGACAGATCCTCGGAGATGTTGATACCCAAGAATTTGAAGTTCTTGATCCTCTCCACTATTGAGCCCTCATTGAGGACTGGTTTGTGTTCCCCTGACTCCCCCCTGAAGTCCACAATAATCTGCATTTATTGACATTGAGCGCAAGGTTGTTGTCGTTACACCATTCAATGAGCTGACCTATCTCCCTCCTGTACACTTCCTCATTGCTGTTTGTAATTCTGCCGACAACTGTGGTGTCATTGGCGAACTTGTAGATGGCATTGGAATTGTGCCTGGCCACACAGTCATGGGTGGATAACAAGTAGAGCAGTGGGCTAAGCACGCATCGTTGGGGTGCGCCCGTGTTGATGATCAGTGAGGAGGAAAGGTCGTTTCCAATTTGTACTGACAAGTGAAGTACGAATTTAGAAGTCTCATCAGGGCTTGTGAATCAGTGACAGGAGAATTGGGGCCAGTGGGGGTGGTAGATTTCAACGATCAGATGTTGGGACTGTGAAGTTGTTACGGGGAGAGCATTGCATGGATCAGGTATTTGGGGCTTGGGGATAGGAGAGATGAGTGTTGAATATTGTTTGCATCAGGTTATTCTCAGAGTTGAATGGTCCAGGGGCTTCAGTCCTTGAAGAATCAAAGCCAGAGAAATTTTGAACATTAAGTGACTGGACAAGCAAGATAACGGGTAGGCAGAAGGTAATTGGTGGTTGGGAGTTGAGAGCACTCTATGGGGCAGGTAGGGGATAATTATTACTGTCATGGATGGGAATTGAACAACAGAGGATAAATATGAGATTTAACTCGGTGGGGTCTTTGTCCAACATGAAGCCAGCTATAAGCAATGATGTTCGCTCCTGGGTAACATGGACTAATTTCCACAGCAACAGCGCAGATCGTTCCTTTCTTGAGAAATGGCATCACCTGATGTGTGTTTGATGCCACAAACATGCCAAAAAGTGCTATTTGAATTTCCACAGTAATCTAAAACTACACAAACATCTACGAAACCCACATAAATTTTATATCATGTAACACCGAAATAGACAATGCTACATGATTGAATTTCTGGGTCACTTGTTTTAAAAGTTTATTAAAAGACAAATATTGACCAGTTTATTATCTCACCCAAAGAAAATGGAAAAATAAATTAATTCCAGTGCCAAGCAATACTATATATTCTGAAGAGTGAGATTAAAATAATTGGGCCACAGAGTGGGTGCAGCTGTCCTGTTCTCTAGTATTTTGTGTGTGCAGTTTGCTCGTTTTCCCTGAGAACATTTGGGTTTTCTCAGATGCTAAGAAGACACGTGGGTTGATTGGCCAATTATCCACTCCTGATGTAGGTGAGTGATAAGAGAATTGGGTAGTTGATGGGAATATGGGGAGAGAAAATGAGATTAGTGTATGATCAGTGTCAGATGGTGTTTGATAATCAGCATGACAGAGGGGCAAAGGACCTGTTCCATGCTCTACGACTCTGACTACAGCATTGGGAATATTATTAATTGCACAAAATTAAAGTGCTCAAATCAAATGAAACCAAGGAAGATGAATGAAGATCGAACTTTCTTCCCTGCATTTCTCCACTGGCAGTGTTTGAATCAAAGAGACTGTAATTGAAGGATTTCTGCAAGGTTTAACCAGGTATCTATTGACTCCATTAGTACGATAGATGGCACACAATGAGGGATTAATCAATTCGTGCAAATTAGATTTAATTATGTTTGCTAACAGAAACTTTGCAAGTTAGTGAATGTGCTTGTAGTTATAGTGGTCATGGACTGATGTTTGTCAAATTCACTGATACAATATGTGAGCAGGTAAATAGTGGCACCTGAATTCTTTTCTGCAAATACACTCATATGATCATAGGAAGTTTATGACAGCCCATTGCAACTGTACTGATCCAAAAAGTGCTGCTTCGTCCACAGCCTTGTAGATCAGAGTGCGCGTCCAAATGTTGTTTGAATTTGATGAGGGTTTCTGCTGCTACCATCCTTTCAGACATTGAGCCCAAGATCCTGCCGCCTAATTATTTGGTTTTCTGCTGAAGGATAGAGGTGTATTTATTCTCAATCAATGAGAGGTAAGTCTGCATTCATTGTCCATCTATATCAATCTGAGAGAATGATGAGGATTCTTAGTGAACCACTTGACTTGGTGAAAGCAGCAATGAGAAAGAAAGGCCATAGATATCAGCCTACGGCCAAATGGGGTGTGCCTTGAAAAGGAAATTGAAGGTGATGTCTGCCTGTGCTTTTTAGCTCCCTTCCTTCTTGGCTGATATGAGATTGTAAGACCGGACTTGTTATTGATTTAAAAACATGATTCACTCACGTTGATTTAACTTGGTGAGTTGTAGTATTGCCCATTCACTTAGCTACCTTAAACAGTAATTAAAAAGTATGATCTCATAACTATTACAGAGATAGTGTTGCATTTCAGAAGGAGCGATAGAAAAAGAAGGGGTAGGTCTTTTAATGAAGGACGAGGTTTGATAATGGTGGGGAAAGATTCTGGTGCAGAAGCTCAAGACGTGAATCAGCCTGGTTGGAAAAAAGAAATTATAAAAATAAGAAGTAACTAGCGGGAGAAGATTCTGGTGCAGAGGCTCAAGACGTGAATCAGCCTGGTTGGAAAAAAGAAATTATAAAAATAAGAAGTAACTAGTGGGAGTAAAGATTTAAACCCCTAACAAGCTGTTGCAGTTCATGTACAAATTAAAAAAGAATGAGGGTTCACAACAAGGGACTGAAATAACTGGGTGATCTTAATTAAATAATTAAATTGGCAAGCTCATAGAATGTACTTTAAATAGTTTCTTCGAGTGATCAACCAGGGAAAAGGCATATTCTACAGGACATGTAATAAGGCAGGATTAATTAACATTCAAAGTTAAGGAATCCCTCAGAAAGAGTGTTGAAATTCCACCAAACATGATGGAAATTCAAATTCAAGTTAAGGGTGAGAAATTTACATCTGACAACAGTCCTAAACTCAAATCATGGAAATTAAGATGGCACAAGGATTGAGGTGGAAAAGAAATGATTTAAAGAGTAAAATGGCAGATTAGCGGTGGTAGGTATTTCAGAAAGTATTCCATAAATCTCACCAAATCAGGCTGTATGACCAAAAGGCTTTTCTTCATGATGTCTGTATGACCAAAAAGCTGTATGATAACATGGGAAAACATGAGGTTATCCATTATTCAAAGAAGAATGAAAGGCACATTTTAATTTAATTAGAATGAGACCACAAACTGTTGTATTGGAAAGGGATCTCGGGATCCCTAGTGCATAAAATGCAAAGGATTGACATTGAAGGTGCACTGAGGAGTTCAGAAAGCAAATGAAACATTGGCTTATGTTATATTGTGGTGGTACACCACCGGCCTACTGTAGGGGGCGACTCTGTACCCAGGAGCGTAAAGGTACAAGACAACACCTGGCCAGCTGCCAATCAGTCGGCCTGAATGGATCAACCCCCACCCGGTTGGGTGTCAATCACCCTCTGGGATTATAAGCCTGCGCCGGCCTCCCGAGGCCTCACTCAGAGTTGCTGCAGACACAGCCAGCCTGGCTCTGTGGAATTCTTTGTGGATTAAAGCCTGTTGTACAGTCTTTACCTTTGTGTGTGTCTGATTCTGGCTAACAGTGCACCACATATATAGTGTTGAGTGTGTGTGTGAAAAAAATGTTTTGACTCTGGCAAAACCAGATCTTAGGCATTGCATAACCTTCTTAATCTTCACTTTGAAAGGACGATAGTCTTGCATTCGAGACGGTACAGAAAAGGATCAATAAGTTGATGAGTAAGGAAGGCTTACATTAGAGTTTAGATGAATGAGAGCTAATCTTATTGAACTAAAGATGATGAAAGGGCATTTTCATTTGTGGAGACTAGGAGAGATAATTTCAGAATAAGGGTCTCTGATTTAAGTTAAGTGTGAGGAATTTCTTCTATCAGGCAGCCATGGCTCTTTGGAATTCTCTCCCACAGGGAGCTGCTGAGATAGAATTATTGAATGCATTCACTGTGGCGAATAACAGACATTTGAACCACAAGGGCTTCAAAGGGTATGCAGAGAGATCAGGAAAGAGTTCTTGAGATGAACATTGAACCAGCCATGGTCTTATTGAATGGTGGAGCAGTCTTAATGGAAGGAACAATCTGCTCATGTTTCCTCTTTTGCTCATGAATTTTATATTTAATCCCTCAGTATTGACGTTGGTTAATGTAGCCTTGGGATGAAGTTGCTGCATTTTAGTGGAGTCATTAACCCTATATTTTAAGTGAGGTGAATTTGCAACAGTGATCCAATGGTGAACTCAGAACTTTTAAAATTCCACATGATAACTGATTGTGGCTGAAAACAGAAAACAGTAAATGAAGTCAATGCAATCAGTATGGCATTTCTGACAAGGATAAGCCTTTTCAGCCTGGGGCCATAAACTTAGTTAGGTCAATACATTTGTTGTACAGATTTGCAAAATGCGTAGAATTGCTAATCTGTAATTTGCATTTCACTGCGCTTGTGCATGATGCATGCACAGTTTAAACAATGCGGCTGAGAAAGAGCAACGTTGTTTATTTGGGTCATACACTGAGAGTGAACTGAAGTGTAGCTTTTGAGTTTTCCATTCAGTGGTGAGCTGTCGTCTCTCCCTGCTGAGCAAATTTCCAACAGCATGACTCTCTGAGTGGATAGCAAGGGTTCAGAGCAGATTTAATCACTCACAATGAGGCCTTGTGCTTGGACCAGGCTAAAAATGGTACAATTAGACCACACAAGTGGTCCAGACAAATCATGTCCATGAAACGTTGAAAGAATTCCTTGATCGCCTCTGACTGAGGCCCATGCCATGTGAGGGTGGTAAAGGATGAGGGTGGTAAAGGAAGCTGTAGGTTACACCAATAATCATTTCCAATATGAGCCAGCCAATGCAGGCCTTAGCAGTGGTTTGGGCGAAAGAATCAAGATGGAGCCGAGGATTTGGAAGGAAGAGTGGGCTGGTGGACATTAACCAGAGCAGATGCGGGTCGGTCAGCAGTCAGTTTGAGCTCCTAATTTAAGATTCGAGATCAGGACTGTAGTTGTCTGATTAGGTCAGTGATCTGCTGAGGGGTTGGGCCAGCAATCAGAATCAGCATCTGGGGTTTAGGAGATACAACAGTAGTGAGTTGTATAAGAAGGGGCAACGAGTCAGCATATAGGAGGAAGAATGAAAATTTGGCCAAATAGTACACCAACAACAACCTCACACTCAATGTCAATAAAACCAAGGAGCTGATTTCAGGAAGGGAAAACAAGAGGTATATGATCCAGTGATCACTGGGGGATCAGAGCTGCAGAGGATGAGCAAATTTAAGTTCTTGGGAGTCACTAGGTTTGCCCGGTAGGCACCCCACTCACAAGGCAGCTTGAAAGAGTCCGACCCGGTCAGTGTTATCCAAAGTCAACCAGGTCCCTGCCCTACCTTAGAGGTTGACAGGGGACCCAGTTAAACTTACCCAGGACACGTCCACCGGCAGCTTGAAAATAAAAATGGCCGACCCAGTTACTCTTGTGACGTCAGTGCTTGCGCGCTGGCATCACAGGAAAACCTTGGCTGAAGTGTCTGCAGTGAGAGAGGGGTCGCTGCCAGGGCCTGAGGTGGAGAGGATGGGGGGGAGGTCGATGTGTGGGGGTGCCACGATCAGCAGGACAGGGGTTGCTGCCGTGGGATGGGGGGAGTGTGATTGACGGTGGGAGGGAGATGGACAGCAGGTGGGGGGGACAGGGAGACTAGTTTATGTGACGTGTCACTGCGCCATCGTGAGGGCAGGATCGCCCTTAAATCACCTGGTTGGCAATTTACTGTGGCTTTATCCCCCCCTCAGCTTAAAAGGTGCTGGAGGAACCTTTGCCCCACTAATTGCACCTGGGTCCAGGAGGGCTACCCAGGTGCTGGAGCTTATAAGCACCTTCTACATCAGAGAATATTTCCTGGATCCAAAACACTAATGGCATCATGAAGAAAGCACGTCAGTGCCTCTACTTCCTCAGGAGTTTGTGGAGGATCGGCAAATTTCTACAGATGTATGATGGAAAATGTGCTGAGTGGCTCCATCATGGTCTGGTATGGGGACACCAATACTTCTGAGCGGAAAGCCCTGCAAAAGATGGTGGACACAGCCCAGGACATCACAGGCAAAACGCTCCCCACCATTGAGAACATGTATAGGGAAGCTGCTGTTAGAGAGCAGCAGCAATAATCAAGGATCCGCACCATCCATCAACCGCTTCATTCTTGCTGCTACCATCAGGAAAGAGGTAAAGGAACTATGAGACTCACACCACCAGGTTCAGGAACAGCTGCTACCCCTCCACCATCAGACTCCTCAACAACAAACTCAATCAGGGACTCATCTAAGGACCTTTGCACTTTATTGATTTTTTTTCACTCTGTATTGCACAGTGCTTGTTTCCATTTCTTTTTTGTTTACTTGTTTGTGCTGAGTACGTTTTTTTTGTACAACCTAATAATTGGTAATTACACCTGGCTTGCAGGAAAAAGAATCTCAGGGTTTTATGTGATATCATGTATGTGCTCTGATAATAAATCTGAGGATAGCATTTTGTGAAAATTTGTGGAAATGACTGGACATAAATCTCAGATCACAGTGGAAGGAGAAATCTAAGGTGTCATTCCTAAACATGCACTCAAATTTCAGCTGGATTTTGCACCCTGAGTGATCTCAGGGTCATTTGATTGCAAGTTCCATTGTCTGTCCTGTCCTTGTTGCCTCCTTCATGATGGTCTGATCATTCAATGCAGAGCAGGTCAAGCCAAGGACTTCTGTGGTGCGCAGTACATTTGACTGCTGAGTGAGTCATCAGGCTAATCAAATTGAACACAACCGCTGAACAAATTAAAAAACGTTCATGTTGATGCCTCACATTACCTCTGAAACATTTTTGGGTTTGAGTTTCTTGCTGTCTGTAAGAAGTTTGTATGTTCTCCCCGTGTCTGTGTGGGTTTTCTCTGGGGGCTCCGGTTTCCTCCCACGTACCGGGGGCGTAGGTTAATGGGGTGTAAATTGAGCGGCATGGACTTGTGGGCCGAAATGGACTGTTACCGTGCTGTAGGACTAAATTTAAATGTAATTGTTTTTTACAAATTGTTTCTGCAGGACAAAGAAGATGGAAAGTATTGCATTAGCTTTCTGTAATATAAAATGACAGGCTCCTTTGTTTGAATAGCCGTACAATTGTAAAGTAGTCGGGCTGCATGTTGGTGAATATTCAGTTATTTTCTTTAAAGAAGGTTGGTGCATTGCAAAAGATTTCTGGGAATGCGCATGGGACCTGACGTCAACATGGCAATGTATCACAGTTCCTCAGTGAGCGAAGCAAAATTGACTTCTGCAATGATCTGTGAGTTCACAATTCTCTGCCAAATCCTTTAAAGGGCACAATGGAAGTTCAGGAGAAGATCAATAGAGTGGTTGTTTACTGATGTATTTCTTTTGTTTAATTTCTCCCCTCCCCCAGGCATTCTGTGAAGCTCTCTCGGTCAATAAGATACTCTCTGTAAGCAAGGCTTTAAATGCATGCCAGTCTGTGGATCAATGCCCTTCAGATAATGATTGCAGAAGCAGCTAGCATAATATAATGATTACCGTCATATTGTGGATATGTCCCCACAGATGAACAATGTTTCTTTGATTAAAAAGTGGGGGTAGAGTGGATTATTGGGGAGCTGAAGCCCACACCATTCCATGCTTTTGAGAAATCAGACACAATGTGGAAATGGAGGACTCTCTTGTATTGCTGCCTGGTTCCCATGGAGAAACTGATGAAGGAATCTGCTCTTGCAAATAAGGCTTCTGTCGCCCTGCTTGATGCACTGGAGCACTACTGGTTGTCACACGTGGAAGTTACTCCCTGCTGGTTTACAAAGGAAACTGCCTGAGTAAAAGTTGGAATATTGTGACCAAGCAACAATAGGTGCCCCTGTCCTATTACAGGTTTTGAATTCTGGTTTCAGGACACTGTGGGGGTTAAATTGGATAGTGGAGAAAATCATATGTTGGGATTGAGATGTGTGATTAAACAGCTTCCTTTCGATCGAGTGCAGGCAGCTCACAAAACACTGAGGGATGACAGTGGACCGGAAGCTGTGGCTATTCTCTTCAGAGTAAAAAATGGTGGAAGAAAGAGGCAATTTGGTTAGCACAGGAAATAGGAAAGAAAATGTCCTTCCCTAAAGAACATTAACAAACCAGGAGTTTTTAAACAATAATGCAGTTGTTCCGTGTCACTACCAATTACCAATTTATTTCAATTAAGTCAATTTAAATGTGGACTGAAAACATGGGGAGCCCAGTTAGCGCAAGGTCGGCAACTAGGGACAGCAGCTCGGGTTCGATGACAACTTAGTCTGTAAAGAGTTTGTGCGTTTACCCCATGTCTGCGTGGGCTTCCTCCCAACCATTCAAAACTTGCGGGGCTGTGGGCCTATTGCGTATAATTGGGCAGCTCGGGCACGTGGGCCAGAAGGGCCTGTTACCGTGCTGTACATCTAAATTTAATTTTAAAAAACCGTGACTGCTATTCTGGGATAGATCCAAGGGAGTTGTTTCCATTCGCAAATGTTTAAAGGATTCGGGGGAAGATTTTATGCAGAAGATTCATGTGGGAATTCATGTGGAGAAACTCACTGGCTAAAGAGATGGTCAGTTTTCAAAAGTGAATTGGTAGCCACATTGAGAACAAGTAATTATCAAGGTTACAGGGAAAGAGCAGGGTTACAGGGCTGATCTATTTAGAGATTTAGAGCAGACACAGTCTCAATGGGCAGAATAGTCTCTTTCTGTTCCACAATTCTGTAAGTTAACAGAGTAAATACTCGTTTAGCCAGCATTCAAGCAACTGGTGTTCTCAGGCAGCCAGCAAAATATTCTAAGAGTGTTAAGCAATTTCATAAAATGCTCAAAAGGTGAATATTATTTTGTGTTGTGACAAAAATACATTTTTAGTTTATTTACATTTATCCACAAGGGCAGTGCAGTTAGAGGCTGATTAGCTGCAACACTCTGAAGATTTGGCACTTTGTGTTGAAGTGGGTACATTCATTTGATTTACCCGTAAAATAGGTTTAGCAGTGTAAAATGTTATTTAAAATGGTAAGGGGATGACATATAATTTGTCAATTTATTCAAAGGTGATGTAATGTTTCTTGGCAATTTTAATGTGACCACTACATCATACAACTGCAACGCCATTCCCCTTGGATGCTGGATGGCTCAGAACATACTGTGTGCAGTTTGCTCATTGCCATGAGGTCAGGGAGTGCTAGCTGTGTCCTAGTAGCCCCTTTTACATAAAATGCAGAAAAGGTGGATTGGCGGGTCCGTTCCTATCAGGTTTCCTCTGCCAAGGGTGGTAGTATCCGAGGTGGGGCAAAGTCGGTCCACCTCCTATGTAAAAGGATTGCCACCGAAAGCGTTTAGAAAGGGGGACGACTGATGACATCGTGATGATGTCGTCAGCCACCGACTGAAGAGCGCATATTTTAAAGTACCCATCTGCGAGAAAGGAGATTGCGATGCGCAGAAGATCTGCTTGAGTTCTAGAAAAGATCTCCACTAGCACTCGTACCGGCTGTTCACTTTCCGGTGCATATGTTCCACATCATAGTGGAGGCGGCTTTGCTGCATTACACGGCCCACCCCTTTTGACTTGGGAAGCCGGCTCGCAAATCTCAGTTGTGTAAAAGGACTGCCTTTTCAGCTTTCAGCGTAAATGGTAAATCCACCTTTTTTTTTTATTGCACAATGTGAGCAGACAATAGCATGGCTTTTCTAGGTAAAAGCCCTTACTGATTGACATGCAGGATAAATTGGATTGAATGTCAGATTTGTTGGAGAAGCCAGAGAGAGGTAATGGAGGATTACCTGACTGGAGCCCTGTGGATAGCGGTGTGCCTGATCAGTGCTGTGTCCATTGTTGTTGGTCATCCCTGTTAATGATCTGGATAATAATGTGGAAAATTGGATCAATAAATTTGCAGATGACACTAAGATTAGGGGTGTTGTGTTCAGTGAGGAAGGCTCTCAAGGCTTTCTGCAGGATCAAGACCAGCTGTAAAAATGGGCTGTAGAATGGAAAATGGAAGTGTGAGGTGTTGCACTTTGGGAGGGAAAACCATGGTGGTCCTTGCCCAGTAAACTGTAGAGCGTGGTAGATCAGAGGGATCTGGAAATACAGATACATCATTCCTTGAATGTGGGGTCACAGTTAGATAACTTTTACATTTTAAATGTACACAGACAGGCCCTATCGATCCACGAGCATAGGCCTCACAATTATACCTAGCGAACTATGCTGTCCATTTATTAGATTGCTTGCATAAATCAAAGGAGAATTGTATATAGTTGTGCTCACCTACCTATGGAGAAGATATCAATAAGGTGGAAAAGAGTGCAGGAAAAATGTACAAGGATATTGCCTGGACGAAGTGCTGAGATATAAGGAAAGTTTGAATAGGTTAGGACTTTATTCTTTGGAGCATTGAACCATCAGAGGACATTTGTTCGAGGTACATCAAATTATGAAGGACCAATGGGAGCACTGATTCGTGGCACATGTGCTCAGGATGGTTCTGAAAAAGCAAAAGTCTCCTGATTTTCAAAAGCCTGACCCTGACACCTGGTAGTGAACCAATTGGCTCCAACCAGGCTGACGGGGAAAAGCAAGCAGGCTTTTTCCACTGAGGTTGAGTGAGACAAGAACGAGAGAAAGGTTAAGTGTTTAATGAGAAACTGCACACAATATTTCTTTAATTTATGCAAGCAATGTAACAAACGGGCAGCACTGTTGCGGCGCCAGCGATCGGTGTTTGAATCTGGCAGCTGTCTGAAAAGAGTTTGTACATTCTCCCCTTGTCTGCGTGGGTTTCCTCTGGGTGCTCTGGTTTCTCTCACCAATCAAAAGGTGCCAGAGGTCAACTGGGTGTAATTGGGTGGCCCAGACTTCCTCACTCAAAAGATGGGAGAGTGTGGAATGAGCTGACAGCAGAGGTGGTGGGTGCTGGTTTGATTTCAATATTAAGAGAAGATTGGATTGTTACATGGATGCCAGTGGTATGGAGGGGTAGTGTCGGGTGCAGGTCTGTGGGTTGAGGTGAAATAATTAGTTCAGCATGGACTAGATGGGCAGAATGGCCTGATTCTGTGCTGTAGTATTCAATGATTCTATGATTGCCTTAGTTCATTTTCTTAAAGCTCGGTTCAAGCACCTCTTAAAGGGGAAGTGGCAGTAAGAGAAGGTGAAAACTATTCCAGAGGTCTTTACAGCTTGCAACAGGGCCAAAAATATTCTTAGTAAGGTCGAGAGGAGAGGGAGCGCCCTTTATTAACCAGGAGCCAGAAGGCATTAAAGCACACTGGAAAGACAGTGGAGAGACAAAGGTCAGGCAGCTTGTGTGGACATTTACCATTCTGGGATGAGACCTTTCTCCTGAAAGAGTGAAAGGATAGAAGGGAGCTGAGGAGGTGAGGCGGGGCAAGCAATGGGTGGATCCAAGTAAGGAGGGGTTGATTACAGGATGGAGTGCAGTGGGAAAGGGAGATGTGGAGACATCAATGGCTGCAGATGATGGAATGTGATAAAGCAGGAGAAGAGTGGAACCAAATTGGGGAAGAGTTGGTGGGTAGCTGGAGGAGTTTGAAGGTGATGATGTAGGTAGGGGAGGGGAAAAACTGGGTTACGGGGTTGGCGATGGTGGTGTTCGACGGGGACCTGGTAGATCGTAAAAGGAGAGTGCTGGAACTTGGGGCCCAGAGTGAGCCCCAGGATACTGGAGATAGAGTGCCATAAAGAGTTTAATAACTTCACTTGCAGTCGATAATGCTTCATTCCCACTGATTGCAATATATCCTAATTATTCCTCTGTCTATAACTGATAATAACTAATGACTCCAATGCAGCCCTCACACTCACACCAGGACTCCCAAGGCACACACCAACATTTCAACCATTTCACATATTGGAAACATTTCCACATGGAGGACAGCATGGTTTGTGTGGTATTACCACAATGCTATTACCGTGCTAGCGACCTGGGTTCAAGTCAAGTCAAGTTTACTGTCATCTGATTCCACAAGTACCAATAAATAAATATTGTTTTATGAAGATTAGATTCTTGGGTGCTTAATGCCATTCAGTCCGTGGGAAGGCCAAGTCCGGCGCTGTCTGCAAGGAGTTTGTATGTTCTCCCTGTGAATGTGTGAGTTTTCCCAGGTGCTCTGGTTTCTTCCCACCCTTCATATCATATGGGGGTTGTGGGCTAATCGGGGTATTTGGATGGCACAGGCTGGTGGGCGGGAAGGTCCTATTCTTATGTTATATGTCTAAATTAAATGTCTGACCTGCACAACACTCATTCTCACTACTCCCTTTCTATTTTATGATGATGTGCTACTTTGTTTATGTTATCAGTGAGAAACCAGTATGTTGGGCAGCATCTAAGACCTTGAGGAAGAAGCGGTAGCAACAAATAAACTGGAAGCTACAATGTTCGAGACCAGGGAAGGGGATAACACGATTGAAAAGTGACTGTGACACATTCTTCCCTTTCACACCCCTTTTTCCCTTCATTCAACAATCCCATGAGTACAAGTTGCAGGTGGCAGAAGCACACCTTATTCCATAACCCTACCTCTTACCCCTTTCTCAATCCTTGCTTCAAATCCAGTGTCATGTGGCTTCCTGCATCTTGCATGGGCAAGAGATTCAACCTGGCTCCATATGCAGTGATGGAGAGGCCACGGACGTTGATGAGCCGTCAGCCTGGTTGGAGCCAATTGGTTCACTCAGGGTCAGGCTTTTGAAAATCAGGAGACTTTGCTTTTACAGAACCATCCTGAGCACATGTGCCACGAATCACTGCTCCCATTGGTCCTGATTAATTTATCTGCATAATCAAATCACCTGATTGGCGTTTCATGCTCAGATTCATTGCTTTGCCTGGCCTTTTATCCCATCTTGTTATCTTCCAATCGCTAAACACAAGTCCAGTAATTTGGAACTGAGCAACAATTTCTGAAGATGACGCCATCAATCTTGTACATTTGTAAGAGGAAGCAATGGTACAGAAAACGTTAAGGGAACATTTATAACTGCTTTATTTTTGCTGAGACAAATGTAACGACATGTAGCATTCACAGTGGGAGCTTTATTGTGCGCTTGATTCATGCTCTACCTGACCCAGGAACACTTGAATTTGCCACTGGGGAAGACAAGGAGGGGAAATGCATTCCAATCCCCATCATAACATTCTGCACATGGATGATCAACAATGATTGCCAGTCTGAGGGATCAATGCATGAGCTTGTACACTGAGCCTCATTCCTCTTGCTGACTTAAATGGAAATATGTTTCCAAATACTTTCCACTCCCTGCAGCATTTGGTGTATTTTTACTCCACAGCTTGCAGTCAATACAGAACGGACAGAATTCCTGGAATAAATGTGGATGATACCAGTGATCTAATTTTGCCATTAGCAAATCAAATTCAATGTAGCCTGGAGCTTTCCATTAAGGTAATGGTTCTCTACCTTTTTTCATCCACAGTCTAGCTTAACTATTCCTGTGGACCCATCAGTAGTGGGGGAAGAGTCTCACGAGCTCAAGGCCCTGGCAGGATCTTAGTCAAGTTTATTGTCATCTGATTGTACATGTGCAACCAGATGAAATAGCGTTCTCTCGTCTTTGGTGCAAAACACGCAGACACCCATACAGACGCATGCTACATATTGTTTTGTGCAAATTAGACTGTCGGAGGGTTAGTGTGAGCAGTTCCTTTGGTCGTTCAGCGTTCTCTCTGCTCATGGGAAGAAACTGCTCCTCAGCCTGGTGGTGCCGGCTCTGATCCTCCTGTAACTCTTCCCTGACGGGAGCAGCTGAAAGACGCCGTGTGCAGGGTGGAAGGGGGTCCTCAATGATTTTGTGTGCGCTCTTCAGACAGCGATCCCAGTAGATCATGTTGATTTGTGGGGGGGAGGGGGGGGCGGGGAGGGAGGGAGACTCCAGTGATCCTCTCTGCCATTCTAATGATCCTGTAGATTGACCTCCCATCCATTTCTCTGCAGCAAAGACACGGCACTGTGAAGCAGCTGGCCAGGACGCTCTCAATAGAGCTCCTATAAAAGGTTGACATAATGGTGGCTGGTAGCCTTGCCCGCTTCAGTCTTCTCAGGACGTGCAGTCACTGTTGCACTTTCCTGACAAGTGAAATGTTGAGTGTCCAGAATAGGTCACCAGTTAAATGAACTCCAAGGAATTTTGAGCTCTCTACTCTTTTTTCTATAGAGTTGTTGATGTGTAGTGAAGGGCGGTCATTCATGGTTCTCCTGAAGTCCATGATCATCTTCTGCGTCTTGTCCACTTGAGACTTGGGTTGTTACTCTCGCACCATCTCACGAGATTTTCCACCTCTGCTCACCTTTGTTGCTGATGAGGCCAACGACTGTTGTTCATTCTGCAAACTGGATGACACTGTTGGAGCAGGATCTGTTGATGCTGTTGTGGGTCAGTAGTGTGAACAAGAGTGGCTGAGTACCCCAGCCTGAGGTGTGGCAGTGCTCAACGTTCTGCTACTGACCCAGACAGATTGTGGTCTTTCAATGTGACAATAAAGGAAATATGTTATTTCCCTTTTCAATTAGGTCTCTACGAACTTTGATTGAAAACTAGATATTGGCTGTGGTATAATAAGTGCGGAAAGTGCTGGAAACATGCAGCAGGGCAGGCAGTGTATGTTGGGGGGGGGGGGGGGTGGTGGGGAAGAGTTAAAGTTTCAGGTCAAATACTCATTTTCAAAACCACGAAGGAGGTGTTTTCACTGATCTGTATCCAGAAGGCTAAATCTCCCTTCATGCATTAATAATGACAACTTGGATTTTGTTGTGGTAATGACAGGCTGTTTGCACTCACCTTTATCACCGGGCAGAGGCTTCCAACATCAGCACAGTTAGACTTGGAAACCTAAAGACTGCTGTCGGTAACAGAGGCTGCAAAGGTACAACTTTTGCCAGTTCTTCCTGCGCAAAGATAACGGTCATGGAATGAACTGAGGCTAATTACCCATATGTCAGGGACAAGAAACAGATTTTTTTTTTTTATAAATCACTCTCTGTAATCAGAACAATTGTGAGTTTAGTGAAAACAGAAATGGTGGAAGAACTCAGCAGGTCTTGCAGCGTCCACGGAAAGTAAAGGTGCAGTGTGCGGCACGGAAGAGGATGTGAACGATTTTGCGCGCCCTCTTCAGGCAATTATCCCAATAGATCACATCGATGGGAGGAGGGAAACTCCAGTGATCCTCTCTGCCACATTTATGGTCCTGTGACTTGACATCTGATCCATTTCTCTGCAGCAACTGTACCACAATGTGATGCAGCTGGCCAGGGAAGCTCTTCATAGACCTCCTGTAGAAGGTTATGATGGTGGCCAATAGCCTCGCCCACTTCAGTCTTTTCAGGAAGTACAGTCAAAGGGTCAGTGCCAAGATCTGTTGGCAATGCCCCCCAAACAAGGTGCTATGCCCCCCCCCCCCCCACATACGGTCACGACCATCCCAGGCTGTCAGACCTGCCTCACTCCCTCCCGTGTCAGCAGCGCTCTTTTTATTGCATCAAACATCACGAAACATTACTGACAGTTGATGCACGCTAATGACGCAGCCGGGGGTGGGTGGAGAGTTGCTTGCGTGTCAAGCGTCAGTAGTGTTTAGTGATGTTTGATGCAATAAAAAGATTGCCCTCGGGTCCAATGTCAAAGGGGCAGATTGTGTTAACGACACCCTACCCCCACCGAACGAGCATCCCTCTAACATTCTGGCGCCGACCCTGAGTCACTGTTGCACCTTCCTGACAAATGAGGAGATGTGTGTGTGTTCACAATAGGTCTGTACTCCTTGCTCTGCAAAGAGATGCATTAAATCTGATTCGTTGAACAGATTCTTCTGCTCACAAATGCCCTGATTCTTGGTAGAGGGAGATACATCAAATTGAACATTCAGAAATCTGACAAGCTCATCAAATTACAACCAACTGGACAAAATCTAAGTCTTTGACTTTAAATATTATAATCTTCTCTAAGATCACTTAAATTCTTTTCAGAATAAATCTCTCAGACACTTAATCGCTCTCGAGGGTAAGTCCCAATTTTCCATCCTTTTGAAACTGTCTACCTTTGCTTTGGGATACAAGAAATCTGGAATCTGTTGCAAAAAAAAAAGTTGCTGGAAAATGTAGCAGGTCAGACAGCGTCTGAGGAGGGAAAGGGAGAGTTGTTTACCTCCCTGGATGCTGCTGACCTGAGTTCCTTCACAACTCTATTTTTGGTCAACCTTTTCCTCTGGAAAACCGAGTGCAAAGCTCTGCCTGATTTGAGACATGACACTTGAGTCTCGCAACAATGATCCACCACAACCTTCAATCAGAAGTAAGAGCAAAACAACAAATCTGAAACAAGACATTGCACCTGGAAACTATTTACAGGACCTGTGTGTATTTTTCTTAATACAGTAAAATCCCCGTTATCCAGAATTCAAGCAAATGGCAGCCTCAAGCAACCAGCAAACAAAAGAGGAAAATAAATAGGTAAAAAATACAGGTTTAAAATTGACGCACTCTAGTGGTCAGCTCATCAATCACACAGCATGCAATCTCAAGCAACTGGAAAATTCACTTATCCAGAATCTACTTTTCGCTACAGGTGCCGGACACCGGGGGATTTTACTGTATGCTGTGGAATAACAACAGATCTCTTGGAACATCCCTCAGTGAACATCAGATAATATGCTGTCTTATGCAGAAAAACTTGTAATCTTTAAAGCAGGAAGAATTTTCCGACTTAAAAATGATCTGTATTCATTCTTCAGAAATCATTACAGAGTTCAAAACTTGGCTAATAAGGATTCTGTGAGATGGTTTCAGATTTCTAGTCAGAAGCAATTTGAATATCAAGTGAATGAATGTCCCTTTTTAGTTTAAATTGGAATGTGTTTATGATAGAAAATAAAGGAACTAATCAGGAAATTGACAAAATAATTTCTCCAAACAAATAATATACAGATGATTCTTAGTATTCAGCAATTTACCATTACGTTTTATCATAGGATGGGTTTACATAATGTGGAAATGAGGTGCTATCAATTCTGAATTCTTTGGACTCCAGCCTGATTAATCATCTGCTATGCATTTAGTTCTATGGCAAACACTTAATAGGGACATACATCCTGCAGTGAAATGATTAAAGCATTTTGCATGTATTTGATATTTAATTTTCTGGATAAATTACAGTCATTCCTTTTTCTGATTGACTCCTATATTGACAGTTGAGAAGGCAGCAGGTGCTTCTATCGATGTCAGTTCAAGTTCATCAACATCCTATTGTACAACTAAACCTAACCAAACAGTGTTCTCCAGTCCTCGTTGCAAAAACATGCAAACACACATCCAGATATCACACACATACACATATGCAATACATATATAAAAATAAAATAAATATTGTGTAAGAAATTGGGGAGTCTCAGAGGGTTTCTGCGAACATTTCACTAAGTCGTTCAGCAGTCTCACTGCCCGTGGGAAGAAGCTGTTTCTTAGCCTGGTGTTGGTGGTTCTGGTACGCCTGTATCTCTTTCCCGATCGGAGTAGCTGTGTACAGGGTGGCAGGGGTCCTCAACGATTTTGCCTCTTCAGACAACGATTCTGGTACATCACGTCAATGGGTGCGCGATGGGCGCTGTGGACATGGTGGGCTCGAGGGCCTGTTTTATGCAGGTAATGTCCTAATTCTAAATTCTAGGAAACCACTGAGGAAGCATGAGCACCTAATTTGGATGCCCAGGTTCAGTGAGCCGGTCTCAGCCCTTATTCAGCGCGGTGAAGGAGATGAGAAGGGTGCAGTTTTGAATGTGTAACCCGTGATAATGAAAGCATTAGCACTCCAATACTCAGCATCACCTCATCACCTCAAAGTGATTAGAATTGTAAAATGGTCTGCTGCCTCTTGGCACAATTTTACAGTGAATGAAATATACTTAATGGGCTGAGATTCAGAACTGAACAGCTGAAGGATCATTTTCTAGGATGGGTTTTTGTATTTAAATGTTAGGTGAGATCAAAAGTTCAGTACATTATGACTGAATAGGAAGAGGTTTGGCATATTGGCTGCCTCCAATATATCAGGGATGTCATTATTTCCAGACACCCAAATGATGGCTAATGTTTTAAAATGTTTTCTTTGTGTTGTTGAAGTGGTTCAGATATGGAATTTTACTCCCCTTGTGATACCTGTGCACAATGACTGCTTTAAAGGCCAAAATTAAAGCTATTGTGAATGGAAATCTTTTACCTTTGAAGACAAAGAATGCAGTGAATACCCTCTGTTAGGAACACGTAATAGAACAGGCCATTCAGCCTCTTGACCCTGAACTGAAAATCTTAAAAATTATGGATGACCTGTATCTTAACACAATTTTCCTCCCTCACTCCTGTACCCATAATACCCTTGTCTAAACAAAAGCTATAAACCTCAGCTTTTAATAGGATGTACATCTAAGGATAACCTGATGGGAGCTGTGATAACATCTTTCACTCGAGCATTATTGCCGCAATTTCCTGGAACAATAAATTGTTGAAGAGTCAGGGTCGATGAATCATTTCCAATTCCATATTGTCCTAATTCTAAGAAATATGAATCTCCTTTCCCAATCAGGGAGTATCAATACTACCTAGCAGCTCACCCCTAATCCAAAAGCAGCATTCAGCATTTCACTTTGACACCCAGCCAAATCGCTTTAAATGCAGACCCATGCACACAGAAGCTGAGTAAATGATATTACAGTTTTAAGAGACATGATCTTTGGTACAGTTTTCTCAGCCAGAAATGCATTGTGAGATAGGGAAGGTTGTTAACTTCTTTATTCTGTTTAGTTTCGGAAAATCCAATTTGTCCAACTGGCACTTCCAGTTTAAACCCTGCTTCATGTGTGGTTACAAATCATTCCACCATGTCTAAAATCTGGGGATTAGGACAAAATGCCTTGACTCCTTAAAATAAAACTCCTGTAGGTTCTGCTATTCTAAGCATGGATTTCTACATATAATTATTAAGCATCTTCAAGAAAACACCTTGACTGGGATTTTCTGAATAAAATGTCACTCTCGGTATTTCATGTGATGGACATGTCTTTTACCCACCAGGAAAGAATGATTCATTGATACTCCTAGTTTGCAGCTAGAAATTTGCATTACTACCTTCTCTGATATATTTTCATAATATGCTGTTGTCGAGTGCACAGAGAGTTCAAATAATTAACATTTATTATTCAATGCACATTGTTGAGAATACATAGAGAAATACAGTTCAGAAACAGGCCTTTAAGCTCAATAACCCATCATTTACATTAATCCTGCATCAACTTCAATTTATTCTTCATACATTCCAATCAATATTGTCCAAATACTGTCACTCACCAACACACCATAGACGTGTTACAGTGGTCAACACACCTGTTAAGCCACACAGAAAAACTAACATCGTCGTAAACTCCACACATGACACCAGTGAGGCTCAGGATTGAATCCAAGTTGTTCGAGCTGAGGTAGCTCTGCCAATGTGGCTGCAAATTGATGGGTGGATATTAAATGATCTTCTTCCGGGGTAACTGAGTGAAGAAAACAGGGAGCAGAAGAGTGCGCCCTGCCCCAATGTAGGCCACCCAACCCTGAGCAGTGGCCTGAACAGACTCCCTCACAATGGACTTTAAGCTGTAGAAAACCAAGATGGCGGGACCAATGAATGACCGCAACATGATATTTTAATCTTGAGTAATTGTTGCGGAGAAAAGTGTTTTATAACAAAATAACTCGGCCGAGGCACCAGGGAGTCGCTTCAGAAGGAGTTTTATTTACAAGATATCTTGGAGAACAGTCCCACCAAAATACTGGGGCTGCTCTGCCTGAGCACGGACCAGCTGGTTTAATTTATACAAAGGTACAAACAATAGACACATGACACACTGAAGCTCTGAGAGCGTCCACCATACAAGGGAGAAAGCAATTGTCATTGGTTGATTCAAAAAGAAGCAATTCAAAGTCTGTGGCGGAATGCAGAGGGTCTACTGTCTTATTCAGCAGCGCACAGCTTAACGTACTGAGGGTCCTTGTAATGATTAATAGACTTAAAAGTGGCAGCGCACAGCTTATTTTTAAATCTTTGTCACCCACTAAAACTTTCTTTACTAATTTTTTTCTTCCACAGTAGTGAATAGAAAGATTAAACCCTTGGGTACTGAAGTGTGTAATGACTATTTCAAGTGAAACTGATTTAAAGATCATTTCACAAATAAAATTGAAATCAGCATTAGTCTTGAATTCAACAATAAATGTTAATTAGAAAAATATAGACTCTGTGGCAAAATTTTAGCGCCAGAGAATATGGAAAAAAATAAAATTATTATTCATGATTTAAGATTTTAATGTTGGTAGCAGGCAATCCTGTAGAACCAAAGAAATCGCATTCAGAAGTCATTTGCACCGTTGTATCTTTGCTAGATTCAACTTCAACAAGTGTCCTGCTTTCTTCCTAGTACTTTGTGTGATCTTACATTTTCTGCATTTGAAATCATCTTTATTTTCTCTTAAAATATGCAGACTTTTTTGTTTTATCCATGTCAGGATGACAGTATGGTTAGCATGTAAGTTTGTGGATGACATCAAAATTGGTGCTCTAGTCCTTAGCAAAGTTGGTTATCTGAGATTATCACAGTACCTAGACAAGCTGAGGAAGAAGGTTGAGGAACGGCCAGTGAAATTTTACTCAGGCAAGTATGAGGAGATGCATTTTGGTAAGTTAAACGAGGTCAGGAATTATGCAGTAAATAGTGGGGCCCTGTGGAGTGTTGCAGAACAGAGAGACCTGGGGGTGCATATTTTCTATGCAAATGGAAATAGATACAGTAATACTCTGGTAAAGAAGGCATTTGCCTTCATTGGTCAGGGCACCGAGTCTAGGATTTGAGAAATCCTATTACAACTGTACTGTAAGGCTGAGACCACTCATACAGTATTGTGTGCAGTTCAAGTGCAGGAAAGATGTTACCTAAAGTGGAAGCCTTGAATTATAAGGAAAGGCTGGGATATTGTAGGAGGCTGAGGGGGGAATCTCCAATCATGAAAGACATTGATGAGATCATGGTCTTTCTCCTGGGAAAGGGGTGCCTAAGTCTAGGGGGCAGAAATTGAAAGTGAGAGGGGAAAGATTTAAAAGGGACCTGAAAGGCATAATTTTCATATGGAATTTGGGAAATATATAGAATGATCTGCCAGAGGAAGTGGCAAAGGCGGGAACAATTGCAACATTTAAAAGAGATTTGGAGAGGTACATGGATCGGACATATTTCGAGGAACATGGACCAAATGAAAACAGTGCTCAGATAGATAACTTGGTCGGCACGGACAACTTAGGCCTTACTAAGCTGTAAGACTCCATGACTCTGATTGTGTATACAGTAAAACCTCTGTTATCTGGAATTCAAGTAAATGGCAAAACAAAATCACAGAAAATAAATAGCAATAGGGAAGTTTAAAATTGGCGTGCTTTGCTGTTAGTTTGCCAATCATGCAACACGCAATGGGAAAATTCACCTATCTCCATAGGTGCTGGATACCAGAGTTTTACTGTATCTATGCATTCCTTACTCCAACATTCTCTGCCTAAAGATATTTCTGCATATCTTGAGTGGCATTCTTTCTAGTAGCCACATTGATTTGTTATCTCCTCAGAAAGAATTCTTCAATTGGATGAAATAATCACTCCTAATTCATTCTATTAAATATCCCGATTATATTTCAATTAAACCTCTTGTTTGCTTCTTTGTTCCTGTCGTCTATTTTCATAGCAAAATTTCACACTTATGTTATCTATGCAGACAGCTTTGGTCATAACAGAATCAAACAGTACAACTTCTTGTTTATTCATTCCTGGGATGTTATTATCATCGATAATGCCACCGATAATTTGTTGTTTGTCCCTCATTATCCCATG
The DNA here is from genome assembly GCF_036971445.1 of Narcine bancroftii. Classification (NCBI taxonomy): domain Eukaryota; kingdom Metazoa; phylum Chordata; class Chondrichthyes; order Torpediniformes; family Narcinidae; genus Narcine; species Narcine bancroftii. The sequence continues at coordinate 59,397,858 of NC_091482.1, read as the reverse complement.
AATGTCTAATTGGACCATTTTCCAAGGGAGGGAAGAGTTAACTACATTTCACCCTTCACGAAAGTGGCAGGCAGGGCTAATACTACCTTTAATGGTTAATTAGTCTCGACTCCTAACAGTAGGGAAAATTTAGTCAGGGCAAAAATGTTCACATTTGCAAATTATTTACATTTGCCAAAATTAATTGCCTAGAGTGAGCAATATAATGATAATTCAAAGGAGATGCATGGAGTGAAGCCTGGAATGAGGCCATTCTGCCCAACGTTCAAGCTTCAAAAAAGTTTTCTATTTCCATAATCCCACCCTCAACTTCATTTACCTCTATCCGTGCACTTCTCACTGTTTCCTTACCCAGCATCCTCTTAAATAAATCCTCACCTTTGTGTTACTTGTTCTCTGTGGCCAAAAATTCCATAAAATTGTTTTAATTTGATTGGTAGAATTGAAGGAACAGTTAAGGATGAAAGATTTCATTCAACTTTTCAGAGAACATTCAGAAAGCTCAGCATCTTTAAATACACATTCTATTTGAACCTGTGCCAAGTAGAATAAAATCTGCAATTAATCTTCATTCAAAGATTGTAAAATTGGAATTCTTATCACCCGCATTATACGAGATTGTTTCTGTTCCCAGTTTTATGCCTTTTAGTTATGGATGAGTCTTTCTCTGCATGACTGTGACATGGAATCACTTGAACTAAATTTGAAATGATGCCCTCTTAATTTGAACTTCTTTTTCATTGTTTATCCATTTATTCCAGTAGTTCTGAGGTTATTAGCAAATTAGATGCCTGGATGTTTTGTACGTCTCTCTGACTTAACCGCTGTTCATAACTTGGACAAGGTAATCTCTTGCATCAGAAGTGGAAGTTCCTCTGGGATTTAGTGTTAAGGGATGGCATGGACTGAATAAAATGAATATTATTAAGGGACCACACTGAATGTATGGTTCCTAAATGTGGTTCACAGCCATTCCTTGCCTGACACATGTTGATGCATTTTTAATGATATAATAAGCTTGCCAACTCACAAAAAGTGATGAGAATTTGACGTTTGGTGCCTGACTTTGGTTTTTGAAATTATTTGTCATTTCTGTCAAAACAGCTAATTTCATTGTTCTGACAGGAATTGGCCATGAAGGGTTTGGGCTTGTTTGAAGCAACAGAGCTGTGTCGGCTGAGATTTTCTGTGCATTCCAGAAAAATTAATTGAAATAGAATTGGCCCATTGAATTAGGCTAAACCAGTGGTTCTCAATCTTTTTCTTTCCACTCATGTACCACTTTAAGTATTCCTTATGGGATTGCTTAAGGTGGTATGTAGATGGAAAGAAAAAGTTTGAACACCACTGTATTAATCGTACCTAATGGACTCATTAGGTGCATGGTTTCATAACTCCAAAGGAAATGGGCCAATGACAATTTTTCTCAAGCAGAATATTTCAGTAACAATTGGGTCTAGGGCAGTGGTTCTCAACCTTCCCTTCCCACCCACATACCACCTTAAGCAATCCCTTACTAATCACAGAGCAATTGTGGCACAGGGATTACTTAAAGTGGAATGTGAGTTTAGGGAAGCAGTTTGAAAACCACTGGTCTAGACTAACCACTAAACTGAAAAGTGAATGCACATTTCTCAGTCATTTGCCAATTAATCTGCTTCATTTGATACTTTAACCTTCTGTTGATGCTGAACCTTTATGTTGTACGCTACAGATGCCAGTATATTTGCTAATCAAAATGTACAGATCTAAAGAAAAAATAGGGACTTTATGAAAGAACTGATGGATAATAAACAGCCCAAAATATTCACTACTGCTTTCTGATGCAGTGTGTAAAATGAATATCAAAGTTTATGGTGTTAAAAATATTGAAGTCCGGATGTTTCACTAATTTTACTAAATAGGTTTTGCTAATTATTTGAACTTCATTTGATGATTCACTTGGATTCCTTGTGCCTTCTCCAGGAGTTCTGAAATAACGTAATGAAAATACAACAAACTGAAATTCTAGCTAACTTGAGAGTAATAAAGCATTTCTCTTAATTTGGGATAAGTTGAGATTGGGGAAGGTGGAATCTATCCTTGGTTGGTGGTGCCACATATGTAGTAATATTGCAGTAGCTTTTCATTCAATTCTGTTTCCAAAATTTGTTTCCATTGACTTATGTTAAGCCAAAAGTTTAAAACAGAATGACAACCATCACTGTAATGTGCATGGTGTGCTTTTGGGTGGAAAGGGGGCAGATGGAGTTCATTTCAGATAAGTGTGAGGTGATGCATTTTAGAAGGTCAAATTTGAATGCAGAGTATATGGTTAATGGTTGGATACATAACAATGGGGAAGAACAGAGGGACCTTGGAGTCCAAATCTCTGCAGGTTGATAGGATAGATAAGAAGGCCTATGGTATGCTGGGCTTCATGAGTTGGGGGATTAGATTGAGTTCAGGAGTCATGAGGTGATGTTGCAGGTCCATAAATCTCTTGTGAGATAACATTGAATATTGTGTTCAGTTCTAGCACCGCATTACAGGAAGCTATGGGAGAGGGTGCAGAGGATGTTGCCTGGATTGGAAAATAAGTCTTATGAGGCAAGGTTAACAGAGCTGGGGCTTTTCTCAATAGAGGTCTACAAGATTATGAGAGGTAGACAGCCAACATCTTTTATCCAGCAAGTAGCAAACACCAGAGGGCATTTGTACAAAGTGAAGGGAGGAAGGTTTAGGGGAGACGGCAGGGGTAAGTTTTTCTCAGACTGTTGTGGGTGCCTGGAAGCTGCAACAAAAGGGGCATTTAAGAGACTCTTAGACAGGCTCATGGATGCAAGAAAGATAGAGGGTTACGAGATAGGGAAAGTTTAATTTTGTTTTGGTAGCTATACTTAGGTTGAGCCGAATGGCCTGCACTGTGCTGTAATGTTCTATGTTTTTATGATTGATAATAAATTCCCAGCTGTTTATTAAAAATACATTTTGTAACCAGCTGTGAAAACCTTGATTCAAACTCCTGGAAGAGTTGTGAGTTCCTCACAAAAGACTTAATTGAGTATTTCTTGTACTGGGTGTAGATTTCTTTTGCTAGTTGCAGAATTTCTAATTAAAGAGTAATGTAAATAAAGGTTGTGGTAGCCGAAGGTCAATTGGAAAACTAAAGGGGGAAACCAGGAGGACGGGAACCACAATTAAGCAGAGGGCTGGAAGTAGCAGCCAAACAGGCTTTTAGGAGGAAGGGAAAAGCAGAATTTTTTTTTTAAACTGAGAAAAAGAGTATTTTGCAGTCAGGGATCTGGGTGTGCCTATACACAAAATGCAGAAAGTTAATACCTAGTTACTGAAGCAATTAGGTATGCAAATTGCATATCAAAATTTATCATTAAGAGATTAGATTATAAATGTAAACTGGCTGGAAAAGCCCCCATCTCTGATATTTCACCCATTGTATTGTCTTCTGAGCATGTTGTACTCTGAATCCAAAATCCATTCCATCAATGGAAGGAATTTTAGAGGTCGTTTGGGGGGTGGGGGGGGGGGGTGGAATGGGCTCATCGTCCGGAGTGGTCTGTTGCGGCGCTGATCGCCTAAATTTAAAGTTGCTTACCAATCTCCTGACATGATATATTTAGCACTGCTTGGCAATGATATCTGACTAATCATTGTGCCGGGACGTTATAAGTCCATTCAATGAGTACCCTAACTAAAGGAAGGCCTTTAGAGGCCTTGCTGTGTACATTCACCAGATTGATTTTTGGCACGAGATCCCTTGAGGTCGTAATAGTTTTATCTGCCAAGTCCCATGCAGCGGTAATTCTCCTGCACACCCTTCGATTCTTTTCCATGATCCCACTCCATATGTTTAGCCATTTTTATTTTAAAAATGTAGATATACAGCACTGTAACAGGCCAATTCGGCCCTACGAGCTTGTGCCGCCCAATTTACAACCCATTAACCTACACCCCTGTATGTTTTTGAAGGGTGGGAGGAAACCGGAGCCCCCGAAGAAAACCCACGCAGACTCGGGGAGAACCTACAAACTCCTTACAGACAGCGTGGGGTTCAAAGCCAGGTCTAGTCCCATCGCTGGCACTGTTGTGTTGACCACTACGCCAACTGTGCTACCCTATTGCAGCTTCTCCACAAGTTAAATTGGAACCCATGTTTGATGTAATAGTGATCCTATTTTGCAAATATATATATATATACACGCCCTATCCAGTTTCAATCAAGTATCACTTCTCCTGTTGGTAAGGTCTTATTTTGTGCAAAAGAGGCAAGTTTCAATCTGCCAAGTAACCTGTCCAGTTTTGTGTTTGCCTATTCTGTTTTCAATGGCTCAGCAGGATTCAAATCAACATCATCTCTCCGACACGTGCTCAACTCCACCACACATCTTCTGGCCAAGCAACCCACCCAAACCAAACGACTTCCTGAACCCCAGGCCATGTCTGTTTAAAGCATGGAAGAGTGAAAATGATCACCGACTAAGTTACTAAACAGCTACTTAAAGCAGTTAAACAAGAAAGTCTGCAGGTGCTGGGGTCGATTGCAATATGCAACGTGCTGGAGAAACTCAGCAGGCCGCGCAGCGTCCAGAGGAAGTCAAGGGTAACCAATGTTTTGGGCCTGATGGTGGTCGCCCTTGACTTCCTCTGGATGTTGCGTGGCCTGCTGAGTTTCTCCAGCACGTTTGTATTGGTATTTAATACACTGTTATTAAATTCCAGTGCTATTTTTAGAGAGGCAGCTCACTCTTTATTAAAAACTAGTTTGCTTTGACATTAAAATACCATTGCTATAAATTTGATAAGTAGTTAAATCATAAAATTCCAATGATATTTTTACACTTTCACAAATGAAGTAAGATCTTTGAGTTTAAGAAAAAGAAGCTAAGTGAACCTTTTTTTTTTTAAGCCTTGGCCGTTTTACAACTGCTGAAAGTTTATGGGCGTCCTACCCGGTGAAGCAGTCAAATTTAGTTGGTTTCTTCTTCACTTTTGCCTACTATATAATTTTTTTAAAATTATGATTTCAGTCCATGCCCCCCCCCCCTTAAATGCAACCCTAATGTTGCTGCTCCTGGGGTGGGGGTGGGTCTGTGTAGCCCGCATCCACCCCGAGAATGGCTGCTGTATAGTACTTCATTTGGATTTTGTGCAGAATCCCAGAGAGGAAACCACACATCTGAGATGAGGATGACAGAGCAGTAAAAATAATGATGGTGTGGCGGCACACCACTAGGCAGGCGAACCGGCCCCGCTTGTAATGCATGCGGTGGGGCAGCCGGCCAAAATGGCGCCATCGGGGGGTTTCCCCTTCTTCTCAGCACGGGGCTCAGAAGCCCGCGCTGGAGACCACGTGACGCCCGGGTGATGTCGGCGCCCCCCAACGCAGTTCTCAGCCAGGTCCGGGCTGGGAGTATAAGTCCAGCCCAGCAGCCTGCAATAAATCAGTTCTGCTCACTGAGCTCAACCCGTCTGGTTGTGTGTTCTTTCAGTAGCCGTGTAGCTGCCGCTACACGTCGTTACATTTATTGCTTATTGTTCAGAATGGGCACATCCAAAAAAGAAAATGTGAATTTTATATTTGACGTGTAAATTTACAAAATGAAATGTTCCCGATAGATAAAATGTTACAAATTATCTTAGGAGCCACACATTAGATGCATGGCAGCAATAATCTATCAAAGACTGATATAGTTCCCCGATATGGATAAGAACATGAAGTGCACGAGGTGCTCAGCTTATTTCAAACATTATTAAGTTTGGATTGTGAAAGAGCTAAAACGTCAATGATGAAGGGAGAGGCTGACCAAATTGTAGCATGTTTTGCTTGTTCTGGTTGAGAGAGAACTTGTGATTCAAGGCAGATGCCAGAGTTCTCCGAGCCTCATTAAGGGATGATCTGCTGAGAGGTTTTGAGGCTTAGCCAGATCACAAGTCTCTTTGCTTTAATGAAGAGGTCCACAGAGACGTCAGTCTCTGTTAATCACAAGTAAGTCCCCGTGAATGAGATCACAAGTTGGAAATGATGATTTTGGTATCAGGCAATGTTTTTTTTCTTGAAAGAACAGTCCTTATTCCATGATTATCTAATTTCAGGTGGGAATAATTGTAATTCAACACAAGCATCTGGAGGTGAAAATGCTGTAAATACAATTGGGTGAGAGTTGTTTGCTTCTGTAATTATAAAATGACTAATAGTTATTCCCAATTTTCCGGAACGCAGTCTGTAAAAAGATCACAATGGGAATTCTCACTCCAAAATTTTACCTCTGCAACCCCTAGACATTTTCACGATCGTCTCCAGTCCAAACTGAACTGCAGGCGACCTGCAATCAACAGGCTAACGAATAGGAGGTGAATACCACACTTCAGGTATTCTCTCTAAACTCGTGGCATGACACGGATATTTGGAGATTTGGTCGTATCTGTGTGAACAGCCACTCCCAGAAGGTAGGGAGACACTTCAGAATAGGAAAAAAATGACGTAAGTTCTATGTTTAAAAAAAAAACAAAAAAAAAAAACAATTAAGTGAGTCTGACATGATTTTCTTGACAAGGACTCCTGAGAAGATTGTGAAGTATGACACGAAATGTCTCCAAAATCCTAAAAAAAAAAGTTTAGGAATTGAACAAAGGGAGAATGTTTACTTTCATGCATCTGACCAAAGCCAGAGGCGACCAAAAGAGAAAAAAAACCTTTCATTTATTTAGCATCTTTCATAAGGATAAGGATGTTTCAAAGGGCATTAAGGTTGATATTACAAATGCAGATTTTGCTGCAAGGCAAGAAACACAGCAGCAATTTACACAAAGCAAGTTTCAACAAACAGAAGGAAGAAAAGAAAATCACCAGTTAAAGGATAAATGTTGACCAGGACATATTAATTATTGCCTACTTTCCTTCAAATTAAGACCCCGCTGATGAAACAAATAGGTTTATCATCTCACTTGGATAACAGTATTTCCAAAAATATTATGGTGTTCTCTCTGGCGTGGAGCTTGAACTCCCAACCTTCTGATGAGGTGTGAATGGCACTAACGAACCGTAGCTGATGAGGGAGAAAATCAAATATTTTATGGATGAAAGTGGTCTTTAGCTCAGCAGTCATGTTCAGTTATTCGTCAAGAATTGGAAGTATTCCCTCTTCTTTTGTGGGAAATGTAAATTCCCTTGTCATGACTTCTCAGGAGCAAGACGGCAGATGGGCTATCTATGAGGTTTCTCAATTCCTTGGCTCGTTCCTCTGTCAGAAGAGGTTCTGTGAGTAAATTTGGGCTCAAACCGCATGTGACCCTTGGAAAGAGACTGGTTATCAGCAAGTTAAATTAACAGCGAGCTACATACAAACCGAGAAGTCGCAAAGTGAAAAAAAGAAACATTGAAGGTGTAAAGAAACATATGATAGACAAGAAAAAAAAAGATAGGAAAAGAAAATCTATGAATAAGATAAAGGATATAGATTCTGGGAAAGTAACAATAAAGCAGGAATACAGTGAAGCCAAGATAATGAAACATTGAACAAACTGAGAATGGATGTGCAGAACAATGAAGTATCAAATTACCACACATCAAACGGGGGAAAATCTATTTGAGATTAACAGTTCTTTTGTAATTAAGGTTGCAATTTTCCATTCTGTGTGTTAAGCAAAAGTGTTTGAAGATATCTAGATTGTTTTCTTTGTAATAGACTCGATATTGAACCTAATAAAATACTTTCAAAAACAAGCAGATATCCAGTATGGACTGGATTTTACAGAAAACATTTGCAGGGACTTGTTGAATTCTCAGACCGTTGCCCAAGGTGAAACAATCCTTTCAAGAAATTGATCCAAGATGGTGGCAGCGGGACAGTAGGCGGAACTTGGACCTTCCCAGTGTAGAGAAAATAAAAGATAAAGGAAAATTCCCCGGGGAGAAAAAAGACCTCAAAAGGAAGAAGAAATCGCCAAAACAAGAAAGAGAGGAAAATAATGGTCAGAAAGCAAAAAAGACTCTGAATTCAGAAAAGATGGACAAGTTGGAGCATGGAAGCTCACCTTGTGGCAGCTGGGGCAGAAAGGCTGACCTCGGACCTACACTGAAATCGGGCAGTAGCAGGAGCAGAGTCCCGGGCCACCCTGTGGGAAGAGAGCTCAACTGGAAGGGTGAGTGAAAGCAGCCTAGGTAAGGCTGATTTACAAGGGGACTGAGGAAAAGCCACAGTTGAAGCAACAGGAGCACCTGTGGGCCTGTGAAGAGGTCGGCAGTGGCAGGAGAGAAGCCTCGAACCACCCAGAAGGAGAAGGACTCAACTGGAGCGGTGAATAAAAACTCCGGTAAGGCCAATTCACCTGAGGGCTGAGAAGAAGCCATGGTCGGAGCAGCAGGAACAATGTTGGGCACATGAAGTGATGGGCTTAAAGGGCAGCGGGAGCGAGGCGTCAGGAGAGATGAGTGGCTGGGAGACACAGGCAGCCTTAGCCCAATGACTTCGGAAGATGAGGACAATTCAGATGGGGAGGAGGAGGAAGAAAGTGATCAGAAGCGAAGGACAGTGGAGAAAAAAAGACGGGAAAGGAAGGAGGCAGGGGCTTCATGCCCTCTTCAAGGGACATTATGGAGGCCATCGGGCAAATTATAAAAACATTAAAAACACTTGTGATGGACCAAAATGTGATAATCTAACGAGAGAGTAACAGTTACAGAAGAGGGGATGGAAAGAGTGGAAGAGAGATTGGAAAGGAGTGAAAGTGAGATGGATGAGAGGGTGAGGGAAAGGGAGAAGATATAGGATAAGATGCACTCCTTGGAAAATTTTAGCAGAAGGAACAATATTAAGATAGTGGGGATGAAGGAGGTTAAGGAAGGAAGAGATCCAGTGGGATTCTTCAGACGAAGGATTCCAGAAATGCTGGAGTGGGATAAAATTGAGGGAGAATGAGAAATTAAGAGGGCCCACTGGTCTCCCGCCCCCACCCAGACCCAGATCAACAACCCCGCTCCATCCTGGTCAAATTTCTTCATAACCAGGACTGAGAGAGAATTTTGTGCTGTGGAAGCAAAGGAAAGGCGGTGGGTGGGGGTGGGGGGGGGGGCTGGTGGAAAACGGAGGGAGGAAGGTCCTCTTCTACCCAGACACTAGTGCTGCACTGCTAAGGTGCAGAAAAGAAATTGACCAAGTTAGAAACAATAATCAAGGCAGAAAGGGATAGAATTCACTCTCCTTCACCCAGCAACTTTAAAAATAATAAGACCTGGAGGGAAGAAGAAATTCTTTAAAGACGATGTGCCACGTAAAACCTTGCCATCCTCACGGGACTAAATACCAATGGGGGGGAAAGAGGCATAAAAGGGGGAATTAATGGAATAATTGGTTGTAAATACAGTAAAACTCTGGTTTTAGTTTTTTTTAGTTTCTTTATGTTTATATGGAGCACGGTCATCTGCATCAGAAATCCGTGGAAGATAAACTGATGGGCCAGGAGGTGATGTCCTCCTTTAATTCCAGAGCCAGGGGTGTGGCTATCCTCATAGGAACAAATGTTCTGGTGGTGGTCCGGGACATGGTTGTTGACCCGGCTGGGAGATTTCTGATGTTTCATTGTCAAATATACTCAGAAACATGGACATTTATAAATGTACATGCCCCAAATTAGGATGATGAACAATTTATAGAAAATATATTTTTGTAAGAACAATTAATAACAAAAATGGGAAACTGTTGATTAGAGCATTTTACCAGTTACAGTGTTGTTTATATTAAGTATTGAACTGCTAACAGAAGCCATCTGACAGGATCCATTCATAAAGGGGTTCAAAGTGACCCACAGAAGCATAAAATCAATTTATTTGCGGATGATGTGTTAGTATATTTGACTGACCCGGGGGTGGCTCCATTTGGTCCGGAATATTAAGGAAGACTTTGGTAGATGGAGAACCCGTTCCATAATTTTAGTGGGCAGTGTTAATTGCATTAAAATGAAGGTGATGCCAAGACTACAATTTCTATTTCTGTCCTTGCCCATTACTGCTGGTATTTATATAAAAAGAAAGTTTTTAAAAAATTATAAATGAAGATGAACCTCCTATCAATACCCCCTCCCCCCAACCCCATACAAACTTTAAAAAAAAGAGAGACCAGAAAACCATAACAAGTGTACTTCACTTTCTGATACCTGCAAATATATTTATATATATGAGAGAGAGAGAGACCTATAAGAGAAAGGGAATGTTTGAGAATCATTTAAATTCTAATAACAACTTTTAAATATCGACTCCATATTTTCCAAAACATATGATATCTATTTCTTAGATTATAAGTAAATTTCCCAAGTGGAATACAACTTCTGCATGCCATCTATCCATTCCCAAATCAATATCAGACTTCCAGATGACAATAAAATTAAACTTGATCTTGATTTATCTAATGTTGCCCCCTGTGTTCCTTCCTAATGTGCTCCCATTCAAAAAGTTGCAGACATTTATACATCCAAATGTGCCTTCATCCAAATCACCATGAAACATTGACCTCTCGGACAACATCCACCTGTCAGAGAATGTATCCTTTATCTTTTTGCCAATCAATCATCAACCCTTGAGTCAAAGGTTTCCACTTCTTATTCAGAACCTCTGGAAGCCTTTAAAGACCAAACTGGGAAAGATCAGAATAGAGAGTACAAGAAATGAGCTCTTAATCTGTAAGATTAAATAATGGCCGTAACAGACGAAACAAAGTGATAAATGGAGTCTTTATGATTGTTTCTACCATTTGAATTATGTTATTCCAACTCTGCTATCTTCAATATTTTTCACAACATCCACCAGTGTGCTCCAATGTGTGTGTGAGGTAGCCTGATCATATTTTCTCTTCATGCGATTAATATCCAGTTGGTCATCAAATATGTTTAGGTCAGTTTTAACTCTGCTCAGAACACCATTCATGTCATTGAGTCCATGCTAGCAGAGAAACCCTATCAGTCCTGTTCTCTCTCTCTCTCTCTCCTTATTTTTCCTGCAGTCCTGCAGTTTATAACCAGCAACTCCCCTTTAAATCTTTGCCACGAGAAGATGCCCATATCCTCACAAAGCACAAAAACCAGGGTCCTCAGCTCATCAAATCTGCAATGAACACGAATCACCCATTTCAGAATCAGAATTTATTATCATGAACATGTCGCAAAATTCATTGTTTTACAGCAGCGTCTCAGGGGCAAATATTTATATAAACTACCTTATAAAATATAGTGCAAGAAAAAGACAAGTGAGGCAGTATCAGTGGTTCATTGATCATTCAGGAATCTGCTGGCCCTGGGGAAGAAGCTGTCCTTGTGCTGCTGAGTGCTTGTCTTTATGCTCCTGTACCTTTTTCCCGATGGTAGCAGAGTGAAGAGGGCATGGCCTGGGTGGTGGGGGTCCTTGAGGATAGAGGTTGCTTTCTTGACATCATCTCTTGTAGATGTCCTCGATGGAGTGAAGACTGGTGCCTGTGATGTCACAGGCCGAGTTAACAACCCTCTGGAGTTTTTTTCGTGCCCTGAGCATTGGCACCTCCGTATCAGACATTGGTGCAACCAGACTGAATCTCCTCAAACTCTTTACAAAGAATAGCCTCTGGCGAGTCTTCTTCATGGTTTCCACCTATCATCCACTGGATCCATTTTATTTTCTCCACCTTCCCACCAGCTCCCCCAGATTCTACACACCTTCTCCACACCAATGTATCATGGGCAATTTAGAGTGGCCAATTAACCTATCTTTGGGAAGAGTCAATTCATTGGTATTGCCAAGCCTCCATGACTGAATGAGCAATAGAAAAACATCAGCATAATGTAAATAAAAGGAAAATAATCCTCCTTACCAACGTACATTTATAATAAATAAAGGTGACACAGTGGCAAACAGCACAATGTACAATTAACCGAACAAAACAACTTACACAGTCAAGACTGCCCCCTACCATACTTTTAATTATTGGTTAATTACACTTTCATCACAGACTAATTCAGAATAAAATAACTCATTGGTTATGGTTTCACAAGGCAATTAAAAAATAAAACATCATTTCCAGGCATAAACTTAGATTTGTCTCCTCAAGCTGAGAAATAGATTATCTCATTTAGAACCAGTAACAGTATTATTTGACCTAATACTGTCTGTCAAACATTTAATAATGATTTTTGTATAAATAAAGAACTTTTCTATTAGGTGGAAATGATTTAAACATTAATAATTTAGTGCAAATATATAAATGTATTATATTGAAGAGCAGAACCAGGGGTCAATCTCACAATCTGATACATTTCATTGTGGATGTCACGACATTGGACTGTGGGACTGAAAAACCTTCTATTTAATAAAGGTGGTAGTCCAAGAGAAATTAAATGCATGTAAGACTCAGGCTTGAGGGGATAAAGGCCCAGAAAATGAATGGTGCCGCTGTGACATGTTAATGGGCAGTTCATCGTTGGCTAAGAAGTTTTTTTTTGTCTGAAAATCTACAGTTGCGAACTTCATTTCTACAGAACACAAGGCTTCATGACTTACAGAGAGGAGTGAAACACAAAAGTCTGGAAATGCTGAAATTGTGGTGAAAACGGACTGAAACGTTGGAGGAATTTGGCCAGTCTCGCAGTGTCCATAGGAAGTAAAGATATAATTCTGACATTTTGGGCCTGAGCCCTTCCTCAAGGTAGGCATTCTAATTAAAAACTAGAGATTGGGGAAGAACGGGACGGGGAGGAGTCCAGACCTAACAACCAAAGAGTGTTGAACTGGATATAATAAATTTAAGTTTACAAACTCCTTACAGACAGCGCGGGATTCAAGCCCGATCCCGATCACTGGCACTGTGCTAATCGCTACGCCAACCATGCTTCTCCTCAGGTGAGAATTGATTTTTGCTCTGTGGATGGAGACAGAGAGAAAAGGGAAGAGAGCGAGAGTGAGGGGGAGAGAGAGAATGTGCTGGAGGAAAGGAGACGGGGACAAAGATGGAGGGGGTTTAATGGAAACCAGAGAAGTCGATGTTAATGCCATCTGGTTGGTGGGTGTGCAAATGGAAGATGAAATGTTGTCCCTCCAATTACAGGTGGTTTCATGAGCTATTGCATCTACTACCTCTGTTCACTCTCTGCTTGTACTGTGGTGCCTGTTTAAGTCCAACATGCAGAAATGAAAATATGATGCAGTTGGTTTAGCACCTGTGGTAGCTACAGACCATGAAAATGCATTTTATCAATTTAATTTTCTAACCACTCTGCACCAATTCCCTGCTGCACACCACTTGGCAGGAATGATAAACTGCACGATGGTAGCTTAAGATATAATTTCAGAGAATAGAAAAGATGGCACGTCAGTACATTTAATACTGTCAGGGCCAGCTGATTGCCGTATGCAATATATTCCAAAATTAACGTGGAGAGATAGTTCCTTTAGTGCATTAGGTTCAAAGCTTCTGTTGCCATCTTTTATCCTTTAAAAAAAAGTCCACCATCCTGCTTTAATTTCTGTCATCTTTCATCCTGAGCACATGAGGACTTTGACATCACTGTCAATTCATTTCTCCATCAAACATCTCCATGGCAGCTGAAAACCCAATGCTGGAGAAACTCAGCAGGTCAAACTTAACATAGCAAAGATAAAGATACATAACTGACATTTTGGGCTTGAGCCCTCCTTCAAGGTACGAACAAAATGTAGGCAGGTGCCTGAACAAAGTTCAGGTGCTTGTCTACATTATGCTCATACCTTAATGAAGAGCTCAAGCTGAAATGCTTTTGCTAAATAAAGTACTCTGTTTGACCTGCTGAGTCTCTCCAGCATTGGGTTTTTACTTCAATCACGGTGTATGCAGACTTTCGTGCTTTACTCTCATGCTATTCAGTCCATGGCATCATCTTCTTCTGTTCAGCTGTGAAGAAGCTCCTTCATCATTGTTTCCTGGACAACCAGGTAATTAAATCCAACCATACCAGAGACCCACCATTCACACAGCACAGAGTAAAATGGAGACATTTAGAAGTCTTTTATTCATCAGGCCTTGTGAAGGTAAACTTCGTGGAATAATGACTTTTTAAAATCAATTTAGCATAGGCACAGTGGAATTTTTTTAAACTAAAGGATTAGATTGTGTCCTCTTGGAATTGCTTGAGAAGGACAGGAGATGTAGGAGTACGAAATATAACCATTTACAGAGCGGAAACAGGCCATGTTGGCCTTTCGAGTCCTCACCGGTTCACTGATTTTGTGCGCCCTCTTCAGGCATTGGTCCCGGTAGATCTTCATTCAATAATACATCAATAAAGGTTACAAATTTATTTTCACAACAAGTCATCAACCTCTGGAACAGATTATTGTAGCATATGGTTTGTGTAGGTTCCCATCAGTACATTAAAATGAGCTGGTTGAGTTCCTGAGAGAGGAAGATATTTCCAGATACAAGAGAAGTTACAAGGCAGCTGGAAATTGTTGGGTTTGTATGAATCCGTGCTCCTGGAGCTTTGCTTGATTACCTCAGAGAGTTGGTGAGGATTTTGCCAGAGCTTTTATAAATCAGCTACAGTTCTTTTTTCCATTTGTGGAAGAGTACAAGGCCAGGGAGGTGGATAATTATTGTACATGGAGCTCCCTTTCTTGGACAGTCTTTGTCTCAATCCTCTTGCAACTTTCAAAATCTAAATGTCTGAAGCTGCACCCAATTATCTAACATCTCCAGCCAATGGTCTGACCTTGTTCCCTTGTCCAGTGAAATGGCCGACCTTTCCACGAATTCTGTGGCTTTTGCGCATCTTTACTTTCCCTTGATCATTCTGTGCTGCCAGTTGAGGCAGTTTGTTGAGCCATTTTGCTCCTAACGTTGGACCTTCCTACTGTAAATGAAGGAGACTCAAAGGCAATTACAGAATCCCTAACTTTCTCTTGCTCTATCTGAGACCACGTTTTGCCCTCTCATCTTAACAATAGTTAGATTTTAACCAAACTGTTACCACCAACCTTCTGGCTGCACAGAATGGCATGCTCTGTTACTATTTTTGTACCATTTCTAATTGCTGGGAATCTACCTCTATTTGATTGAATGGAATTGCTTCTCATTCACTTTGAGGTTCAGGTATCTTGTTGTTGCCTGCAGTTATTGCCCTTGCGTGCTGACGCTCAGGATTGTGCACCAAATGATTTCTCATTCTTGGCTTTGAGCAGGAAGCTGTTTCTCCGGGGATGAACTACATTCCTGCACAAGCCTTGAGACTTTCCTGTGACCTTTCTCTTCCCACTGTCTGTTGTATTATGTCTATCCCACGGCCTGGCTTGCCCTGTGTACTCACAATTCAGTTCTCCACAGAGTTCTTTCACTCTCCCCTCAGCCTCTGATCTTGCTTCAGTGCTGCCGAAAGTCAGTGATGCTCTTTGACTTTTTTTTACCCCCCCAGGCGAGGCCACCGCCTTGGCCCTGCTGTACGCATCGCTGAAGGGTCCTCCTGTGTCCTTTAACATAGTTCCTCATAGTTCTCTCGCTCCTCCCAATCTTGTGTTTGCAACTGAGCTCCGTGAAAAACCTGCTTTCCTGCCTCGCTGATAACGAAGGTGAAGAACAGCCCAACCCATAACAGTTTCAAATTTAATTTAGATTGGCTCAAGACTGAATCATTTAAAACAATATAGGCCTAAAAATATACCTTCAGTGCAACTCCAATATTCTGGCATCCTTGGGACTTGAGGCTGGCACATTTTTCAGAATACTGGATATCCTTTCTATTATTATTCTAATGCACTTTTATTCTCTTTTGTTTAAATGATATAAGATAATATTTTTTCCAATGAACCCAACACTTAAAAGGAATTTAACAGACGATGGTGAATTTAAAGGAAGTGTGGGAAATGGCCCCTGGTGAGTCTAAATGGAGCGTGAGAACAAGGCTCTGGTGAGTTAAAAGGGAGTTTGGAACATAGATTAAAAGGAGCGCAGGAAGCAGAAATCAGTGAATCAGGTTCAAACCATGAGGATTTCTTAACAATAGGATATGTTTATTAGCAATCTCCCTAACACAGTTTAAAAAGCAAAAGGAAAATGAGAAAACTCTTTAGCAGTAACTCAAAAATAACATGACTGAACTCCCTGGTGTAACACCTCCATGTTTCATTAAAAAACAGTTATTAGGGTACCCTACGTTATCACTGAAAACACACCTCTTTGATCACAGTAGTAACCCTTAAAGATTCACACCATTTTTTTTTTGGCAGGGGGGAATGTTGGCAAGGAATGAGTGTGTGCCCAATGAAGGGAGGGAGCAGGCAGAGTCCTCTCAGTGTTGCAGAGGAGTCTGCACAGGCTTCTAAAAGCAGTGCATCAGGAGGCAGCCTCTTTGTGCAAAGGGCACTTGGCAGAAAATTACAAGGGAGGTGTCTATAGAGGTAATACAGGTTGGACCTCTTTAATCCAGCAACATTGGGACCTGGCCATTGCCGGATCACAGAAGATGCTGGAAAACAGAAGCTGACCTCTAAGGGATTCCCCTATCAAAGGTAGAACAAAGCTTAAAACAGGAAATAATACTGGAGGGTGGCACGTTTAGTGCAACTCCTTTACAGTGCCAGCGATTGGGGACATTAGTACAAACTCCTTACAGACAGCGCGGGACTTGAACCCCAGTGCTGTCCGCTGGCGCTGTAAAGGTTAATTCTACCATCGTTAGTACAAACTGCTTACCGACAGCACAGGACCCGAACAGGTTTTAAGTCTCATGCTAAGGAGTTTGTGCTAACGGCGTCAGATTCAAAACATGCCAGACCATGAGAGTTGCCGGAGAAGAGGGTTACAACCTGTATTTCCTTTCAATGAACATCAGCACATTTAGAGCCTTGGTATGCAGCCAAATGCCCTTCCAGGTAAGAATACAAAAATTACACTGATGGGGATATCAAAGGCTCCTTATCCAGAGAGTGGAGTTACTTTTCACTTCTGCAGGTAGCAGTGAGCAGCAAAGCAGAATATGGCAGACATCAGTAGCCATAGGTTACAAAGAACCACCTCAAGGTGGTGAAGGTGGTGACTGTGACATTGAGAGCAGTGCAGGAATGTATGAGCTTTTGCTTGAGGATTTCGGGGATTGTAGTCATGTGTGAGAACACGTCGATGGAAGGACCATCTCCATGGACATCACTCCTTCAGGAAGAGTTGATCCGAGGCTGTAAAACGATTTTTAGTTCCACCTCCTTTGTTGTTTTTCTTTTTTTTAAAAAAAAATTTGCAGGTTCTATTGTAGCTTTTCTAGCCATGTACTTCTGTGAGGGAATCTGCTAAAGCCACCAGACTCTGTGGTGACAGGTTCCAGCTGGAGTCAGCCTGCCTTTGGGAGTTGTTCTGTATTCTTGCCCATGCAAAAGAAGACCCTTTAAATAATGTTCACTGTGGGCATCCAGTGTTATTTAAAGTAGATTCTTCTGGGACTGAACAGCACTAGTCACCGTTAAGACCAAGATGTTACAAAATAGTCAGGAATGAACATTATATGTTGCACCACTACTGCTGTAGATGAGCTTGATACAGGAAAAATGGAATCATGTGCACAAAAGCCTTTCCCAACTGCTGAAAGATGAACCCCTGTTGTTACCTCTCTCTCATAAAGGTGTGCAAAACTGGATAACATTTAATTAAAGTGAGTTTATCTTTCTGTAATGCTGGTTACTGAAAAAGCAGCAAGATTGGCGCAACCCCTTTACAGCGCCAGCAATCGGGACCGAAGTAAGGTTCGAGTCCCGCGCTGTCTGTAAGAAATTTGTACATTCTCCCCGTGTCTATGTGCATTTTCTCTGGGGGCTCCGGTTTCCTCCCACTCTTCAGAATCGTATTGGTGGTGTAAATTGCGCAGCATGGACTTGTGGGCCAAAATGGCCTACTAGCCTGCTGTATATCTAAATTAAAAAAAAATTAACTGACAGTTAAATCTCTAGGTCAGTTTGTATGATTTAAAATATTGGAGGTGACTAAAATATTGTGGATAATTTGACAGGATCATTGTTAGAAATCCAAGATGATAAAGTCAGAAACCAAAATCACAGTTACTGAATTCGCAAAGAGACTGTAAAACTGTATTGTATAGTTGCAACATGACTTATTTTTATTAGTCAAGCAGTTGAAATGATTTGAATTGCACATTTGCAGTAAAATATAAAAGTCATAAGGGAAGTCATGGCACCATTCAGCACAGAAACATGCTCTTTAGCCCCTCAAATCCACATGGCCTCTCAAGCACCATTGACACACATCCTACACCAGTTCCATTTAATTCACTCTACAATTCCATGTTCTATCCATTAACATATATGGTTGGGACAACATTTTGTGTCCAATCAATCCCAATGTCTTTGCCAACTGGAAGTGTTACTCCAAGACCCTCACAGGCAGGTTATGAACCTTGTAAGTAGACATTCATAACAACATGTCTGCTTCTTGTTCATCCAGGTCTGTTAGGCTCAGCAGGCACTGAATCATGAATTCATCTTTTGTTGCTGCACTGAATGCTTTTGAGAATATTGGCATGGAAACAGGCCCTTACAGCCCATGACCGTACATCCAAATCCACCCAGGTGACCAATAATCTACTACCTTGCATCTTTGAAATATGAGAGAAAACCGCGGAGGAAACCCATGCAGAAATGGGAATAATGTGCAAACTGCTTTCAGATAGCACCGGATTCGAACCTGGCTCCCTGGCATTTAGCTAACTGCTTGTAATGTGGACTGTGGAGGGTCATGTGGAAGTCACCTCACCTGCCAATCAAGGGTTAGATCTGCCCACCTGTGAGGCTAATGTGTGATTAGCCCTGGCTGCTCACGTGGATAGGTCCTTCATTGAAAGAGCTGAGCACGTGCAGTCTCTCTCTGTTCTTCCTGCTGCATGGAGACCATCACTGAATTCCAGGCTGCATGCTACAGCAGCTCTGGGGGGCTGAATGAAATGGGCTCATCCCGGATCCTGAGCAGCACTGACACTTGAGACCAGTTTCATGTTTATGTACCCTTTAATTATGTAGTTTATCATTCCTGTGGATGGTGGGTGGTGAACAGGTTAAACCCTGATTTCTCGGTATACTGTGGGTGGTGGGTTCTGATCAAGTTAAACCCTCATTTCTAGGTATACTGTGTCTATGGGTGGTGGGTTCTGATCAAATTAAACTCTCGTTTTTCTTTGTAAATAAAGATCACTGCTTGTTCATAGCCTGTATCCAGCCTTGATTCTCTTTGAACCCGCCGAACCTATTTTTGAACACAACTCCGCTGCACTAACCATGCCACCCCTACTGTAATCGTGTATGTGTAAGGTGGATGGGAAGCTGGGAAGCAAAGAACAACATTGGAGATCCTCACTTTTTTAGACAGAAGTGATCAGCACTGATAGCATGAAGCAGAACTGTGCCGATTTTTGCTTGAGATTCCCAGTATGACAGGTGCCTGTCGAATTATACTTTCAAGGATGGTGCTGACAGGACACCAATGTGCGATACTGTTTCATTTTTGCGTGTTGTTCAATGGACACTTGATAAATTACATTGTTGAAGACCAGGCATTGCCAAGCCTTTCTGACTCTGAAGTGAAATCTGAATAATCAGGAAGAAAATGGAATCACAAAGAGAGGAAATGGTATTTACACAGAAAATAAATGTTGATTCAGACCATCCGGTAAATGAATCAACAGTGGATATCAATAAACAAGGATGTGAACTTATAATCTTCCTTCAGCACAAAGTACATTTCATCCCCTCTTAAAACAAACTCTTTGGATTCTGTCCAGCTGAGGCGCAGACACATTGGAATCAGCTTTGTCAGCTGCATCTGTGCCTCACTGAGCATTAGATCCAACAGACATCTAAAATTGCACTGTTTCCATCTGTCCTTCACCTGCTCCCATTTTCTCTCAAATCTTCCCTATGGGCTATTCCACTGAATGTCTCTCCACCTCTCCAAACTATCACCCCTTCACCCCTGCCTCTCAGCACCCTCTTTTATGAGAACTAGATCCTCTTCCCTCTCGGCTCAAAAAAAAGTGCCCCAACCTGAAGCGCCGACTGTCCATTTCTCTCCGTGGACATGGCCTGAGCATCCTATTCTTCAGTTTCTCTTGACAGAGCAAGGCAAAAATATAAAACTCTACAGAACAGCAACGTGAAAATAACCGAGTGCCATTCAGCAGAAATTTGTAAAATAAAATAGCTGGCCTGGAGGAGAGATTGTTCTCCATTGAAAGGGAAATCGGTCATCAGAATGTAATGGGTGTATGTTTACAAACTGTATTGTTGAATTAGTGTATGCTTCTGCACTGGGTTAATCTTGCCACTTGTGAAACACAATCTCAAGAGGGGTGCTTGGAGTGATGGAAGGATTTGCATGATATTTTATTCTTTGCTTTGGCTTCTCCAAGGACCCTGAAGCTACCAAGGTGACTGCGAAGGTGATGGTGCCCCTGTTGCGTGTGAAGGCAGCAGAATGCAAATAGAAAACTAACGTGAAAATGATCCCAAATAACATCCCCTAATGCCCCAAAGATTGCACCTCGAATAAACATCCTGGGTTTAAATCATGCAATAGGTTGCAGGGTTTGGCAAGCTGAAGTGAATTGTGTTGTGCTTTGAGGCTCAGTTTCTCCTTCTGTATTACAATAGAACTGGCAGATGTCCTGCGACATTGGCTCACTTAATGTGTCCTTGTTCAGTATTGCAATGACAGGAAAGGTACAACATCTACATGTGATGTACGTTTCTGGTGCTAAGTTGGCACTAAGTGTGACTGCCCTGTCCATCAAGCTAGCAATGCTTACTTTCCATTAATTACCGTAGCTGTCAGGCTAATTAGGAATGAATTGCTGGCCAGGAAGGAAGAATGTTGATTGTAATAGCAAGCTCAAAGATAGAGGAAACAATCTTGAAAATTTTACCCCTCTTTACCTTAAAAAAATATCTTTTGCACTTTGAAAGCCAAAATCCGAAAGGTTTAAAGTGCTGTGGAGTAGGTACAGAGGAGATGTCTAGTGTAAGTTTTTTTATGCAGAGAGTGGTGGGTGCATAGAATGGGCTGCCGGTAACGGTGGCGGAGGCGGGATGTTGTGCGCAATCGGCAACAAGCCACATAATGTGCTTTCAACTGCTACATTAACCCACCCGATCAGAGATATTGCCTTAGTTCTACCCATCCCTCCTACACCTTTTCTTCCACTTGAAAACTAATTTTTTTTCTCTGAGTTCCTGTTCTGATGAAGGGGCTTAGACCAGACATATGTTTTTCTTTCCGCAGTTTCTCCCTGTCCAACTAAGTGCTTCCAGTATTTTCTGATCATCTTTGCTCAGTGCAGTAAATCATTCTCTCAACCTGTTGAGAGATATAGAATAAATAGGATCCTCCATTTCTTTGAAAGAGTGTAGAACACTGTGCTTTTGAAAGTAAAAAAAATGTTTGAATTCAGAGTCAGGGTTATTCCAGGTGTGATATATCCCATTAATTGGATAGATAACTATAGAATTGAAATGAATTGAATTGTTAATTGTCATGTGTACCAAGATACAGGGTGAAACATGGAAGTCTACAGACGCTGTGATTGTAGTAAAAACACACTGTCCATTGGATGCTGAAATGCTCCTCCAGCATTTTGGGGTATTTGTACCAAAATACAAGGAAACGCTTTGTTTTATATGCTATCCAAATAAGTCAATCCATAGTTAATGAGCAGATAATGCAATAATAAAAGGTTACGCTGCTTATTGAGAACATACGGAGGTGTGGTATCCAAGGGGGTATTGCTTTGTGGATCCAGAACTGATGTGCCCACAGAATGCAAAGAGTGGGTCATATTGTGCGCAGAGGTCGGTGACGAGTGGTGTGCCTCAGGGATCTGTTCTGGGACCCTTGCTCTTCATGAGTTTTATAAATGACCGGATGAGGAAGCGGAGTGATGGGTTAGTAAGTTTGGTGATGACACAAAGGTTGAGGGTGTTGTGAATAGTGTGGAGGGCTGCCAGAGGTTACAGTGGGACATTGGTAGGATGCAAAACTGGGCTGTGAAGTGGCAGATGGAGCTCAACCCAAATAAGTGTGAAGTGGTTCATTTTAGTAGGTCAAATATGTTTGCAGAATATAGTATTAATGTCAGCGTGGAGGATCAGAGGAATCTTGGGGTCTGAATTGATTGTGCAGGTTGATTCTGTGGTTAAAGAAAGCATATGGAGTATTGGCTTTCATTAATTGTCATGAAGAGGTAATGTTGCATCTCTATAGGACCCTGGTCAGATCCCACTTGGAGTACCGTGGTCAGTTCTGTCGCCTCACTACTGGAAGGAAGTGGAAGCCATTGAAAGGATGCAGAGGAGATTTTATAGAATGTAACCTGGATTAGGGAGCAGGCCTTAGGAAAGTAGGTTGAGTGAACTCTGCCTTTTCTCCTTAGAGCGACGGAGGATGTTGAAGTTGATCGTGTGGATAGTCAGAGGCTTTTTCCAAGGGCTGAAATGGTTGCCACAAGAGGACACAGGGTTTAAAGTGCTGTGGAGTAGGTACAGAGGAGATGTCTGGTGTAAGTTTTTTATGCAGAGAGTGGTGGGTGTGTAGAATGGGCTGCCAGTAATGGTGGCGGAGGCGGATATGTTAGGGAGTTATGAGAGATGTTGGGATAGGTACATGGAGCTTAAAAAAAATAGAGGGCTGCGGGTAAACCTAGTAATTTCTAAGGTAGGGACATGTTCAGCACAACTTTGTGGGCTGAAGGGCCTGTATTGTGCTGTAGGCTTTCTATGGTTCTAAAACAAAATGTTACAGTAAGATAAAAGGTGCAGGCTATCATGTGGGTAGGAAAAAGTGCAGTATTTGGAGAAAAGTGCAGTTAAACACTAAAGGGACTGAATTTTACATTGAAAATGATGCAAGGCCCATTCAAGAGCCCAATAACAGCAGGAAAGAAACCGTCTTTGAATCTGAAGGTCTGTGTTGTTCAGCTCATTTCTGCCTGGTGGAAGGGGAGGGGAGAGTAGAGATTGTGTGGCAGCCAGACCCACTTCATTGAAATCAGTGAAGTGTGGTCTTCCACATAAATACAAAATAATGAGCACTTTTCCATACCCCTCTCTATACTGCCCTATTTCACGGGCAAATTAACCACCATTTGTGCACAAGCACACTTTTTTTTTCCTTTTTTCTTTTTTTTTAATTTTTTTTGTGCACAAGCACACTTCACGGTGATATCTTTAGAAGGTTTTATTTGAGAACTCGTCATTCTGCTGCACCCGTAGGAGCAAGGAATCTCAGGGTTGTATGTGATGTCGTGTATGTACTCGGACAATAAATCTGAAATCTGATTGCCCGTCTGTATATTTTACCTTATCCACTGCTCAGTCAGCAGGAGTTGGGTACATTCAAATTCAGAGGATGTGAAGTATATACTGATTGTTAAGGACTCAGGGCAGGTTAACAGCTTGCTTACTGTTTGGGCAACAGGAAATCAATATAAAATTTTAGTTCATTAGTATTTTAACTACCTATCTTTGTCCTTAACGCATGAATTTATTTGGCCTGAAATTCAAGCCTGTTTTGAACCACTATGTCCACTATAGAATCAAGTCAGCATTTCTGCTTTGCTTCTGACCCTGAATGGAATGTATGTTGGAGACAGATTATAACATGGTGAAGACACCATATAACACATTTAGGATTTAGCTTCTAGGCAAGTTTGCTTTAAATTCCTAGTACTTAAACATGACGATATCTTTAGAGAAAAACAAAGGCTGCAGATGCTGGAATTGTCAGCAATAGGGGCCGCACGGTTAGCGTAGCGGTTCGTGCAACGCTGTTACACCGCCACCAATCGGGAATTGGGTTCGAATCCCACGCTGTCTCTGAGGAGTTTGTACATTCTCTCTGTGTCTGTGTGGGTTTTCCTTGGGAGCTCCGGTTTCCTCCCACCATTCAAAATGTATCAAAGGTTGTAGGTCAGGGTGTAATTGGGCAGCACGGCTGAAAGGGCCTGTTACCATGATGTATGTCTAAATAAAAATAAAATAAATTCTGGGGGAACTCATTAGGTCAGGCTGAATCCATGGGTAAAACGGTCTGTCAACATTTCAGGTCAGGACCCTTTATCGAGACTAAATGGGAAGGTGCGACGTTAACTATATCACTGGGTGGGGGAGTCACGTGATGGAGTAGTGGCCGGACGGTGAACTCCAGCCCTCTCCAGAAAAGTCGGAAAAAACAAAGGAAAACACAAAGGCACAAAAATAAAAATTAAAGTAAAGTGAGTATAAAGGTGGAAAGAAGATGCCGACGAAAAAAGAAAAATCGAAATCAACGGTAAGAAGAGAGGAAGAGAAGACAACAGAAGAAGAAGGAGAAGGCCTTACCTGCTCGAAGAGGCCCGCGGTGGAGAGAGAAACCCGCTCCCTCAGGTCGGTAAAAAGTGGACTACAAAAATGGCTCGCTGAGCCGAGTAAAAGTGCGCAACCGCGCATGCGAATGAAAAAAAACACACCGACGGGAGGGGGGACCAGCTGGGGAGTTGATCTCCACAGCCGGCAATGACAGCTGCAGAACACCTGCAGCAAGAGGAGAACATAGAAGACAACGAAAACAAGAAAGAAGAGAAGGGCAACAAAGAAACAACAGATGGCCAACCCAGAGGAAGAAGAAGAGGAAGAGGAAGAGTACAGGGAAATAGAAGAAGAAGGAAAAGGCAAGATAAAGGATTTACTTTCTCTTATTAAAGAATACATGGAGTCATTTAAAGAATGGCAAGCGCAAGAATTTAATGATTTAAGAAGAAGAATAAACAACACAGAAGAGAAAATGAATAAAATAGATATGACCTTAACAGAAATGGGAAAGAAAATGGACAAGATGGAAGAGTGGGAAGCAGCAGTAGAAATGGAGGTAGAGGACTTAAAAAAGAAATTAGAGGAATCTAATAAAAAAGTTATAGAGACACAAGAACTGTTAGCTCAGAAAATAGATATAATGGAAAATTATAACAGAAGAAATAACATAAAGATAGTGGGCCTTAAGGAAGATGAAGAAGGCAAGAATATGAGAGAGTTTATAAAAGATTGGATCCCCAGGATCCTAGGATGTCCAGAACTACAGCAAGATATGGAAATAGAAAGGGCACATAGAGCATTGGCCTTTAAACCACAACAAAGGCCAAGATCTATTTTAGTAAAATTCCTAAGATATACTACAAGAGAAAAGGTACTGGAGAAGACAATGGAAAAAGTAAGAGAGGGCAACAAGCCACTGGAGTACAAAGGGCAAAAAATCTTCATTTATCCAGATATAAGTTTTGAACTCCTGAAGAAGAGAAAGGAGTTCAATACAGCAAAGGCGATTTTATGGAAGAAAGGGTATAAATTTATACTAAAGCATCCAGCGGTATTGAAAATATTTATTCCAGGACAACAAAACAGACTATTCTCGGATCCAGAGGAAGCACGAAAATTTGCAGAACAATTACAAAATAGACTGAGGGATGAAGACGTGTAACGAGAGTACAAAAGACTGAGAACTAAAAAGACACATAAGTTTTGAACTCCTGAAGAAGAGAAAGGAGTTCAATACATCGAAAACGACCTTATGGGAAGAAAAAAAACTATTCTCGGATCCAGAGGAAGCAAGGAAATTTGCAGAACAACTACAAAACAACCAGAGAGATGAAGATATGTAATAAGAGTAAAAATGACCACGATTTATATGTATGTGGGTAAAGAGGTATATGTGTGTATATGTATAATGTGCATACATGAATGTATCCGTATTTAGAGGAAAATATAGATAGTATAGACAAGAATTAATAAGGGAAGGAAATGGAATAGAGGGAATAAGGAGGGAACTAAAAGAGTGACCTTTGTTACATATGAAAAGTGAAATCTTTTCTGGGGGGGGGCTGGGTGGGGAGGAGTTGCGGTCACTGCAAAATCAGCTGATGCTTGCGAGTGAATTCGCAAATCCAAATGGAGAGGGGAGATGTGGTTGTCCGACAAGGGATAAAGGACAACTCAGGAGGGGAAGGGGAGATTGGGGCTAAAGAAGTTTTAAATAGGAGAATAAGGAAAATGTTTGATGTTTTAGGAATGTTGTCTTATAAAGGGTTCAAAACAAGAAAACAGAAATGGATAAGAAGGAAAGGTAATGATGGAGAAACGGAAAGGGAAGATAAACAAAGTATAAAATGGCTACGTTGAAATATATGACTTTAAATATTAATGGAATACATAACCAAATTATGAAGAAACTGCTAAATTTACTGAAAAAAGAAAAAATTGATATAGCATTTGTGCAAGAAACACATTTAACTGAATTGGAGCACAAGAAATTAAAGAGAGATTGGGTAGGACACGTAACAGCAGCATCGTATAATTCAAAAGCAAGAGGAGTAGCTATATTAATTAGTAAAAATGTGCCATTTAAAATAGAAGAGGAAATAATAGATCCAGCAGGGAGATATGTAACGATAAAATGTCAGATATATTCGGAGTTTTGGAATCTACTCAATGTATATTCACCTAACGAAGAAGATCAAAAGTTTATGCAAGATATCTTTTTGAAGGTAGCAGATACGCAAGGGAACATATTAATAGAAGGGGATTTCAACCTGAATTTGGATTCAAATATGGACAAAACAGGGAAAAAAATTAACAGAAAGAACAAAGTAACCAAATTTATAATTAAATCGATGGAAGAAATGCAACTTTTGGATATATGGAGGAAACAACACCCAAAGGAAAAGGAATATTCATATTACAGGACGATTTAGAGCATTGGAAAGATTTACCACTAACACTAATAGGAAGGATAAACTGTATTAAAATGAACATTTTTCCAAGGATATTATACTTATTTCAGGCATTGCCAATACAACTGACAGAGAAATTCTTCAAGGAGTTAAAGAAAATAATAAGGAAATTTTTATGGAGAGGGGGGAAACCGAGGATAGCACTAGATAAATTAACAGAATGGTATAAACAAGGAGGCTTACAACTGCCAAATTTTAAAAATTATTATAGAGCCGCACAATTAAGATATCTATCAGATTTTTATCAAACAAGGGAAAAGCCAGATTGGACGAGATTAGAATTAGATAAAATAGGGGAAAAGATACCTGAACACATATTATATAAATGGGATGAAAAATTGGTACAACATAGAAGTTCTCCAGTATTACATCATCTCCTCAATATTTGGAAGAAGATTCATGTAGAAAGAAATAAAACAAATTATCAATTACCAAAACTAATATTGACGCAAAACAAGTTACTCCCTTTTACAATAGATAACCTTTCCTTTAGAGAATGGGAAAAAAAAGGGATTAAAAGAATAGAAAATTGTTTTTCAGGAAATAGATTCTTATCCTTTGAATAAATGAAAGATAAGTACAATATAACTCAAGATACAGCGCTGGCATATTACCAATTGAGATCCTACTTGAAGGATAAATTAGGAAGCAGTCTGAGGTTACCAGAGGGAAGTAACCTTGAATATGTGATTACAGATACAATGTTAATTAAAAGATTTATAACAAATATGTATATTAAACTGCAAGAAAAGGAGAATGAGGAAACAAATGGTAAAACTAAACAAAAATGGGAACAAGATTTAAATATAAAGATAAAAAAGGAAACATGGGAGAAGTTATGCTCCGGAACGATGAGAAATACAATAAATACGAGGTTACGTATGATACAATATAACTGGATACACAGGCTATACATTACACCTCAAAAGTTAAATAAATGGGACCCAACAGTATCTGAAAGATTTTTTCGATGTAAAAAAGAAATGGGAACAACAATTCGTGCAATCTGGACATGTGAGAAAGTAAAAAAATTTTGGGAAGATCTAAATCAGATATTAAATAAAATAACAGAAAATAATATACCAAAGAATCCAGAGATCTTCCTCCTAAGTAACATAAAAAACAAAGAATTTGGAATTGATTTGGAGGATGCACAAAAAAGATTTGTTAAGATAGCTCTAGCCGTAGCAAAAAAATGTATTATGTCAACCTGGAAATTGGAAGATAATTTGAAAATACAACAATGGTATATAGAAATGAATAAATGTATTCCATTGGAAAAAATAACATATAGTTTAAGAAATAATATTGAAATATTCGAACAAATTTGGGAGCCTTACATTAAATACAATAGCGAAAACCTACTGGGGACAGTCATTACCTAAGTTAACGGAAGGAAAAGGAAATGAAAAGAATGGACTCAGTAGAATTTCTGGTGAATTTTTATTGAATGACAACATTGTCTGACTGGTTTAATGTATCCTAGAATGTATACCTTAAATGGACGGGAGGGGGGAGGTAGTGAGGGTGGGATGGGAGGAGGGAGCAGGGGGGGGGGAGAAAATGGCACTGTATATGTGTGAAAAGTAAAAAGTGTGTACCATGGTTAATGTGATTTATGGTGTGAAAAATAAAAAAATAAAAAACACTATATCACTGGGTAGAAGAACCTGGGGAGGGGCTAAGAGATTATAGGATATTGGACAGAAGATGGGAGAAATGGAGAGAGAATGGTAGAGGGTGAAACCACCGAGAAGGTGAAAGGTCAGAGAGAGAAGCAAGACTGGGAGTAGTTAAACAAGAGATGGAAACCGAGGAACCAGATTGAGGTTGGGATTACCTAAAATTAGAAACATGTTCATGCCTCAGGGTTTAAGGCTGCCCGGGAGGGATGTGATATGGTGTTCCTCAAACTTGTGTGTAGCCTCACCCTGACAAGGGTGAGGCCAGGGCAATATATCCTTGTGTAGGGATGGTGAAGGGATTTGAAATAGTTCAATATTGGAAGTTCATAGAACTTCCATGAACTTCCAGTGAATGTTCAACAACAATCATCTCAATCAGTGACTCATTTAAAAACTCTTACTTTTGGACTTAATTGTTTTTTTCTCTCTGTATTTCACCGTCAGTTTGTTTACATTTGGATTTGGAGCAGAAGCCAGCTTTTGAGATTGTTTTGACATTCATCACAATAACTGCTAGTCCACTCAATCTTCCTCAAATGGGAGATTCACCATTCCAGGAACCAGGCTAGTGAACCTTTACTCCCTCTATGGAAAGTATATCCTGCTTAAGGCAAGGGCCCTCAATACAATTGCAGAAACATTTGATTTGGTATTGAATTATAAGACTGCTCAGTAAACGATCTGCCGCCCTAATTGAAATTACTTCTGGCCTCTGTATGTGGCCAGAAGTAAATGATCACACCCCCCACCCACCTTGGGTCATCTCCAGCTTAATTCTGAATAACTCATCTTCCGCCAGATGTCATCTTTCTCTTCTCTCTCTCTCTCTCTCTCTTCCCTTGTCTGGCACCTGCCAATCAACTGCCTCTGCCTCCCCTCTGTCTGCCTCGTTCACCATTCCCCTTCTGGCCCCTGTCCTCATTGTAATGGTTATTCCCCACCCCCCTCCCCCAGCTTTCTCAGTCTTGATGAAGGGCTCAAATCCAAAACATTGACAATTCCTTTTCTCCCACAGCAGATTGTATTTTTGCTTTGTATTTCAGCATCATTTCCTACGCCTCTTCTGTTCAGTTTGGTCTCGTGGCACCTGATCACATCCATAGCTCAATATTATTGTTAAACGAGAAAATCTCCAGGTGCTGGAGTTGAGTGCATACACAAACGTGCTGGAGAAACTCAGCAAGTCATGCAGTATCGAGAGGTAGCAAAGTGTAACCAATGTCTCGGGCCTGGGCTTTCCACTTGCCACATTCTGAATCCCCTTGTGCTGACAACCTATCTTCATATTCATAATGAACTCTGTTTCACACCTGAACTTGGATATGTTGACATGGCTTGAAGGGCTTGACCCCGAAATGTCAGTTATATATCTTTATCTTTGCACTGTTTGACCTGGTGAGTTTCTCCAGTGTTGTGCTCTTGCTTCTACCACTGTGAAGACTTTCATGTTATACTTCTCTTACCTATGTTGTCAGTGTATTTTCTATGGAGAATCAGATTCACTGAGGAACTTGTTTCTTGATGCAATCTGTTTTGAATTTCCTCCACGTTGTCCTGTCGAAGGTTAATGTTTAAATCAAGCCATTGATTATGTCAGGGAAGAATGCTCTCTTCCACCTCTTCTTTGGAGATTCCCTTTTCAGTTGATTTACCCAGAAAAAAAACCAGATTATCTCTGCAGGGTTTAAAGTAATAGAAAGCCATACTAATTTGAGTTTCAAATGCTTCCTGGAGGTAACCCTTGACATCACATGGTAACATATACAGATATTGCCATAGAGTTTTTCAGCTTAGAAACAGGCTTTGTCCAACTTGTCCATGCCAACCAAGTTGTCGATTCAAGCCACTCCCATTTACCTGAATTCTGACCCTATCCCTCTAAGGTACCTCACTACATATCTTTCAAACATACGGTTGCCCCACTTGTACCACTTTTGTTGGCAGCTCATTCCAGATACCCGCCACCCTCTGTATTTAAAAGGGTCCTTCATGTCCTTTCTCTATTTTTCTCTATTCCTTCTACTTTGAACCCGTCTAGGAAATGAACCTGTCCAGGCTCATTTCCCAATATGAGGTTTCGTGTGTTCCCTTTCTCTGGTTGGAAGGATTTTCTTCATGTTCCAGTCCTTCAGCTACTTCTTCAGTGACTGCTCTGACATTAAATGGGATGGTTATTGATGATGATATAAAGTTAATTTTATTCAATTCCTCAAATACCAGAATGTGCCTGCATGAATTAAGACTAGTTAGTGGCATATGACAGAGGAGTTAGGCAAAAGAAACATTTTTTTTCTTTATTTTCCCCTCTGAACCACAGTTTTAAATTTGTAATCAAACAATTCCCATGTGATTAAAGTGCACAGTCCAGATTTTATTCAAGGTTATTTGTCTACATTTTGTTTAGAAATTTCAGCACTTTTTATACCTAGTCCCCTCATTTCAGGGCACCACAGAGTTTGGGTTATTTGGCTTCACAAGTATGTTTAATTGCTTCATTGGTGCAGGTATAAGAGAGCTAGGCTGGCTTCTCAGCTTTTGATCACATTTGGAGTCTGCGGTTGCCATTTCTCAACATGAGGACCAACGTTGTGCCAGTGAAAGTCAAAAAGGCCATTATGAGGCTGAAAAACAAGAATAAAACAGTAAGGGACATCTCCCAAACTTTAGGATTACCAAAAATCAACAGTTGGGAACAATATTAAGGAGAAAGAACATACTGGATCAGAGATAAGGCAGTGTGAGCTGATTGACTCAGCTTGTGACTTTTCAAAGCCTTTCGACTACCTGTAGGTTACATCTGGAGTATAAAGAGATTATTTCTGACTAACTGAGTTTAGCTTGAATAATACTCATCTGGCTCAAAGCGGCTACCTTGATTGCCACCACTCCAAGCATATTAATAACAATTCCATTACCAATGTATTATGAACTGCCCATATAGAGCTGTGATGTTTCTGTTGTTGTAATAAAGAAACTTGGGTTCTTTTGAAACAATTATGTTATACTTTTTTACCTATAGATCTAATGATCATGTGGAGGCATCCATCTTGAATCCAACCAAAGATGCAACAAACTAGTCTCCGTCTCCCACTAGTGGTCAGGAATGTTACTAGCACTCTATCAATACATCCCCTTTCCTTGAGTATTTCAATTTAAAGTAAAACATAAATGTTAACACAACATCAGCAGCACAAACATTTTCTTTTCGAGATTCAGTCTGTCAGGAGCTTTGACAACATGTGTGGATCTTAACACAGGTGCTTGTGTCAGCTCTGCTGGTCCACTACTATCTAGCGCTGGTGAGGTTTCCTCTGTCGCTGTGCAAGCTGCATCTTCTGTATTTGTCTGTTCCTGCAGTGTCTCTTGGCATTTTCAGCAGACTCTTTCGATTCCTCAGTATTTGACCATCCTCTGTTCTGGCAATGTAGGATCGGATGTACTTCCTCCCAAACAGAAGCCTTTTTGTCCCAAGTGTGGGAATCTCTGATTCTCCCTGACGTTAAGTTGTGCCAGTAGCCCTAAGCTTCTTGCTGACTTGACATAGTTTGCTTTTTGTCTCCCTTGCAGGCGCTTTTGTTTCAATTTGACATCTTTGACATTTCTTTTCTTATTTGGATCTGCAGAGTAGGGAAGGGTGGAGCCTCGTCTACATCCCATCGGAAGCGGATGACATGCCCTATGCAGTGGTGAAGTTCTGTAACTCAATAGAGCTCGATATGGATCTGACCCACTGTCTAGTGCTTTCTTGAGCAACTGTTTAACTATGTGAACTCCTTTCTCTGCTTTACCGCTTTACTGTGGATGCAGAGGACTTGAAGGCACATGTTGAAAATCATACTCTCCTGGAAAGTTCTGGAATTCTCTACAACGGTAGCATGGTCCATTGTCACTGTGGACAATTTGAGGAATTCCATGTCTTGCAAAGATCAATTTCATATATTTGATCACACAAACAGCAAACGTATTAGGAAGCAGCTCAATCTCCAGATTGTTTGATTGATAATTAATAACCAGCAAGTAATTCTTTCCATCCACGTGGAACAGATCACTCCCAACTTTCTGCCATGGTTTTGCTGGTACGTCAGTTATTATCATGGGTTCCTTTGGCTGCTTTGCGTGATGTTTCCAACAGGTCTCACAGCTGGAAACTACCCTGTCAATGTCAGCATTTAATCCCTGGCCAATACACAGCAGTTCTGCCCCCCCGCTTTCATTTTTCCATTCCAATGTGCCCCTCGTGCACCCTTTTCGGCATCTCTTGTCACAGTGATTGAGGAATGATAATTCTGCTCTGTCTGAGTAGAAGCCCATTGACAACACTCAGCTCAGATCTGATGTTGTAGTATGGCTGACATTC
This sequence comes from Narcine bancroftii, assembly GCF_036971445.1. NCBI lineage: Eukaryota > Metazoa > Chordata > Chondrichthyes > Torpediniformes > Narcinidae > Narcine > Narcine bancroftii. The sequence goes on along the minus strand of NC_091482.1, from coordinate 59,365,023 downwards.
ACCTCTAGGCCATCCTTCATTTCGATTCTTGATGACCTTCTATAGAACTGCGATCTGCTTGGATTTCATCTCAGATACAGGAAGAAATTCAGTGATCAGGTTCAGTGATTGTTCATTGTGTGCTTTACTCTGTGTCGTTGCCCTGGATAACATCAGCTTACACAATATGTTTCCCTCTTGACTAGTCTTAAGTTTTCACCCTCTTGATTATGCTTAATCTTTCACATGATTCATCACCAAGTAATGATTCATGCTTAGCTGGGACTACTGTGAACCTGAGGGGGTGCTCTTTATCTTTAATTTTCACCTGAGTTTACATATACCTTTTGTGTTGATGCTCTGTTCATTGTAGACTTTAAACTGTATAGGATTTGCGTAAATGTATGGCTATATCTTCATTGCCCAGATCAAATTAACCTTTTTCCCTGCGTCCAGCTTGAAAGAAATATTTGTTCCATTTGTATGTAATGACACAGTCCACTTATCCTGCTCAACTCTGTTCACGCTTGGCTGTACAGTTTTCTGTTGGTTTATAATCTTCCTGTACTACGAAGCCAATGAAAAGTGTACCACTGAGGGCAGTTTCTTTGATAGTGTGCACAGTTTCACTTCTGTATTGTTTCCCTTTGGAAAAACATTGCTTCGCATAGTGATTCTGCCCTTTGCACTAATTGCAGACTTTTCCATAGGCAGGACAGTGTTTTGGTGCATGTTGAGTGCCACATCGCTTGCAACTGAATCTCTTTCCATCCTTTTGTTGTTTCCTGTATCTCTGGGAATAATTGAAGAAGTTGTCAATAACTACAGAAAGACGATGCCAAAAATGTTATACTTTAAATAATGTTAACCAGCAACTATTACCACCATTGCAAACATGGAGACAATTAGAATTTTGCAGCAGTATTTCAACTAGTCATAGAATTGTCCAGCACAAAACAAGGTGAAACACAAAAGTCTGCAGATGGTATGATTCTAGGAAAAACACACAGAAATGCTGGAGGAACCCAGCCAGTCTCGCAGCGTCCACAGGAGGTGAAGATAGATTGCTGATGTTTCAGGCCTGAGCCCTTCTTCAAGGAAGAAGCAAAGAATAGGAAGGCATCAGGATAAAGAGTGAAGAATGGCCAGGGGGAGGAGTCCAGACCAACAAAAGGTGTTAATTGGAAATGGCAAGAGGAGAGGTGAGAAATTATTTTGGCTCTGTGAAAGGAGACAGGGAAAAGAGAGAGAGAGAGAGAGCTGGGGAAAGGTGAGATGGGGAAGAAGAAGACGGAAACTGGGGAAGTCCATGTTGATGCCATTTAGTTGGAGGGAAGATGAAGTGTTCTTCCTCCAATTTGCGGGTGGTCTCAGTCTGGCAGTGCATGAGACCATGGACAGTCATGTCAGTATGGGAATGGGATGGGGAAATTGACATGGTTTTTCAGCACAGAACAGCCCCTTTGGGCCAACTTCAGACCAAGTTGGCCTTCTGGTCTAGTCCCATTTGCCTGCACTTGGACCATCTCCTTCTAGGCCCTTCCTATCTATATATTTAACTAAATGTTTTTTGAGCAACCAAATTGTACCCATTTCTACAGTTCCCTCTGGCAGATACATTCCAGATATGGACGATGCTCTGAGTGACAGGATTGTCCCTCAGGTCCCTTTTAAATCTCTCTCCTCTCACCTTAAACTTATAACTTTAAATGCTTTTATATAATCGGCCGCACAATGTGAATTTGTGTGCTGCTCCTTGCCGATGAGAAGTGCCACAGGGAATCTGTGTGAATAAATCTGATGTATGATGCAGGAGTTGCATACCCCATCTGCTCAGAAAATCCATTTCTCATTGCAATTTTCTCTCAGTTTAATAAAAGCATGGCACTATTGGTCCCAGTGAGTAATTGAATTGAGATTCCACTGGTTGATAATGAAAAAATATGGTTCACTTGCTAAAGTTTATTGAGAAAGGAAGACACAAAATGAAATATGTTCCATCTGTCTGCTTGCTGAATCACCGTCCTCATCATAGAAGCGGTGTTCGTGACCCTTTTACCACACTGTTCCTTTGCTACAGATTCCCCAGTGAGAAAACGTTTTGCAGTTCATTCCAATGATGTCAAAATAATCGGATCAAAATCGAGAGAAGGCCTTGCAGCAGCTCTCTTACTGGGTTCACTTCACGAGACAAAAGAGGCAACTATATTTCACATGGTTTTCATTTTAATGTGCACCCTCCGTGCTTTGGTTGGAAGTGCCATTATTGGAATTATTTGATCAGGTAAATTTCCAAAAAAAAAATTATTTTGCCATTGATATGGCTTAGTCAACAGTTCAAGGAATGAGGTTAAAATTGTAACATTCTGACAATTAAGGACAGAATATTTTTGGTGTAATAATTACCAAGATGGTCCCTTGAGGTGAAGCGCAAGCTCTAAATTTTGTTCTGAACCACTCCTTCTCTTAAAATTACCTTTTTCCACAAGTTTGCAGCCCCTGTATGCCTATGTATATCTCAAAATGTATAGACGTTATTGTTATTTTGAGAGAGAGAGAGCCACCTCATCAATCCTGGATTGACTCAATCTAGGATTTAATGACTGACACCCATTCAGTCATTCCTGAAGTGACAAGACTACCCCTAAATATTCATTGGATGCTTATTGAGCTGAGGCTTACACTCTTTAATTATGTTCTCTCATCGTTATAATGTTCATGTTTGCCAACATTATAATATGCAGCTAGAAAATAAATTAATTTTGATTTCCTCTCACAAAGTCAGTTCAGAGATAAGAAGGCTGATACGTTTCTATCTACTTGCTGTTCCTCTGCCATCTTTATGACAATTTTTAGAATGCTAATCCTAGTTTCGTGAATGTGGGAAAGAAGACCTGTGAATTCTGAGTTTATTCTTTTCTGAAGTCCCATCAATGCTCAGTTAAAACGGTCAAAAATTCTTCACCAAGCATGACTTCAGACAATCCGTTGGAAAGTTTGCATCTAATACAGAGGTAAGATTGCGCTACTTGACAGAAAATCAGAGATTTATGTTTTAAATATTGTCCATTTGTTTAGTCTTATGACAAAAATGAGTTTTAGGTTTTTTTGTCACATTCCTTTATGATTATTAACTGTTGCCTGATGGATTTGATTTCCTGTTTACTAGTAATTACCTAGATGATTGATCAAATCCATCAGAACGTCATACTGGAGCATCAAGAGTGAATTGAAATTTTTGTCAGATGGTTTTTGCAACCAGGATTCATTTGTACCATCAGACAATGTTCTAGGAAGCTACGTGTAATCATCAATTATAATCTGAATCAAAGATTTCCTGATCACTTACTACAATTTAGCAAATTGTTTTCAAAATAATTTCCAATTGTCAAAAATGAGTCTTGATCTACATACAGATGTGGTTGTAGAGCTTACATGTACTCTCTGCTGTGATGTTTGGACCTTTAAAACTTCTTGAGGTTTTGTTTCTTTCTCATTGTTGAGACTCTCCACCATTTCCCACCAGGCAAATCCCAGGGGATCCAGTCCCTGGACAGAAGAGACACGTTGGTCGTGTAAAGGGATAGGAGTGGTGCGAAGTGATATTGTCGAGGCCAATTCTGCTGTGGCCACGTGAAGTTAGGCTTGTGTGGATCAATAATTTATTTGTGAGGCCCACAGAGATTCTCCTGGTCCTGTCTCTTTAAAGTCTCTGACCTTTGTATGAGGGGCCGTCATGTCACAAGTGAAGGATTGAGAAGCCTGCTGAAAATCCACCAATTGGAACAGCGTTTGAGGGGAATGAGGTTGTCCTCAGGAAGGTGGTGGTAGGGCTCCAACCAAAGCCCCTATAGTCTTATGTATGATGATGCTCTTGCAAGAGTTAGATTAGAAACTGGAATTAACTAAACATTTTACTGGAGGAGATGAATAAGTTGGGGTGGCACAGTTAATGAAGCAGTCAGCGCAACTCTGTTACAGCGCCAGCGACCGGGTTTGTATCTGCTGCTGTCTGTATGGACTTTGTACGCTCTCCCCGTGTCTGCATGGGTTTCTTGTGCGTGCTCTGGTTTCCTCCCACCCTTCAAAATTGTTGTTCGGGTTCGTGTGGGTCCCACAGGTTAAGAACTAGGCCAAGGTGGAGGGTACAAAATGAACTTTTATTTCGGGAATAAAAGAGGAAGCAGTGGAGTTGGTTTATCAAGTAGACCTTTAAACACACACATACAGTACACAGGGGGAAAAATATACACCGGAGCCTCGAGGGATAACCGACAAAACTAACAGTTACAGTAACAGACACATTCAACGCACACGCTCTCGGCGATCATATGTGCCCCCACCCCTTGGTCAGTATGGGTATGGCTCTAGCTACCTAGCCTTGGGACTAACCCCAACCCAGTATGAAAGGTGATACTCACGATCCACCTGTCCAAAGAGGCACATGGTCCTTTTAGGGTTCTGGGGGAAAAGCTGGGTGGGGCCAATCATACGGCTAGTATGGGCCCTGTTGGTGGCTGTGTCCAATGGCTCAAGGCCAATTGCAGAGGCTCAGCAGGGGTGAACCTAGATGATTCACCTGGGCCAATTGTGAGGGTCACCTTGTTGTCTTGGGGTGAATTTCTGACCTTGATTGGCAGGTAATGTTTCCTCCGAATAGCAGCGCCGCCCATTGGTGGACGCTGCCTCTCCATTACAAAAAATTTACCAGGGTGTAGGTCAATTGCATGTAATTGGGTGACAAAGGCTACAAGAGTAGGTCAGGGGTTAGTATCTGGCAGCAATGGTCTCTCCTCACTTGGTTGTAGTACAGAAGGGTATCTTCCTTTTTCAACAATGGTCTTATATAATTGAACCTGGGTTTGAATCCCGCGCTGCCTGTCAACTCTGGTTTCCTCTCATTCTTCAAAAACGTACCAGGATTGTAGGTTAATTGGGTGTAATTGAGACGGATGGGCTTGCTGAATATCTAAATAATTTTTAAAAATTTAACAAAGCTGGATGAGAGCATTCCATTATCTTCAGTGATTTCTCTCCTGCAGTGGCCAATTTAACCTGCTGGCAACAGGGCAGCGACCATGCTCGTTGAGAGTTGTTCGAACATTGAGGATTTTAGCACCATTCATTCGCTGTCTTTATTTAGTCTTATCCTGTAACAAAGAGGCAAGTGATTCAGAGAGACTGGGTGATGTGATGGCCACCAAGAAGTGGCTGACAGTGCGAGTAAGAAGTAAACTGTGAGAAATGTAAAGGTGCTGTGAGTATCTGAATGTTTGATAGGAAACTTAATTGATGGAGGTCATTGTTTAGTGAAAGATGGTGTATTATGTGGAACAGTGGATGAGGCTTGGTGCGGTAGTTGTTGGAAGATGGGATTTGGTAACGCAATCTCCTCTCACTTCTGCTTAAGTAAATACAACATTGCTAATGGGCACTGGGAGCAGAGGACCTGTGTCTGGGAGCAAAAGAGCTTCATCTGGGGGCATATGGGCTTTGGGAGCAGAGAATCTCCATCTGGGAGGCAGTGAGATTCTGTCCGGGAGCAGAGGGTCTCTGTCTGGGAGCAGGAGAGCTCTGTCCATCCAGTAAAATGTCCAAACCCCTCTGAAAACTGGATTATTATTCTTGCAAAGGAATTCACCACATCCAAAATTTTCCATTAATTCTGTGAATGCTTAAATGGAAAAAATAAATCACTGTCACTCTTCTAGGGTGGACATGCCTCAGAGCCAGCGAGGTTCAACTGACACGTCCTTCTGATGCCATGGATGTGTCCACTGATGCTCTCTGAGCTTGAAATTATGATTGTGAGATCACAGCATGAGATCTGTGCTGCACACCAAATGATTAACAGTGCACATTTTCACATGCTACCCCACTGTTCGAGGCTGAAGTCTTTTTCTAATATTTTGGCTGTAAATCTGAATGAAATCATGAAAAACTAATTCATCTGTGTAGAGCTGCAGGCAAATTCTCTTGGTTGCCTATTATTTTTCATTACTTGGTGACACTACAATTGCTCGACACTGTCGATGTTGACATGAGGTGCCTTTAGGACAGATTGTTCATCGATAGACCTCGAGAACATAGTCATTGTAATCACTGGAACAGCAAAATTACTTTTTTACTTAGGACATAACATATGACTTCACAGCCTTTCATTTACTAAACTGTTTTACTGAGCATCATTAAGAAGAATCAGGAAATGGTCAGTTCTTGATGTTGTTATGTACCAGACCAGCAGCAATAGAAATTCACCAAGTCAATGATATCTCCAAAATGATAACTTTTATTAATAACTATTAATAACATAACACTTCTTACTTAACTCTAAACGACTCTAATTTAGCCCCACTATGCACAAATGTGTGTGTGTGTGTGTGTGTGTGTGTGTGTGTGTGTGTGTGTGTGTGTGTGTGTGTGTGTGTGTGTGTGTGTGTGTGTGTGTGTGTGTGTGTGTGTGTGTGTGTGTGTGTGTGTGTGTGTGTGTGTGTGTGTGTGTGTGTGTGTGTGTGTGTGTGTGTGTGTGTGTGTGTGTGTGTGTGTGTGTGTGTGTGTGTGTGTGTGTGTGTGTGTGTGGCAGGTCCCCAAATCATCTCAGTTTAGGCTCGATTGTAAAAAGAATCAATTTTTAAAGTCCAATCAGTTTTGTGTTGAAACACACATTCTTTAAATTGTTGCTCAAAAACTATTATGGCGTAGATGTGAGGCATCAGGCTTCTCAAAACTCACAAAATTCTCATAATTGTTTTCAGAGAGTTGTTTCTTCATAGAAATGATTCCCCCCTCTTTCATGGAGGTTACAGTATTGGTGTTTCACACAATGATTTCACAAACTCAGGTATGGATCTGACTCTCTCTCTCTCTCTCTCTCTCTCTTTTTCTCTCTCTCTCTCTCTCTTCCAACAGAAGCAGCAAAGTGGCCATCCTTTCCGAAGCCATTGCAATTCTCCTTTGAAAAAGGGAATACAATATGAGCAGTACTCTCTGACTGGAGACTACTGCATTTCTGACCTCAGATGTTTCTTGGTGCAATACTAAAATGCAGTTTTTCAAGTGTCTTTAATCATGTGACATGACATCATTGCTGATTTTGTTTCATTTCTCCAAAAGCACAAATCATGGCAGATGGCCTCATGCCTGTTTATACAAATTATCAAAAGGCCTGCTTGTTTGACCAAGTGTTTTCCTAAGTGTTTGAAGTTCCAACTTCTCCAAAAGTTAATAAGAAGATGCTTCTGAGTTGTCTGCACAGTTCAACCAGCATGCGTACTCTTCCTTAGCAGACATTATTGTCTTCAACATTTCATTGAAGAATCACTTCATGGCTGTTTACACAGCTTCAGCCAACAATGGTTTGACAGACATTCCGACTTTCAAAATGGTTTCTGTGTGTAAGGGTCTATGAGTGTGCTCCCTGTCCATCCACAATTCCTTTACTAAGAAATATATATAATAACTAAAGATTAATATTGACAATTCGGTCACAATATGAATTATGTGTTGCCATGTTGGTGATAGGCTATCTCTGTCTTTTTTCCTATCAAAAAATCTTGGGTTTCATACTTTATTTGCCAGGTTCCCTATTTTCCTGGCTGATGCACCATGCTGGGTTTGCCGACCTTCCCTGCACTGAGACATCCCACTCTGCAGTAGCTGATCAAACCAGCCAACATGGGAAGAGGAACTCAAAGGGTCAATCAACTAGTAACAAATTGCTCTGTAATGTAAAGCTATCAGACTGGTGTGATGTCCATTATCTGAAAAGGAACTTGAATCAAGAATGGGCTTCAGCAATAACAGGGATGTTCTGCATTGTTTCACACTTCTAACATCGCCTCAATTTCCTTTATTGGGTGTCTATATTTCCACATACATTGGGAAATGTAAAAGAACTGAATGCCCTTGAATTTTAGAAATCAGTTTGACATTCCTAAATATATTTTACTTTATTATTTAACGTATTTTTCAGCCATCCAATGTCTTTTCTCACCTGCACATTTTTGAGAATAAAATTGTAAGTCCTGTAATGATCTATAATATTTCAGAAATGTCTCCAGGCGAGTTCTGAGTTAGCTGACTAGACACCTCCAGCAATTTGATTAGTCACAATTAAGAGAACAACTTCTGACAAGAACCCAATGAAAATGTACATTATTTCAGCAGGTAGTTTTACACCACATAATGAACAGCATTTCACTCCTGGAATAGATTTCTTTTGAATATTGTCGCATTTAAAAGAGTAGGTTTGTCAGATGTAATAACTGTCACTGCGTTTGTTATTAAACTGAGATGCTGCCCACTCACTCAGTTCGATACAAAAAAAATCCTGTGGTTCATTTGAAAAAAGAGCAAGGATGAAACCAATGGTTTCTTGCCAATATTTATCCTTGACTAAACAAGAGAATTGAGCCATTTATATTTTGCTATTAAAAGAGATCTTGCTGTGAGATACTCATTCTGTATTAATAAACTAATTATTTAGTTGCCATGTAAATTACTTGTGAGGCTTCCTAAAGTTATAAAAAGGTGATAGATAAATGAAAATGATTTCTGTTTAACAGAAGCCTGATATTAAAATGATTCCTTAGCACAAAGGGCCAAGCATTTCATGCACTTCATTCATTCATTCAAGATTCTCAATATTGGGGGTGGCCAACCTTTTGATTTTTGATTTTTAATTTAGACATACAGCACAGTAACAGACCATTTCAGCTCACCCCCAGTATGTACTTGTGGGCTGAAGTGGCCTGCTACCATGCTGTACGTCTAAATGAAAAATTAAAAGGTTGCCCACCCCTGCTCAATATAATCTCAAATGCTCCTTCACCATTTTGTGTGGTCATGGGTCAAAGATTCCTAAAGGACAGTGGGGGTGACGTATCGCATATGTCAGCATACAGGACAGTACTTGAACCTTAAAAATTTAACCCCAAAACCAGGGGTCATCTTACACACGAAATATAAAATCCAAATCTTAATATCCTATGGTTTAGAATGTCCCCCATGGTCATGGACAACTGTATAAAACACTCACGTAACTCCTTAATAATTTTCTGCTGAAACTTGTGTTTGGGAAGCTGGACTAATATTAATGTTATATTTAAACAATAAAAATGTTTTATAAATCTGTCTAATATACCTTAAAATAACAACACAGCTAACAGTCGCCATTTGCAACAGCTGACAAATAGATCTCGGATACTACTTTTGAAATATCTGTGTCGTTCAAGGAGGTGGGAGCGCGGATGGCCAAGACTGGGAGTTAAGTCCGTGTTTGGGATGTCGGAAGTTCGGATGGGCAGGCAGCAGAGGTGAGGATCCGCAATCAGGCTGTTGGGAGCTTGGATGGCCAGGTGGTTGAGGCCAAAAATGATGGGGGGGGGGGGGCGAGGGTTATCTTTTACTTGGGATATATGAAAGATGTGCAATTTTTGGCCCAAAATGTTTGGGGGGGGGGGGGGGGGTGGACATGTCTACGGGAACAACTGTTACACAAGTATCTATGGAATATGAATGATCTCTGTGGATCTGTACAGTTCTCATCACATAGCAATGAACATGAAGAAGTCTAGAAATTCATCCTGCACCAGTATCACCAAACACATCATATAATGGCGCTGCAGAGATATCACATATCAAAAGGAATTTATTCTTTAAAAAAAATGGAATATAACAGTGTGAGTACATATTTTCACTTCTACCAAAGCTTGATCAGACCATGCTGTGAGTTACAACAGCTTAGTGTTTGAGCTAACAATTCATTATTAGTATGCTTTGATTTTTGAAAATTCAGATCAACAGCACGGTAACGGACCCTTCTGGCCCATAAGCCCATACTGCCCAAATGCCCCATTAACCTACAGCTCCTGTATGTTTTTTGAAGGGTGGGAGGAATCTGAAGCACCCGGAGGAAACCCACACAGACTCCATACAGACAGTGCCGGATTTGGGCCCGGGTCAGTGGCGCTGTAATTACGCTAACCATTACTGTGCTGTGCTGGCCCTACACTAACCATGCTGGTCTTAGGCTAACCATACCACCCATGCTTTCTGTAAAATTTTAAATGGACTCAATTGAAATCAATTGGTAATGGTGACATGAAACAATTGTGTTATCGTGAAAAACAAACACCTAGTTCATTATTGTCCTTTGGGAAAGGAAATTTGCTTTCCTAATTCCAGATATAGAGTAACGTGTGTATAAACTGTGAAATGATTGAACCAGCCACTTGGTGATTTCAAAATCTACAACTGTTCAAAAAAGGTCACTCTGCACTTGTGTCACAAGGGCAATTGGAGTGGGACCAGTGGCACCCATATCTAATGAATGAGAAAGATATTGGGTACCATCTCTCAGAAATGTAATATTGAACTAAAAGCTCAATATCTGAAATATTAAACCATGAGGTTAATACAGGATTACGAGATTAAACAGTGGCAGTCCGCTGCACAAACCAGGTTGAATTTACAAGTTGAACAATAAACAAGAATAAATACATGATTTAAATGATTTAATAGTCACAAATTAAATTTCTTCTAGTGAGGAGATATTAAATTTTATTAAAAATTTAGACATACAGTATGGTAACAGGCCATTTTGGCCCATGAGCCCTTGCCACCCAATTTACACCCCATTAACCTACGCCCCCGATACGTTTCTGAATGGTGGGAAGAAACCAGAGCCCCTAGGGAAAACCCAAGGAGACACGGAGAGAACGTAAAAACTCATTACAGACAGCGCGGGATTCGAACGCAAGTCCAGTTCCAATCGCTGGCTCTGAAAAGGCATTGTGCTAACCGCTACGCCAACTGTGCCACCCATTAATCTTAATCTTAAAATTAGAACCAAGCCGTAAAGGAAGATATTCGAATGGGCATTTCTCGCATGAAAACAGAGAAAACCTGGATGTTTTCCTTTGAAAATGCTGGGAACATGGAAAACATCAAGACATCGATCAACACTTTTAGTTCAGTAAAGACATCAAAGCAAATGAAACACTACAAGTTATTGAAATGAAGAAGAGATGAACCAGTGATCAACAGGCATTGTCACTTGCCAATCACAATTTCTGCACGTTAAAATTCATATCCACCTGAACATTTTGCTCCCAGTCATCTGATTTTGTAATTGCTCAAGTCTGATCTCTGGATATAATGCAACAGTGACGACAGAGGAAGTTGTTCTACAGCCAGAATGATTAGTAAATTTAACCCCAATCAGCATAAGATCAAATTAATTATGTTCTTCTTGTCTTTTGGCTAATTCTTACCCTCTTGTGCATTCTAGCCAGACTATTCTGGATGGACATATTTAACGAAATACAATGGAGCATTGATTACTTGTATCACTACCTTTAATAACTGATGGAGCAACGTGATGGAGAATTGGAATTGATGCTTGACAGACTCTGCAAATGTCATTATTCACCTGTGATGATTACAGAGCTGAGGTGTGAGGATAGAAATAACAAAATAATATTTGTAGTCAACCCAGGTTTGAATCTGTAACGGCTTTTTACGTTCTCATGTCTGCATGGGTTTGCCCTGGGTGCTCCAGTTTCCTCCCACCCTTCAAAACGAACAGGGATTGTAAGTAAATTTGGGGAACTTGGACAGCACGGGCTTGTAGGCCAGAAGGGCCTGTTGCCATGCTGTACGTCTAAAGTTTTAGTGGCATGGTTCGCACAACACTATTGCAGCTCCGGTGACCTGGATTCAAGTGCAGAACTGTCTGTAAGGAGTTAGTATGCTCTCCCCGTGCCTGCGTGGGTTTCCTCAGCGCACTCTGGTTTCCTCCCACCCTTCAAAACGTACAGGGGTTGTAGGTCAATTGGTGGTTTTTGGACAGCACGGGCTAGTGAGCCGGAAGGGCCTGCTGTATGTCTTTTAAAAAATTCATGTGCTTAACAGAAGAACATTTCAAAGAGTAAAGGACTTTGTCTTGTAAGGACTTTGCTTGATTGTAGCAAACAATACATCATGAAAACTACAGGGAACAACAAAATCACTTCACTTCCACTTCTACTTGCTTAAATAACAGACAGCGCACAATTCTCACTGGATATGGAATTACCAAGAAACTGGGGGAAAATGTTATATAATCAAAGGGATTCAACAAGAGAACACCTTGAACAAGTTTTTCATGTTACTTGAGTACAAGCTATTCTGTAATAGCCATTAATTCCCTCACGTTGATGTGACTTGAACACAACACAAATGTATTATTTCCCTGTCGTGTTTGTAATTTTACTGGTGGACACTATGTTTGTGTCAGCCCAGTGACTTGAAGCTGGATTGAGAGGAATGTTTGCATCACATAAAACCCAAACTGATGAAAAATAATAATTAATTCTACATCCAGCCTTCCTTGTGTTATCACAGTTTTAAATGGGTAATGCGAAGGTACAATGGTTCTCTCGGCATGAGCGTGTGCAATGCTGCTATATCTTTCCAGAGGATATTTTCACACACCAAATAGCAGAAAGATCATTAATATGCTTAAGTAAAGCAAAACACATTTACAAGGTCGTTACTTTTTTTAAATTTAAAAAAAAATTTTTGACCGTACATGTAAACAAAGTACAATTTCAAATTTATGCTACCTGATGGTTGTAACCCAATCCCTCCCACCCACATAAAAGACTCCAAAAAAAACCGTGTGAGAAGAGAAGAAAGAAAGATAGAGTGGAAAAATAAGATAGGTTGCTGGAAAACGCCATTCACTCCATGGATTTCAATTCTTTGCTTAACTAGTCTTCTTTGGAGAAGGTTAACGTGACTTGAGGACTGGAAGAAACTGAACTAAAGATTTACACCTGAGATCTGTAAATAGGGTCTTCATATTTGCAAAAAGTATCATACTTATTTCTTAGGCTGTAAGTAATTTTGTCAAGGGGAACACAGCTAGGCACGTGGTATATTAAGCTGAGAACCGTGCACAATCGACAGGAGAATTGGACAATTGGAGCATTGAGGAACACCTAGAATCCAACAACAGCACCGGAGAGGTCTGCGGGCATAGCTGATGGACTGGCCCACCACTGCAGAAGCGGACCTCCAGTCCTCGGTGCCGAGTGGCGTTGGCAGCCGAGGAAATGGATGTGGTGCGAGGTGTGGCTGGCAGAGAATGAGTTCTCAGAAAGTGGTGGCAGAACGAACCATTTTTGGAGTTTGGAGGGGCAGGAGTCGGGACCCTTTCCATGCAGGCTCTCATGGAGAACTGTGGCTGAGAGGTTATAGCAGGCACTTCGGAGAGCAGTATTGGAGGGAGTCGGTGGCAACATTGGCTACCTGAACACTGTGGGGGTATCCCCTTCTGGACAATGGCACAAAGTTGCAGAACTCTGGGGTCAGTTGACTGGATAGCAGGTCTGTACTGGGTGATTAAGATTTTGTTGCTGTACCAAGCCTGTTGTCTGGACCTAATGATTGTTGTAGTCTAGTAACCGGTTATTTGTTAATTAGGGTCGTTTGTGAATTTTGTGCTGTTAAGTGTGTCCTTACTGCAAGTGTGCACAAGATGGCTGCGTGTAGATCCACAGTGGCTTCTTGGGCGGGTAAAGTGGTTTGGGCTTGGTTGTATGTTTTATCTGGTGTTCATGATGTTTTCCTTGCTCGTGATGGCGGCGCCTAGGTTTACAGCGGCTTCCATGGTTGGCTGAGTGGCATACATGGGCTGTCTTGGTGAGTCTTGTTTTGTTTGGTCTTGTTTGTCAGTTTGTTTTTTTTGGTTTGGGCCTTGTCTTGTGTTTGTAACGCGACTGATTGCACTCAGAGACTTGAGAGGAGTACAAACACGCTTTTAATAGCTTACAATCAGTGGCCGGTGGCCAGTAGACACAATAGTCCTCAAGTAAGGCGGGAAAACCAGGGTTTATATTGGGGTAGGTGGGGGCAGAGCCAGCCATCTGAACAACACACAGACAGTGAATTCCAGTTCACGGCAAAGTCCATCTCATACTTGGATATCGCAAGAGTCTGCAGATGCTGTAATCAACAGCAAAAAAGTGAACAATCTACTGGGGAATCTCAGCGAGTCGGACAGCATCAATGATAGAAAAAAGAATGGTCAGTGTGTCGTTGGGTCCCTTAATGGAGCCACAAAACTCGGACCATTCTTTTTATCGCACTGATGCTGCTCGCCCTGCAGCAGATTGTTCTTTGTTCGTGGTTAGGTATCCCTGCTGGGAACTCGGAGGGACTTTTGGAAATTCTCACAGTTTGGAGCACACCCTGTGCTAACCAACAAAAGCCTTCCTTCCGTTGCTTCCCACAACTCTGCAAGGCAGTTGCAACTGGCAAATACTTCATTTGATTACCATTCCTTGGTAAACAACACTCAAAACTTGTAAATGGAAGTATTTACAAGTAATGTAATTACAAAATGTGTTTAGCAATCAATTCTGCCCCTTCAAGTGCAAACCTTAGCAAAATAAAATTACAGCTGGGTACTTGGATTTAAAACATCCTGATTTAATTATGTTTTCATACAGATAGTGAAACAAAGGAGAGGAGGGTGAATGGGGTTTATTAAGCACAGCAGAAAAAGGACAAACTTGTTTCTCTAACTGATATTTGCAGTTGAATTTTGTACAATCTCCATTTATAAAGCAACAGAAACAAAGAACTTTGCAGAAAAAAATTGTCAAGGGAACTAAGATCCTAATTTTGGGTAGAAACACAATAAACTCATTCAGCTGACTTCAGTGACCTGGTGGCCCCTTGACCATGCATCTGCCAAGGACCCTAGAATGGTGGCTCGACCAGAACTTCTGTAACGGCAGCACTGCCGCTGGTGTGGACCCGCAGAGAGCAGGGAGTGGAGACACGGTGCTCCCGCGGGGTCCAACCGCCCAGTCTTACTGCTGTCGGCTCCATACAGGCTTTAAGTGGCCTGTTAATGGAGCCAAATTCGGCGACTGCAGGGTCTGTGCCCAAGATCAGCAACAGGCCACAGGAGTTGCAGACATCGGGGGAGCAGAGGACTGGTGCAGGGGCCCCAGAAAATGGGAAGAATACCTCCTGTTTGAGAAGGAGAAGCAGAGGAGGCGACCCATGGGGCGGTGGCGGACCAGTGAGGGGTTCTGTGACTGAAGAGCACACAGGTGGCGGGCTGTTGGTGATTTGAGGTGAAGAGCCTGTGCAGGCTGAGGGGTGCTAGCAAGTGTGATCAAGGGATTCACACCATTCGGGAGACTGGCTGAAGGGGTACCAGGTACACGAGAGGGTACACTGATAGTGTGAAAGGTTTGGCTGTGGAGCTTGGGTTAATGGTTTAGACTGGACTGTGTGTGGCTGCAGGGGCTATGACAGCACTGGAGGTGAATCTGTGGACACTCGGTGACTCTCTTTTGTTTCTCTTTCTCTGACCATAAGAGGCGCTCAGTAATTTCTGCTGATGGCAAATCTGCCTGCCTCAGTAAGCTGAAGCAAATCCCGTGCATAATTCCACTGCTTTTATTACATTAAAATTAAGGAATCTTGAATCATGAATTTTGAATGGTGATGCTCTGCTTGTATTTATAAGGCATTGGTAGGCAGAATACACTGGAGACAAAGGAAACAGTGAGCTACTTGTGGCTGCACATGCTACAGCTGGTGGAGCTCCATTCTCACAGGCTCAATGGCCAGGTTTGACCCTGACCTACGATGCTGTCTGTGTGGAGCTTGCATCCTCTCCCCGTGACTATGTGGATTTCCACTGAGTACTCTGCTTTTAGCCTTCATCCCAAAGATGTGCAAGTTGATAGATTAATTGGCTCCCCTAAGTTGTCTCTGCTGGGTAGTTGACAGGTGAAATCTGGAAGAGTTGATGGGGAGAGTAAAATTAGATTAACCTTTTGGATTCCGTGTCCCTGTTTTCAGGGACTACTGATAAGCACATATACTCCATGTCCCCGTTTTCCGGGACTGGTTTTTATACCCATCCACCAACTGGATCGTACTGGTGTTAATACTGTTGAAGTATGGTATATATTATGAAAGGTTAAAAATGGCCAGAGTCCAAAGGGTTAATGAAACAGGGGGCTTGACATAGGTCAAAGGACATGCCACCTTCCTAGTTCTAAAGCAATCTCTGAAGAAAAGCAGGTGGCGTAAAGGAGTGGAACACCATGCTTTCAGCCGGCTACAAGAAACCCAGGTACCTGTCAACCTCATCTCCCTTTTCCAACCCAGACTGGCCCCACACTCAGCACCCACTGAAAAAATACCAACAGCCATTCCAAGTACCTGAGAAGCAGTCCCAACAATGCTTACTTTGGATAGTGTGGGATTCCTCTCTCCATTTCCTTTTCTGATATTTCATAATTTTATTCGAGAAATTGAGTGAAATAACCCTGGTGTAACTTTATATTCTGACGGACAATGTGACTCTCACCTGACTGGTACACACGCCATCCGGTGGATTCAGGTCGGAGCTACAATGCTGGCAGGCAGAAAGTGCTGAGAATGAATCCTGGGACCGCAAGGTAATTGCACTGTGTTCCAGGCGAATGTGGTCCCAGGCTGTTGCCTCAGGCAGACTTTTCAAAATTCAGCAAGTTACTCATTAACACTGGCAAATTAGAAAGCAATAAGCCCTCCCCCTGTTTTTTGAAACTCATCTGTGTTTGATTTCCTCTGACAGTGTTTTCCAATTTATTGTTTCCTCTAATTGTGTGTCATACAGGGGGATAAGTGGGAAGGTGGGGAAAGACATGGCCAATGGAGCCATGCCCCCAGTCACCATTAAGCATGTCTGTCTGCATTTAATATGCATTTGATAAGGGACCCTTCCAAAAAAGGTCAAATTTAAATTCCTGTTCTCAATCCTAGTGTGTGGTTTTGGAAGCTCCAGCTTTCCAACTGCTTTCATCATTGCTAGGGTTCCAGTTTTCACTCAAAGAGCAATAAATCCAAAATACAGGGTCTGCCAATCTTAGACGACTGTTTAAAAACATCGCACGTTCTTCTCTGAATTAATGCTTCAATCAAGCCTCAAAAAAAAAGCTTGCTTTTTTGGACAGTCTTGACACTGGACAATGCAAAAGCAAAGGCATTACTGCCGTCAGCCTCATAAATGTCACTGCTGTACTCCTCATTACTGAAAAACAGACCTGAGCCCAGTCACAGTGGAAGCTCCAGACTCTCCCTGCCTGATGGAGGTTTCTTTTCAAGCTTTTATATCCCTGTGTGAAGAAAGAACATAAATAGGCCTTCAAGTTTGCTCCACCATTCAATGAGATCATGGTTGATCTGATGACAGGCCCATCTCCACTTACCTGCCTTTTCCCCTTCATTCCCCTACTAATCTATCCATAAGCTTCCATTTAGTTTTCTTTCAGGATGCCACCATGCATTTTGCAGCAGTAAAGTACTGTGAAGGACCCCAAATCCCAGCAGCAATAGATATTCACCAAGACAAATGGTTACTTAAACAAAAGTTGCTTTTAATGATCTTTAAACATGAAAACAGGATCAAACTTTAACTTATTACTGTTAACAACTAATCTAATTTAACCCCCTTCTAATTCTAAGTGCAGGTGTATGTAAGTTCAGAAAAGTTCTTTGATTCACAGTCCAATCTCACTTCTCATTCCTCCAAGTTTACTGGTTGGAGGCAATTCTTATACTGTGCACAGAATTTACCATCTATGAAGTTCACCAGTGCTTGAAAGGAAATGGTTACCACTCAGGAAGGTTCTTGTCGGTTTTCTGAGAGAGATTTGTTGTTCGCTGGACACCCACAACTGATTCCTTTTTAATCAGCCACTTCAGTGTCTTGCCAAAGAAACTTGCCCCCTCAGGGTTCCCCAGATGCTAACCTCTTTCTTTCAGGTCACCACAGAGTTCCTTTTTGTTTCACTTATTTTAAGTGAAATATTAGGCAGCCAGTCCTCTCCTCTTGCATTAACCACACTGGCTTTGACCAGGCTGAAATTAAGTAGTCACAACCTGTCTTCCAAATGGGGTTTTCCACAAGCTTGTCAGCTTGTCCTGTTCCAGTCCCAGTTGCTGTTGCCGACTATAACACTGTAGAACTGATCTCTGACTCTCTCTCTCTCTCTCCCAAAAACATACAATATACAATACAAACACAACATAATCTGTCACACTGTGAAGCATGGTCAGATACCGCAGCCCGCAGAAAGCTGCTGCGGGTCGCCTGCAGCATTTTTTTTTGCTGTAATGTAATAAAAGCAGCAGCCAGTTTGTGGGCAGTGAGCTCCCAGAAACCACAAAGTGATAAAGTGATATCTCTTCTGGTAACAAAGACATTGGGTTGGTCAGAGATGATGGAGTCTGACTGCACAGCAAGGCAGTACCCCACTGTGGAAAGTATGGGCTGGACGAGCAGCCAGAGCTGATAACCCCGAGGCAATATTTTGAATCCCAACCAAAGGTAATAAAGCGCGCCTCAGTCGCAATCATTGTCAAAGTCCGTCTGGATTACATCAGTTCTTCAGGGAAAGAAATTTGTCATCTTTATCTTAAAAAGAACCCTTAAGTGACTCTGGATTCAACAATTCAGTTGACTCTTAACTGCTTCCTCAGTAAACAGGCAATTGAGATGGAATGATGACATCATTACGCTATCCATTTGTCATGAATAAAGATAAGGCGGTTGTGGAGGCCGGGTCATTGGGTGTATTTAAGACGGAGATTGATAGGTTCTTGACTAGTCAGGGTATCAAAGGTTATGGGGAGAAGGCCAGGCAGTGGGACTAAATGGGAAAATAGATCAGCTGATAATTAAATAATGGGCAGACTCGATGGGCTGAATAACCTATTTTACTTTAAACTATGTTAATTTAAATATAATTGAAATACAGCATGGTTAAGGGGCCTTTTTCCCCGTGAGTCTTTGCCACCCAATTACACCCAATTGATCTACAACACCCCAGTATGTTTTTGGAAGGGTGGGAGGAAACTGGAGCACTCCAGGCAGTCACGGGGAGAACATACAAACTCCTTAATGGACAGTGCCAGATTTGAACCCGGGTCATGAACGCTTTAATGGCGTTTGGCTAACTATTTCTACTCCTTTGCCATATGGCTAGGTGATGAGGAAAAATAATTGCTGTTCCTCCAAAGTCATTCAATATTTTGCCTTTTCTTTTAAGAAAGAAACATGTATTAGTTTCATTTTTCTCATTTAAATTCTGTTATCTGGAATATCAGTGGGACATTCTTCGATGCTTCTTACATTTGTTTCCTTTGACCATTTTTTTTGGCTATAATTGTGGCTGTTATTATAAAAAAGGTTTTGCCCTATCACGTTTCCAACTATTGTCGCTATAACAACATAAAGAATTTAATCAACAAGGGCAATACGGTTAGCACAGCAGTTAGTGTAACACCGTTACAACGCCACCAATCAGTTCTGGGGTTCAAATCCTGTGCTGTCTGTAAGAAGTTTCTACATTCTCCCTGTGTCTGTGTGGGTTTCCTCCGGGTGCTTCAGTTTCCTCCCACCCTTCAAAACATACAAGGTGTTGGAGGTTATTTGGGTGTAATTGGGTGGTGGGCCGAAAGGGTCTGTTACCGTGTTTAAATTTAACTTTAAACTTTAAAATGGTTGTAATTTCCCTGATATGATTTCAATAATTAAAATGTAAATTTTGCTTAGCAAGTTGTCTCATTGAAGCCGTTCAAGTAACTGCCATAATATCATTCCAACTGCTTGATGCTATTGCAGGTTTATGTGCAGAATGCCTGAATTAAAATTTCAAGACGAGATGTTTTCTCACTGGTATTGGCCTTGAGCATAGCTAGTCTGGCAAAAAGGTTTAGGTCAGTTGTGCCAAGATGTATTTTGCAAAAACACTTCTGCATCAGTGTGGATTCCAGTAATCTCAGTCACCTTTAGTACTCAGGCAAGCAAGCATCACCAGTGCACTCGTGCTGTAGCTCTTATTGTTTTTGTGGATGCAAAGTTGGTAAATCAGTCAACCATATGACTGTTTTAAGTCGCACCTTTTGCAGTAATATTTAGCACCAAGAAGTGTGGCTGCAACAAGGTCTAAAGATCGTCAATATGATTTCCCAAGCTACTGCAGGATAGAAAAAGGAAGTCAGAGTCTGAAAAATGGTTTCCTTTTGTAGGCAAGATTGTATTGAAAGCACAAGTATCAATTTAATAAGATCACAGTCTCTGACCTTTGTGAGAATTAAGGGGATTGGAAGCTTCAGTTTGTAATTAATTTACTTTGTTGTCCCTCGCCAATTTCTTATTAGGTTCCAGTCAGTGTCACATGGGCCTTCGACCAGAAACAGCCATAAAGTGCGTGATTCCAATTGATCTCTTGAATTCATTCAATCTGTTTTACAGGACTTTTGTTTTTAAAACAAAGGGGATGCATGCTATTAAGGTCTTTCCACATCTGCTGGCTTTTCGAACGCTGGGCTTCACTGATGCCCATAATAAATTCATTGCTGAACTTGCAGAGACTGTAGAAGTTGCTGATAGATGTTGAATTAACATTACCCTAAACGTCAGAAAATGTTTTAGAATAATCTACCATTATTTTCCTACTGTACCAGCTAAATTCGGTGAAGGTGGGGATTTGGTGGATGGTGACTTTGTATATTTGTTATTGAAATCAGATTCAGATTTATTGTCAGAGTACATAAATGGCATAACATATAGCCCTGAGATTCTTTTATTTTTCCTGCGGGCGAGGCAGAATTACCACTTACCAGTAGTGTAAAAAAACTGTACACAAGGTACACATGTAAATAAATAAAAATGTAAACAAACTGACTGTGCAATACAGAGAGGAAAAAAACAATAACGTGTAAATGTAAGAGTCCTTCAGTGAGTCTCCGATTGAATTTGTTGTTGAGGCGTCTGATGGTAGAGGGGGGAGCAGCTGTTCCTCAACCTGGTGATGCAAGTCTTCAGGCACCTACACCTCTTTCCTGATGGTAGCAGCGAGAACAGAGCATGTGCTGGGTGTTGTGGATCCTTGATAATTGCTGCTGCTCTCCGACAGCAGCGTTCCCTGTAGATGTTCTTGATAGTGGGGAAGGTTCTGCCTGTGATGCCTGGGCAGGGTTTTACACTCATTGGTATTGGTGTCCCCATAGCAAAGTATGATAAAGCCAGTCAGCACATTTTACACCTGTAGATATCTGCCCAGGTTTTTGACATCATACCAAACTTCCATACTTTTCTGATGTGCTTCCTTCACGGTGCTATTGGTGTGTTGGGTCCAGGTAAGATCCTTCGAGATAGTGACTCCCAAGAATTAAATTTGCTCATTCTCTCCATCTCTGATACTCCAATGTTCACTGGATCGTACACCTCTAATTTTCCCTTCCTGAATTTAACAATCACCTCCTTGGTTTTGTGACATTGAGTGTGAGGTCATTCAGGCAGGTTTGGCAGTGCCAACATTTATTTTCTGTTCCTAGTTGCCCCAGAGTTGAGGGGACAGTTTGCACATTGATGGGTTTGACGTCGCTCTTCAACCAGAGTAAAGAGAACACAATTAGTGACCCAGATGGGTTTTTACAACAATCCAGTAGTTTTATGGTTATCATTACTGGAATTTATTTTAATTCCTAATTCATTTAATTGCTTGAATGTAAATTTGCCAGCTGCTATAGTGGAAACCTATATCTCTGTTCGGATATCTGTCAAATTGAGATTATATACCAGCTCACATTCACTCCACCACACACAGTGAAAATTGGCATACATTCGGCAGTGTGTAATTTGCTTTTTCAAAGGCACTGGAGCCAGGTTACTGTCACCTCTGCAAACCGATCTCCAGCCACACAGGCTCCTCAGGACTGCACCATCTGTGGTGGTTTGGGCCGTTTATCATCTTGATCACCTTAGCTCCAGATTTTCCAGACTATGGCAAAAGGCATCTGTCTTGAATTACTGACAGCAGGAGAAGTGTGGCTTTTTGGCTATTTGTGAGGTGAGATTGCAAAGCTTATTTTTATAATTTTCCTGCAATCACAGCAAACCTTTGTGGTTTGCTCAAAGCTTATTGTTAGGCAAGTGACTAGGCCTGAGGAATGAAGCAATATGTCTGTGCAGCTGTGCACACATTGGCAGATGGATTTCAAATCAAGTTTCTTGTCATCTGATCGCACAAGTACAACCCGACGAAACAGTGTTCTCCAGTCCTCGGTACAAAGCATGCAGAACACACAACAACAAACACAGACAAACCATACATATGCAGGACAAGTATTTCATCTGTAAAATAAATAAATAAAGGTTGTTTCATGAATATGAGAGTCTTGGATGGTCAGTGTGAGCAGATCCTTTGGTCATCCAGCATTCGCACTGCCTGTGGGAAGAAGCTGTTCCTCAGTCTGGCTCTGATCCTCCTGTATCTCTTTCCCGATGGGAGCAGCTGAACGATGCTGTGTGCAGGATGGAAGGGGTTCTCAATGATTTTGCGCACCCTCTTCAGACAACGATCCAGGTAGATCGTGTCGATGGAGGGGAGGGACACTCCAGTGATTCTCTCTGCCATTCTTAAGGTCCTGTGGATTGACCTCTGATGCATTTCTCTGAAGCAACTGTACCACAAAGTGATACATCCGGCCAGAATGCTCTTGATAGAACTTCTCTAGAAAGTTGACATAATGGTGGCGATAGCCTTGCCTGCTTCAGTCTTCTCAGGACGTGCAGTCACTGTTGCACTTTCCTGACAAGTGAGGAGATGTTGAGTGCCCACAATAGATCACTAGTTAAGTGAACTCCAAGGAACTTGGTGCTCTCCACTCCCTCCATTGCAGAGTTGTTGATGTGTAGTAGAGGGTGGTCGTTCCTGGACCCCCTGAAGTCCATGATCATCTCCTTCATCTTGTCCACATTGAAATTTGTGTTGTTAGTCACACATTTTGTTGCTACTGCCATTTACTTTGACCTTGCATGCAGTTGTGAATGTTCTTGGGCCCTTATGACATCTCAGGCCTTCACTATTCAATGCTTCTTCCCTGGAACATGCAGGACCACGTTGCTGGGATGTGCCACCTTCCCTTGAGCCCAGTGTTGGTGAAGCAGGCTGCCCTGCCCAGGTAGCACAATAACCTCCTTCCAGTGGTCACTTAACCATGGAAGCATGATGTGAGTTGGGTCAAGATTGTTGTAGCAGTTTAGTGACAGTCCAGAAATGACTCACTGTTCAGTGCTCAAAATGGGTAAGAATTGATACTCAACATTTTCACCTTTCAACAAGACCCATGGACACAACTCCAGTTTTTGTGTATTTCCAGTCTAAATGATTTGAATTTGATAGGACCTGTATTGGTACTTTATCTCCTTTTTTGCTTGAAGAAAATACTATCAGTCCAGGCTTAGATTTAATTTGAATGTTTTTTTTTAAAGCACCATTCCCTGAGGGAATTGATTGGTGTGCAGTCAGGAAGTTTCAAAATGAGAACTTGCAATAAATTTGAAAATTATGATCCAACATAATCAACGGATGAGAACTGCATGAGTATTTTCAGAAGATATTTGTCAGGACGCATATTTCCTGATACATCTTGATAACTCATTTATATAGTCAATACCCACTTGCATTAATAGAAGTGAAAAGCAATAGTCATCCGAAGACAGATTTGAAAGTCACAGCATCAGTTTACATCAGGTCCAAGTGATTATTTTGAATGAAGCCTGCACTCTGGATAAAGCATGTAAAATATTGTCCTCTGTCAACAAGCACTGTATGTAGCATTATGCACTGAATGCTTTATCAATTAGTTCTGTATAATCTTTCTGCTCTAGCAAGAATTGTGAAATTGGCCAAGCATTTTTTTCCTGATCCTATCATGTGATAATTTAGCTTTATGGATCTGTCATGTTTAAATGGTTTTAACAGTGAATATCCCTTTCTTCATAATTACTTGAGTTTTTGCAGTTTCAAAGGCATTGAGGAGATGGGATTTATTACGTTGAGATTCCATTCCATTTCCCAGCTACTCCATGACAACAATCTGACCTTGGTTGTCACCTTTGACCCTCAGGTGACCGCCTGATTATATATTGGTGCTACCGGTAAGTCTATTTATTTCCACACTGTTATATGACCTGACCAAACTACTATTGTGGTCAGAATAGATTTGACGGTTCAAAGAGAATGAAAGTGGACACATATTTTTAACAAACATTGGTCTTTATTACGCACAGGAGAATTCACAAAAGGACACACACACACACACACACACACACACACACACACACACACACACACACACACACACACACACACACACACACACAGCAATAAGACACAAATAACTACATATCAGGTGCAAGTAAATAACTGCTAAACAATCTCAACTCCTGATTGTGAATCAAAGGTTAAACTTACACAGTGCCCACCACCCACAGGCACGGTATACCAAGCACACAAATAAACGATGGTTTAACTTTCACACTGCTCATCACCCACAGGCAAGGTATACTGCATAATTAAATGAGTACATGAACATGAACCTGGTCTCCAGTGCTGCTGTTCAGGGGAGGGGGAGGGAGAGAAGAGAGAGAGAGGTCATTGGCAGGTGAGATCACTTCCTATTTTTTGCCTGCTAGAGAGATCACGTGATCTACCTCAGCTCCTTTGTGCTTGAAACACAGATTCAAACCTTTGTTGCTTCTAAATACCATTATTCCTGTGATTGTTCAATCCTCTGGAGATCATCCAGATCTTTAATACTTCTCCTTACAGTTCCTTTACAGGGAGACCCTAGGTTATGAACATCCGACATATGGACAACCCGTACTTATAAATAAATTGTAA
This sequence comes from Narcine bancroftii, assembly GCF_036971445.1. Lineage (NCBI taxonomy): Eukaryota > Metazoa > Chordata > Chondrichthyes > Torpediniformes > Narcinidae > Narcine > Narcine bancroftii. The sequence continues at coordinate 59,340,292 of NC_091482.1, read as the reverse complement.
CCTAATTTGCACATGTCCATAATGTTCTCTCACGAATGCCCCTTCTGGTTTGCAAGACATTAGTGGAACTGGAGTAAGTGTTAACTTTTAATCATGATCTTTTTTTCTTTTTTCTCTATCTAAACTGTTTTAAGAACTGTTTCTTTAATAGTACTAAGACAAACATTTGACTAACTGACGCTAAATAAAAAGTGTATGTACCAGTTCCGACTTATCTACAAATTTGACTTAAAGGCAGATGTAGGAATGCATCTCATTCATAATCCAGGGACTCCCTGTACCCAACAGCCAGGTCTGAGTTGGCTCCTAATTTAACAGAACCTTGATTTTAATATTCTCATCCTTTCCTTCATGTCACTCCATGACCATATCATTTCCTTTCATTATAACCTCTTCCAGTCCCACAGTCCAACCTTGCTCATCCAGTTCTACATACTTGATCATTCCTAAATTTTATAACTCCACCGCTGGCAGCTGTTGCCTTCAATTTATCAAAGTATCAAGCTCTGGAATTCCTCTGAAAATTATCTACTTTTCTTTCTTCCATTGGACTGTTCCTTAAAAACCACCTCCTTCACCAAGATTGAAAATGCCAGCACACAAGGTTGCAGGAGCCACTTCGACTCCACCCTCCACGACACATCAACAACTCTGTAGTGGAGAATGGAGAGCACCATTTATCGTGGACACTCAACATCTCCTCATTTGTCATGTCAAAATGCAACCTATTCAGAGATGACCGGTTGCATTGCAGTGTGGTACGGTTCCTGCAGAAAAATGGATCAGAGGTCAATCCACAGGACCATAAGAATGTCAGAGAGGATCACCGGAGTCTCCCTCCCCCAACATCAGCGTGATCTACTGGATTGCTATCTGAAGATGGCACGCAAAATCATTGAGGACCCCTTCCACCCTACACACAGTATATTTCAGTTGCTCCTGTCAGGGAAGAGATACAGCACCATCAGGCTGAGGAACAGCTTCTTCCCACGGGCAGTGAGAATGCTGAACGACCAAAGGAACTGCTCACACTGACCATCCGAGATTCTCATGTTCATGAAGCAATATTTATTTCTTTATATCTATGAAATCTTGTCCTGCATATGTATTGTTTGTCTGTATGTGTGTTACGGTTGTGTGCCTGCATGTGTTTGCACTGAGGACCGGAGAACGCTGTTCCATCAGGTTGTACTTGTGCAATCAGATGACAATAAACTTGACTTTGACGAATCTCCTGGACTCCACCTGCCACGAAAATAAGCAAACAAAAAAAAGAAATTTTGACTGCCAACTAAGCCATGTTCCTGGTTTAGCCAACTGTTGAAGCTATCACAACCCATGAATATTTCTTGCTATCAGACATATTTCAATTCTATTAATATTCATTAAGAATTATTTAATATCATGGTTTAACATTTTAAACTAAAAATACTTGAACCACTGAAAATATTTAAATAAGCTAGAAGCTTTCCCTTTGCCAGATCCGACTGAGTGTGTATGGTTAAAACAAATGAGGGCAGTTGTCGAACTCACAAACAGGATCCCACAAATTTTGGACTTTAGCCTTCTTTTAAATATCATAAAGTTGGCGGCAGCTGCTTGGGGGGAAATACTTGGGGTGGGGTGGGGGTGGGGGGGGGGAAGCTGCCAAAATCTCCCTGCAGTATCTGGTCCATTATCTCCTTTATCTTTATCTCCCTATCCATGTTATTAAACAGGCTGTTCTTTGGAGTCATCTCAATCAAGAATAGCATGAACTAATTTATGCATTACTTCTCCTTCCAAATACCTCTGGCACGGCACTCAGTGCTGACAACTAGCTCCACCTGGCTAAACCTATTTACGTTCAAAATATCCTCTGCGCTTAAAATAAAAGATTTAATTCTCCCTGTCTAAAAACTGCTATTCTTGATCATTTTGTTCATAAGCAAGTTCGTGAACTTAATAATTTACATAGATTTACTTAGGAGATAACAGTATCTTCCAAGTAAATCAACGTAAATTATTAAATCAAAATGCGTTCATTATGTACTGAAATTACTGTATCTTTCAGTAACCATGTAGCTTCCAGGGGGTTGTTGTTCAGTCAGGGCCAGGATCTTGGGCTTATAAATAGCACTATGTATGGTCAGTTTTCCTCTCTTTTGGGCGGCACAGTTGGCGTAGGACTAGCAATCGGGGCCAGGGATCCGATCCCACGTTGTCTGTAAGGTGTTTGTAACGTTCTCCCCGTGTCTGTCTGTGTTTTCCCCGGGGTCTTGGTTTCCTCCCACTGTTCGAAACGTACTGGGAGGAGGGGGATGTAGGTTAATTGGGTGTGAATTGGGCGAGACGGACTTGTGGGCCAAAATGGCCTGTTTCCATGCAGTATGTCTAAATTTAAAATTTTACATTTCGTTGAAATGAAATGGTTGTGGTAGATGTGGATATGTTTATGGTTGGAATTTTGTTGTGTCTTTTCTCCTGAAGGTGATAGCTTCAGGAAACATTCAGAGACAAGAAGTCATGGTTAAAGGGATAGTTTAAACGCAATGCACAACTGAAGGCTTCCATCTGCAGGACAAAAAAAAAATGCGGTCAATACATTGGATTGTTGGAGGAAGAACATTTATTTATGGATGCACACAGTAGGTTAAGGGTCATTGGAATGCAAAGGGCACACATCTCTAATGGATGGATTTGCTTTTGAATTTGTAAGATCTCTCTGGAGACAATGAGGCAATGCTGTTGATACCCTGTAAAACAACATCTAGCTATGGGATTGTGTTATCTCCCCAAATATCAAATATGTAAAAATACGTCGCTGCATATTGAAAGGAAGGCATAACTTTACTTTTATCCATCAATTTGTTTGGAGGAATAAAGCCAAGCTACTTCAGATTACATCAATATGATTTTTCTTTACGAGAGTCTTTGCAACAATGATCACATTTCTAAAATGACTTTCATTCAAATTCTCTCCCAGATTTGAATAGTGTCAGTATTTATCTAAATATTGCTGCTTTTCATTGGTAACCAGGCTTTTAGTTTGTATTTTCAACATCAACATAAATAAAAGATGTGTAGCTGGTGGGAACATTCAGAGAACAATATAAAATGTAAAGACCCACTCTGTTACATTCCCATCTGAGCTCAACTATTTCATTGTACTTTATCGATTACACTTACAGAAGGTCAACCAGGGTATATCCATTTCTTACACATTTACTTCAGGAAAAGTTGAAAGGTTTGTTCTTTACCTTGTTCAATTGCTTGATACAAAAGAACAGTACAAAAGTATAGGCTGCTTTCAATTTAGTCTGAAAACTGGTGCCTTCGAGGAATTTTGTTCGAAGAAGTTGTTGCAGTCTACAATACCAACAATGTCTGAGCATGCTCTAAACTTTCAAGATTTTGTATCTACTGTTTTGTAGGATCTCTTCCAAATGCTTCTCATTTAGGCACAGGCCTCTGATGGGAAATAATCAATCTAATTATTTGTTAATATGGAAAATCCACTATGGAAGTAAGTTTAAGTTCCCCTAAGTTGTATAGGTTGGGGTTTTATTATTTTTGCCCTTCTCTTGCAGCGACTACTCTCCATTAAAAAAGCCGCTGGGAGGCTAAGTTGGGCTGTATTGTGACGCGTTCGGATAAATTCAAAATGAAGTCCAGATGAGGTTTTAAACGATTTATGAAGTAACACAAAAGGACTTATAACGTGGTAATGATCTTGCTAGCGTAGTCTTATCACCATCGATAATGGCTATCCTAACGTAACATCTAATGGCCATGAATTCGTGTAATGGTCAACAGAAAATATCGGAGTCTCACTACAGTCACCACTGGCTAACTAGCTGCCCCAACTGCGCGCAACCTCCTCGCATGCGTCAACCCAAGTCCATAGGTCATACACACTGGGAGATACCGAACGCGTGCAGCCTCTGGACCCTGGGCTGTCGCCGAAGCCCGCAGGCAAACTGACAACGGTAAGCAATGACCCTTTGCCCCTTGCATCTCTTGTGTTCTAACCCTTTGCTGCTTGTATGAGAGTAAATGGGCAATAGGGCAATGAAAAGGCTCGGTTAGCACACTCTCCATGGATGTTTTATCATGCGACATCCCACCTTTTTTAAGCAAAGCATTAAATTTTAGACGAACTAGTTGAGCACTCTCACTCATGTTGTGGTCAGTGTCAGAGGGCATGAATTTTCCAATAATTTTCATTTTGCTTTCAAGGTGTTGCTGCACGTTAACTCGTGGAGAATTGGGGAGAAATGTTTTGTGGGTTGTTGTTGGGACCACTATATAAATAAAAGATGTGGGGTACAGGAAACAATTTCCAAATATTCAAATGGAACAAAGCTGAGAGGAGGATTGACTTCAAGAAGATCTTTCCGGGCCAATGGATTGGGCCGAGAACTCCTAGATGAAATGTGATTTTAAAAGTCTGATCTCTTACATTTTGGTCGGCAAGAAAAGAAGAGGTTATATAAATAAGAGGACATAAATGTGAATCAGAATCAGAATTTATTATCATGAAATTTGGTGTTTTGTACCAGCATCAATAGTGCAAACATTCATATTCTAACCATCTTATGACGTTACAATAAAAAAACTAAAATAATAGTGTATGAAAATTAAGGCAGTGTCTTTGGTTCATTGTGTATCCACAGAGGGATCTATGTGCATAGTTTATTGAATGAAACACACATCATTTGTGACTTTCTAGCCAGTGGCATGGTGATCACAGTACAGGCCCTTCAGACCACAATGTGTGCCGACTCATTGGGTTGGCCATAAATAGAGGATGTGTGGACTTTATAGGAGAGATGGGAAGTATTTGCAGTGGGTAAAGAACAGATTTGCCTACGTGATTCCAAGAAGGAAGAAATTAGGATAGGTAGAAGATGAAGTTGTTCTCCTTGGAGCAGAAGGTTGCAAAGAGACTAAACGGCATTATTCAAATTCATGAAGAATGTAGGCAGAGTTCGTGCCAACAGAGCAGCAGTCAAAAAACTAGGGGAGAGAGGAAGGAAGTGATTGGCAAAAGAACCAGAAGTAAGATGAAGTAAACTATATATTTTTTACACAGCAAGTGTTTAGTTTCAGTAACGAATTATTAGGAATAGAGCGTCAAGGATCGGATTTGTGACCGGCATTGGCAGCTATCGCTGTTCAGTTTAATGTCAAATAAGTCGTTATGGCCGACAGCTTATTTACTTTTTTAAAAATGTCAATACATTTCTGTGCAACTCTTTGGCTCAACAAGGCATCCATCATTAAAAATGACTTTGAATATTAAGGAAAATAACTGATATTTATATTTATTATATATATATGTGCGTGTGTGTGTTTGGTTGAAATTTGTATTGATATATTGTTGACCAAAGGAAATCAAAGGACAGTTAATTAATCCCACTGAAGCCTTTTGAAATTTTCAGTATCAAGGTAATCAATAAGATTACGCAGGATTGGTTATGAATTCAAATAGTGAAATGTTGCATGTCGGGTCCTGACCAATGCAATTTTTGCTCTGAGCATTAACTTTCTTAATGCTGGGCAAATCTCTTAATATACACTTACTTAATATTGGCCAGGTAGCAAATCAAAGTTTGATTTCTCACAGACCGTATGAGAACTTTCCGAAGGACCTGGATGAGAATGCCTGTGTACAAAACATAAAATTCAACTTTGCCTCCAACTATTTTGAAGCCGGTCAGTGGACACAATGGGAGAAAAGCAACATCAGATGATATGGGCCAAAACGACTGGAATAGCTCCCGACTGAGTTATTAACAGTCCTCCACACCATCAGGGCTGGGATACACGAGCAAATGTCTAAACTCATGGCCCCTTCTCATTTAGGCACAGGCCTCTGATGGGAAATAATCAATCTAATTATTTGTTAACATGGAAAATCCACTATGGAAGTAAGTTTAAGTTCCCCTAAGTTGTATAAGTTGGGTTTTTATTATTTTTGCCCTTCTCTTGCAGCGACTAATAGCTTGGAGGCTAAGTTGCACTGATGCCTCGGCCAAGCATATGCATGAAATTACCGTGTGCATCAGTGGCAAGAGAGTGGACATCCATTTTTGAGCTATTGCTTCCTTATAGTTAACCACAAAATTTTTCAGAGTTAAGATTTTGGAGTCATGATTAATTAAACATGTTTGCAGAAACATTAATACCAGGATTAAATCGAGCATTAGTGCAATTTTAGCACCCGTCATAATTTGTTACAAATATTGGTCTTCCATACTGCAGTGGTACCAGCACCAAATGTAAATTTAAAAGAGAGTGTGGTTCCTGCTTACCTTTCCAGTCATATGCCAAATTCTTCAGAGAACGTAAAGAGATTTTTCTAGGTTTCATTCAGATTCTTCACACAACAGTGAATTGTTATGTGATAAACTTTTCAAGGTGTTCCAGATACTGGTTCTGCAGTTCAATGTCACCGTGTCCATCTGGCTAATAGGGAGTTCTAATCCATGTTAAATTCCCTTTCTTTTTTTTAGGTCGATTCTCTCAGTCACTTGGGTGAAATCTTAAGCTTCCTTTCTTCTCTGAACTGCAATATTTGATTCTACACAGGAAAGCCAACACCTATAAAGCTGGCAGCTTAACTGAAGCTATGATTAGACTTGGCTTTCCATATCTCCTTTCAGGAGATGCCACAGCACTTTTACAGTGAAGGAAGCAGTTCAGATGTGCAGTCAGTGTCATAGCATAGGAAATAAAACAGTGGATTTGGACACGGTAAACCTGCGCAAACAGTAGTGTGATAATGAGTAAATGGGACAAGCAAGAAATGCTGGCATGTCTGTTGAAGGAATGTTGAAGGAATGCCGTGGCTGGAATACTGAGTCTTGATCAGGATGCACTCTCTTCTGTGCTTTATACTACTCTCTGATTCTTCCATTATGTATTGACCAATACTTGCTATTTCAGCCACTGATGTTGCTTGATCTGCTGTGTTCCGCCTGCAGATTGCTTTAATACATTAAAGTCCCCGGTATCCAGAATGGAAGCAACCTGCAACCCACACAACCGGCCAAATAAAAATTCAGGACATAAATACATTTTTTTTAAAGTTTAAAATTGTAAAAGTACACATTCTCTGAAGTAAATTAAAAACCCTTGGTGATGATGGGAGCAAACATTCAGCCAGCGGAGCGCCCTGGTTGTGCCCTTCCCGTGGCAGCTGTTTGAATAAAGTGTCAATAAAGTTGTGTTTGAATAAAATGGTGGCTCCCAGGATGAAGAGCCGGCTGACGCTACTCACCGCTGGGGCGACTCTCCCAAAGTGTCTCCCCATCCCTGCCTAGTAAGAATCTTTATTTTTACTAGCATTAAGTATATATATATTTTTTAAATTTAGACATACAGCCATTTCGGCCTATGAGTCCATGCCGCCCAATTTATACCTAATCAACCTACAGTCCCCAGTACATTTCAAATAAAGGGAGGAAACTGGAACCCCCTGGGAAAACCCACACAGTCACAGGGAGAACGTGCAAACTCCTTACAGACCGCATGGGATTCGTACCCCAGTCCCAGTCGCTGGCGCTGTAAAGTTGTGGCGCTAACCACTAAGCCAACTGTGCAGCTTTAGTAATTATGATGGTAGCATAGTTCACGCAGTTTTACAGTGGCAGCGATTGAGGTTCGAATTTAAATTTAAATTTTTTTAAGATATTGGAATTACTTGATTAAAGTGATCTTTACATCTTTGGCTTGGCTTCGCGGACGAAGATTTATGGAGGGGGTCAAAAGTCCACGTCAGCTACTAAATACTGATTGTTTTTCCAAATTACTTTACATATTGCACTGTCTTTTGTCTTTTAAACTGTTCATTCTTTTTGCAGGTATATCAGTTAGACATTGCAAGAGTGTGTCTCACTCATCCGGAAAATTCGCATATCCACCATCTGCTATCCCCACAGGTGCCGGATACTGTATAATTTTTGAGAGAAATAACTAGTGGGCAGGACACAGAGTAAAATATCTTCTCCTCTTTCAATAATACCATGGTATCGTTTACATCCACCTGAGGTAACTGGCTTGGCCTCAGTTTACGATGTCATCTCACTGTCAGTAACTTCATCAGTGCAGCGCTTCTCCCATACAATACTGCGCCAGAGTGCCAGACAATCAATTTGTGCTCAGATTGCTGGAAGGGGTCTAGAAATTTTCCATCTTAGAAATAACATTGTTAGCAGTTTCAAACCACGCAACTCATAACTTGACTGAATTTCATTTTCACAAAAATTCCCACCTATTCAGCATCAAGTTCACCTGATTGCGCAAGTGCAACCCAATGAAACAGCATTTTCCTGACCTTGGTGCAAAACACGCAGACATAACACATGCAGACAAGTATTCATATACTGTATATTTTTTTAAAATTGTTTTGTAATCATGAGAGACTCCAATGGTCAGTGTGAGCAGTTCCTTTGGTCGTTCAGCATTCTCACTCCCCGTGGGAAGAAGCTGTTCTTCAGCCTGGTGGTGCCGGCTCTGATCCTCCTGGATCTCTTCCCTGACAGGAGCAACTGAAATATGCTGTGTGCAGGGTGGAAGGGGTCCTGAATGATTTTGCACGCCCTCTTCAGACAATGATCTTGGGAGATTACCTCGATGGGGAGGGCGACTTCAGTGATCCTCTCTGCCACCCTTGTGGTCCCGTGGATTGACGTCCAATCCATTTCGCTGCAGCAATCGTACTGCACTGTGTCGCAGTCGGCCAGAACACTCTCGATAGAGCTCCTGTAGAAACATCATGGATGCACTTAAAGTATATCTGCGATTCTCCAACAAGGTCTCAATGCCCTTATTTATTAAAGAATGGATCCCATTTGTTTATCTTAAGAAAAATATATTTTATTGGTTTTCTTACTTTTATTCTTTTCTGTATCAAGTTAATAAACATAGCTTTTTTTTTCTTTTTAAATGCATGCCGGGCCACTGAGTCCAAAATCAAATTTGAATAAACTGAATGTAGATGAGTTCCGCTTTCAATATACTGAAAATCTAACTCAGTGAAGCACATAATTGCTAAGAAACACTTCCAGAACGCCACACCTCTCTGCTATTCTAGCATTCTAATCTCGAAACTTTATTGGCATCTTTCAGAAACATCCCATTCATTGACGCTGAATGGTGATAACATGATGAACACTCAAATTTTAGCTGAAATGGTTCCTTTGTACCATTTTTGCAAAGGCCTCTTAGAATGCAAGACAGATAAATGATTTCTCCTGAGGATATTAGAGATGGAATCGTCATTTTGGAAGGTTAATAACTGGTTTTTTTTGTTATATTAGCTGGTGGATGTTAAATAGTTTGTCTAAAACTCAACGTTGACAGGGCTTGCATTCTCTGAGAACCCCAGTGACCTTTGAGGGAATAGAAATCCCATCCTGGTGAATATTGATCCACATTTCCATGATATGCTTTCTTCATTCAATGTTACTTACACGTGATAAGATGCTTCAGCATTATGGGTCACTTCCTTGTGCATAAAACCTTACATAATAAGGTTAATATCCACATCTCATGTTGTAGTCAATATCGACAAGCTTGCTTAGAAGCTTCCCTTGTTCAGATTTCTCCATTGGCAACTGAGTAACAAATAGAAAAATAGGTTTACCATGGCTTGCACATTGCTTCACTGGTCAATGACCAAACAATATGGGATTTGAATTACACGTCAGGCTCCCTTCTTTTTCTGCACATCCAATAAATAAATGAGCACAGAAACTTTTCATGCAGCGTTGTTTAATTTCAATTGGAAATGAGGCCATTTCTAAGGCTGCAAGCCCTGGATATCCCCCCCCCTCCCCCAGACATGGTTAATCCCATGTTCCAATGCATGTCATAATTCCACCACTCCAATGGCAATATCAACATTAATCTTCTCAATTATTTGTGTAAAATGCCTGAGAAGGAGTGGTTCTTCGGCAGCTTGTACTGAATCCTAATGTCATTTTATTATGCAATGAATGTTAATAAAGGGTGTGTTAGATTAGAACCTTCAACACTACTAATGAAAAACCAACGATAAGGTAGAGTACTCAATGTACAAGGAGGCTTGCTTTGTGTCTTTACATTTATGTATGTATATATCTGATGTAAACATGTGTTAATAGATTTTACCATACAGTTCAACGCCAATTATCCGAAATCGGATTATCCAAAATCCTCATTTATCTGAAATCTTTTTGGACCTGGAAATGACGTCCGTTCTCCTCCGAAATATTTTGCATAAATGAGGATATCCGAAACAATCAGAAATCCTCATTTACCCAAAATTATTTTTGAGGAACCGAACTGACCTCACAGGTTGAATAAAAAATTCACCCGACATGAAATTAGAACAACGATTGTCCTCGTTTCAGGTAACTCCCTCCCTCTCTCTTTCCATTTCTGCTTTACCTTCCCCTATTGACTTTTCTCTCCAACTCTCCTTCTCAAACTGTGTGCTGCTGTCTCCCAGCTGCAACCAGTTGGAAGAACCTCTTGTCCTGGCGTCATCAAAGAGAGCGGCCTTCCGGGCAGGGGTGGGGATCTTAGGCTCCCGGGCAGGAGCGGGGACCTCAGACAGGAGCAGGACCTTGGCGACGGTTGGGAGGAGGAATATATGAGCAGGCGAAGACTGGGACTGTGTTGGACTCCAACATCGAGAACCAGGACGCGAAGCCAGAACGAGCCCACATGGAGACAGGAGCCTGCCAACTTGCCAGTGAGTGTTCCATTGACCTGGGAAGCCTCCCTGGGAATTGGTGGCAGTGGTGGGAATGTGTCGGTGATTGGCAGCGGCATTGGGGATGTGTTGGGAGTTGACGGCAGCCAGCATTTTTTTGGTGAGAATTAAACATAGTATTTTAATTCATAAAGGGCCTTCCCTTGTTGTTTGTTGTTGTTTAAACATTGATACAAGTGATTTGCTGTTGCTACTGGGCTATTTTTTAAAAAATAACCAGTTCTCTGAAAAATTCAGTCATCCGCAGTAGGCCTGGTCCTGACCATTTCGGATAACCGGAGTTGTACTGAATATCCATACCAGCTTCTGCATGGATAAGATGGCTTTTTTTCAAACCCAGGAAACATAACTTTTAAAATGTCTCCTTATAGAAGAACATTACTTATTATTCTGGTTTTTGTTCATTTATGGTATTTTAAATCTAATAGCAGTCTTTGCAGATAATTGTCTCTTATACGTCAGCACTGAATTCAACATCCATTCAGCTGGGGTCGGACGAGTCCAGACTCACAGAGCAGTACCACACAGACTCAGTAACTATCAGAAATAAAAGCACAACAAATAATCCGCTGTACGATGTTGTGTGAAACTGCTAAAGATCCGTTCACGTGTTAAATTAGGTCAAGGAGTCTCTTTCAGTGCTGTAAAACTTTGTGACTGTGACATCAGCTTTCTGAAAAAATTGTGACTGGATTTTACTCTTGCCACATTTAAAAGTTTATGGGGACAGAACAGATATATTGGCACCATCCTTGTTACTTACGTGTTAACTTGTAAATCTTCATGGACAGTCACACCAAATGGAAGCAGTATAAACAGTTTAAGGAAAACTTCAGCCCTGTTTTCTATAACTCCACAGCATTTTCACTTCAATTACCCTCATAGTTTCTCTTCAAAATCTTTACCCTCTAACTTTTACTCTCCCCATTAACCCACCAACCAATTGACTCCTACAATTCACCCCTGTAGCAACGGTGGTGTTATCCTATCATAGACACTCCTGTTGATTCCTCCATCCCTCTCCTATTTTCTCTGCAACTTAAAATGAACGTGTTTTCTTTGTTTGAAGTTCTGATCAAAGTTTTTTTTTTGGCCTGATATATTAACTCTCTCTTTCCACAGCCTAACTTACTGAATGTTTCCAACATTTTAATTTTTTTCCATCTTCACAAGTTCATCACTCAGGCAACATTTTTCAGAATTTACTTTTGATGGTGGACGTTTATCGAAAATGTTGCACCTTTCCTGATCCCTGTGCATTTCTCCTCCTTTCACAGTAGCCTCACAGATGACTTGAGAAGACTTCCCCTCAGCCTCAACCTTGGTCGATGAGGAACAACGTGCATCTGACAAGATTTGGGGGGACTCCCATCATGACACTGATGGAAAGAAGAATTTCAAGCACGTTCAGCGGCAAGTAAACTTTAGAGGAATTTTGTGGATTACAGACGGGGGAGGCTTTATCCTGTCAATAAAAATCTAGCCAATCTTGTCTTAAATATGTTTACTGAGGTCACCTCCACTGCTTCAATGGGCAGCAAATTCCATAGATTCACTGCCCTCTGGGAAAAGAAGTTTTTCTTCATCTCCATCCTAAATCTACTACCCTGAATAAAGAGGTAGGCCGGCTTTGCTAGGAGGCAGAGCAAGGACCCCCTTGTTTTCCATGCGGCTTTGCAGAAGGACTTGGGAGTGCTGGTGCATGAATTGCAGGTGCAACAGGCAATCAGGAAGGAAGATGGAACGCTGGCCTTGGTTGCTTGAGGGATTGAGTTTAGGACCAGGGAGGTTATGCTGCTACTGTACAAGGTACTGGTGAGGCTGCATTTGCAAGCATTTCTAGTCTCCTTGGATACTGGCCTTAGAGGTGGTGCAGAGGTGGTTCACTAGATTGATTCCAGAGATGAAGGGGTTAGCCGATGAGGAGAGATTGAATCATCTGGGATTGTACTCACTGTAATTCAGAAGAATGAGCGGGGATCTTATAGAAACATATAAAATTATGAAAGTGATAGATGAGGTAAGTTTTTTTTCCACTGGAGGGTGAGTTAAGATCTAGGGGGAATAGTCTCTAGATTCAGGGTAGTAGATTTAGGACGGAGATGAAGAAAAACTTCTTTTCCCAGAGGGCAGTGAATCTATGGAATTTGCTGCCCATTGAAGCAGTGGAGGTGACCTCAGTAAACATATTTAAGACAAGATTGGCTAGATTTTTGTATAGTTGGGAAATGGGGAGAAGGCAGGTAGGTGGAGATGAGCCCATCATCATCTCATTGAATGGCGGAGCAGCCTCAATGGGTCAGATGGCCGACTCCTGCTCCTATTCCTCCCTCCTGTTGTGGACTTCCCTGGCCTGAATTTCTCCCATTAACCCATCCTGCTTGTGTGTGTGATCAAATCAACAATCTCCAAGAATTCAGTCTGTTGAATCCATTTACTGGTTCCTCAGTGCATGCCTTATTTAAACCGGTGAAGGACGAAGTGTTTAATAATACAGTATGGAAAGGCACATTAATCTTTGACACTTAGTTTGAAAATTTGCTCCCACATTTACTTTCCTTTACAACCTGGATGAAGCTCCCTAACGTTTCACTGATGTAATGGAAGCAACTGGTCAAATCAAAGGATAATGACATTTAATTATTTCTAATGCATTATGAGCATAGGGAAAGCTCAGCACTTGGTATAATAATTAATGTTAGTATTTAAGCTATGAAGGAAAGTCTATTTTGTAATCAACCTAATCGACAAACGTAAATTAGATATACTTAACAAACTTCATTAACGTGCTCTCGTTAAGCATAGCAATTATGTCTTTATATTGCACACATATCAAGCATTTCCAATGTGAAATATAAAATTCAAATTGCTACTATTAGTAGTTGTAACTAATCCTAAAATTCATGCAGCAGATGTTTCCTGAATGACATTTCATCAAGACCTCAAATTACCTCATTACATCTGTAGAGGAATTGGACCAAAAGTCCCAACATTACATGCAAAATGGGCAATGTGTGGAATTCAAGCCAGGGAAGTCCCTGAATTGCTCCAGGTGCAAGCTCTGCACGAGAGGATTAGAAAGAGAACAAGGAGCTTCATCACCTTTCTCCGAGCCAAGCCAGATCATCTCTTTCTCCTGGGTGCCGTTCATGAAAGAAATAATGATCGTGAAACAACTGAACTGAGGTTTAAGCCAAGGTGTCGGTGCTGCATAATCACTTAGCAAGAGGAGGTGGAAGGCACTCCTTCCGTCTGATAGCCTACAGGTCACCCTTGGACAAGGTGTAATACCTGTTTTGCCTCCTAATCAGGGTCACGTGAGGCCATTGATTGCAGATGGTGGACTGTTTTACAAGCAGGTTCTACAAATTGCAAATTTATGGTTGTAAAACTAGAAATGCTGGGCAGATGAATCTGCTGATCAATGGCCAGGGTTACTCATGCAATACGGACACTCCAACTGAAGAAGGCAATGGGAAACCACTGTAAAATCATAAACTCAATATTGTCTACAGACTTAGCAAAAGAAATGGAGCCTTCACCGAAGGAGAATAGGGGAGGCAACAAATACAACATGGCGGATCAGAGATTGCGGAGAGACATGATCGCCCACATCAAATAGCAAGGCACCTGAATGATGATTGTCCAATGTTTGGGCGTTCTGACCCTCTCATAGACGCTGCCCACAACAACCCTTCAGTTCTGAAACATTGTACTCTTATTAATTCTTTCCTCTCCTCTCAGGTGCCTCCTGAAACCTACTCTTCTCTGACAACTTGACATCTATCGATTGACTCCTTATCCGCTGAAGGCACATCTTTTATTGAACGGTGGCTTTATCATTACATTCCATGCAAATATAACTAGCTCAGTCAATACAAGATGTTTTAAGATTTTTAACAACAGAGATCTGTGATGAGGGTTGTGGAACTTAATACCTCAGGAGTTCCCTAATGATCAGAAATTTCCTGACACCTTCATGATAAAATTGACTCAAGCTTTGCACCCACACAAAGACTTAAGACTTCTGAAATACTCGAGGCAAACAATTGACTAAAGTTAATTTATCTTTGGCACATTATTGAACACTCAGACCTACAAGAATCGGATGATGTCATTATTGATCAGCACTGACGCATATGCATTCAGAGAAGAATATCCAGAAATAGTTTTCAAAAAAATGGGTTTGGATTCCTTTTCAGAGACGAAGAAATGTGGTATATTTTTACCTTCAATGCGCACATCCATGTAATTTATTTTAAGCTTGATTTTCTACCTCAAACTAACGAAAGGGGAAATACTAGTATAATAATTCACCCAGGGATACCCTTGACTGAAGACTTATCTCATGGGTTTTTGTAGGTCTTTATGGCTTCATCTTTGTTTTCATTCCGGGAGAGTTATTTTGTTAGGATGTTATCTTTGTTATCTTGCTGCACGATCAGTCACAGAGAAAAAAAATCTTGTCAAAAATTGACAGACAGGCCTACCAGACACAGCTTAGAAAGTTATTAAAATCTGACGTGAAACAAGACTTTTCAGCTGAAATCAACAGAGATCCATCTCTTATTAAAAGCACAAGGCTCTGGCCCTGATTTTTTTTGTGAGCAGGTAGGTAGGTTGGTTGATAGTAGGAGCAGATAGAATTTAGACGTGGTCAGATATTAGGTTCAGATTTATTGTCACACATGCAACCCTGAGATTTCTTCTTCCTGAGGGCGAGACAAAATTACCATTTACTGGTAATACAAAAAAAACTGTACTCAAGGTACAATGTAAACAAATAAAGAAATGTAAACAAATTGACTGTGCAACACAGAGAGAAAAAAAATCAATAGAATGAAAAAATGTAAGAGTCCTTAAATGAGTCCCTGATTCTGTTTGTTGAGGAGGAGTCTGATGGTGGAGGGAGAGCAGCTGTTCCTGAACCTGGTGGTGCGAGTCTTGTAGCACCTATGCCTCTTTCCTGATGGCAGCAGCGAGAACAGAGCTTGCGCTGGGTGGTGTGGATCCTTGATGATTGCTGCTGTTCTCCGACAGGAATGTTCCCCATAGATGTTCTCGATGGTGGGAGGGTTTTGCTTGTGAAGCCTTGGGATGTGTCCACTACCTTTTGCAGTGACAAGACACGGGAAGTTTGCCCATGTTCCAGGTCTGGAAGTATAGATTGGGGTTGTATTTGCATAAGGCTTTTTTCCATGGGATGAAGAGCAACACCTCTCAAACACCTCTCTTCCAGACATCTTCAATGTCAGGTTTGATGAGAAGAACAGGATTACTCTGAAGAAAACTCTGTGTTCCTGACAAACAGGCCCCCTGCATAGCTGCGGCCGAGATGATGTGAACTCTATCCAAGGTGATCAGATAACATACCTGGTTGGGTACTGAAGGACTGCTCAGGCCAATTGACAAAGGTCCTTATGGACATCTTCAACATGTCACTGCAGCAGTCCATTGACCCCATGGGTTTCAAGACAGCCGCCATCATCCTGGTACCAAAGAGGGTGACAATAAAATGCATCAAACCTCACCTCCCAATGACATTGGCCCAATTTCAGATCACTTGTGGTAGAAACCATTCTACTGATGCTACAGCTTTGTCCCTTCACTCCATTCTGACTGACCTGGAAGGTGATCCCTCATACGCCATGCTGCATTTCATAACTACAGCTTAGCATTTCATACAATCATTCTGCAGAGGCTGGTGGAATAGCTGTCCTCGCTGCGACTCAACACTCCTTTTTCTAACTGGATTCTGGAGGTCCTAACAGAAAGGCCACAATCTGTTTGGCTCAGTATTAGAACAGTGAGTCCTGTCACGCTGAGCACTGGTGCACCTCAGGGCTGTGTGCTCACCCTGCTCTTGTTCACGCTCCTGACCCACGACTGCATCACCAGATCCAGCTCCATCAAGTTTGCAGATGACAACGGTCATTTGCCTCATCAGCAACAACGAGAAGAGGTGGAAAATCTTGACATGTGGTGCAAGAATAACAACCTGAGTCTCAAAGAAGGAGATGATCATGGACTTCAAGAGGACCATACACAACCACCATTCACTGCACGTTAATAGCTTGGTAGTGGAGAGAGTAGAGAGCACCAAATCCACTTAACAAATGACCTATCCTGGATACACAACACGTCCTTGTTTGTCAGCAAGTTGCAACTGCACTTTCTGAGAAGACTGAAGTGGGCAAGGCTATTGGCCATCATCTTGTCAACTTTCAACAGGAGCTCTATCGAGAGTGTCCTGGCTAGCCGCATCACGGTGTGGTTCGACTGCTGTAGAGCACTGGTCTGGAAGTCAATCCACAAGACCAGTCAATCCCTGGGGGGGTCTCCCTCTCTCTCATCGACATGAACCGGAATTGTTGTCTGAAGAGGGTGCGCAAGATTGTGTGGGACCCCTGTCACTCCACACACAGCATCTTTCATCTACTCCCGTCGGGAAAGTGATAGAGAAGTATCAGAGCCAGAACCAGGCTGAGGAACAGCTTCTTCCCAAAGCCAGGAGAAGGGTGACCCTCCAAGACACTACTATTTATTAAACAATGTTTATGTTCATATATGTATATTTGTCCTGCGCATGTATCATTTGTTTATATGTGTGTTATGTCTGGTTGTGTGTCTACTTGTTTTGCATCGAGAACCGGAAAACGCTATTTCTTTGGGTTGTACTTGTACAATTGGATGATAATAAACTTAATCTTGAACGAGGTATAATTATGTTGTAGCTACACCAGAATGGCCCTTATTTTATGTACTTCTTATTAAATCAAGTTTGGTTTGCTTGCTTGATGACAGTAGAGAAGTGAGATGATATTCCATGCTGTTGTCAAAGGAGCATTGCATCTCATGGATACTTAGATCTAAGTTTATCCCATTTAACAGGGTGCTGGTGCCACAGAACATAATGAAGGGCATACTCACGATTCAGTATTTCTATGGAATGTGCAGAGAGTACAGCCAAAGATTGGTGCACCTAAATTGGGTAGGCTGATGAGGACAAGATCAAGCAGCTTGATTTCTTGTGTGAGTTCACTCACCACCTACTATTTTCCAGGACCTGCCCAGATCCTGCCATTGAACCACTGGTGATGGTTCTCAGCCAGACTATGTTACCATTCCATTAAATGGTAATATAGAAGTTCTTTTTGAATAAATTTATCCCCAAACACACACTTTTAATTCTTAGTGTATGACTTAAAAATGGAGAATTTTCAAAAATCTCTTAAGGCATGAATTTCAACACGGTATAATACTTAGAATTTCTTTTTCTAAGATGAGTATTTAATTGTGAGAAGTTTTCACGTCCTAGAAAGTTTGAAGGTTTAATTTGATATATTCAGCTTCTTCCAAATTACATGCACAAAAGATCAGAGAAGCACAAAATTTTACTTGTCGTGGTAATTGGGATTAGGGTGAGCCTTAAAGTATCAAATTAACCTGGCTGAAAACTGAAAATGTGGTTATTCCACCTTGCAGCGTGCATCTGAGTAATCCAGCACAGAGCCTTGGTAATTTTCGAGCATGAGTGACAGTTTTAATTTCACTCTTCATCTGCTTGGCTGCAGCGTGATTCGTAGCACAAGTTGTGTTTTGATTTTTCATAATATTAGCAGCGAGGCTGGGCAACATCGGTGGACAGAGAAAAAAAACCTTTTAATTAGAACGAGAAAGTTAAAAATGAAACAAGCAGCCCCAGGGTGAGGAACTGCTTCTTCCCAGGGGTAGTGAGAATACTGAAGGACCAAAGGAACCACTCACACTAACCATTCGAGACTCTCATATATACAAAACAATATTTACAGTGCCCTGCATAATGTTTGGGACAAAGACACCTTGTTTCCTTTATTTGATTCTCTGTTCCAAGTTTTAAATTTGAAATCAAACAATTCATATGTAATTAAAGTGCACCTTCCAGATTTTATTCAAGGTTGTTTGTACACATTTTGGTTTGACCATGTAGAAATTATAGCACTTTTTACATGTAGTCCCCTCATTTCGTGACACCATAATATTTGGCACGTTTGGTGTGTATTTATTTATTTTGACGAAATACTTGTCTGTATGTGTGTTATTTTTGGTTGTGTGTTTGCGTGTTTTACACTGAGAACACTGTTTGGTCAGGTTGTACTTGTGCAATCAGATGACAATAGACTTGACTGGACTTTAAATTGCAGAGAAGATACGGGGCACAGAGAACATTAAGGATAAAGTAGGAGACACACAGATATTCTTCTTCTAAATCATGACCTGCAAGTTTGTGCATTCACCAAGTTGGATGGCTCAGTAGAGAGAGAAACCGATTAATATTTTAGGCTGAGGTCCTTTCAAAGGGAAAAAATGTGTTCTAATTGTATGAGGGAGAGGATACAGAGAGCAAACACAATATTCTCTTCAAGCGCCCTCCACTTACTGGTAGCCCACAGGAGACTGCAGTCTGAAGCTTCAGCAGATTGTGTAAACTCCCTCCATCTCCTCTTTTGCTTTTACTTTCATTACTCTTGTTTCCTGTCCCCAAGTAGAACTAAAACAAAATCATAACCTTCTGCTTCTGGGGATTTTATTTGGCTCGAAGGAACGGATGGAGCCAGTTAGCTCCTCCAGTCAGACTCCCGCATTTGCTGTCGTCTCAGACCTCCGTGCACATTAAGCATGAAAAGCCTGAATAATTTAAGAGTTCTGTGCACTTGCTGAAAGTAAGTGATGCCCACTGATACCTTCCCTGCACGAAGGGTGACCACTGAATCCAGTTGATGCTGGAGGGCGTTTGGCCACCGGAAGAAGTGCCACAACGACGATTGTGTGGCGACTGAAGCTGCAGTCTCACAGTTCCAGTGACCTGGATTAAATCCCTCTGAGGGGAACTCCCTTTTCCCACTGTCTCCTTTCACAGAGCCAAAATCAACTCTCACCTTTCCTCTTATCATATCCAATTAACACCTTGGCTGTTGGTCTGGACTCCTCCCCTGCCATTCTTTCTCTCTAGTCTTTAATTAAGATGCCTGCCTGCTTTTTAGCTTGTACCTTGTGCAGCACAATTGGCCTAGCCGTTAGTGCGAAGCCTTTACAGCGCCAGCGATCAGGACCAGGGTTCACAGCTCCTGTCTGTAAGGAGTTTGGACGTTCTCCCCATGTCTGATGGGTTTTCCCCGGGGGCTCTGGTTTCCTCCTTTAGTTCGAAACGTATTGGAGGAGTAGGTTAATTGGGTGTAAAATGGGCGGCATAGGCTCGTGGGCCGAAATGCTGTATGTTTAAAATTTAAATTTAAAAGAGCTCAGGCCTGAAATGTCAGTAACAGATCTTTACCTCCTATGGATGCTGCAAGATTGGTTGAGTGCCTCCAGCATTTCTGTGGATTAAATCCTGACCACCTGACCTGTCTGTGTGGAACCTGCATGTTCTCTCCATGGCTCTGTGAGTTTCCATGGGTGCTCTGGTTTCTTTTCTCACCCCAAAGAATTGCAGGGGTTGGGAGGTCAATTGACCATTGTCAAATTCCCTGTTTGTATCTGGGATGAGTTAACAGGAATGTTGGGATGGGCAGGTTTGTGAGAAGCGAGGGAGTCGGTGCTGATCTTGCAACTGCCAAGGTTCAGAATTCCTGGGGAGTCAGCTGGAGCTGAGCTCCATGTCGCAGGAGGCTGAAGAATGGTTCTGAAAATTCTTGAGGAGCACTTCTGTTGAATTATGCACTTGATTGGCGCATGCAAGCCTTGACACGGGATCTGCTGTGTATCCAGTGAGACCTGGAGCTGAAAGAACAGGACGAAAGGCAAGTGGAAGGAGTAAAAGTGAATGGATCTGGATAGAGCATATTCCCCAGCTTATGGTGTGTGTAAGACCTGTAGAGTGTGTGAGTGTTGGAGGAGTGCTCAGTGTACGAGTGTAGCAGTGCCTGATATTTTAATATTTATATTTAGACATTGTAATGCGTGTTGAAAGAACCAAAGACTTGTTGATCCAAACCAAGGCTTTTTTTTAATTGGAGCATATCACAAGTAGGTCGACCAGTCCAGAATGACCTGGTCTGGCTAGGAGCAATCCTTTAAGACCTGCCAGTAGGTGTGGCTACGCTCTCAGCCAATCACAGTCATCCTACACGACCATCTGTACATAGACACATTGGTGATAGAATCTGTCCTATCACAGACATGCAGCACAGTAACAGGCCCTTCCTGCCCACGAGCCTGTGCCGCCCAATTACACCTAATTCATCTACAATCCCCATACATTTTGAAGGGTAGAAGGAAACTGGAGAAAACCCACATGGAAAGAATGTACAAACTCCTTACAGACAGTGCCAGATTTGAACCCCAGTCACTGGCGCTGTAATAGTGTCCCGCTAATTGCTACACTAACTGTCCCACCCACTTGCTGATAATGCACTTGATCTCTTTTTATTAACTTTGAATGGATATGTAAGGTTCAGTGGCTTGTGACATCTCCATGAATCAGGGAGACATCATAGATGTCTAGCCTCATTATAATTTAACATGTGCAGAAGTTTCTAAATTCTTTGTGCAAACTGAAATCCAGTCCATTCTTTAAGGAGTTTGTAGGGTCTCCCCATGTCTGTGTGGGTGTTCTCTGATTTCCTCCCACCATTCAAAGCGTACTGGGGGTTGGTTGTAGGTCATTTGGGTATGATTCGGTGGCATGGGCTCATGGGCCAAAAGGGCCTGATACCATGCCTTATGTCTAAATTTTTTTAAAAATTAAATAAAGCTAAGTTGAGCAGCAAATGTGAGAATTTAGTGTTGTACCAACGGAACCTTGGGCAATCTATGTCCAGGCCGAAAATGTCTCAAGGAAATAAACATGCTGAATGTCCATTAATATCTTTTGGGCGCATTAGTCATCATTTCAAATGAAATATGCAAATTTGCTTTTACTCGTTTCCCAACTGCTGTCATAACATGAACGAATGGAGCAAAGAAAGACTCTTAATAAAAGACTCCCACATAATGAGAGCAAAGTGAAACACGAAAGTCTGCAGACACTGTGATTGAAGTAAAAACACACGGAAATGCTGGAGGAACTCGACCGGTCTCGCAGCGTCTGTAGGCCTCAGGCCTGAAACGTCAGTAATATATCTTTACCTCCTATGGATGCTGCATGCCCTGTTGAGCTCCTCCAGCAATACTGAGAGCAACATAGGAACAACTTGGAGTAAAAGACTTGCTGCATTTGGACAGGTTTTGTGAGGAAGATTACAAGCAACTGTGGGAGACAGTCGGGAGGTGTGACATTAAGGGAGAGTGACCATTACTGGAACCGTCAATTGACCAGACGACAAGCTGGTAAACTCATGAACATCCACTATTACACCTGGAATTAGTGAGCATGAATTTTTTTTCTGAAAAATATCTCAGACACTCACTTTTGAACCATCATATTCATGTCTGAAGGACCCAAATAGGCTGTGGGCGACGTGGTTGAAGGACTCACATCAGTTGCGGGTTCCTGGAGACTGGCTCGTGGGAATTAGGCATTAGAATCGGGTACTGAGTGCAAGAAAGGTTCCTGAAAGGCCTCGGGTGCTGAATGCCTGCTGATCGTATCTGAGGTTTGGATCTAGAGCTTGGGTTAGGCCAGTGGATTGAACAGGGGTCTGTGAGGCTGCGGGACCGCTGGAGGCGAATCCACGGATACTCGGCGTCTCTAAAGGGACTCTGTTTTGCTTCTCTTTCTCTTATTATTGGGGACACTGGGGAATGTGAATATGACAGGCAAAGGTCGATGTATATTGTTGCATATTATATATTTTGTATTGGTACATGACTCTAAAAAGGATTTGGTACAAAGTTTGTGTCCTGGATAGTGTTAAGCTTCTTGAATGCTGGAGTATTCTCGTTCTGCGATGTGGAGTGCATTCCACCATGTTCCTGATCTGTGCTTTGGAGGTGGTAAACAGGCTTTTGGTATGAGGATCACAGGGCTTAATTTGGTCCACACGGACAAAGCAACTACACACAAATCATACACATCAAATGCTGGTTATCCACTGATAATGACACCTTCCGATAAAACACTGCTTATCACAACTGCTGATTATGAAACAGGGGTTAAATGAGCAGGCATGGCATCCGAGTAACTAAAAGGTACAAATGTGGTTACAATCAACAGTGGGAGAGACACCACAGTCTCCTCCAGGTGCATTGCCACAAATAGCCCAGATCTGTACTGGCATGCACCTCACAACGGGTTCTCCAGCGCCACCCACAGGTCACCACCTGGATCAGATCCTTCAGAATCTGCCTTCCGGCCGGCGTGGCCCGTAGGCCACAAACTGGAATGGAGCTCAGGGATATCTCAAGGGAACAAAGAAAGTGATCCGCTCCACGTGCTGGACTTTATGCTGCAGCAGGCTAGAGGCCTCGGTCTGCGTGACCTAGGAGAACCAATTGCATGCCGGCCTCTTTGTGCGTGGATCTGACCTTGATTGACATGGGGAAATCATTTTCAACTTCCTGGTCAGATGACCCTCCAGGAGCAAGCGCATGGAAATTCCTTTGTTGGGCGACACAGTTGGCGTAGTAGTTAGCGCAATGCTGTTAAAGTGCTGGTGATCGGGCCAGGGGTTCAAATCCCGTGCTCTCTGTAAGGAGTTTGTATGTTCTCCCCATGTCCGAGTGGGTTTCCTCTGGGTGCTCCAGTTTCTTCCCACCGTTCAAAACGGACTGGGGGGGGGGGGTTATAGGTTAATTGGGTGTAATTGAGCAGCATGGACTCATGGGCCGAAAGGGTCTGTTACCACACTGTGTGTCTAAAAATAGAATTTTTTTAAAAAGCAGTTTCCTGTCTGACCTGTTGGCTAATTCTTTGGATAACCACCATCTTGGCACGAATTATATTTGTCACTTACCAACTCATTTCTGAATGTTATCACAGGCTTGCTGCCTGCAGGTTTGCAATTCCTTGACATATTAAAGCATTTTTAAAATGTAATAGGTAGTTGGAATTCTTATTTTCCTGATCAAATCTATTTTTTTTTTAAATTTTGCTCTATGAAAGATTATTGATAAATCCATTAACAAGCGAGGGAACAGTTGAACATAAAAATAAACAAAAATCAGGGAATACTCAGCCTCTGGGACAGCAGAAGAGAGAAGCAGAGTTAATGTGGAGACCCTGGAGATGCAGACACTGGAATCTGAAGATAATCGCAACCAGTTGCAGGAACTCAGCGGATCAAGTAGAATCAGTGGGGGGAAAAAAGAATGGTTAATGTTTTGGGCTGAAACCCTTCATCAAGGGTTAATGTTTCAGGGCCTAATGACATTTTATGAGAACATTGAAAATGATGGAATGAACCACAATCAACAGACATCAAATGCAGGAGTTTACAGGCACCGTGTTCAAGTAAAAACACAATGTTGGCTCCAGCCCAAAAATGTCGGTTATTACATCTTTATCTTTGCTATATAAAGGACACTGTGTGACCTGCTGAGTTTCTCCAGCGTTGTGTTTTCACAATCAACAGAAATAGTTTTATGCATGCAGTAACTCCATTTTTCAAAATAAATGGTAACTTTCCTTGTCCTAACAACCTGCTGTGAGAAGTATTTGAATTAATTGCACCTAATTGCAAACTTAACAAGCAGCATTGGAAGAAAATGTACTGTCCAAGACCATTTTGAATATTTCAGGCAATGGCAGCTGCTAGTTGATTGATGTTCTTCTAAGAAAATATTGATTCTGCAAACATCTCTGTAGGCTCCATGCAAGGATCCCAGGTAGCAGTTACAGGAGTCGTTTCTTAGTTATAATATGTACTCCACAGTGCATATTTATGGTTTGCAATTCAGCTGACTTGAATTATCTGTAAAGCAGCTGTTTTGCATTTATAATTTTGCTTGCTCAGCCAAGACCGAGAGTGGTTTGACTCCAATGGCACAATTCCATTATATAGTCAAATGCAATTAAAGAAAAGGCTATTTTTTTTGTTCTTCAATTTAGAGATCTGTACTTAGTGCAAATTTCTGTTATTCATATTGTAATTTCTTAACCAAACAGTGATAAGACAATTTCTAATCAGTCTCCAGATAGACATTAAAAAATCTGTATAAATTTTGCAGACAAACTCTCCAAATGAAGGGCATTACTCAATAGGCCTGTATGCTGGGAATATTGCACATGGGAAATGATATAGCAGACTTAATGATGAGTTCCTGGGTTATTAGCTCTTGATTGTTCAGCTGAACTGAATGAACAGGGGCTTGCTTATTTTAGAAGTTAGGGGAGGATTGATGAGGTTTGTAAGAACTGCATGCCAAGCAACAGATTGACAGTTATCACTGATTAAATCATAAATCCCATGCACGATCAAAAATAAGTTTAGGATTTATTAACAGATTCAGAAAGTCTAACCTGCTTGACTTCACTGCCACCATACTCCCCTTCAAATCCAATGAGAGCTCTTGGTATCTCACGAGGGAAATGGCATCTCCGAACCAAAGCCTAATGCAACCAGACCCAATGCGGGATCTGAGGCCACCAGTGATTTCGCAGGAAGTTAAGTCAAAGAACTCAAGGAAGGTTACTTTTTTTTTTAAACAAGATACTTCATTTGAACTGATCAAATTGGCCAATATTTGTTTAATGAAAACACAAGAGAATGCAAATGCTGGAACGTGGAACAAAAAACAATCTGCTGGAGGAGCTCGATGGAGAGAAAGAATGATGGTTGCTTCAGGTCTGATCCACTCATAGTTGCCAAACAGACATTCTTTATTTTGTTTTTTCCCCTTTATTTACGAGATGGCAATGGTGTGTAGTGATCTTTGAATAACACACAAAAGGAACCTCTTAGTTGTATCTTGATGCACATGACAATAATAAGTCAATCTAATTCGCTCCACAAGAAGCTGCTAAGCACTAGATTCAGCAAGGCCATGGAGCGTAACGACTTAGCGGATGGAAGTACTGTAAAAACAAAACTAGCTGGTAAAACCGACCCAGTACAAAGACAAAATTAGCATCTTTCTGATCAAGTGAAAAATTACCCAGGTAAACCCAGCCTACAATAACATCAAATCCAACTTGTCATTTGGGCATTTCAAAGGGTTAAGCCTGCAAGAGGCAAACAACCTTTGAAATTAATTTATTTGATGGTGACTGCTCTTTGACTTGTGGGACATGTTCTATCACTAATTGCTTTGTTTTTGTAAATAGAGAAAATGGATAGAATAGGGTGAGTGGCTCATATCTTTCCACACCAGTGGGAAAGTACAAACATTCATAAAGCTGTTAAAATATAATGATAATTGTTTGAGTATTAAAAAGCTTTGTCAAATTTCAGCTTACTATCTTAGCATTAATATAAATTACTTTGCACGTCAGGGCTGTGTTCTCAGCCTGCTCCTCTTCATGTTACAAACCCGCGACGGCATCGCCTGATCCAGCTCCAACAGAGACATCAAGTTTGCAGATGACACAACAGTCGTCGGCCTCATCAGCCACAACGATGAGTCGCACTACAGAGAAGAGGCGGAAAAATCTCATGAAATCATGCGAGAATAACAGCCTGAGTCTCAATGTGGACAAGACGAAGGAGATCATTGTAGACTTCAGGAGAACCAGGAACGACCACCCTCCACTACACATCAAATAATTCTGTAGCAGAGAGAGAGGAGAGCACCAAGTTCCTTGGAGTTCACTTAACTAGTAACTTATCATGGGCACACAACATTTCCTCACTTGTCAGGAAAGTGCAACAGCGACTGCACTTTCTGAGAAGACTGAAGCGGGCAAGGCCACCGCCCACCATTATGTCAACTTTCTACAGGAGTTCTACCAAGAGAGCCCTGGCCATCTGCATCTGTGATGCAGATAAATTGATTGGAGCTCAATCCATAGACCTTAAGAGAAGCAGAGAGGACCACTGGAGTCTCCCTCTCTCCCACCCCCCCCCCCCCCGCATTGACATGATCTACCAGTATTGTTGTCTGATGAGGGCACGCAAAATAAACTAGGACTCCTTCCACCCTGCACACAGCATCTTTCAGCTGGTCCCGTCGGGGAAGAGATACAGGAAGATCAGAGCCAGCACCTCCAGGCTGAGGAACAACTTCTTCCCTCGGGCAGTGAGAATGCTGAATGACCAAAGGAACTGTTCATATTAACCATCCAAGACTCTCATATTCATAAAACAATATGCATTTATTTATTTGTTTAGATGAAATACTTGTCCTGCATATGCATTGTTTGTCTGTATGTCTGGTTGTGAGTTTGCACGTTTTGCCCCAAGGATGGGAGAACATTTTCGAATGACAATAAACTTGACTTAACATTATTTTTTTTTAATTTATTTTTCACACTATGAACCATATTGACCAAAATACACATAAACATTTCCCTCTTGAATATACACAGTTGATGTAATGTATCTCAAATGTATAAAAGTAAGTTAGAATATATTTTTAACAGTCCTAAAGCTTATTGCCCTCCTCAAAATTCAAACATTCATCCACAAATTCCTCACAGAATCATGAATGACTTCCAAAATGTACAAGACTCACAGGAATGTATATTTGACTGCTTTTGCTGGGAAATTTCAGAAATATACTTCATAAGCTATCCCCCAGGATTGAGGGTGACTTCCTTGCTTTCTGATTTTGTGTGTGTGGCGATACGACCACCAACCTACTGCAGGGGGCGATCTCTGTACCACCTCAGGGGCTGACTCCACCTGGCCGGCTGTCAATCAGCCGACCTGAATATAAACCTGAGCCGGCCCCTCCTAAACCAGACTTGAACTGGTGTACAGTCTTTTACTGTTGTACAGTCTTTTGAGTTTGTGCTTGCTTGCTGCCACCCCAGCACACCACAGTGTGTTCTGTGGTAACTAATGTTAACACTTTAAATCCCTTTGCTGAGTGGCAGCTATTGGGATGGATAGTTCCTGAGAGAGCATTTTTTCCACCCTTTACCCAAGGCTTCTGCCGATTGGGGTCAAGGTATATCTCCTTTAGACAGGGCTGAGTGTCTATTTCAGGAGTCTGGTGTTTCGGCATGCTGGTGAATTTGTTTGGTATTTTCTGGTGTTTTGAGGAGCCTTTCTCAGAGGTCCAAGTGGTCCAAGTCTCAGAAGCACAAGGGAGGGGAGTGATCAAGAGTTTTGTATTAATATAAGGTCTTGATCTCCAAATGCACTTTTGTTCCCCAAAGGCTGTGCTAGTCTACTAAAGGTATTCGTTCATTTCATTATTGGCATTTCCCTTTGCTTAGTGCTGGCTCCCAAGGTGTGGGAAGGAGTTCACCTTTTCCAAAACCAGGCCGTGGTCCTTCATTGCGCAGCAAGGGGCAGGTTGGTGGAAGGCTTTTGTCTTGCGGATTCTCAATGCAAAGCCCCTCCTCTCATTTGTTAGTGGGAATCAGCAATGGGATGAGAGTCAGACTTGGACTGTGCACAAACACAAACATTATCTGCATTCTGCAGTCTGACATCAGAAGTTTACCTACTGCCATCGGTTGAAGAATTTCCCATTAGCTGTGAACGGTAGTTCTACTCCCAAAACATCTTACATATACATACCCAGAGAATGACTAACAGGACATTCAAATCCAATCCTTAATTTTACAAATAATGGTGGGATCATGTTAATGACAGCAAAGATTTTACTTCCTAAAAAACTTTGGGTGCATTTTATGGACTTTCGGCTGTTGATCATGAAAATCACCTTAAAATGTTCCTATCACCTACCATTTTTATATATAATTTATTTTTGTGATTTCCTGTTACATTTTTTTTTTGGAAAATTTTAATTGTAATTTTACAGACTCAAATTTTACAAGCATCACAGGGGATCATTTTTACAGATCAATTTATATCGAGCCCTATTTCCCCCTTCCCTTCCTCCCCCCTCCCCCAATTCCCCCCTCCCACCCCAACCTTAACTCATATATTCAATACTAAAGATGACAATGCAAACATCCTTTAAAAAAAAAAGGGAAGGGGGGGTGCAGGCCAGACCTCTTAACTTATTTCCTCATTCTTAACATTCCTGGGCTTGTATGAGCCTATTGTGTGGACCTATTGCCCACCGTTTCCTTGTGAGAGAGGCATTGGGAGGGTTAATCGCACTTGCGCCTCAATGTATCACGATGTATGGCTGCCACACCTTAATGAACGTGTCGTGTCTCCCTCTCAAGTTATAGGTAAATTTCCTGTTATATTTTGTCTACTTCAATGGTGCAGCCCGTCATTGAAAATTCATTTTCTGCATTCGCACTTGCTGATCTCGGTGCCGTCATTGACGAAAATGGTGAAAAGTTTCACCAGGACATTGTGACCGTGGAAAAACAGTATCAGGGCAATTGGAATCCATCAATGCCGGCCGATTATGTTGGACACTGGCACGAGAGGCATCAGATGCGGAGTACAAACAAAAATCAGCGTCAAAACATATTTAGGTCAGTCGAACTAATGCAATGTGTCATGATGCGATTAAACGTGCTAAATTCAATAAAAGCTAATGTTTCTCCAACTTTATACATGATGTAGCAAATCTAAAATTACCTTTGTATTCATCTTGAAGTTGACTATCATAATCCCCAATTTTTTTTTCAGGAGGCAAACCTTAAATTTGTTGTTTAGCGTGTTTGTCCCAATAATAGTGGGAGCATGTCATGTGCTCAGTCATAATGGCTGCAATGTGGGTGCCCCTACTGCTCTCTTCTGCACATGTCTGCAGGTTGGATTTATTCCATCTTGGGCCAATCCATACTTGGTCTGACCTGTTGCCCTCACTACCCCTTCTGCAAGCTGTGGGGCTGCACTAATCTCCAGCCTCTGCATAACTCCCTTGGTTCTCCATCCTGAGGCCATGCCCACAGCACTGACCTGATGACCTGTCACAACTCGTGCTCTCAGAGATAACCTGGAATACATAAAAGCAGCTGAAATTAATTTAATTATTTTCAAAAATTGAAATTAGTGAAAGAAATTTAATAGTATAAATTACAGTGAATCAACTAAGAGTATAAGTTGTCAGATAAAAAGATAAATAAACAAAACAACATACCTCTCCATGTCCACTTATAATTTTTTTGCCTGTTGGCCCATGTTTCTCTCCCTCCCCTCCCCTCCCTCCTCCCTCAGGCTTTATTCAGGCACCTGCTTATACCTTGAAGAAGGACTCATATCTTTATCCCCTATGGACACTGTGAGACCTGTTGAGTTCCTCCAGCATTATTGGTTTTTTTTTACACTGCAGAACAGCGACTGCAGATTTTCACATTTCACAACATACCTTTTCAGTTGAGAAGAGTGACCCCAGTCTCTTGACAGTCCACCGATACTTTTGTGGATGATCTGTGGAGAAGGCAGATTAAAAACCTGGTGTATCCAATTCCCTTTGCTTATCGTGAGTTTTACGATGTCATTATGGTTGGTACACTTGGGAACTTTGGGTGAAATTTAAATCCTACACTTTATTCCACATATAACAGTGGGATATCTATCAGCTCTTCCTAAAGAAACAATGTTTTAGATTTTTGAGCTTGGAGCAGGGTATCTGCAGTAGTTAATCACATGATTCTGAAGGACTATGTCTTGGAACTATGTTTGGATTTTGTTGAACATACATCTAAAATAAATATAATTAAATCAGATGTTCTTTCAAGTATTCCAAAATTCTTGACAGCTATTCTATTTTTCATAGTCTAATCCATATTAACTCATAGTTCAACTTTCAAAACCTTTCTCGTGATAAATATTCCCACCAGCAGAAAACTTGTCCTGCTTGGTGATGCTCATTTTTGTCCCAAACAAGGTGCTCTGTATATTAAAATAATCTGAAACAAGGGTGTAATGATATGGATTGTACACAGTCATTGGCCGGTAAAGGCACGGGCTGGCCCACCCGCTGATGACACTCTCCCCTGGACTCCTCCCCTGTGGCCTCAGCCATAAAGGTCGAGCCACCTCTCCCTTCCCTGCACTTCCCTAGCTTGGATCCGGGCCACCTCAAGTCTTCTGTACAATAAAGCCTATCGTTCCCCTCTGTCTTTGTCCTTGTGGTTATTGGGGCAACTGGTAATGCTCACCAAAGGGGTAGAGTTATTTGTACAATGCCCAGAAGTACTGGAGAGCCTCAGCAGGTCACGCACACTGTTCCCTCTAAGCTGTGCACGTGTCCGCCTGCACTTATTTTGCAACCAGCGCACCAAGGAAATGAATGTGCTTCAAATAATGTAACAATTAATAATTATACTTATTGAACATAATCTCTTAGCTGTTTCTGTTAACTAGTGAGTTGGTTAAACAAATAGTTAATAATTCTTGTATTATATTAAAACATGCCAATACAGTTTTATTAGCCACAAGAGATAGGCTATGGCAAAATTTCAAAATGTAATCTTGAAACCATTTCAAGTTTACATTTGCACACGTATTCAGTGCGCACAGAGTTTTGTCACAGAAAAGAAATTTGCACAACGTAAGATTTTTGCGCACACTGGCCACTAAAAATTAGAGGGAACATTGGTCACGCAGTGTCCATAGGAAGTATTCAATGCCTTTATTGTTGATACAAAATCACATCAATGAACAGTGAACTTCAGTTTATTAGTTAGAACCTTCAGCTTTGGAAGTCAAGATGTAAAGGGGAAGGGAGCACTGCGGAAATGGGAAGACTACTTTTTTTGAAAGCATTGAATTCCACCCCTGCGTATTCGGGTGTGAAATCGATCTTTCTAATCAATGTGAGATTAACATTTATAGAAGCTTGAATTTTTCATTTTTCTATTGGTTCTGGCATTTTACCCAAGCATTATCCAGCACTTGGCTGACCAGCTCATTCTCTACTGCATCTGTAAACAGACGGTTGGCTGGTAATCACTGCACAAGATGCATATTTTAAAAGCCACATTCTTAAATCAAACTGCATCGTTGCTGTAATGAAACATGTTGCCCAGCACCGATTGTTATGTAATCCATTGTGGGTGGTCATTCAGTTAACTCTAGAAATTATATTGCATATAGTGGAATATCCATGTGTCCTGTGCACAGATCAGTAACCAAACAACTTGTGAATTTGAAGCTTTACATCAATGCTAGGTTTAGCATAAGGATGTGAACGGCATCCTATTTTGATCCTAAAATTGCTTTCATGGAACAATTAGTAATTCAATAGGGTTGAGTGGCCTTTGGGAAAACAGCTTGCATCAGATCATGAGGTGATATAACATTTGGCTCAAGTTCTTAATTGAAATCATTTCTGTTGAGTCTTTGTGTTAAATTTCCCCATTTCCTAGTTTGAATAAACTCGAAACAAACTCTCTTACAGATGGACTGGCTGTCAATGCACTCATATATTCAAGTGAAACATTTTCTCAGATATAAAATGCCTTAATACAAACATCTTAATTTTTTTTCTATCAACCTTCATATGAGACCATAACCTCAATGGGGTCTATTTTAATTTT
The DNA here is from genome assembly GCF_036971445.1 of Narcine bancroftii. Lineage (NCBI taxonomy): Eukaryota > Metazoa > Chordata > Chondrichthyes > Torpediniformes > Narcinidae > Narcine > Narcine bancroftii. Next base: position 59,308,112 of record NC_091482.1, on the reverse strand, counting down.
CTCTCTTGAAAATTAAAATTTCAAATCTATTTTTAAGGTGCTAAATACTTGGGTGGTCCTGTCCCAAGTACTTTTGATCCACCTGAATCACACGAAGAGAAACTGAAAGCTTGTGCACTGAGTTTCTGTGGGAGATTTAAACTAGTTCAGAGAAGATTTATGAGGATGTTGCCCTTGTACTGACAATAACCACAACAGCAGTGCGAGTACAAGACAGCTTTAATAAACTAATATGTACACTAAGAGGTCTTGTCTCTGCAAGACAAACCTGGAAGGCCAGACGAGCTCTGGACTGCTTTATATACAAGGTCACCGGGATGACCCCTGGTGACCTAGTGGTGTAATTACATATCACCACAGCCCTGACTCCAGGAACTGAGTTGCAGGGAAAGGTTAAACAGGTTAGGATTTTATTCCCTGGAGCGTAGAAGAATGAAGGGAGATTTGATAAAGGTGTTTAAAATTATGAGGGGTCTAGACAGAGTAAATGTAGATAGGCTTTTTCCACTGAGGGTAGGTGAGATACAATCCAGAGGACATCGGTTAAGGTGAAAGGGGAACATGAGGGGGAACTTCTGCGCACAGAGAGAGTGGTGAGATTGCAGAACGAGCTGAAATGGTAAATGCGGGATCAATTTTAACATTTAAGAAGAATTTGGACAGGTATGTGGATGAAAGAGGCATGGAGGGCTATGGATGCAGGTCAGTGGGACTGGGCAGAGAAATGGTTCGGCGCAGACTAGAGGGGTTAGGTGGCCTGATTCTGTGCTGTAATTATTCTATAGTTCTAGTGAGATGAACATATCTGACAGAAAGGAGACAGTTTAGCGAGAGATCAAAGAAATGGTTTTGATATTTTTACTGAGGCTGTAACAATGAGCAAAGAATCCATTTTTTGGAGGATGCTTTGGAAGGGAGGCGATAATTTGTTCTCATTAGTCTACCCTTGGTTAAAGTTCGAAGACAAAACATAATTGCTCTGGTTGTGACAGCATCAAACAATGTTTCAGCACTTCTGAGAGGGTGGAAAACTGCACATTTTGCTTTTAAATTCCCTTTGAATTTGACAAGTATAAAATTTCAACATGTAGTGTTGGTTGGAGACATCAAAAGAAAAAAATTTAAAAGATTATAAACTTATTGTCTGGGATGAATGTACAAAGCAGCCATTTGGAGCATTAGATCAAACATTCTCAGATCTTAGACACAATAGTACTTTCATGCTAGCTGGAGTTTAGAACTACATACAGCATGGTAACAGCCCATTTTGGCCCACAAGTCCATGCCATCCAGTTTACCTACACCCCCTGGTACATTTCAAATGGTGGGAGGAAACCAGAGTCCCCGGGGAAAACCCATGCAGACATGGGGAGAACGTGCAAACTCCTAACAGACAGGGCGGGATATGAACCCCGGTCCAGATCGCTGGCACTGAAAAGGCATTGCACAAACTGCCGCCCCAACCAAACTTATTCCTTATCAAATGCTGCTAACAATTCCACAAGGTACAAAAGCAGATGAATGGAAAGCCTGTATTAAGTATTAAATATTTAGGTAAATATTACACTCAAATACAATTATGTGAGTGCATTTGACAGCCAATCCATCTGCGAGAGAGTTTGCTTAAAGTTTATTCAAATTAGGAAATGGGGCAATTTAACACAAAGATCTAACAGAAGTTACTTCAGTGAAAAACTTGGGCCAAATTAACATGATCTGATGCAAGCTGTTTTTCCAAATGTCACTCAACATTATTTGATAGTTCCAAAAAAGAGTAATTTTAAGCAACAAAAAAAAAGACACCATACAGGTTATGTATAAAGACCGTCTGTCAAAGCTTCCTGGACATCTGTATGACAGGCATTGACGAGACTGCTCATTCTCCTGCTTTATTATAGTGTCACAGATAAACAAAAAATAGGAACACTGTAATTAAGGCTACAATAATGGCAGACCATGGTATTGGGGAAACGATCTTCACCCCTCTTATCCCGTCTGACCTTCCTGTTCAATTCAAGCAACTTCAGTTCCCTTTGCAACTTTGTTTTGTGAAGATAATTAATCTCTACATTTTTACCCCCAGATTCAGAAGAAGGAAATAGAGTGTAATCTGACGCGCGATATAGTCGATAAATAGTAGTCTGACATAGGTGTCCTTTTTTGTCCAGGTGTTCAGAGTGAGGGGCAAAGGAGAGACACCTGCAGGGGATCTATTTTGGCAGTGGATCAAGGGTGGAAGATCGGCTGAAGTTAATGTGAATCATGATTAATATCTTGAAGCACTTCACAATGGTGGAGGTCAGAGCCACTGGCCAGCAGTCACTCAGACATGAAGGTACCGTACATTTCTGCATATAAGTCAAGTTGTAAAACCCTCAAAAATCACTCGAAAAATGGAGGTCGCCGGATATACTTTTGAGACCTTGATTCAGGTCAAAAATTATTTGATGCTGATTTGGCGTATTAGTCGACCCTGGAAACACCTCTCCACCGCCAGGCGCCGCCAAAACACACCCAGACATTCTACAATTATAGAGCCCGAGGTCCAAGCTCTGACCCGGGAGCCTGAGGTTGCCGTTCTTGCCCCATAAGCTGAGGTGGCTGCTTCAGCTTCGCAGGCAGAGGTTGCCACTCCTGCTGTGAGAATGAGGTCACCATTCCTACTTGGGAGAACAAGGTCGCTGCTCCAGCCCGGTAGGCTGAGGTTTTTTTTACTGTATTGGCAATTGGGGAGTTTTAAAAATTTTTGGGTTGTTGTTAGGAGGCCTGAACGGCCCGAAAAAGGGATATACCATAAAACCATTAAAATGAGGCTAAAAAAGGTGGTGGTGGGGGTGGGGGGGTGTCGACCTTGTGGTGGTACACCATCACCCTACTGCAGGAGGCAACCTCTATACCTGCAGGAGTGTAAGGGAACAGGACAACACCTGGCCAGCTGTCAATCAGTCAGCCTGAATGGATCAAGCCCCACCCAGTCGGGGGTCAATCAGCCTCCGGGATATAAGCCTGCGCTGGCCTCCCGAGGCCTCACTCAGAGTTGCTGCGGACACAGACTTCTATGGAAGTCTTTGTGGATTAAAGCCTGTTGTACAGTCTTTATCTTTGTGTGTGTCTGATTCTGGCTAACAGTGCACCACAGACTTATCTGCCAGTCAACTTGTACACTAGAATATACGGTATGTCCTTCTTCAGCATTGGGTTCATAGTGGCCCTCTTGAAGCAGGTGGGTAAATATTAAATGTTAAATTTTAAATTTAGACATACAAGACTGTAAAAGACCCTTTTGGCCCACAAGCCCGTGCTGCTCAATTGCACCCAATTGACCTATGTTTTGAAAGGTGGGAGGAAACCGGAGCACCCAGAGGAAACCTATGCAGACACAGGGAGAATGTACAAACACCTTTCAGACAGTGTGGGATTCGAACCCTGGTTCCGGTCGTTGGTGCTCTAACATTGTTGCGCTAATCACTGTGCAAATTGTGCCAGGTACTTAAATCTGTTGGAGAGAGGGGTTGAAGATGATTGTGTCTAACCCCATCAGCTGGTCTGCACAGAGGACATGTCAAAGAACTCTGTCTGGTCCCATCGCTTTCCATCCCCGGGAGGTCAATCTGATTTCTGCAGAGGCCGTGAGTGCAGGTGTGCTCAAGGTTGAAGAGGTGTGTAACACTGGCTTGTTGCCCTCCTGCTCAAGGTTAGTATAGAATGCACTGACTTCATCCGAGAGGGGTGTGCTGTGGCTTATTATACCAGTGGCTGGTATCCGTGAGATTTGGCTCAAGTATTATAGAACCCAGTTGCATAGAAATAAATGCAAATATGATGATTGCCAGCAAAATGACCCAAGTCAATATCGACGTGGATTTCCTCTGGGTGACCCATTTTCCTTCCACCCTCCAAAATGTACGGGGGTTGTAGGTTAATTGAGGTATTTGGGTGGCACGGACTCATGGGCCAGAAGGACCTACTATTGTGTCGTATGTCTAAATTTAAAATTTTTGATATACTTTAAAATTAACATACATCATTAAGACCAGTTTCCATTGGAGAAGCTAACATCATTCCTTGCTGTTACTAATTGTTTTCATAGTATAAGTCCCTTTGGGAGAGGCATGTCAAGTCCATTTATAAATTACAGTTCCATGTGTCTTCCCATCAGATCAAATGATCTGCCAAAGGAATTGGATCACGTTGAGGGTTTCAGATTTAGATTTCAGATTAATTGTCAGAGTTCACGTACAACTCAGATTTTTTTTCCTGCGGGCGAGGCAGAATTACCGCTTATTTGTAGTGCAAAACAAAACCTGACTCAATGTACGTATGTAAACAAATAAAAAATGTAAACAAATTGAAATACAGAGAGAGAAAAAAAATTAATGTAGTGCAAATGTAGGAGTTCTCAAATAAGTCCCTGATTGAGTTTGTCATTGAAGAGTCTGATGATGAAGGAGAAGCAGTTGTTCCTGAACCTGGTGGTGCGAGTCTTGTGGCACCTAGACCTCTTTCCTGATGGCAGCAGTGAGAATAAAGTGTGTGCTGGGTGGTGTGGATCCTTGATGATTGCTTCTGTTCTCCAATGACAGCATTCCCTGTAGATGTCCTGGATGGTGGGGAGGGTTTTAACCATGATGTCCTGGGCTGTGTCCACTACCTTTTGCAGGACAATGCTCGAGGGTATTGATGTCCCCATACTAGACCGTGATGCAGCCGGTCAACACACTTTCACCACACATCGGTAGAAATTTGCCTGGATTTCTGATGTCATGCCAAACCTCCATAAACTCCTGAGGAAGTAGAGGTACTGACATGCTTTTTTCACGAAGCCTTTAATATGTTGGGTAAAGATCCTCTAAGATGGTGACTCCCAAGAAATCACCCTCTCTACCTCTGATCCCCCAGTGATTACAAGATCATACATCTCTTGCTTTCTCTTCCTGACGTCAACAATCAACTTCTTGGTCTTGGTGACCTTGAGTGCGAGGTTGTCAGCCAAGTTTTCAATCTCCCTCCTGTATGCTGGCTCATCACCCCTTTTTATACAATGCACTACTGAGGTATCGTCAGTGAACTTATAGATGGTGTTGCTGTTGTACCGAGCCATACATTTGGGCTCAGGCCCAAAATGTCGACAATACATCTTTATCTCCTGTGGACGCTGTTTACTGGCTGAGTTCCTCCAGCATTTCGGTGAGTTTTAACACTTGGTGTAAGAGCATGAATCTAACATGTTTCATGGAAATATATTTAGCTTCGGCTTGCCAACACAAGGGCAGCGTATCCAGAGAAACGATTATTTTGTCCCCTTAGAACCATAGAACAGTGCAGTACGTCGAATGACTCAAAGACTTGTTAACTCAAACCAAGGCTTTAATCAACAAAAGACTGGAGTGTATTACAGCACGGTCGACCAGTCCAGACTGACCTGGGTCTGGTTAGGGGCACCCCTTTATGACCTGCCAGTAGCCGTAGCTACGGCTCTCAGCCAATCGCAACAACTATAAGCAAATATATACATTGGTGATAGTATCCTGTACTATCACAAACACTAGAGCACAGAAAACAGGCCATTTGTGCCGAAACATTATTCCACTAGTCCCACTGACCAGCACCCATTCCATAACCCTCCAGACCTCTCTCATCCGTGTATCTATCCAATTTATTCTCAAAACTTAACAGTGACCCCATCAAAACAGGTCCCACCTTCCCTGGAACAGAGGCCAATTGTCCAGAAACCTGAAGCCCTCCCTCCTGAACCATCACTTTAGCCACATATTTAGCTGCATTAACTTCCCATTTCTAGCCTCATTAGCACGTGGGATGGGTAGCACTCCTGAGATCACAACCCTGGAGGTCCTGTCCTTCAACTTTGCACCTAACTCCTTCAACTCTCTTTGCAGGACCTCCTCACCCTTCCTCCCCACATCACTGGCCCCGACACAGACCACGACATCTGGCTACTCACTCTCCCTCCTGAGAATACCGAGAACTCGACCTGAGATATCGCAGACCCTGGCATCAGGGAGGCAACAGACCATCTGGGATTCTCGATCTCTCCCACAGAACCTCTTATCTGTCCCCCAACTATCGAATCCCCTATCACTGCTGCTCTCCTCTTCCCTCCTCCCTTTCTGAGCTGAGGGTCCAGTCACAGTACCAGAGACATAATCATTAATTTGTCCCTGATAGGCCATCTCCACCAGTATCCAAAACTGTATACTTATTGTTTTCCCTTGCTTCCCACCCCCTCCAATATGTTGAATCCTTGATTTTAAACAACATACATTAATATCTATATGGTGATGGCAAAGTATCAGATTCTTCTCATTGGTGTAACAATCTTTCCATTAACTAAGTGGCACCAAAAGCTCAGGGATTGTTGCATCGTTGGAATGACATTTCATGCTATTTATGGGAGAACACAAACATCAAATATAATGAAAATGAATATTCATTGCCATTTTATGGTTTACACCAGAGTTATTTTCACTCCACAAGATTCAGTGAAGTTAACAATGGTTCTGCTTATTATTGTTACCTCACTCAATGTGATGTGTCTCATCTCCCGGAACGTGCCAGGGAGTATATTTGACGAATCCTGTGTGTGTGCTTTGAAAAGAGAGGAAATTAACTTCCACAATCAATGAACTAAAAGCAAATTAAGCCACACAGTGCCTCATGAAGAGATATAACACCAGTCAAAATGAATTACTTAGACTAAGCCTGTTGGTTAAGGGATGGGAAATGGATCTTAAAATGGTACGTGAAGTTACGGACATCGATTCAAGAATTGTGAATGTGTTTACAATTGGTCCATGTCTATTAACAGAAATGGAAAAGTAAAATGAACAGAATGTGATTATGCAATCAATGGGAAGCTACAATTAACACTGAGCAAAACTAAGTCCCATGCCTTTAACCAAAAGCATTTAATTGCAGCTTGATGAGCTCTCTTGGAGGAGAAGCTGGATGAACATTCACCAATGAAGGGCCCATTCATGGATTATTATCACAAATTGAAGATTTAAGAGGTATGGGATGCTCCGGAGACTCCCTGAAGGTCGTTATTCGATCCATTTCTTCATAATTTATGCGTAAACCTTGTTTAGAGGGACGGGTTAAATTAGTAGGGTTTTTGTCCTTTTATTTTTGGTTAATAGAGATAATTAGATAATAATGGGTTTAAGTGTGGTTTATTACAGATCTATCACAGAATAAAATGACAATACCTTTTTTAATATAAGGGAATTTTAATAGCATTTTATCTATTTTCAATTTAATACTAATTTTGTTATATTATGAGGAATGGATTAACTGTTAACTCAGTATAATTATAGAATTGGATGTTTTGAAGGAGATGAGTAAGAAATTATGGGTATAATTCTGATTTACAATTAGCGTGTTATATGAATATGATATGACCTGTTTTAGAAGACTATGTGCATTGGATTTTATCTATTAAACTCAATAAAAAATATTTTAAGAAGAAAGCAATCAAGGAATCCAAAGGCACAAATAAATAATCCAATGTGATGCATAATGCAGTAAAAACCCTAGTATCCGGCACGCACAGGGATTGGTAGATGGAGGATATTGCTTGAGATGGGGTCCTGCGTGAATGGAGAACTAACAGTGAGATGCGCCAATTTTAAACTTTTTTTTAACCCATTTATTTGCCACGATTTTTTTCGTCGGTTGCTTGAATTCCGGATAACTGTACCAAAGTTCCGGTGCAATCAGGTCAGTGAATAATATTGGCTTGGGTTTTGTGTTTTAATAATAATGGAGTTTGTGCCACTGATAAATGAGATTGACCAGTATCTGAACTTTATTGCATTTCATTGCATTGCTTAAAGTGAGATTTTAATGGCATATTAATCCATAATTATTTGAATTTTTATTGTTTGAAAATTGTGAGTTTGTAATTATGTATTTTTCTCTGTTTGCCATTCGAAAATTGGTCAACTTGATTGGCACAGAGTCAGTACAGGTCAAGTACCCCTTATCCAAAAAATCTAAAATGCTCCAAAATCTGGAATGATGCAACAAGTGGAAAAATCTACACCCAGCCTCACTTGCCCGAATGGGGCTCTGTTGTGCCAGTTTGTCACTGCCAGACCAAAGTGAATTATCCGCTGTGCTTTTTGCTTATTCTCTGCTCTCTGGTACAAAGATATTGTTGAAAACGACTGATGGTGAAATAGCAGAAATGGTTCTGAATCAAGATAAGTACAATACATTATTTTCATGTGAAATCTGACATTTATCTCCACCTAAAATGGCATGTTTGAGTGTAACGTGACCAGCAACATTATTTGTTGAAAAAAAATAGTGTACTTGTTCCCTTTGGATCGCATTGTAGATGGAGACTGAAAGCCTGCTGTTGTTTGTGTTGTTGTTTAACAGCTGATACAGGGATTCTGCTAATGCTCATGCATTTCAGATAAGGGGTACTCGACCTGTAGTTTCATTGGTCGTATGGGTGTATTTGGGCAGTGCAGGCTCATGGACTGCAGGGGCCTGTTACTGTGCTGTTCCTCTAAAGAGAGAGATGGAGACAAAGCAACTGCAGATGTTGTAATTTGGAGCAGAAGGAAAACCTCTGGAGGAACTCAAAAGGTCAGGCAGCATTGATGGAGGCAGAGAGATGGTCGACTTTTGAGGTCAAAACTTAAAATGTTGAGCATCCCTCTTGCTTCCGTAGATGTTGCCTGACCTTTTGAGTTCCTTCAGTAGATGGTGTTTTGTTTGATAAAATCATGCCGTGGAGATTGTTAGACCTTTATGAGAATTTTCTTTGAGGTATCATGCAAATGTCATCACTTTCCACTGGCAGTAGACTCAAAGGGAAGATAGATATCTTGGTGCTGTCACATTGTTATCTGTAACTGTTGGTGAGAGACTCACAGAATGTAAAGCTCTTGAAAGCTTTCCCTGTGGTTATCCTTCAGTGAGTGGACATTCCTACAATGGATAGCTGGCACCTCCATTGAGGGAAAAATAATATTTCCCTGATATCACTGGATAGCAATTTCTTTTAATATCACAAAGTTTGAGCTCCAACCATAGTATCAAAATGTCAGCATTCAGGCTCCATGCATTGCCTCAACGCACAGTCGCAAAGCCCCATGGTGAGCACCTGGTGCCTCTTGGTTATTGCACGCACCTGCATCCTCTGAGGGTGAGGAGCCTGTATTTTGTAGCATAGTCAAAACAATGGTTTGTCAAGGTCCAGTGGGTAGCAGCAAGGCTTTGAGAAGCTTCTTCACTCAAAACTCAGTTCCCTCCATCTGACCCGCAATGATAACCACATGTTTCATCCAGTCACATTAATGATGATGGAGGACTAGATCATGCATTCCCACTGACACTGGACAATAACAATTTTGCTTCCTAAACACTTGTATTTTGGGCCGCGGATCACAAATATCACCTTAAAAATTTCCTATCACCTATTGCTTTTTAGATATAACCTATTTTTGTGAATTCCTGTCATATTTTTAACAATTCAGCATTCTCACTTGGACGTCTTCCCTGCTGATCTTGGTGCAGACAGTGACGAACATGGTGAAAAGTTTCACCAGGACATGGAGAAGCCGATTCAGGGCAGCTGGAATCCATCGATGCCAGCCGACTATTGTTGGACACTGACATGAGAGGCATCAGATGCTGAGTACAAACGAAAATCAGCAGTGAAACATTTTTAGGTCAGTTGAACTAACGTAATGTGTCAGCTCGGGTTAGGGTTCTTCCTCATAATGCGATTAAGCCTGCTAAATTCAATAAAAGTTCATTTACTGTTTCTCCAACTTCCTACGCGAATCTGAAATGATCTTAGTGTTCAGTTTGAAGTTGTCTATCATAATCCCCCATTTTTTTCAGGAAGTAAACCTTTTGAAAAGAAATTGCTATCCAGTGATATCAGGGAAATATTATTTTTCCCTCAATGGGGGTGCTTGCTGGCTGTCAGCATTTCTGTGGCACCTTGTTTTTCGTGCAATATATTGGCCCATAGCTGAACATTAACCAGGTCTTACTGCATGCAGCCACTATCTATTTCGAGTGATTTTATTGAGGTATTGCAGTACTAACTATCGATTGGTTGTAGAGGGTCTCCTGCTCTTGTGTTGTCTCCCTTTCCTGCTCTGCAGCTGCAGACAAGTGCTGTTCCTTGTGATCACTGGGTTATGGAGGGTGATGCAATGATATGAGAGCCTTTCAGAAGTGTGTTGCAAAGCATCTCCATCAGAGTCTAGGCAGCAGAGCTGTGGAACAGTCACACTCATGGTGGTAGTGTGCCTCCTGCAGTGAGAGATGTGCCCTCCTGTCTGAAGAGCCTGTAATAGAATCAAAGGCTGATTGGACAGCACAAAGTCTGTGAAACCAAAGCACCTACATGTTAGGCTGGTCTGATGACTGAAAAGTCAATGGCGCTGTAACTGGGCAACAGGATATACTGTAGAGTCTCTCTGATGCCTGAACATTGACCAGTGCCTCTGGTTAAAGATCAGCTGCTCGACGAAGAAGTGAAACTCATATACATGGTTATCACATGAAACTCATTGAATTCTCTGAGCCCACTTTAGCAAACTTGGGGTAGGCGACTAGCCTTCTAACATTCTTCTCAATGAGAAAGCAATGATATGGACACTACCAATTGTGTTTAAATATAGACATGTACCTCGTATTTAAACTGGAAGCAAATCAGCTGGCAACTCCAATAACATTTCCTATTCTGGAGCTCACCTTTGATCAAGTATAGCTCAAGAGCCGTAAATAACATTATGAATTCCACACAGCCACTAAAAGAAGTGTTTTAGGGTTAGGAGGCTTTCCCCCATCTGTACTTTTATCTGTTCTTACTATGGAAATATTATTATGGGGGCGGGTGAGGTCTGGGCCTGGTGTCCCACTCACCCAGGGAAAGTGTATGCATAATATATCGCCTCTCCTCTCCTGGTGTAGTGATCGCCACGTGGCCACTGTCTGACTTGCCAGGCAGGAGATCACAGTAAATGGCCTCTCCTCCATTACTGCATCTATAGCAACATCTTGTCGGTGTCCCCCGTTTTCACTGAGTTTACTATATCATGGTATGACTGAGTATAATTGGACGGGTAGGCCAGGCTTATTAGCCTTGGTTGGCAGCCAACCTAAGAGAAGGAAAACTGATTAAAAACCTAGGAAGATGGGGCTTATTAACCTCATTAGGCCATCCATCTAGGAGAAAGATACTCTGATGTAATACCTACAACCTGAGGACTTGGCTGTTACTGCCCCAGCTTGCTAGGCCATGGAAGATAAACTCTGGGTGGAAATGGTGGGGCCAGTACTGCACACACTGCACTCCACCTAAAAAATCCATTGTGCAGGCTCAAAGGACGTGTCCATGTCTGCAATCCTTCCTAAACCTTCATCCGCGAAGCCAAACCATGATATGATTATGACAACAAGCTCATCTCATAACATATAACAGATGGTCTGGAAAAGAGCAACAGAATATTGAGCTTGTCCCAAGCAACCATGGTGCCAAGATGCATCACAACTAACAACATTCCCATACTCCAGCGAGGCAAGACTCAAAAAAAAAAAGGAGAACTAATCTCAAAACCTGCATTCTTTCAAGGAATTCTTCTTTCTTTTCTTTGGCTTGGCTTCGCGGACGAAGATTTATGGAGGGGGGTAAATGTCCACATCAGCTGCAGGCTCATTTGTGGCTGACAAGTCCGATGCGGGACAGGCAGACACGGAATTGAAGAAATACCTTCCCATCATTAATGAAATGTAATTTTCAGGAGATCAGTTATCTCTTTATCAAGAGGTATTTAGATGTGTAGCTCCAGTCTTCTTCGTCATGAAGAAAGAAAATGTAGGTCCGTTCCTGCACCATAATACATTAACCGGGGACTTTACCTCAGCTTTGTCCAAAATCTTCAATGTTTCTGAAATTTTCTTGTTGATCTTTAGCTTCCCTGTAATTTGATTAAATATTTGCATGTTTGGATATATTTGTTAATGACAGAAAAAGATTTATCAAGATGGCACCATATAATTGCAACAGTTCATATGTAAAGCAAATTTTTTGTGGTATCATCTTGATCTCTTGGTAAAAAAACTCCAGATGTTTTTCCATCTCTCTCTCTCTCTCTCTCTCTCTCTCTCTCTCTCTCTCTCTCTCTCACACTCTTACTCTCTCTCTCTCCATATCTCTCCCTCACTCTCTCTCCATATCTCCATTACTCTCCCTCTCTCTATCCCTCACTCTCCTTCTATTTCTTCCTGTCCCTATCTGCCTCTATCTATCCTTTTTATACCTTTACCTCTCTCTCTGTATCTCCCACTACCTTATTTCTCTATCTACCTATCTCTCTATACCTGTCTACCTCTCTAAATCTATCCTTCTCTACCTCTCTATCCCTCTCTCTAAATCTATCTTCCTCTCTACCTCTATATCTACCTTGTGTCTCTCTTTCTCTACCTCTCTCACTCCCCTTTTACACCTCTCTCTCTCTCTGTCTCTCTCTCTCTCTCCTCTCTCTCTCTCTCTCTCTCTCTCTCTCTCTCTCTCTCTCTCCTCTCTCTCTCTCTCTCTCTCTCTCTCTCTCATTCTCTCTCTCTCTCTCTACCACTCTACCATTTTGGATAACTGAAACCAGTCCACTTTGACCTGATCAATGTTGCTCAGAACCTATCTTTGTTAGAAGCTGATATCTGCCCAACCTAGAAACTGACCCAGTTCTCTCTTGAAGACTACTGATGAATCAAGGTGCACCCATGATTATGGAGCAACTATTGTCCTTGGTAATAATGGACGAGGTTCTCAGATAAATTCATAAGGGTCTTCACTGATTTGAACACTTAACATGCTCACCAGAATCCTTTAAACCAGGGACAATCCCAGTGTAAATCAAGAGAGATCCTCTCCATCTGCAAGCCTTCAGTGCAGGCTGAGTATGTAAAACTTCAGTGAAGCCAATCTACATATTTAATAATGTGCATATTTTAAAATATGGCTGTAAGCTTACTTTGGCTAATAATTTGCCTAATTCTTATTCGAGCTTCCGGATATTTTCTGACAGCTGGTGAAAATGAATGATCATTAGATGGAACTACATCTGGTATTGTAGTTTTACAAAAGTAAAGAAATGAAGAATCTGTGAATTGACAGAAATGTCAAGAGGTTGAAAATCAAAGATGCAGGTGTTGCAAAACTGGGATTAATTAAAAACTGAAAAGAGTGGAAACATTTAGCTTGTCAGACAGTATCTGTGGGAAGAGAATTTTAAATTTAAATTTAGACCTACAGCACAATAACAGGCCATTTCAGCCCACGAGTCCATGCTGCCCAATTTACACCCCATGAACCTACACCCCCGGTATGTTTTGAATGGTGGGAGGAAACCGGAGCCCCTGGAGAAAACCCACAGGGAGAACGTACAAACTCCTTACAGACAGCACATGAATTAAACTCCGGTCTGGTCCCGATCACTGGTGCCGTAAAGGCATTGCGCTAATTGCTACGCCAACTGTACTGCCCTAAATAGATAAATATTTTGGGCTCAAGTTCTGACGAAACCTGAAACATTAACTACTGCTTGTCTGTCAAATGTTGACTGTTTTAATTTGAGGACTTTTTTTGATGGGGGAGGGAACTCGGTGGGTAAATGAACAGCACCAAACAAAACTGGGAAGAAAATGGTCTCTTCTAAGGGCCATGCCAGCAAAGACACAGCTTTCACTCATTCTTGGTGGTTTCAGTGAAGTCTGTGTAGTCAGAATCTTTCTGTCGTGTGTGGCAAAGTTGACGTCTGTTCTGCCATACCTGTGAGCTTTTGGCTTCTCTGCCAAGGAGATGAGGAGTGGTTTGTAGAGGAGATCAAGAAGCTTAATTAAATGCATTCCAGGAGTGGAAGCTCGGCCATCTTCAAATGGGATAAAACTCTTAAGAGCACGAAAATTCCAGCAGGGCAAGATCATAGAACCTTGTGATCCCAGCAAAAACCAATGTGAAATTTGAATTTCACTTCCATCTATCAAACCTTGTGTCCTCGAAAATACTTCAGTGGAGTGTGCCAAGATTTGATCAATTTGATGCAGTTGGGACATTATAATGTAGAATATTGATGTGTTCAGGATATATCAAGTTTGATAATGCTTCATTACCTCATTAAAATATTTAAGTCACATCCCAACCTTTTCTTGAGGCTATTTTTCAGTTCTGGGCAAATTCTTCAATTGGAATTTTGTCAGATGGAAAATGTCAGTGGAAATTAGATTTAGCCAATCTTCTGCGACTCTGAACTTTCCACTCTGAGTTGATTTGCATTGAATATATTTTTATGCCATGGTTTAAGATCATTAACATGATCTGCAGATTAGAACTACATCCAATTAAATGCAAGAGATACCAATCCTCTGTGGAACTAAAACTGTCAACCCTAGTTATTTTTTAAAAAAACACGCACAACCTATAAATCACAACAAGAATTTGTTCCTTAAAATGTAACATTACATTCATAATTCAGTGTCTAACTACATTATTTTCCCATTCTAGATGATTACAACAGTAAACCAAGGACACTTTCACTTTCACATATGACTAAGTACAACATTTCAGAATGCGAATCCTTGTCAGTATAATTCACTCCAGACATTTCTATCAATGGCCATCTATAATAAATGTGCATATGGAATTTATATTTATGAGGCTGCTATCCAAGTCACCTGCAACTTGTTATGTTAATTAATGGAGAAAAAGTGGAGGCCATTGATTTCTGGACGAAATAAATCCCAGCACTATAATTAAAGCAATACTTGTATATCTTTGGGGTAACATTGGTTTCATTATGAATTTCCTCTCTCCCAGAAACTCACCACTTTGAATCTCAATTCACACCTGGAGATGCTCTTGGTTTCCAGTTTAAATGTGAACTTGTGAGTGGGAATTGTTTTTTATATATATATTTGCAAGGTCCCCTGCCTTGCATACTTGTACATGAACCTCCTCCTGAATCTTCTCACGCGCACACCTGGAGCTAGTTTGTAAGTCTGGTTTACAATCGTTTGGAACATATTGTAAAAATTTGCAATTGCCCTGAGGTGTCACATTCTGCCATTTTCTCCTTCTTCTTTTCCACTTGCTTGTTGGCTCATTCAATTCCTCTTTATTGGAGGAAAATGAAAAAAATATTTGAAACAGTCCTGGCAGCACCTGTGGAAGCCACTGGAGTCTCCCTCCCCCCCCATCACCACCATGATCTTCCAGGATTGGGTTCGTTGTCTGAAAGGGGCGCGCAAACTCATTGAGGACCCCTTCCACCCTGGACACAGCATCTTTCAGCTGCTCCCATCAGGAAAGAGGTACAGGAGGAACAGAGCCGGCACCTCCAGCAGTGAAAATGCTGAACAACTAAAGGAACTACTTACACTAACCATCTGAGACTCTCATATTTATGAAACATTACTTATTTGTATATATGAATATTTGTCCTGCATATGTAGTGTTTGTCTGTGTGTGTTATGTCTAGTTGTGTGTCTGTGTGTATTGCACTGAGTACAGGAGAATGCTGTACTTGTGCATTCAGATGACAATAAATTGACTTGACTTGGAAGGCAAAAGCAGAGTTCATGCTTCAATTTGAAGACTTTTGTCTGATTATTTCTAATTTCAGATTTCCTCCGAGTGGGAGTATTTTTTTCTTA
Organism: Narcine bancroftii; assembly: GCF_036971445.1. Taxonomy (NCBI): domain Eukaryota; kingdom Metazoa; phylum Chordata; class Chondrichthyes; order Torpediniformes; family Narcinidae; genus Narcine; species Narcine bancroftii. Next base: position 59,292,413 of record NC_091482.1, on the reverse strand, counting down.
TTCGTTCCCCCCCCCCCCACCTCCCTTAATGTTGGGGTTGTTGGGAATAGGATGTTTCCTGCCTTCCACATGTTACCATTACCTCTGGGCTTGCTGACCTGGTTGTGCAATGTTTTCATTTTAAAATTCTTAGCTTGCACACTCGAATTTATTCCATCGTCCTTCTGCACCTCAAAATCTTTGCCCACATTTAATATTCCCTTTTACGATGCAGTTCCTTCATTGAACCTTCAGCTAAATTTTTGTGTGACCAAGTACCTGAAAATCGCCATAAGCGGAGATGTTGTTTTATTGGAATTTAAATTCACTGCACTGTTTGCTTTGATACCATTTACCACTCTAGCATGTGAGAAAAATGCCATTAGCATGGATCGTCCTGGTTTTGCAGCAGTATATGGTAAATAACTAGCTTGTATGACAAGCTTTAACTAAAAATTGCAACTATGCTTTTGCCCCCATGCAAATATAAAGTTCTGACCAAAGTATTGTCTTGGCCAGATGGTTTTAGGTCTGCTTTGTTCATGAATGAGTGAGTCAAACACCAGACTGAGTCGAAATCAAGGTTCTTTGTTCTTTATTGCCGGATTGTAACACTTGCAACTAACAGTGTTAGTTGGAGAAGGCGCATTCTGCCGTTATCAGCAAGTAGTGTTTTTTTTATACCTCAGGATACGAACTTAGTAAATTATCATACCATGACATTGTCCAATGAATAAACTGTTGCTGTCCCTCTCTGCTAGCCTCCTGCACATCATTCTTGTTAGTGCAAAGCTTATCTTGAGTGTACAAGGTCACATCTGCATTCTGTTACTCCTTAGTACTGGGTGACTCCTTCTCCGGTCCCTTCTCATGATGTTTTTACCTTACAATGGTAAGCAGCCCTTTTTGTGTAACAGCCCCAACATTACTTTCAGACAACCCTGCAATAATGCAGCTTTTAAGTTAAATTTAAATTTAGACATACATTGGTAACAGGCCATTTTGGTCCACAAGTCCATGCTGCCCAATTTCCACCCCGGTACATTTTGAACGATGGAGGAAACTGGAGACCACGGAGAAAACCCACGCGGACATGGGGAGAGTGTACAAACTCCTTTGTTTTGCTCAGAAGAGATGTCCCCCCCCCCCCCATCGCACGTCCCCCAGCTGCTGTAGATCTGAAGAAATCCCTCTGCAGTGTTAGTCACGTGCTGAGAGGTTGCAGGAAAGCTTGATGCTGGGCAGCAGAATCCTTCAGGCACACAATTTGAAGTGCAAATGCACTTTGTCTACTTCATACCCAGTGTTAAGCCACATTTAATGCATCTTCTTGAAATTCGGGCTAACTAATTTACAAAGTGACTGTTGACCAGAAACAATTGTGTGCAATTCATTGCAAAGGATTTTTTTCAACCACCTGAAAGGACATATGGAGCCGAGATTTGATACCTCCCCTAAAAGACAACACACCCAGAATTTCTGTCTCTGAGATTGAACCTTCAGATTTTAAGTGCGAATGTTGCATTTAAGCCCCAGGGCCTGTTTCCACCTCAGAGAAATACCCTATGAACTTCTTTTGTAGGAGGATCAAAGTCAGCTGTAAGCTCATTTAAAAAAATATTTTATTTAGCATTTCTAAAGTCAAGCATGATGAATAAAAGAAATTATACAGTAATCATTAACGATTCATATTAGTCAATTAATCAGATATTACATGTTTGACTACAACCATACATCCCTCTCCCCCACCCTCTCAAAAGAAAAAAGGGAAAACTACATTAGAAGAAGAGAAAAAGGGAAATAAAACAGAAAGGAGAGAAATAAAGGAGAACGTTTTGTCTGGAGTTCACCACAGGTTTTAATATTCAACTTTGCCGCATCTGTGAGGGAGAAGTGCGGACGAAGGGTTCGGAGGTGAGAGGGGTACAGCTAAAGAATTGCATATGTATGCTGCAAATATAGTTGCCAGATTTTTTTTAAATGTCATTTTTTTCCCTCTGGTTACAAGTGATTTTCTCAAGGGGAAAAAAACTGTGCATTTCCGTGTTCCAGCATGTCACTCCACAATGGGAAGCAGGCTTCCAGGTAACCACTAGACATCTCCTGGCCCTTCCAATGCAACCTTTACACATTCTGTTGGGGATCTGGACAGCCTCATTGTAGGTCCTACATCTGCAATTTTTCCCATAAAAACAATTCTGGGTTTTGTGGAAATTGAATTCCTGTAATTTGTTCTATAATCTACCCAGAAGGGTCTCACTTTGGGACATGGCCAGGTTGAATGTAGAAAGGTTCCTATCTCCGAACTGCACCTAAAACATCGATCTGATATTTCTGATTCAAATTCATTTAATTTTTGCAGCGTGAGATATAACTGATGCAAAAAATTATATTGCACCAGTCTGTATCTTACATTTATTATATTTGTCATGCCGTCTCGACATAAATTGGACCAGCTTTTTTCACCATTTATTATATCCAAGTCTGATTCCCATCTCTGTCTGGATTTCTGTAGCCCCTTTTTTAGGGGTTTCTGCTTAGAGTAAGAAATATATTGCTGAAATAAATTTCTTTATGCTCCCCTTTCGAATCAGTCTCCACATCACTGCATTTTGGTAAGGCCATTAGTGGACCTAATTTGTCCCTTATTTAAGGTTTTAATTGAAGATAGTAGAGAAAAGAATTATTTAACAAACTATATTTAATTTTTAATTGGTCAAATATCATAAATTACCGCTGCTAATAAACAATCCTCAATACACCTGATCCCTTTCTGAGACCAGGAGTCCAGGATCTTATTATCCATTATTGATGGGGTTAATCTATTTTGAACCAGGGGTGTTTTGGTGGTAGCCCCACCTTAAATCCAATCAGTTAATTTATTTTATGCCAAACAGTAATTATATGTTTTAATAGGGGGCATCTTTTACTCCAGATATCAATTTAACCCCATTTTATATATATAAAATCCCAGCTCTCTTCTCCCTTACCTTATGCAATTCAATTTTTACCCAGGAAGGTTTATCTCCTTCCTCAAAGAGAGAGGAGATAAACCTCATTTGGGCTGCCCAGTGATATTTTTTTTAAAGTGTGGGTGCCTTAATCCTCCCAGAGCGTAATCCCACATTAATTTTTCAATGGAGACCCTAGCCACCTTACCCTTCCAAAGAAACTTTCTGATAAATTTATTTAAATCTTGAAAAAACCTTTGAGGCAATGATATAGGCAAAGTTTGAAAAACATTGATGACTTGGCATTACATTCATTTTTATACAGTTATTGGCAGAATCATCTATCTGTTTAGATCTTCTTTAGTTTTCCTAAGCAAGGGCAGATAATTTAATTTATATAAATCCTGTAAATTATTATCTATTCTAATCCCTAGATTTTTTATCCCATTTTGTGTCCACTTAATTGAATATTTCTTTGATATTGACGATGATCCCCTCCCACGTGGCATAATTTCACTTTTTTTCCCTATTTATCTTATATCCCATAATCTTCCAGTTTAGTGTGCAGTGTTACCAATGAAATTGCTGGGTCTGTCAGACATATCAACACATCATCTGCAAATAGATTAATCTTATGTTCTTCCTGGTTTACCCTGAATCCCTTAATGTCTGGATCTCGGCAAATATCTTCCACCAATGGTTCTATAGCCAAAATGAAGAGAGCCGGAGATAATGGACATCTCTGCCTACTCCAAGACCTTCGATAAGGTCCCGCATAAACGAATGGCTTACAAAATCAAGGTTCATGGGATTGGGGGCAAAGTATTGATGTGGATTTGAGAACTGGCTGGCAGGTAGAAGACAGAGAGTTGGGATAAATGGCTCATTTTCTGAGTGGCAGGCGGTGACCAGTGGGGTGCCACAGGGATCTGTACTGGGACCCCAGCTGTTCACAATTTACATTAATGATCTGAATGAGGGGATTGGATGTAATATCTCCAAATTTACAGATGACACTAAGCTAGGAGGGGTTGTGTGCACGGAAGAGGGGGTCAGGAAGATCCAGTCTGATTTGGATAAATTGAGGGACTGGGCAGATACATGGCAAATGCTCTACAATGTGGATAAATGTGAGGTTATCCACTTTGGTAATACAAAGCGGAGGGCAGATTACTATTTGAATGGCAATAGATTAAGAGATGGGAAAGTGCAGAGAGACCAAGGGGTACTTGTACACCAGTCTCTGAAGGCAGGCATCCAGGTACAGCAGGCGGTTAAAAAGGCAAATGGTATGTTGGCCTTCATTTCAAGAGGGTTTGAGTATAGGAACAAGGATACCTTACTGCAGCTGTCCAGGGCCTTGGTGAGACCCCACCTGGAGTATTGTGTGCAGTTTTGGTCACCTTATCTAAGGAAGGATGTTCTTGCAATGGAGGGAGTGCAGAGGCGATTCACCAGGCTGATACCTGGAATGGCAGGAATGACTTATGAGGAAAGATTGCGCAAATTGGGATTGTACCCCCTGGAGTTTAGAAGATTGAGAGGGGTTCTCATAGAGACATATAAAATTCTGGCAGGACTGGACAGAATGGATGCAGATGGGATGTTTCCAAAGATGGGAAAATCCAGAACCTGGGGCCATGGTTTGAGGATAATAGGCAAACCATTTAGGACCGAGATGAGGAGGAATTTCTTGACCCAGAGGGTGGTGAATCTGTGGAATTCATTGCCACAGAGGGCAGTAGAGGCAGGTTCATTAAATCTATTTAAGAGGGAATTAGATATATTTCTTCAGTATAAGGGTATTAAAGGTTACGGAGAGAAGGCGGGGACAGGGTTCTGAACTTTAAGATCAGCCATGATCTCGTTGAATGGCGGAGCAGGCTCGAAGGGTCGAATGACCTACTCCTGCTCCTATCTTCTATGTTTCTATGTTAATGGGAATCCTAAGGGAATTTGTCCATTAGTTACAACCCTAGCTTTTGGCTCATAATATAATGCCTGATCCAATTTATAAAAGTTTGCCCTAGCCCAAATCTTTCCAGCACTTTAAACAAAAAGTCCAATTCCAGGCTGTCAAAACCCTTTCGGCATCCAGTGCCAGAGCAACACTAAGATCACCTCTTGATTGTAGCAATTGTATTATACTGAGAAGTCTGCTTACATTATCCACAGACCTTCTCTTTTGTACATAGCCTGTTTGATCCATGTTTGTTAATTTCGGCAAAAATTTTGCCCATTTATTTGTCAAGGCTTTGGCAATGATCTTATAGTCCACATTCAATAATGCGCCAATAAGGGGCTTCTAAGATGACAATCAGGTTGTTTACATTTCTTCCTTTTGTATACATATACTTGTGTACAGTACTAATAAATAGAAATTCTGTCTGGCCCGCTGGAAAAAAGAATTTCAGGATTGAGTGTGATGTCATGTATGATGTCATGTATGTCATGTATGTCATGTATGTACTCTGACAATCTTCTTCAGCATGATGCTGAACCAAGCCATGAAAGACCCCAACAATGAAGACGCTGTTTACATCCGGTACCGCACGGATGGCAGTCTCTTCAATCTGAGGCGCCTGCAAGCTCACACCAAGACACAAGAGAAACTTGTCCGTGAACTACTCTTTGCAGACGATGCCACTTTAGTTGCCCATTCAGAGCCAGCTCTTCAGCGTTTGACGTCCTGCTTTGCGGAAACTGCCAAAATGTTTGGCCTGGAAGTCAGCCTGAAGAAAACTGAGGTCCTCCATCAGCCAGCTCCCCACCATGACTACCAGCCCCCCCACATCTCCATCGGGCACACAAAACTCAAAACGGTCAACCAGTTTACCTATCTCGGCTGCACCATTTCATCAGATGCAAGGATCGACAATGAGATAGACAACAGACTCGCCAAGGCAAATAGCGCCTTTGGAAGACTACACAAAAGAGTCTGGAAAAACAACCAACTGAAAAACCTCACAAAGATAAGCGTATACAGAGCCGTTGTCATACCCACACTCCTGTTCGGCTCCGAATCATGGGTCCTCTACCGGCACCACCTACGGCTCCTAGAACGCTTCCACCAGCGTTGTGTCCGCTCCATCCTCAACATCCATTGGAGCGCTTTCATCCCTAACGTCGAAGTACTCGAGATGGCAGAGGTCGACAGCATCGAGTCCACGCTGCTGAAGATCCAGCTGCGCTGGATGGGTCACGTCTCCAGAATGGAGGACCATCGCCTTCCCAAGATCGTGTTATATGGCGAGCTCTCCACTGGCCACCGTGACAGAGGTGCACCAAAGAAAAGGTACAAGGACTGCCTAAAGAAATCTCTTGGTGCCTGCCACATTGACCACCGCCAGTGGGCTGATAACGCCTCAAACCGTGCATCTTGGCGCCTCACAGTTTGGCGGGCAGCAACCTCCTTTGAAGAAGACCGCAGAGCCCACCTCACTGACAAAAGGCAAAGGAGGAAAAACCCAACACCCAACCCCAACCAACCAATTTTCCCCTGCAACCGCTGCAACCGTGTCTGCCTGTCCCGCATCGGATTTGTCAGCCACAAACGAGCCTGCAGCTGACGTGGACTTTTTACCCCCTTCATAAATCTTCGTCCGCGAAGCCAAGCCAAAGAAGAAGACTCTGACAATAAATTTGAACTTTGTTTTTGATCTCTATAGCTTTTATTTGAACAGTGCCCCTTAATTCTAGATTTACCCCAAAAGTGGAAACAACCTCTCCACATTCACCCCATCAAGCCTCCTTTGGATCATAATGTTGCAATCAGGGCCTCTCATGCTCTTCCAAACTCCAGTGGCTCCAAGTCTCGTCTATCAAACCCTCCCATTTCAGCCACTGGAATCATTCCAGCTTTGAAAAGGAAGCTCCAATAAATTTCTCACAACAGTGAGGAAAGAAGAGAAGCTTTCCTTAAGAATGGTTATCGTTTATCTCTTTCAATAGGCCCTGATATGTTACGATGCTGGATGACAGTTAACTTGATGGCTGCCTCAGTAGTTAGGATCTAGTCAATCAAGTGTTCCCCCTCCTGGTTGGACAGGGGAACATCAGTTACAGCTTGCTGCTTCAAAACACGCATCATTAAATCCTATCTCAAGCTGGTGTCAGATCAGTTGTACTTAACCTTGGTATATATAATGAACTCTTTAATGAAGATGATACTGTATTGAACGCTTCATCAAGACTTAACATTAAACAGGCAAGCTGATAACACTTAGCAAATTTAAAAAACCCTTTGCTTGAAATGATCTTTAAGAAATGTCACATCTGCCATAAACACTTCTGATTCTCTGCTAAGTTGATGGTTGAGCTATAGTTAGTAATGTACGTGTCATCTGCATAAAGGATGCATTACATCTCAAGAGTAATTATTTTACTTTCACAGTTACAGATGTGGGAATAGCACCTGAACAGTGAAAAACAGTTTGACTTTACAATGAAGAACCAAGGCTTTGTGGGTCATTCCTTGACAGACTAGAGGATCTAATTTTACTTCAAAGCACATGTTTGTGCTGAACAGCTTCACACAAATGCAGGATGTTGTTTCTAAGGCTCTGATAACATTGATCTATACTGTTGTAACATCAGTCTGTGCCCTTGTTCTATGTATAAGCTCATCAGGCTATCCTCAGCCTGGTCCCCACATCCAGACCTCTTAAAGGGAAAGAAGGACTTCCGAAGTGCTTCAGACACTGAAGGCTCCCTGATCATGTCTGGAGCTTCCCGTCACCGATGGATCGAGCAGGAGTCTGTATGGCTGCAGAGGCTGTGGAAACACTGGAGGCAAATCCACGGACACTCAGTGACTCTGAGGAAACTCTCTTTTGCTTCTCTTTCTCTCTTACTGTAAGGGGCGCCGGGCAATACTAATGGCGACTCTTTGCCTTATGGAAGGCAGAAGGCAATTTTGTGGAATGTTCTGTAGTATTACATGACAATAAGGGAGTCTTGGATCTTAATGTCAAGCTATTATCTTGGAAAGAGAAGAGATCTGAGGCAGACACCCATTCATTCCATATGCCAGATGCACTCTTAATGGGACGAAATGGATATCTCTCATCAAATGCCCCACCTGGCAGATTACCATTGACTAGAAGCCTAGTGTAAGGGTATATCAGAGGTTGTGCTGTTACCTTTTGATTCCAAGTCAAGTTTATGTCATCTGATTGTACAAGTACAACCCAACGAAACAGCATTCTCTGGTCTTCGGTGCAGGCATAACACACATACAGACAGGCAATACAGGACAAGTTCCCTGATGCTTTGCTACCGTCCACAAAGCACAAGTCAGATGAAATATCGCATCATGAAATATTCTCCACTCACCTGGATGAGTGCATCTCCAAAAATGCTAAAAAGAAGTTTAACACCATCTGGGAGAAAGAAGCTAACTTGACTGGCACTCATTCATCACCCTGAATACTCAATGCATCTAACATCTCCAAACGATGACTGTGCCATCTACTAATATGATTCAGTTGTTCACCAAGTCCAAATCCATAACTTTTAACTCCTAGTTGAGTGGAGATGTGGGATCAACATGTCTTGAAACTTTTCTTCTAAGTCACATCTAATTCCTACCTGGAAAAAAAATCTTCACCATTGTATCATCAACACTGTGTTTAAATAGTGGAAGACATTTTCCAGAAGCATTGGGATATCTCAATGTCAGCAATAGTTGGAGAAGTTGGTTCCCTGCTACATTTAGGAAAAGTCAATAACCCTGGCCTTGCCTGCTCAGTTCACATCCCTTGAGCAAATAAAGGAAAAGCACCACTCCAGAAGAAAATAGGATCTGTGAAATGGGATGGCATATTCCACTTGAGAAGGGACAGTCAATTACCATTTGTGTAAATGTGTGAAGCAGGTCATGCTGTAAACCTCAGCTACCCTGTTACATGGCAAGTACAACAACTTTCAGGGTCTGGCTTGCAGCTCTGGAAAGTTAGCCAGTATAAATAGGAACTCACCATTAGAAGGAAACAAATCAGATCAGCTTTTAAAGTTTCAACAATTATGGTTTATAGACTGCAATATCAAGAAAATTGCAGAAAAAATTAACATAATTACTATCCATGTGGTCATTCACACTGGGCAAGTGCCTGAGTGCAACAGTCCCAGTGGCTGGACGTGCAGTAGAGTGGATGACCATCAGCGAATCTTTTCAGTACAATTTATGCTGCAGACTTCCTCCAAAATGTGGTCGGGGTCCTGCAGGATAAATTGCGGTGCACGAATTGGCTCAAAATTCCTGCACATTCCTTTTTAGACTGGCCATGTAGTGGCAAAATTCCTCAATTGTGCCATGACATGCCTGCAGTCTAAAACTCATAAATAACAAACTACTCATTTGCAATAAATTAGTGAGTCCAGAAGATGAAGCTAAGTTAACTGCGCAAGAAGTCAATCGAACCACCATTTTATGCACTTTTTACTGTAAAAAGATCAAAATCAAGCCTTATGAATAAAATAATATTTTCTTTTTTTTAATATTTTATTTTGAATTTTTCAAGTCGTACATGCAATCACCCAGATAGAAAAAGGGAGAAAATAAAATAAAAAATCCCCAAAAAGAAATCGAAATAGAAGACAGAAAGAAAGAAAAAAATAAATGTCTTAGAGAGGAATCTGATTTTCTTGACTTTACCAGGTCTAGGGTTATCAGTATGAATCTCATGAATACAAAACCACAAGTTTAAATCACAACATTTTATTATCAGATTTCATTATATCTCATTGTTATACTCAATATTACAATATTGCATTCATATTAATTACATTCCTTAAAATTTTATAATTCAATGCCTGAGTAAATATCTAAATTTCATGAAGAGGAAAAACTTCTTGTTTTAAAATCTATCTTTCTGTTTCCCCCATACCACACTCCCTTTACAGACCTATTTCCTTTCCTTTAAGATAGAACTTTAGCATGATGGACACTTCCCAAGATGAAAGTATGAAAAAAGAAACATAAAAATGCCATTACTAAATGGTAAAGACCCACCCTTAGTGTAAAATATACTAAACGCCCCCCTCTATTATACGGGTAATGAGAAAACTCATTAAACGCGTATGTATAGATTCTGGAGGCTACCCCAACTCCCGGGTAAAATAATTTCAAGAAAATTTTACTCTTTTTCCAAACAAATACATGGGAAGATAATTCAGGGTTATAAATCTCAAGTTCAAAGAACTTCTCTTTAAATTTTATTCACAAAGTTCTTTGCAACTTCGATGTCAGTAATAAACTTATTTTGTCCATTGGGCATCATGCATTTCAAAGTAGCTGGTTGACGCATCACAGAGTTGCAACTTTTTTTCTGAAGGGTGCTTTTCAGAAGATTAATTTCCCGTCTGCGCTTTAAAAGCGCAGCACTAACGTCTGGGTAGAAAAATATTTTTTCCACCTTCAATTTCGAGAGGTTCTCCTTCTCTTTCCTTGACCTTCTTTGCTGCTGCTCTTAATATTTTTTTCACAATCTTTGAATTTCATCCATCTAATTAGCATAGAGTGTGGTTTTGGATCTGGTCCTGGCCGGGAGAAGGGGCATCTTTTTCCCCATTCTTTCCATTGTTTCATCCACCTTTTCTACCGCTTCAGTCACTCTTTCATTCAAAGTTCCAATTTCTACCTCTAATCTGGTCACAACTTTTACAATATGATCCAATTTCTTATTTGTATTTTGATCTTTAATTAAAAATGCTTTCATTAGTATATTTTTCTTTAATTTTCTTAGCCTTAGTCTCTAGTTTAACATTTACCAGTTCATCCTCCTCTTCTATTCTTTGATCGTCTTCTAAATCACCAATTTGAAAGAGAGTTTCCTTCTTCTTGATTCTGTTGGTGATCCTGCACGTCGTGTACGTGCATAAACAGGGCGCATGCTCAGGCTCCTGCCTTCTTCTTCCAGAGCATCTCTTGGCCCTGACTCCGAAGCCGCTTCGCCGTTCCTCCCAGACACTGGGCTATCTGCACAGGGGAGGAGGACGGGCTACAACTCCTGGTTTCTTCTTGTAAGCAGGCCCTCCTCTGTTAAAAACATTTCTCGCTGGGAGATCAAGATCGCTGGCAATTACCTTAAAGGTAAGTTCTTCCTTTTCTTCCTACTTAGGTTCTTGTAGACTACTTTATATTTCCTTTTTTTAAATAGTTTCTCGGGAGCTTCAGAAGGCTGCCTCCTTCCTCTTCTACATCACGTGACATCCCCAATAAAATTGTTTATAAAACCATTTTGTAAGTTATGCAGCACCATTGTTTACCAAACTAAGGATGATCAAATTGTTGGCCTATAAATAGCTCAGAAATAGTCTGACAACTAACCATGAACCAATTGAATGTATAAAAGAGGACTAATGAGTCAAGTGAAATACTCAATCATTGCTGTATACCCTCACAGAATCGGAAAAACTAAATTGGTGTTGTCTGAATCTTGCAGAATAATAATTTAATTGTTTCCTTTTTTAACAAGTCATTTTGTTATTTTTGATTAGTGTACACTTTAATTTCAAATGCATGCTCCAATTAATAGACCTCCGATTCTGTAAAATCCTTCAAAAGTAAAAAAATGTAGGCATTTCACTTCAAAGCTAAACATTGCAAAATTTGACTTTCCTTTGCCCATTGAACCTGAAGTGTTCATTTTGTTTCTCTCTCTGATGTACCGAGTATTTTATTTGAGCTCTTTTGCTCACGAGTTTGCTTTCTGTGACAAGGCCTCAATGTGATTGGCTCTCAGCCTGCCTGTTGACATCAGCCACAGCTGAGATCCCCTGGAGCTGATATCTAAATGAAGTCAACATTGAGAAAGGGCAAATTCAAAGCCCAGCGAACACCAGGTCTTCAAGGTCAGTTGCAAGTTCCTGCCATTGGTTTGCTGCCAGTAACATTTGGGCTTCATTCATGTAGAGGTGACAGTGATGGAATGGAATATTGTTCTACTGTGGACAGAATGTCAGTATAAAGCACTCCCAGGTCAATTTATTTGAATGTCCCTGATGCAGAGTAATGATCTTCGGCTGCTGCAGTTAAGTACCTAAACTCCTCATTCACGAGCAATTTCTCCTTTGGTTATTGTAGCCTCTGAGTCCATGATATTTAATTTATTGCCAATTTTTTCCCATGTCTTCTTCTTTGGCTTGGCTTCGCGGACGAAGATTTATGGAGGGGGTAAAAAGTCCACGTCAGCTGCAGGCTCGTTTGTGGCTGACAAGTCCGATGCGGGACAGGCAGACATGGTTGCAGCGGTTGCAGGGGAAAATTGGTGGGTTGGGGTTGGGTGTTGGGTTTTTCCTCCTTTGCCTTTTGTCAGTGAGGTGAGGTTGAAGACTGGTAAATATCATTTCACTTGTTGTCATTTAGAGAGAGACCTTCATCCAATCAATTTAGTTTGCACAGAAACCAAAATGACAAGGTGAGAAGACAATGTGCTAACTTAATACAGTTTGCACTTTGCCCATACTTACAGTTCCACTTGATTTTTTTTCCTGAACTGCCTTGGACTGCATAAACAAATTGGTTTAAATTACCTCCAGCTGACACTTGCATCAAATCGAAGCAACTCAAAATTCAGAATAAGCAGAACTGCAGAATGGGAGTTGATTGGGGAGACAAAGGGCAGAATTTTGCAATCGCTGTTGGAAGTCAGTGCCAAAGCAAATCCATCAATCATGCGTGTCAACATAAAAATGGCATCGCAATATGAAAGTGTGTTTTTATCATTTGTCCACCGAAGAATGAATTGGACAAACTTCACTTTGGAGCCGCTGCCCAATTAATCAACATAGCAAAGTCACATAGTTCTGGCAAATCCTGGTCTATTCTGTATATACCCCATCCCATTCTGCATAATTAAAATGGGTACAGTCGTTAGAATATGCCAAACAATGAGTGTATCATTTATTTTGGTTTAATCCTTCCTTGTACTTATAATGGATGTAATGGTGTGGTGCCAAGATAAGACCCAAATAACACTGGACAACAAGTTTTTGCTTCCTGAAAAAAAAATTATGATAGATGACTTCAAGCTGAACACAAAGTTAATTTCAGATTTGTTGTATCGCGTAGGAAGTTGGAAAAACATTAAATTAACTTTTATTGAATTTAGCAGGTTTGATGACGCTGACACATTGTGTTAGTTCAACTGAACCGAAAAGGTTTTGCCGCTGATTTTCGTTTGCACGCAGCATCCTTTTCCTCTCGTGTCAGTGTCCAACAATAGTCGGCCAGCATTGATGGATTCAAGTTGCTTTGATTCTGGTTTTCCACGGACTCAATGTCCCGGTGAAATCTTTCACCATGTTCGTCACTGACTGCACCGAGATCAGCGGGGAAGACGTCCAAGTGAGACAATGAATTCTCAATGACGTGTTACACTTCATGGTTTTGTATGCTTGAAGTAGATTTAAAATATGACAGGAGATCAGAAAAGTAGGTTAAACCTTAAAAAAAACAATATTTGATAGGAAAACTTTAAGGTGATTTTCATGATCATCAAAATCAATAAAATTCACCGAAAAGTGTTCAAGAGGCAAAATCTTTGTTGTCCAACGTTATTGGTTTTATTAGAGGTATAAAATTGATGTACATACAATTCAATTGTTGATCGTATAGTCATCATACTTTCTTTCAAGTTAAATACATGGCATTTTCACTAAGTTGTCATAAGGATATGAAACATTAATCTAAGGGCATCTGTCTGATTTCAGTTCATCCCTTCACCTCTTTACTGCACACCCAGTGCAGATATTAACTATTTCTCAAGGGATTCTTGCCTCCATTTTATTCTCAGGAACCACATTCCACACACGAGAAACAGACAGGAATGCTGCAGGAACCCAGCAGGAGTTGTGTACACACATATACATTGTGTATATACAGGTTGTTCCTCTCTTATCTGGCGCTCTGTGGTCTGACAACTCCCAAGGTCTGGCATATTTGAATCTCCTGCCATTAGTACAAACTCCTTACAGATAGCGCAGGTCTCGAACCCAGGCACTGTAAAGGCATTGCGCTAACCGCTGCGTTAACTGCGCTGCCCCGCAGTATTATTTCCAGTTTTAAATGCTGTTATACCTTTGATAGGTTTACATAGGGGCTTCCCTTAAGGGTCAATTTCTGTTTTCCGGTATTTTCTGTGGTCCGCCAATGGGCCAGGTCCCAAAGTTGCTGGATTAAAGAGGTATAATAAAAAAACTTACGTTCCAGGCCTGAGCACTTCATTGAGGTATGAGCAAAAAGCAAGCAGGCAACAGAATTAAAAGGTGGGAGGAAAGGGCGAGGGTGGGGAGAGTTCTGTGAGAGCCTCCCCTGCTGCTCCCAAGCTCTGTTGGCCTGTGTTCCCATCCTACCCTTCTTCTCCCCACAGCCTTTTTTATTCACAGGCTTGCCTGCCTTTCGCTCACTTCTTGAAGAAGGGCTCAGGCCCAAAACGTCAGTTGTCTATCTTTAACCCCGAAGGACGCTGCGAGACTGGCTGAGTTCCTCCAGCGTTTCTGTCTTTTTATTACATTCCAGATAATAGCAAAATCTTCTGATATCAGGTCAGAACTTCCCTTTTGAACTACTTGTAGTCAATCTGATAAAAGTTAAGCATTTTATTTTGCATGTAGATTTTCCAAAGGGTTTAATGCTTTGTTTCAAAATGAAGACGTTTCTCGGCAGCCTTCTTTCCAGGTCAACAAACCCTAAAATTATTATTCATTCTCTCGAGGAAAAGAGGTATCGTTGACTGGGCCAGTATTTAATGTCTATGCCTAGTGGCTGTGGAGAACGTGGTGGTGGGCCACCATCAAGTGCTACATTCTGGATGGTGTAGCTAATTGCAGCAGCTTTCATGCAATTAAATGGGTTGTTCGGGTACTTCAGGGGAAGGTTATGAATGAGTCACATTGTTGCTGGCCTGGATTACATGGAGACTCAGACAAGGTAAGAACAACCGATTTTCTTTTCCAGCAGTGTATGAGTGAACTGGATGGGCTTTTATGTCAGTCTAATAGTTTCATGGTTGTCTCTATGTATTTAACTAAATTTAAATTCCCCTGCTGCTTTGGTAAGATTCCAATTTGTGTCGTTACAACTCCAATAGCACAACCATTATCTCCATTCTGCTCTTCTCCAGCCACCAAAGCCCAAAATAAGATCAAGGAACAGAATCTCAGTTACAGACGAGGCACTTGGCAAGCAGCATCGTATGCAACCATTTCAGAAAATTGGCCATTCTAGTTTGTATCACAACTGGCCAATTCTAATGAAAGAACATCATTATTTGGTTCTCTCTTCACCGATTTCCTGCAGATCTCTCCTTGTTCATCTCCTCCTCCAGATGTCAGCTGTGATTGACAAACATACACCACCCTCTCAGTTGCTACCTGCCTTGCATTTCTAACATTTTCCACTTTATCAGATATCCTGAATTGTTATTTGTTTTCTGTCCCAACATGTTGCTGCTCCCTTGTTCCAATCTTTTCACACAAGTCAAGACACACATGTTAGAATAGACTATATGGGCCTTTTGTGTAGAATTTCCAGTGTTGTAAAGCTCCTTCATATATTCTCATCGAGGGCTCAATAGTGGAGGGGGGTCAAGAAATTCAAATTGTTAGGTGTCAACATCTCCAAGGATCTGTCCTGGAGCCTCCTTGTTGATGCAATTGCAAAGAAGGCTCGCCAACGGCTATACTTTGTGAGGTGTCTGAGGAGATTCGGTATGTCAACGAAGACTCTCGAAAACCTCTACAGGTGTACTGTGGAGAGGATTCTGGCTGGTTCATCACTGTCTGGTATGGAGACGTCAACTCTCAGGATAAGAAAAAACTCCAGAGGGTTGTTAACTCAGCCTGTGACATCACAGGCACCAGAACTCACTCCATCGAGGACAACCACAAGAGGTGGTGTATTAAGAGAGCAGCCTCTGTCTCAAGGACCCAGACCATTCCCTCTTCACTCTGCTACCATTGGGAAAAAGGCACAGGAGCCTAAAGGCGAGCACTTAGCAGCACAAGGACAGGTTCTACCCTTCTGCCATCAGATTCCTGGAACCAAAGACATTGCCTTATTTTTTATGCCCTAGGATTTTAATTTTTTTTCATGGTAATGTTGTAAGATGTTTTTAATATGAATGTTTGCACCGTGATGCTACTACAAAACACCAAATTTCATGACTTGTCCATGACAATAGATTCTGATTCTATACTGTAAGTGACAATGACAAGCTAGGTATAAAGGGATCAAGGGGTGGTCTAGTTTGAATGTGATTCACATTACAATTCAACTTTGTCCTTGCAGTGATTTTTTTGCATTTAAGAACACAAAAACACAGGACAACAAGAGCTAATTTACCCCAGCCTCTCGTCCTTTTGTGCGGAGTTCCCCACACCTCTGCAACTTTTCAACAATTCATCTTCCCTCCTCTATAACTATACACCAGAGCTCTTGCTGTGCCACAAAATCTTCTGTAGGTCACTTCAACTTTATTGCAGCACCACACGGGTGCATCATTCGAATAGAATTGTCCAACATAATACAGAAGAAATGTAAGTAGATTTTTAATGCTATTTTATTTACTTCAATGGTTTTTCATATTTTTAATTAATTAATGTCATACAGGCAATCTCTAGGTTACATAAATTCTGTCACTGTGAACTGCCAATAGGCTGATATCTTTATAAATCAGAAATATCCATTTTCCATGTCATTTTCCCTATGTACATTTGATAAAATTATTTCATTGAATATTCATCCTAATACTACCCAACAAGAAACAAATCAAATATATAATTCATCCAGTCATTAATGAATATCATAAAATATTTTAATTATAATTTTCAGGTGAGCATGCTGGCTGGTCACATCACTATTTGGTATGGAGGCGCCAATGCACAGAACAAGAAAAAATCCAGTGGGTAGTTAACTCAGCCTGTGACATCACGGTCATCACTCCAACGAGAATATCTACAAGAAGTGGTGTATTGTATTAACAAAACAGTCTCTATCCTCAAGGACCCCCACCACCCAGGCCATGGCCCCTTCACTCTGCTACCATTGGGGAAAAAGGTACAGGAGCCTGAAGACGAGCTCCCTTTGCTATCTGATTCCTAAATGAATAATGAACCACAGACACTCCCTTTGTTTTGCTTTTTCTTTTTCTTGCCCTATTTTTATTTATTTTGTAAGGTGATTTATATAAAGGCTACTGCATAACAATGCATCTCGCGACATGTTCGTGACAATAAATTCTGATTCTGAAATGATTTTAAAAATGTCCATGAGGTCTGATTTTCTGTAAGTCAGATTATCCTGACTTACTGCGGAGTCCCTGCATGTTCCTTTAAATATGTGTGTCAGGTTTAGTTTTGAATTTGTTAATTTTGAATATTTTAATGGATTTTTTCTGTCTATTCTCCTGTTTTTGACCAAAGACATTTAGAAAGCCTGGAAAGGCCATCTGAGGGAATAGACAACAGGGTGGCCTAACCTCCTGCGGCCTGTGGCCTGGTCATTATTGAAAGCCTGTAGGACCCCGTGGAAAGGTCACGGTGGCAACAATGACACAGCCTTTGGATCTCCGCAGCCCGAAATGCCAGGTGCAGCCACAGATGATGAATACGAGGTGTGGGCCTAAATCAGCTAAGCTGGCCCATTATTTAAGAATAAAGTTTCAGGAAAGTTGCTTCCAAAATGGTAAATGGTTCAATGTCACTTATTACAGGATTAGCCCATTACTCAGAATATCACGAGGCTTGAAAACCTATTTCTGGGTAAGGCTCATTAATTCCATCAATCAGCATAACTGTCTTTTCTAATGTATATAATCCATCATTTCATTCCATTATCTCCTTTTTGGAACAAGGAAACAGTTGGTGTGTTACTTCAAGAACTTTTCATTAGATTGCACCATCCAAACATCAGAGGGTGTGCTGCTAAAATAACTCTTCATTTCTCTTCAGTGTGCACACCATAATTGTATACACAGCATCATCTATGCCCCTCCCCCCATCGAGATCGTTGTCTGAAGGGGGGGGGGGGCGTGCAAAATCATCGAGGACCCTTGCACACAGGGGAAGAGATACAGGAGGATCAGAGCCAGCGCCACCAGGCCGAGGAATAATTTCTTCCCACGGGCAGTGAGAACGCTGAATGACCAAAGGAATTGCTCACACTGACCATCTGAGACTCTCGTGTGTGACACGGGGACACTGAGAGATGTATGGTGATAGTTTTCCATGTAATCTAATGCAATGCAGTTATGATAAATATAATTACAGTAAAAGTCCAAATATCTGGATTTCAGAAATTTGAACCACTTGAAAATCCAGACTCTCAAATGTTAAAATGTACAGTAGTGTGTGTCTGAGTAGGTATGTGTGTGAGTGGGTGTGGGGGTGTATGGGTGTGTGACCATGTATCAGATACTCAGCGGCAACAAGCCACCATGCTAAATACGGGTAATCTTAACACAAAGAAATTCATTTTTATACTGTATTTTTCTTTTACAATGTTCACATTTTTTGTATTGAGAAGATTTTTTACATTTTTCTCAAATGTTGTCTTTATCTTTTCAATTTAATTTAGAATACATCACAGTAATAGATCCTTTCAGCCCATGAGCCCGTGCCATCCAATTACACCAAATTGACCATCGGCCCCTGTGCATTGTTTTGAAAGGTGAGAGGAAACCGGAGCCCCTGGGGAAAACCCATGCAGACACGGGGAGAACGTGCCAACTTCCAGACTGCGCAGGATTAGAACCCCAGTCCTGATTGCTGGTGGTGTAACCGTGTTGCCCTAACCATGGGTTTCTTCTGGGTGCTCCGGTTTCCTCCCACCTTCCAAAATCGGACAGGGTTAGTAGGTTAATTGGTCACGTGGGTGGATTTGGGCAACACAGGTTCATAGGCCAGGAGGGCAGTATGTCTTTAAAAAAAAATCAGACAAGCAGCCCACTGAGCTTTGAAAGAAGATACAAGATAGCAGATAGGAAAATAAAACTTTCATTTATATGGTATCTTTCCTGATGTCATATTTAAACCCAATGAGGTATAATATGTGGAGCAAAAGTACAGCGGTATGGTTATAATATTCCGAAATGATGTTGCTGCTGGGAAGTAACCAATCAAGATGGCTAATTGACAGACTGAAAAGTAGCACAGAAAGCTGAAGTAAATGGTCAATTCTTGGTCTTTCTCAAATGGTAAAAATTTGTCAGGAATTTGAAAAACTCTATTGCTTCTCCACAGAGTGCACCAGTAACCTTCACATTGTTAACCAATAGAACCTTGACCACCTCCATAATAGACAATAGCCAATTGGCCCGTCGAGCCAGCACCACCATTTTTCTGATCATTCTCTGTAAGTATCTATTCCCTGCCTTATCCCAATAACCCTTAACTCCCCTGACCACAAGAGCCTTATCCATAACAATTCAGCATTTCCTCCCTTCCCTTTGGTCATGGGATTGGTGTGGAGGCAGTGTCTGGTGGGCATCAGGGTTAGATTGGGGGAGAGGATGGGGAGTGATCTGTGGGTTGATGAAGGATGGGCCTAAGATTTGAAATGCAGAAACAATAATAGATATCACACTTCACTCCTTCCATTTTAGTCTCAGTTTTTAACTAGAAGTTCAAAATAGCAAGAACTATCCGACATTTTCTCTTTAGTCAGGGATGGAAGAGCTTATTACTGTAAAGTGCCTGTCCATCCATGTGTCACTGAGTCTGTAATTTTAGCAGATAACAGTTTTAATATGTCATCTACAGCAATGAAATCCAGTGAAGTGTTAGATTAAAGCTGCATTGCCCCACAATGGTTATTTTTTCAATTAAATTGGGATTAAAAAGTATTCACTTCCCAGTTAAAGACTATGAATAAATCATCATACAAATCCTTTACATTCACAATTTTTATTTGCCCCTTAATTTTATAACGGACCTTTGCCACAGTTCGTCCCAACCTGCCAATCACTGGTGAAGGCAAGTCCTTCAGCTGCACGATACAGCAAGGCCTCAGAGATGTAAAACAACACAGTGAAGGTAAAAGAAATGAATTCCTTTTTGATTTGCTTCCCCCAAAAATATTCTTTTGATCAAATAAAAGCACAAAGCTGGAGAAACTCAGCAGGTCAGTGTACTTTATATAGCAAAGATATACAACTGTCATTTCAGGCTTGAGCCCTTCATCAAGGAATGGAAAAATGTAGGCCTGAACAAAATGGTGCAGGTGGGGGGGAGAGGGCAGGGGGAGGAGCACAGGCCCACAAGTAGGAGGTAATAGGTGGATAAGGGAGGGAGGGAACACCAGCAAACAAGGGAGTGCAGAATACTCTGTGAATGGAGAACATATGCCCATATGCCCATCCTCCCTTATCCACTTATTACCTCCTGCCTATGGGCCTGTGCTCCAACCCCCTGCCCCTCCCTTTCCCCTACACCATTTCGTTCGGGCGCCTGCCTACATTTTGCCCGTACCTTGGTTTTGTATCTTTATCATTGCTCTATAAAGAACACTATAAAGTTTCTCCAGGATTGTGTTTTTATTTCAACCATGGTGTCTGCAGACTTTTGTGCTTTATTCGATCAAATTATCTGTGCTGAAGTTGAGACGACCACTTCCTCCTCTTACAAAGAATTGCATGTGGGCAAGTTATCTGAAGGGAAGAAAGAAGGAGCTCAGCATGTCAGGAAGCATTCGCGGAGGGAAAGAGTTCGTCGATGCTTCAGGTTAAAACTCTGCCTCGGGACGGCAGCACTTATTTTCCTCCAGCTGTTTGTTTCTTGCTCCAGATTCCAACATTCACAGTCTCTTCAATTAAAATTATCCGAGAAGGCGCTTTTATGATTTAAGGATTGTTCTATGAGGAGCCCAAACAATAAAACAAGGGAGATGCAGAGGATTATCCAACAGGTCAGACAGGAACCTGGTCAGGGCAAAGTCAAGTGAAATCAAGTTTATTGTTATCTGATTGTATAAGTATAACCTGACGAAATGTGTTCTCTGGTCCTTGGTGCAAAACACACAGTCATAGCGCATACAAAGGCAAACAATGCATATGCAGGACAAGTATTTCATCGCTATAAATAAATAGATAAATATTGTTTTGTACATTTTGTCTCAGATCGTTAATGTGAGCAGTTACTGTGGGGAAGAAGTTATTCCTCAGCCTGGTGGAACTGGCTCTGAAACTCCTGTATCTCTTTCCCGATGGGAGCAGCTGAAAAATGCCGTGTGCGAGTGGAAGGGGTCCTCAAATGATTTTGTGCGTCCTCTTCAGACAATGGTCCCAGTAGATTATGTCGATGGGGGAGGGGGGAGTCATCAGTGATCCTCTCTGCCACTCTTATGGTCCTGTGAATTGATCTCTGATCCATTTCTCTGCAGCAACCGTAATAAACTGTGATGCAGCCGGCCAGGAGGCTGTTGATTGAGCTCCAGTAGAGGGTTGAAATGATGGTGGCTGGTAACCTTCCAGCTTCAGTCTTCTCAGGAAATACAATCACTGATGCGCCTTCCTGACAAGTGAGGAGATGTTGAGTGTCCATGATAGATCTCTACTTAAGTGAACTCCAAGGAACTTGGTACTCTCCACACTCTTGAATACAGAGTTTCTGATGTGTAGTGGAGAGTGGTTGTTCCTGGCCCTCCTGAAGTCCACGATCATCTCCTTCATCTTGTCCATATTGAGGCTCAGGTTGTTTACTCTCGCACCACTTCACGAGATTTTCCACCTCTTCTCCGTAGTGCGACTCATCAATGTGGCTGATGAGGCCGATGACTGTCGTGTCACCTGCATACTTGATGACACTATTGGTTGCAGTCATGGGTCAGTAGCGTGAAGAGGCACGGACTCAAAGATCATGTTCCATGTGCTTGTATCCTGGAGGACCGTCTGACCACCCAGACAGGAAGAATGTCGAAAGTCACCATCCTCTGTAAATCAATGTCAGACAGACTCACAGGTAAAGACACCTTCTAATTGATCCTCCACCTCGCCTAAAGTCACACGGGCCTACCTGGGTGGGACCCCTAGCTAGCTGCAGGATTAAAATCCCAGAACATGGACTAGCTCACTCTCTATTTTCTTTGCAACCATCCCGAAGCTGTACTCCAGGTTTCTAGCCACAGGCAACAGTGGAAGGTGCATGACAATGAAGGATGAGGATTAATTAAGGCATGCACCCTGGAGAAGCTATAGTGTCTCTTGTTGTGACATCGCTGTTAATCAGTGTGCTGTGCCTGCATGTTGGGGAAGGGGTGGCAGGCTCACATCAACATAGATTAGTTAACTTGCATGTGTGTGTGTGGGTGGGTGTGTGTCCTGTAGCTTTTTTGTTTTGCATGTAAATGAAATGCATTGGATAGTCACTCTTTAAACCCTTCCAACTTATTCTCCCACCACATCAAATAAGAAGTCAGACAGGCTGTTGTCCACTGCATCAAAGTGGCAGGCCTCCAGCGGGTATCAGATCCACTAACTCCCGATGGATTTCCTCAAGATAGCAGAAAGCCCAAAAGAATTTCAAGTTAAACAAAAGTATGTAGAATGTGATGTGGACAAGTCTTCAGCAGTTAAGGGGCTTAGATGAGGTATCTGTATTTTCACATAGGTGGGAGGGGGAGGAGGTCTAAAACTAGAGGGCATGAAGTTATGGTGAGGAAAAAGATTTAAAAAGAACCAGGGGCAACTTTTCACAGAGGGAACAAGCTTCCAGAGGAAGTGGGGGGAGGTGGGAACAATCCTAATATTGAAAAGACATTTGAACAGGTACCAGAATAGGAAGAGGTTAGAGGGTTGTGTGCCAAGACAGTGCCAGTTTCGAACCCAGGTCCCAGGTCCCGAGCCTGTAAAGGCATTGCGCAACTGCTACGCCAAACATGCCGTCCATATAGAAAAAAAAAGATACATAACCAACATTTTGTGTCTGAGCCCTACATCAAGGTATGAGCAAAAATGCAGGCAGGTGTCTGAATAAAAGATATCAAGGCATTGAAGAGAGTTATTAGAGAAGGTTGCCAGGAGTTATTTCCTGTAATGGTCTCCTTACTTTATTCAGAATCAGAATTTATTGTCATGAACAAGTCGCGAAATTCGTTGTTTTGTGGCAGCGTCACAGGGCAAACATTCATATTATCAACCACTTTACAAAAATGAATAAAAATAGTCCACGAAAAGTGTCAAAGCAAGGCAGTGTCTTTGGCTCATTGATCATTCAGGAATCTGATGGTGGCAGGGAAGAAGCTGTCCCGGTCTTGCTGAGTGCTCGTCTTTAGGTTCCTGTACCTTTTTCCAGAGGTTGCAGAGTGAAAAGGGCATGGCCTGGGTGGTGGGGGTCCTTGAGGATAGAGGTTGATTTCTTAAGACACCGCCTCTTGTTGGGCAAACATAGAGGTGAAAGGACAAAGTCTGAATATTAGAGCCAGTCATGGCCACAAAGTTAGGAAATACAAGCCCTTCATTCTTCTATATTTTGCCGACCTATACCAAAAAAACTAAACACTTCCTACCCCATAAGCCTCTATTTTCCTTTCATCCCTGCGTCTGTCTTAAATGCCCCTAATGTTCCAGCCTCCACCACCACCCCTGACAAGGCATTCCAGAGTCCCACAACTCTCTGTTTAAAAAGAAACTTACCCTAAAATGAAATCTCCCCTAAACATTCCTCCCTTCACTTTGTACTGATGTCCTCTGGTGTTTGTTACTCCTGCACTGGGAAAAAGGTGCTGGCTGTATATACTATCTATGCCTCTCAGAACTCTACTATTGACTGACCTCCAGGCAGAGTAGTGGCCGACCACTACAATTTAAACCAATTTTTAATCCATACAGCCAAGGTTCTATGGATCCCTTGTCTCATAACTTTCTGAACGAGTCTCCCCATGGGGGACCTTGTCAAATGCCTTAATAAAATCCATATTGACCACATCTGTTGCCCTACCTTCATCAATTTCCTTTGTTACTTGTGCTCACAGAGTTTGGTGGAAATTTGACAACTGATCCTAGATCAATATTGAATTTTAAATCCGAGGTGATTAAATTTTTGTCAAGATGAGATTATGAGATGTGAAGCACATGATTAGTACAAGCTCACAAATCAATAGTGGTTTCTTTGAGTGACAGGACAGGCTGGAGGAGCTGGTTTACCCAGGTCCTATTCTTGTGGACCTAACTGTGGTGCCAGAAACCTCTGTGTGGTGTAACAACACCGGCCTACTGCAGGGGGTGACCTCTGTACCTGCAGGAGTGTAAAGGGACCTGGCCGGCTGCCAATCAGTCAGCCTGAAGGGATCAAGCCCCACCCGGTCGGGTGTCAATCACCCTCCGGGATGTAAGCCTGCGCCAGCCTCCCGAGGCCTCACACTGAGTTACTGCAGCCACAGCCAGCCTGAGGATTAAAACCTGTTGTTCAGTCTTTATCTTGTGTGTGTCTAATTCTGTCTAACAGTGCACCACACTCTCTAATGTGAGGTTGAACACCATTGTCCAGAAAGCAAACAAAGCAGAGGGTAGAACAGCACACTTCATGAATTAATTCCCTGTGTAATCTGCCCACGGTGTTCAACATTGATACATTTGATAGCAAGCTCGGAAACATAGATTATTTGACCAGATTGTGCACAGTTTGATCAGCTGCCCAGGTTCACTTGCACTTAGATTTCCAAATGGAGATGGCAATCTGTCTTATTGTCAGCACCCATGAGATACCCCATGACTCTGAGCAGGCAGCAGACATGAGAGAAATAACACTGAACCCATCCACCGCTCAGTGCTGTCGATGGCTTTAGAACTGCTTGGAACTGTCTCTGATGATCAATGACATTGAAAAACTTTTCAAATTGTCTACATTTAACTATGACATTCTATACTGCTTCCAGATTCGTCTCGCAGAGAGACAAGACTTCTTGGTGTACATATTAGTTTATTAAATTGTACTGACAATAACCACACCAGCATTGTGAGTATAAGACAGCTTTAAGGCTAGACTGCAGCTTTGGACTGCTTTATATACAAGGTCACCGGGATGACCCCTGGTGACCTTGTGGTGGAATTACATATCACCACACAAATATATTTGCCTAATGGGAAAAAAAGCAAGCTGTTACAGCGTCATCAACCAGGTTTCAAATCTGGAGCTGTCTGTAAGGAGTTTGTGCATTTACCCCATGTCTGCGAGGGTTTCCTCTATTTAATTTTTTTTTAATTTAATTTTAATTTTAAAGGTGCTCAGGTTTTCTCCCATCCTTCAAAATGTATGGGAGTTGTAAATTAATGGGGTGTAATTAGGTAACATGGGCTTGTGGGCCAGAGGGGTTATATTTCTAAATTTAAAATTAAAAAATTTAAAGTTTAAAATTTAAATTTAAAATTTATACCAACACTTTTAATCAAAACCATTTCAATAAGTAATCTAAAACATTCAAATAAAGTAAAATAATTCACGTGGACACACAAGCGTCTGAGATGCTGGAATCTAGTTTCTGGAGGAACTCAGCAGGTTCACGCAGCATCCGTGGGTCAGTATCGTGGGTGAAAACCTTGCTTCAGGACTCAGAAAGGTATTAAAGTATCAAGGGGGGGAGGGGAAGGGTCAATGTGAAGGGTTGTCCGAGGATGGATGAAAGGTGACGGACGGATGGAACCAAGTGGGGGAACGGGGCTGGGGGGGTCGGGAGGGTGTGGGGTTAGAGGAGAACCAGGAGAGTGATAGGTGGAAGCTGACAGAGGGAATTAGAAAGGTAGATGGATCCAGAAGAGGGGATGAGAGAGTCACATCTTCTCTACAGGATTATTGGGATTTAACATTTTACTCTTTGTATAAATAACTCGACCGAAGGTCAGCGCCAGTGATGTGGGCTGCTGGAGTCTGCGCTCAAGGGACTCACACCAGGAAGTGGACTACTGGCTGAAGGGGTAGCAGGTATTGGAACTGAGTTTCGAGAGGGTGCTGATGGCGTTGAGGGGTTCCTAATCGTGTTGGAGGTTCAGATCTGGAGCTCAGGTTGCCGATGGTTTGGACTAGATTCTGTGTGGCTGCGGGAGTGCTGGAGCTGAATTCACAGATACTCGGTGACTGTGGGTGGGGGGGATGGGGGGGTCCTCTCTTTTGCTTCTCTTCTTCTGAATGTAAGGGGTGCCGATGGCGAATCTGTCTGCCTTACAGCAGGCAAAAGGCAATTTTGTGTAAGATGACACTGTTTTTATTACACGACAATCCATTGAATCGTTGCTAAGTTTGATAATTGCACAAAGATAGGTGGGAAAATAAATAGTGGGAAGGACATAAGGAAGTGCAAGGGAGATAGATAGGCTCAAAGAATAAGAATCAGAATTTATTGTCATGAACGTGTCACAAAATTCGTTGTTTTGCTATAGCTTCACAGGTGAAAAATTGCTATAAATTACATTTTTTTGATATGATTTCTAATGTTTTTTTCTGATTTATTGTCCCTTCCTGATACCATTAAGTTTCTCTTTTGGGTGAGGACCAGGCTTCTTATGTTGGATGAACGCTGAAGTGAATGATTTCTTTCCTCTTCGATTGAGTAGGGGGAGGTGAAGACACTATTGTTATTTACTGATTGTTGTACATTGTAATCTTTTCAATCGGGTATCCTTATGCTCGCAGCGCATTGTCCATTGTATGTTTTATATTAAAATCAAGAAAAAGATTGAAAAAGAAAGAAATTACATTTTTAAATAATAAATAAATTTGTGTAAAAGATAAAGCGAGGTCATGTCAGTAGTTTACTGTCCATTTAGAAATCTGATGGCAGAGGGGAAGAAGCTGTTTTTGGTACCGTTGGGTGTTTATCTTCAGGCTCCTGTACCTCCTTCTTGATGGTAGCCGCGAGAAGAGGGCATGGCCTGGGTGGTGAGAGTCCTTGTTGGTGGAGGCTGCATTCTTGAGACACCACTTCTTAAAGATGTCCTTAGTGGAGTGGCTAATGATGCGCATGATGGTGTTGGCCGAGTTCTCTTCCTGTCCTATGCATTGGCACCTCCATGCCTGATGTGATGTAACCAGTCAGAACACCAAGTCTCCTCCATCTCCTAATGAAGTAGAGCCACTGGTGAGCATTCTTCATGATTGCTTTGAGACGTTGACACCCAGGAATCTGACGTTCTTGACCCTTTCCGCTACTGACCCCTCCATTCGGACTGGTGTGTGTTCTCCTGATTTCCCCTTCCTGGACGACAATCAGTTCCTTGATTTTGCTGACATTGAGCGCAAGGTTATTGTTGTGACGTCACTCAACTAGCTGGTCTATCTCCCTCCTGTACGCTTCCGCATTGCCATCTGTGATTCTGCCAAAGACCGTGATGTTGTCAGCATATTGGTAGATGGCATTTGAATTGTGCCGAGCCACGCAGTCACAGATGTGGGGAGAGTAGAGCAGTGGGCTAACCACGCATCCTTGAGGTGTGCCTGTGTGGATTGCCAATGAGGAGGAGATGTTGTTACTGATCCACACTGCCTGTAGGCAAAGAGAAGGCAAAGATTGAGTATAATGTGGGGAAATTTAAAATAATTAATTTCACCAAAAGAAAAATGGAATTCAATTACAAGGGTCTGGGATGCAAAAGGACCTGAGTATTCTGGCACATGATTTATAAAAGGCTAATATGAAGGGAAGACACGTCATCAGGACCAATGACAGAATGTTGTTGTTTATTGTTGTGGGAATAACACTGAAATAGGAAATTTGTGTTCCAGTTATTTAAGGCTTTGGAGGATAACCCTATTGGTCTCCCTATCTAAGAAAGGATGTGAATGCAATGGAAGGCATTTTGGAAGGTTTTTGAGACTAATACAGTAAAAATCCCCATTATCCGGAATTCAAACAACTGGCAGCCTCAAGCAGCCAGCAAAAAAAAATTG
Source organism: Narcine bancroftii (assembly GCF_036971445.1). Classification (NCBI taxonomy): domain Eukaryota; kingdom Metazoa; phylum Chordata; class Chondrichthyes; order Torpediniformes; family Narcinidae; genus Narcine; species Narcine bancroftii. Next base: position 59,264,607 of record NC_091482.1, on the reverse strand, counting down.
TGGAAAATAAATAGGTAAAACATATGAAAGTTTAAAATTGGCGCCCCCTTATGTCAGTTCGCCAATCGTGCAACATGCAATCTCAAGCAACCGGAAAATTCACTTATCTGCATATATCAATCCACATAGTTATCGGATAGCAGGGGATTTGCTATGCTTAGAATGGGGAAGGTCCCTTATCAGGAAAGATTGAACAGATTAGGCTTGTATCCAGAGAAGTTCATTTGACTGAAACAGAAGATCCTGAGGAATCCTCAGTGGATATGGAGATCTTTACTCTTGAGGCAAGTTCAGAAGTTGGGGTTTTACTGTTTAAGTTGGGGTCACCTCTTTAAGACAGAGAAGATCAAATATTTTTCTCCCAGAGACTTTAGAACTTTTCTACAAGAGATGGCTAAAAGCAAAGGCAATGAATATGTTTAAGGCAGAGTTCGATGGATAATTGTTTATCAAGGGGTGAAAGATTATCAGGACCTCAGGTTACAATCAGCTGAACCATGATCTTATTAAACAACTGAGAGTCCAATTGTTTCAGATCTGTTCCTAGTCATATGTGATAAGGTCACCAACCAAATTCCAGTCAACCCTGTAAACCTGGCCCCTGACTCCAGCACATAATGGTCCTCTACAATGCTCAATGATATGTGAGGGTGGGAGATCAGGTGCATGAACATTTGACCACTTCATCCCAGAATTCGAGCCATTACATATTGAAAGATGCTTTTTTTTAAAAAATGAATGTTCCTGAAAAGAAACCATGTCAAAATCTCAGCATAGGTGCATGTGGAATCATGGTAATCCATTCTACTTAATGCATCTCATTCAGGTTTTGAGTTTCATTTGACATTGTTTTCATTACACTGCATTGCAATGGACAGAAAGATAAGACTGCATTTGACAGATGACTCTTTCTATACATTCACACAGTCAGACAAGTGGAAAAACTGTGTACAATTTTTAATCTGTTATTGGTTGCTTGTACCAGCATGACTTTTGAATTATTAACCTTCCTACTAGAAACATTTCCCAGGATATATCTTACCAAAGAGCTTAGCACTTAAGAATAAAGTCAGGGACACAGGCTGGCACACTTATCATCGAAGTTACCGCAATGTTACTGTAGCACCAGTGACCCAGATTCTAATCACGCACTGTCTGTAAGGAGTTTGTACTCCCCGTGTCTACGTGGGTTTTTCCCAGGTACTCCCTCCCTCCAAAACATACAGGCTTGTAGATAAATTTGGATGTCCTTGGGCAGCACAGGTTTAAATGGCTGGAGTCGGTTTCTACCGTGATGTTAAAAAAAAAGATTGTAAAACTCTCCTTTATGCAAGTCCCTCGAGGTTGAATTTGCTTCCAATCCAGTCATGAGACATGGAAGATGTGTATGCATGACTTCTCTTAATGTGGGCTAGCTGTACCACACAGGCCTGACAGAATGGGGTCTTGGTTCAATAACAAGGAGGTCCCAAACCATTTGCGACCAAGCCCTACTGCACAGACTTAACACACACACATGCATCATAACACATAAAAATGTGATATACATGATATATTTCAACATTGGTCTGCTGTAAAGCAAGCAAAGATCTGCCATGAGCATTGCTTTTGTTACCCCATAAAATAAGTGAAAGAGAATCCCTTCAGAGATACTGAGTGACTGTGGATTCACCTCTAGCGCTCCTGCAGTCAGTTTTGCAGACTACTGGTCTAAACCTCCAATACAATCAGGAAGCCTTCAGCCCCTGCAGCCCTTCGAGGGCCCTTCTTGACCTGAGCACCCTCTTGAATCCTGGTTCCTATGAGCCAGTCTCCAGCAGACTGCAGCCCGTGAGTCCTTTGGCTGCAAGTTGCCAACCGCCCATGCAGCCTGTGTATCTCCTTCAGCCGCTGAGCCCCTTTCTGGTCCGCAGCCGTGGTCACATTCCTTGTAGGGTTCCATGTTTCTTCTTCTCAACAGGAAGCATTCCCCTATTTCTGGTTCCTCTACTTCCCCCAGAGTCAACACCCTCCATGGTACGCTGCCCAGCCCTGTGGCTTACTGCTCTCCAGGCTGTTTTGTTGAAAGTTCCAGGAGACAATCTTTGGAGAGTCCTTGGATAAGCATTCAACTTCACTGCATATAAAGCTGTTCATTCTGCAACGTACTTCCTCACGGTTAAGAACTAATGAGGACTCAACAATTCAAAAGAATCTTGAATTACACCTACAGGGGATTTGGCTAATTGCAGGCAATTATGCTCCTCTCTTTCTGCCATTAAGGTACATTCATGAATATGTTTGGAGATGATTTTATGCTGAATTTCTATCATGTCCTCAAACAATGATGAGACTCTTTGTTAAGTTGTACATGTTTTGATTGCATTTATTGGGTGAGTGCCTTCTGTACTCACTTAAGAACTGCTAACAGAATTTTGTAACGTAACTTTTGTATTTTTGATGTACTTTCTTCTATTTGTAACTTAAGCTGTTGCAATTACTTTTTGCACATCGCTGAGTGAGAAACAGAATGGCTATTTAATGCAGACATTGTGCTTTATTCTTTAATTATTTCCTTGGACCCCAGCTGCAGAATTAATATAGATTCTAAATTGATGTGTGCGCTATATGACTGTCCCTCTCTCAATCTTTGCCTCGGAGGATTACTTACTGTAAGTTAATAGAAAATTATATCATTGTATTACTAGTCGCTGAATGCCCTGTGGGGGTCATCATGAATATTATCCTTGTTCAGCCAAAACTACAAAGGAAGTCCATATCTAAGTCTTGGCTGTGTCAACTGAGAATTGTGAACCCTATCTGTCCACAGCTATTTAGTGGAGATGTGTGGGGAATCTATTTGCAAAGCTCATCCTTTGAGAAAATTTTCAGCTAAATAGAAAAGTTTAAGCTTCAGGTTTGTACCAGACCAGCGAAGAGACTTCCTCAGATTTTCTGGGACTTGTGTTGCTCCATTGCTTAAAAGGCAGAGCCCATGTCAAAGATTCTCCGCTTGGGATACCTTCAAGTGACAGGCACGTTAGGTGAGACAGTGTTAACAGTCGCATCTTTTGAACACTCCTGAAGGCTCTGCTTTTGCAACTTTTAGCCCTCTTGATTTCTTTCTTGAGGTTATTTTTGCATGTTTTACATTTCTCAAGTACCTCATTTGCTCTGTGTTGCCAGTACCTGCTTTATGCCTGTTCTCTTCTTCTGAACCAGATCCCCCAATATCCTTCGAAAACCAAGGTACCCATGCTTGTTAACTTTGCCTTTAATCCTGACAGGCGCACACAAACTCTCTACTCTCAAAATTTCACCTTTGTGGATCTTCCACTTACCTCACACATCCTTGCCTGAAAACAACTTATCCCATTCCACGCATTCCCAGATCCTCCTTCGTTTCTTCATAATTGACCTTTCTCTATTTTAGAAACTCCACCTGAGGCCCACACTGATCCTCCTCCATAATTAACTTGAAACTAATGGCATTATGGTCACTGGACCCAAAATGTTTCCCGACACAAATTTCAGTCACCCGTCCTGTCTCGTTCCCACTCTCTCGAGTTGGTACCTCTATATTTTAATTTAGAAAACTTTCCTGAACACATTTGGCAAACCCCAACCAAGAGTTTAGTTGTTTGCTCTCCAGCTCGGTATACAGATGGTCTTTCCACAGCTCGTATTTGTCCAACTCTTACCTCCTACCAAGATGCAGTGCTGATATATTGCACCAGCCCCAAAGGTGCGTTCTGTGCCAGGGGGGTCAATTAAATTTAAAATAGCTTTGACCAAAAGAATATGGGAAACCCCTGAGAAATTCTGCTGGGAGAAACATTTCCTGAAAGCTGAAATATTTTCTCGAATCGTTGGCAATAAACATGGCTGGGCGCAGCTCTGCAAGACCCCCCGCTGCTGTTTTCCAATGACAGCCCAGTTTTAAGAGATTTATATGTGCCACATGTAAGGGCCTTAGCAATAAAATATTGAAGAAAGCAATTAAGTCCTCCTGAAAAGATGTGAGAGCATTTTACGTTGAAGGGTCAAAATAGTTTCCCCTAACCACTGCTGTAGATTTGAGAGGGAATATTTGCTTTACTGGAGATCTTAAGCAATGAGGCATAACGAATCAAAACGATTCTCATACAGTGTGAATTGCTCCTTCACCAGTGCAGAGCAGCTCTCTGAGGTAACTGGTTCATATGTTCCAGCTCTCTACTAATATGCCCTTGTAAATCACTGGCTTGCTTTGCTTAAATGATAATCACCATCATTTGAAAGGAAAACTTCTGACATATATTTTATGAAAATATTTAAATTATTTATTTTCTTGTATAATTAGCAATGAACCATAAAAACAAAATAAATTATGCCCTACTATATCTTAGCACAATAAGATGCATTCCTTTCTCCTGGAAACCCAACTATAATTAACGTTGGAGAAAGCCTAATATAGCAGCTCACTAACACTCTGACCATTTATTCTGCTTTGGGCGATTTCCTGCAGGGTTAAGGTACTATTTACTCAGAGGTCTCCTTCACAAGGTGTGGCACTTCATCTGTCATCAATATTAACTTCCAAATTCTAATTCAGTCCCAGCATGCGAAAGCTACTGGCTCAACCAACAACACGTTTTCCATGGTAGGAGAGACTTGGACAAGAGGGCACAACTTCAGGATAAAAGGGCGCCAATTTAAAATAGAGATGTGGAAACATTTCTTGAGAGAGCCATGAGTCTGTGGGACTTGTTCCCAAGGTTGGCTGTGGAAGCGAGTTCCTTTGGTGTATTGACAGGTATTGATTAGTCAGAGCACGGGGAGTGGGGCTGAGTGGGAGGATTGATCAGCTCATGATAGAATGGCGGTGCAGACTCGATGGGCCGATTGGCCTACTTCTGCTGCTATATCTTGTAATCTTTTGAACTAGCATTTATTGCCTATCTTCAATGACTTCAGTTCACTCTGTCCTTGAACTACTATAGTAATGTAGAAGAAGTGCTGCCACAGGGTGTGAAATAAAACAAACACCTAGAAATCTAAAATACAGACAGAACTCCCAACAGGTCAGGCAGCATTTATGGAGAGAGGAACAAAGTTTACACCTCAGGTGGAAGACCCTTCATCTCACAGTGTGACATGATTTGTATTGATCGCTATAATTTTACAGAGCTCAGCTAAACTGAATCGTCCAGGTGGCAAAGATGCAGATGGAGTTCAAACTGCATAAGTGTGAGGAGATGCATTTCAGAAGGTCAAACCTGAAGGCTGAGTACAGGGTTAATGGTTGGATACTTAACAGTGTGGAGGAACAGAGGGACCTTGGGGTCCAAATCCATACATCTCTCAAGGAGAGCATTCTGACTGGTTACATCACTGTCTGCTCATCATCAAGGCTTGGATTCCCGAACGAAGATTTAGGAAGGATCGTCGGCATGGGCATGTCCTTTGAGACTGCACAATGGATTCTTTTAGGCGGAGTGCAGTGTGCGCAGTAGTGGCCCCACCTTTTATACCCGGGGTGACAGTCAGGTCCTCAGGTCATTAGTGTTATGCAGAATGTCCTTCTCCTAGATCGATGGCCTGACAAGGTTAACAAGTCCCTTCTGCCCATGTTTGAAATCAGTTTTTCTTCGCTTAGGCTGGCTAACGAGCCCAGCCTTCCCATCCAGTTATACCGCTGGACACTCAGTCGAGCCATGACATAGCAATCTCAGTGAAAACGTGGGGGGGGGGGGCACCAATGAGAAGGTGCAGTAATGTAGGAGAGGCTACTTGCAGTGACCTCCTGTCTGGAAAGCCAGACAGTGGCCACGTGGCAATCTCTACACCGAGAAAGGTATTACGCATGCACTTTCCCTGGGTGAGGAGGACACCAGGCCCAGACCTCACCCATCTCTCACTGTCTGGTACGGAGGGGCCAATGCACAAGGAAAAGCCTGCAGAGACATGCACTCGGCCTGCTACATCACAGGCACCAGTCTTTACTCCATTAAGGACATCTACAAGAGACGGTGTTTCTCTAAAGTAGCCTCTATCATCAAGGACTCTCAGCACCCAGGCCATGTCCTCTTCTCACTGCTACTGTCAGGAAGCAGGTGTAGGAGCCTGAAGACGAACACCCAATGTTACAAAAACAGCTTCTTCTACAATGAATCTTTAGTCACTCTTTTAGCACTAATTATTTATTTTTAAATATTGTGTTATGGTCATGTAATTTATTGCAATTTTTCACCTGCAATGACAATCCTGCTGCCGCAAAACAACAAATTTTGTGACACATGTTCATGACAATAAACCTGGCATAAGTCACCAACTACATCTTCTGATCCATTATTTTGAATCCAGAAGTATTGGTTTGCTAATTATCACAGAATCAGTTCTTATCTGAGAGTATGATCTGACCAACATTTCATTTCTTATGAATTAGGATTAAGCTTCCGGTGATCAAGTTTGTGATGTATTTATGAATTACCAATGTCCTTCACCGCTTGTGTTTTTAAAATGAAGCAAACAAAATTGCTCAGGTGCGCACTGGATGTACAGCATTTCAATAGCATTCTGACAAATAAGCTTCTCCAAAAATATTCTATTGTACTACAGTAAAAGTCAGAACATCCAGATTCCAGAAATCTGGACTACACGAGAATCCAGACTTCTCGAAAACTCTTGGCTTTTGTGAGCGTGCGTGCATTCATGTCTAAGCTCCACAGATGCACAGCGGCAACAAGGAACCATGTGGAAGTCACAGTAGAACGTAGATCACTACAGCACAGTACAGGCCATTCAGCCTGATGCGCAATCAATAACCACAAGCAGACTCGGAGTGAGTGCTTTAATAATCTGAAATGACAGGCAAGTCTTCACATACTGCTGGCCCGGTTCCAAGGCTGGTATGAAGGGGAGACTATGGCGACTCAGCCTTTACTGAGGAATCTTATGGGGAGAAGTTACAGAGTCGGAGGAAGGCCAGCCTGTACAGTATGGTAATGTCAGGCATGCAATGCCTGATATTACCATGCAGCCCCCAATGCTGTCCCAACCCATACCTTCCTTTTTTAAACTAAATGGTTCCTACCCCATAACCCTCTATTTTTCTTCCATTCATGTGGCTGTAATATAAGAATAAAATATTTTTTTTTTGTACTTTGTATTTCATATGAAAACATGTTTAGTTAGTAATCTATCAAAATGTCCATGTTCCTCTAAAGAAGAGAGGAACAGTGTGCGCAGTAGTGGCCCCACCTTTTATACCCGGGGTGACAGTCAGGTCCTCAGGTCATTAAATTTGAATCTTAAATTTGAGTCTTAAATTTGAATTTTAAGACTACTTCCTGAGAATCTGGAAAATCCAAACCCATCCAATCCCAGAGCAATCCGGATTATAAGACTTCTATATTTTTTTTGTATCCACGTCCCAGTCTAAGAATCTTTTAAATGTCCCTATTATACCAGCCTCTGCCACCACCCCAGGCACCTAACCCTCTGTTAATAAAAATCCTACTCCTGACATCTCCCCTAAACTCCCCTCCCCTCACCTTATACAGACATCCTCTGGTATTTGCTACTGTTGCCATGAGAAAAAGTCACTGCCTGTCCACTCTGTCTACATCTCTCATAATCTTGTAGTCATCTATTAAGTCTCCTCTCATCATTCTTTGCTCCAAAAAGCCCCAGCTCTGTAATCTTGCCTCATCAGACACATTCTCCAATCCAGGCAACATCCTGGTAAATCTCCTCCACACCCTCTCCATGGCTTCTACATCCTTCCTGTAATGAGATGACTAGAACTGATTGCAATATTCCTTGTATAGTCTAACCATAGATTTATAGAGCTGCAACATTACCTCATGGCTCCTGAACTCAATCCCCTGACTAATGAAGGCCAGCCTCCTTACTTCCCTATCAACCTTGACAGAGCTATGCATTTGGTCCCTGAGGTCCCTCTGTTCTTCCATACTGTAAGAATCCTGCCATTAACCATGTACTCTGCCTTCAGGTTTGACCTTCCAAACTGCATCATTTCATACTTATCTGGATTGAACTCCATCTACCACTTTTCTGCCCAATTCTGCATCTAGTTTATCCTGTGGTAACCTACAACAACCTTTTACACTATCCACAACACCCCCAACCGTCATGTCATCTGCCAACTTACTGACCCACCCTTCCACTTCTTATGCAATCAACATTTCGATTTAATTGGAGTGGGGGTAGTGTTCCACATGTTGGTTACCCTTGTTCTTGGTGGAAGAGGAAGCAAGTTTGAGAGGTGGTGTCAGTGCAGCCTCGGTGAGTAACTGCAGACCATTTTTTAGATGGTGCCCACTATAAATTGAACTGCTTTGGTGAAAACAAATGTCACTTTATAATGATGGATAGGGAGCCAATAAATAAACTGCTTTGTCCTTGCATAGCTGTAACCTCCACAGTTATAAAACTGGGAAGTGGGAGCGGTGTAAATTGGTCTGTCTTTAGCCAGTGTATCCATAAAGGGTGAATGGTTTCTCTCTGTGTTGTAAATGTCCGTGACACTGTTAAACTGACAATGGCTCACCATTGTAGCTTTATGTCCAATTTTATCACCTTCAGTGATCTAAAATCAAGTTAATCTTAGATTGACAAGACATCATTAACTATTTTTACTGATTGGATGCAATATAGATTTTTTTTAAAGCAAAGAAACAGAAAATAAAACCTTACCTCCATTGCATTGTTTCAATGCAATGGTTTAGGGAAGAGCTAATATTTGTGACTGTAGAAATGGATTTCTTCTGAAATCTTAAACTTTAATGCAAGTCACAAAATTTTAGGTGCATTTACGAGTTGGACTGAATGTTACTTTGAACCAGGATAAAGTCAAGCCAAGTTTATTGTCTTCTGATTGTACAAGTATAAACTGACAAAACAGTGTTCTCTAGTTCTCAGTGCAAAAACATGCAGACACCCAACCTGACATAACACACATAAGATATGCAAGACAAATATTTCATCTGTACAACAACGCGTACACAAGACCATCTATACAAATAAATCAATCAATATTGTTTCATGAATGAGAGTCTCAGATGGTTAGTGTGAGCAGTTCCTTTGGTCGTTCAAAATTCTCACTGCCCCTGGGAAGAAGCTGTTCCTCAGCCTGGTGGTGCTGGCTCTGATCCTCCTGTATCTCTTCCCCGACAGGAGCAACTAAAAGATGTTGTGTGCAGGGTGGAAGGGGTCCTCAATGATTTTATGTGTCCTCTTCAGACATCGATCCCAGTAGATCACGTTGATTGGTGGGGGGGGTGGGGGGGGTGGAGGGACTCCAGTGATCCTCTCTGCCACCCTTATAGTCCTGTGGATTGATCTCAGATTCATTTTTCTGCAGCAACGGTATCATCCAGGTCACTCTTGATAGATCTCCTGTAGAAGTTGACATAATGGTGGCTGGTAGCCTTGATCAGTCTTCTTCAGTCATTGTTGCGCTTTCCTGAAGAGGTGTTGAGTGTCCATGATAGGTCAATAGTTAAGTGAACTCCAAGGAACTTGATGCTCTCCACTCTCTCTACTACAGAGTTGTTGATGTGTAGTGGAGGATGATCGTTCCTGGTCCTCCTGAAGCCCACGATCATCTACTTCATCTTGTTCACGTTGAGACTGAGGTTGCTACTCTCGCACCATTTCGCAAGATTTTCCACCTCTTCTTTGTAGTGCAACTCATCGTTGTTGCTGAAGTGCCCAACTCCCGTGGTTGGATGACACTGTTGGAGCTGGATCTGTCGATGCATTCGTGAATCAGTAGCAGAGATGGGTGTTAAGGTCTAGCAAGGGTTCCCTGACCACAAGTTCAGACCTTATTTATCCACCAGTGTTGAAACCACATAGGTTAAAACTGGCTCCTTTAATCCAATTTCAAAATCATAGATATACCCTGCAGCTTATCCAATGTAGCTTTGGCTAGTTTACACCTTGATGCCGTCAGAAAACAGTGACTTGTCAATCTGGGTCAAGTGCACTTCTAACCTCACAACACTCTTTTATTAGGTTTTTATTTTTTATTTTTTAACCAACAACACTAAAAACTAAGCAAATATTCTAACAAATATGCGATCTACTGAATCTTTGTCTGAAGAGGGCTCGCAAAATCATTAAGGACCTCTGCCACCCCACACATGGCATCTGTCGGGAGCACCAGAGCCAGAACCACCAGGCTGAGAAACAGCTTCTTCCCACGGGCAGTGAGTCTGCTGAATGACAGCTCATACAATCTCCCTGAGAATCTACTGATATTTAACAATATTATTTATATTTCTATAGGTACTGCATATAAATTGCTTGTAAATGTGTGCTACGTGTATACGTGTGTTTGCACCTTTTGACTTCGAGGACCGAAGAACACCGTTTCATCTGGTTGTGCTTTACAATTATGTGATAATAATGAACTTAAATTGTGCTACATCTGTTTAAGGTGAGTGGAGGAAAGTTTAGTGACATGTCAGAGGGAAGTTTTTTTTTACTCCACAGAGAGTGTTGGGTGCCTGGAAGGCCAGGGTTGATGGTGGAGACTGGAACAATCGGGCCATTAAAAAGAATATTTGATAAGTAAATTGGAATGCCATGGGCCGTGAGGGAGGGAAGGGTTTGATCAATGTGGGGTAGGTTTACACAGTTCAGCATAACCTTGTAGGCCAAAGTGTCTACCCTGCACCTTCGTTCTAAAGTCACAAACTGCTTGATGGTTTGTCAGATGTCTAAAATACACACAGGCCAGTTTTCCTTCCTCTTCCCTCCATTATCCAAATAGTCTGGTGAAGATTATTTGCTAAAACTGATTTTCAGCAAAAACAGTTTCAGTGGAGCATGTTGTCAGCTGTAAGATTGGAACCCCCTCTGCTGGGTGGCCAGTGTAAAAGGCAGCTTGACATCGGCTCCATATCCAAATTTTGAAGCTGCAAAGACACCCGAGTTGCCTCCGCCTTTCTCGCTTGCTCATCTGAACCTTGAAAACAGCCTTATGACACTAAATGTGAAATGAATTTTCCAATTGCACTTGCTCTCTCTCATCTCCCATGAATGGCACCAGATGCTGCAAGGTGTGGGTGAAAATATTGGAGAAGCAGAAGACCACATTTGCTGGGATCTTGGTTTGCTTCTTAGATTAATTTGCATATCCTTCATATGTCCCATCGAAAGGATAGTTAAAAATCATTCCTAATTAGGTTAAAACCTGGAAAGGCCCAAATGCAGGAATGCATTATGACTGAGATAAATGTGAAAATTGAAGGATACAAGGAGGATATATATATAGGTCGTTTTATACAAAACGCTTGGGACCAGATGTTTCTCGGATTTTGGAACTATTGCAGCTCAGTAGCATCAGCGATTAAACAGTAACAACAAATAGTGCTGACATGATGTCACAATTGGAATAATGTTTAGTACTTACCCAAAAAAAACTTGATCCCTGCTAACAAAAGAAGACCACCTCCCCGTCGCCGATCTCCGATACCTCCCCACCGCCGCCAATCCCCAATACCTCCCCACCGCCGCCATCGCTGATCCCTGATACCTCCCCACTGCTGCCAATCCCCAATACCTCCCCACCGCCGCCATCGCTGATCCCTGATACCTCCCCACTGCTGCTAATCCCCAATACCTCCCCACCGCCGCCATCGCTGATCCCTGATACCTATCCACTGCCGCCGTCGGTCCCCGAACCTGCCTGGAAGCCCAAGGCAACTTCTTCGATGAGGATGGCACCCCACCTGATATTGAGAATGGAGTCGCTATCACCGACTCCGGCTGCAGCCGATGCTGAAGACTCGGACCCAGCTCCGTTTGGCATCTTCCCGGCCATAACCAAAGATTTCGGGTTTTTAAAAAAAAAAATCTGTTAATGTAATCAAACTGGTGCCAACAGAGCGCCAGAGCCCCACATGGGCAAGTCAGGGGTTGAATTTTTTCTACTTGTGTCAATTTCAGTGCTAAAGAAAAATTTGGATTTTGGATCGTTTCAGTTTTTGGATCTTCAGATAAGGGGTACTCGACCCGTAGTGTGATAAAAACTCTGCTGCACCCGTTGTGACCGTCTCTACATCCGAGAGACCGGATGCAGACTTTGCAGAGCACCTTCGCTCTGTCTATATCAGTGACAGGGATCTCCCAGTAGTCAACAATTTCAATTTTGTGCCCCACTCCTGCAATGACACGTCTGTCCATGGCCTCATCCACTGCCAAACCAGGGCCACCCATAAATTGGAAGAGCAACACCTAATATTCTGTCTGGGCACTCTCCAACCGGATGGCATTAACATCAACGTCTCCAGTTTCTGCTAGACCACTCGCCGTTCTCACTCTCTTCCCCATTGCTCTGTGTCCTTTCCCCGAGGTCTCTGCCCCCTTCCTCTCCACTCACAAAGCCACCCCCCTCCCTTTCTTCCCTTGTGGCCTCCCTCCCTTATCCACCTATTACCTCTTGCCTGTGGGATGGTGCACCTCCCTCTGCCCCTCCCCCCACCATTTTATCCAGGTGCCTGCTAACGTTTTGCTCATCCCTTGATGAAGGGGCCCAAAAAAAGAAGAGGCAACAGGAGTGTCAAACATTTGTTGAAATTATACAGTACATTCTCTTCTGGAATCTCTGACCCACTTCATGACCTCTGCTGTTCTCAGAAAACATGACGTCCTCCTCTGCTGGTGTTGGCCCAGAGGTTTCAAGCCACACTTTTCCAACCACATTAACTGCCTTCAATCGTAATGTGGCTTGCATGCCATGAATGACACTGTCGACTGTGCCACCTCCTTCCCTGAAAATGCCTGTACCTCAAAGAACAGCTCAAAAGGTACAGGAGTCTAAAGACGAGCACTCAGCGGCACAAGGCCAGCTTCTTTCTTCCCCGCTGCCATCAGATTCCTAAATAATCACTGCCTTATTGTTTGTGCACTATTTTGGGTTGTTTTTTTTTGTAAAAGTGGTTTATATGAATGTTCACACTGTAATGCTGCCCAAAACAAAGAATTTTGTGACTGTTTGTGACAATAAATTCTGATTCTGACTGTTCTACAGTTTCCAGAAGAGGGCGCTGTTGCTTGTGATCAGCAGCCTGGGCATTGGGGACAACCGGTCTCGCCAACGTCATGGAGAAACCACCAAAAATGGACACCAGGCTGAAGAAAGGGGTACTGCCGACATATCTCCATTGTAATAGTGTTCAAAAGATGATGACCTCAATGTTAATTCCCCAATTACAGCTGAGAGTATTTTTAATTTCTTTTAAATTTTCATTTGGAGATTCAGCATGACATCAGGGTCATCCGGCCCACAAGCCCACGCTGCCCATGTGACCAATTAACCTACTAACCCCGTACATCTTTGCAATGTTGCAGGAAAGCGGAGCACCCGGAGGAAACCAACAGGAAGACGAGGAAAGCTCCCTACAGACAGCGCCAAATGTGTACCCAGGTCACCAGTGCTGTTATTAAATCTGGGCAGCGCAATGATGCAGCTTGAAGACTGATCCATCAGCCCATGTTTAATCCTGACCTCCAGAGCTGCTTTCATGGCTGCAATTCTCTCTATGACTGTGTGGCTTTCCCGATGAGATTCCCCAGCACCTCCCAAACATCACTGGCCCCTAATGTGCAGTAGAATTGGGCAGTGGGATTGCTGAATGACTGATGAACTGCTCATACTTATCCTCAGTGACTCTATTGTTTATTTAGCAATAATATCTATTTATTTTAATAATTGTATATATGTACTGTCCATGTGTTTTGTTTACTTGTATATGTGTTTCCCGTGTTTTGCACACAGTTTCATTGGGAGGTACCTGTACAATCAAATGATAAACAAACTTGAACTTGAGAATCTAGAGCAGGGGTGGGCAACCTTTATTTAAAACTCACATTCCTCCTTCAGTAATTCCCATCCCATAGGTGCTCTGTGATTAGTAAGGGATTGCTGAAGGTGGTATGTGAGTGGGAAGGGAAGGTTGAGAACCACTGCTCTAGACCCAATTGTTACTGAAATATTTTGCTTGAGAAAAATTGTCATTGGCCCATTTCCTTTGGAGTTATGAAACCTTGCACATAACGAGTCAATTAGGTACAATTAAAACAGTGATTTTCAACCTTTTTATTTCCACTCACTTACCACTTTAAGTAATCCCTATGCCATAGGTGCTCTGTAATAGGTGCTGAAGATCCACCTGCGCTGGGTGGGTCACGTCTCCAGAATGGAGGACCATCGCCTTCCCAAGATCGTGTTATATGGCGAGCTCTCCACTGGCCACCGAGACAGAGGTGTACCAAAGAAGAGGTACAAGGACTGCCTAAAGAAATCTCTTGGTGCCTGTCACATTGACCACCGCCAGTGGGCTGATATCGCCTCAAACCGTGCATCTTGGCGCCTCACAGTTTGGCGGGCAGCAACCTCCTTTGAAGAAGACCGCAGAGCCCACCTCACTGACAAAAGGCAAAGGAGGAAAAACCCAACACCCAACCCCAACCCACCAATTTTCCCCTGCAGCCGCTGCAACCGTGTCTGCCTGTCCCGCATCGGACTTGTCAGCCACAAACGAGCCTGCAGCTGACGTGGACTTTTACCCCCTCCATAAATCTTCGTCCGCGAAGCCAAGCCAAAGAAGATGCCATAGGTGCTCTGTAATTAGTTAGGGATTGCTTAAGATTGCTTATTTTACCTAGTCCCATCAAGCCTTCTATAGCCCTCCTATCCATATACCTATCCAAATATTCACCACTTCAGCTGGCAGCTTGTTCCACACACTCTCACCGCCATCTGCATGAAGAAGGAATCAGCTTTTTCTTCTTGATTTGGCATTGCTTTTGTTGGGAAGGATTTCCAGGATATAAACGCAGTGACGACGAACGAAACTGCAGGTGTTGATGACCCCTTATATCAGTTGTCCTTGTCCTTGATGGTGGAAGTCCTACTGCCGGCCTGTCCTAGGAAAGATACTGCAGCGATTGTAGCAGGTGACGCCCATGGTGTGTGGACAGCTGATTGGGTGATGCTTCCAGTGATGGGTATGGTCCCAATCAAACAAGATGATTTGTCCTGAATGGTGTTGAGTTTCATGACTGCTATTGGAATGGAGTTCATCGAGTTCTTTGTGGTTGCGATTGGTAGATGTTGCAAGTGACCCAGAGGTCACTTTCGTTGGAGGTTATCCAACCCTTAATGTAAAAGGTTCTCCTGAGGAGTTTGAGGTGTATTACTGATCATCCAGGCTGACAAGTGCTGGAAGTTATTGCATTTTTGTGACTATTTCAGGTAAGCAGGGAAATAATTTGGGGATTGGAACTGATGAAATTTATCTGACTGTAGGCATCAGCTCAGTGAGCTGAATGGCCTCTTCCATCTTCTGAGAAAACCTCTTAAAAATTGAAATAATCTTCTGGGAACAAAAACAAAGCAATATAGTTGGTGTGACCTGAATAACCCTAGTCTTATTTTTTGGTTGTTTTTGATATTGCAGCGTAACGATGCTGTAAATATAATCAGAACCAATTTCTTGCAAAGATTCAGTCCCCCATTTCCTGCAAAGAAAACGTAGAGAGGGTTTTTTAAAAAATGTCCAACAGCTTCACAATGTAGGATTTTGTGCTTTACTTTTTGCATCTCAGTGGTAAACATAAGTTTCTTTGGGAAAATTCAATTTGGTAAAAAGAAATCTTCCGAACGTGCTGAACCTTGAGATAAGAACAAGGAGAATAAAAGGTGACAGCTCCGTTTGTTTGATTGATGGGGCCAGCCATTCTCAGCGGGGGCTATACAGTCTCCCTGGGGGCCATAGCACATTTAAGAGTGGCCACAGACTGAAATCATAAAATATTTTTGTGTTTTTATGTAATCGGTTTGAGTGAAGATTGGAAGAAACCAACTGAATGACTGCTTCACAAGGAAGGGGACCCATAAACATTGAGTAGAGTTCTAAGGGGACCAGAGCTTTAAAAAAAAAGGATTGAGGATTCATTTCAACACTTAAAATAGACTGCATGCACTCCAGCACTAGAAGTGTGTTGTAGGTTTGAGAGGATAGAAGCAAATGAATATTCCATCAACATGAATTTTAAAACTCCATCAAATGTTTGATTGATGGCAAATTATCCAGAGACTATTATCTTCAGGTATTTTGGAAATATTCTTCCCTTTGTCTAACTCACTGAAAGTTAATTGATTCACTGTTTCACGATTTTGTAAGAAAACGCGATCCCTTTAAGCTTCCAGATTGTATCATTGCAGCATTACATGTTAAACAGGAAAATCTGCAGATGCTGGGGTTGAGTACAATCCACAAACGTGCTGGAGAAACTCAGCAGGTCACCCAGCATCCTGTCGTATGGAGGCTCGTGTGAACTTGATTGGAAGCCACCACATCTGTCAGTCAAGGGCAAGACCAACCACAGCGAGCGCACACATTGCCATTGGCCCCTTTGAAGCAATACACACCTTGCTAGTGGCTCCTTTAATCACCTGCCCTATTTTGGGCATACATGACCTGGCTCCCACAGGCCAGCTAGGGGTGTAAAGCCTACCATGTCAGGCAGCTGGGTCCCTTTTCCCCACGAGGACGAACACAAGCTCCACTCCAGGTCACTACCCATAGATGATGCCAGAGAGTTAATTACAAGGTGTGTACCAGTAACAGGTAGGGTGAGGGCTTATTATGGTGCACACATACAAATCAATCATTCTTCACTCATAACTAATTGGGGTGCCATACCTGCATCTGATCGAGGGGAGGCGGAAACTATTGTATCTTTCTGCTATGTTATATAGATTGGGGTGTGCAATGATTACTGGTACTGTTGTTGCACCCTATACAAATGTATAAATGTGTTCATGACTTTCCCTCGTGGGTAAATAAAGGTCTTTTGTTACCACCAACTTGTGGTCAGACGCATTGCTCCTCGGACCCGCCAAACGAGTTTGTCACATCACACATCCATAGGAAGTAAAATGTAACCAATGTTTCGGGCCTGGGCCTGATGAAAGCCCTTTACTTCTTTTGGATGCTGTGTGCCCTGCTGGGATCCTCCATCTCATTGGTGTATTGCATTGCAATGACCAGCATGCGTTTCAAGAGCCAATCTCACAAGTGCACCAAGGATAATAATTCACCTCTGTTCCTGTAAGTATTCCATCAGTTTCCACTTGATGCTCCTTGTAACCAGCTGTGACTCTATTCTGCAAATTTTTCTCAATTTCCCAGAACGTTCTGTGTTATCTGTTATTGAAGAATGGGGTTTTTTTGTGGAAAATCAAATTTAATGAATTACATTTCAGGAAGTGGAAGCAAAAACAAACCAACTTCTACTTTCATAAATGCAGGAACAATGTGATATCTGCCCAGAATCTGCAGTCAATAGTGAAGAAATGTTGACTTCAATGGATGCTCAAAAAAGTTAGAAACTTCCATGGTTAGAAAATCCCCTTTTCGAGTTCAATTACACACGTTGGTAATAATTTGCAGTGACCAGCATCCATGATTAAGTTCAATGAGCAATCAATGCCATTAAAGAATTTTGGAGGCGGCAACCAGACTAAATTTTCAACTATGGGAGAGAAAAGGGATCAAAAGAATAGAAAATTGTTTTTTGGGAAATAATTTATTATCTTTTGAACAAATATGGTATAACTCACGGTACATTGCTTGCATACCACCAACTGAAAACCTACTTGAAGGACAAATTGGGAAACAGGCTGAGGTTACCAGAAGGAAGAAATTTTTAATATGTGATTACAGACACAATGATAATTAAAAGATTTATAACAAACATGTACATCAAACTGCAAGAGAAAGAGAACGAGGAAACAAGCTGTAAACCCAAACAAAGGTGGGAACAAGATCTAAACATAAAGATAAAGAATGAAACATGGGAAAAGCTATGCTCCGGAACTATGAGAAATACAATAAACACGAGGTTACGCATGATACAATATAATTGGTTACACAGGCTATACACCACGCCCCAAAAGTTAAATAAATGGGACCCAACAGTATCAGATAGATGTTTTCGCTGTAAAAAGGAAACGGGAACAACAGTACATGCAATTTGGGCAGGTGAGAAAGTGGAAAAGTTTTGGGAAGATTACTTAAGGTGGTATGTGATTGGAAAAGAGAACCACTGCTCTTGAGGCCAATGCAGGGTGTATACATCTGTGTAAGCAGCAGAGATTTTGTTTAATTTGACCTCATGCTCATTGGAGACTTTGTTGGCCAGTAGGGACGTTCCTGCTTTAAAATAGGTTAATCTTCTATCAAAATTCTACCGAAATTCTCGAATATCTGAAAATTTTTTCAGCTGAGACATGATGTCACAAGTTGGAAAAAAGTTGAAAAGCTGATGCCCACCGTGCTCAAGTGGGACTACAGGGAATCAATTATACAAAGGAGGCATTTGTCCCACAGGTTACACATTGAAGGAAAGGATAGCGCTGATTATTTATTTATAAATTGTCATTTTTTTTGCCATGAGTTACTGAAACTTTGTGATAAATTGCATTGTGCCATTCTGAATTTGAATTTGCCCACTCGCCTGAGCCATGCGCTCTCTCCCCACTCGCCCGACGCCCGCCCACCCGACGTACTCTTCCCCTGCTCGCCCGAGCCGCGGTCTCTCCCCGTTCACCCAAACCACGCTCTCTGCCAAATACCCTTTCAGCAGGGTTGATAATATTCCCGCTGGAGGACAATCCCTGGGACTGTACGTGACCTCAGATTCCTGGGCAGGACCGGCGACAGGGGTGGGGAGGTGTCGGAGATCGGCAACTACAGTGGGGAGGTGACGCTACTGGGCTGCTTAAAGCAATTTCTCGATTATCCAAAAAATCCGTATAACCAATATCAGTAGGCCCAAGCATTTTGGATAGTCGGAAACGTACTGTATTCGCATGTTAAAGTAGATCAATCATTTATTTTATATTTAATTTGAAATTACAGTTGCTGGGATGGCTTTCATTTGAAAATAATAGAGCAGCAATAAAACATAATTATAACTTGCATATTAAATCACAGGATCAGATATTAATTTTGTTTTCTACTGACGTATTTTTAATACGTGTCGATGACTTTATTGCAAAGAGCAAGAGCTTCCTACTGTAAGGTAAAACATCATGAGATGGGAATGTGTAGGGAGTTACCCTGTACAGGGCAGTAACAAGAAGGGGAGGTGTCCTTGTACTCCTGTTAGGTAAAACATCATGAGATGGGAATGTACAGGGCTGTAACAAGATGTGAATGCATCCTTGTACTTACAAGATAAGAGAGACATTGATGGATTGAGAGGCAGGAAGCTAGCAGGGAAAGGATAGCAACAGTTTTAGTCATTGGACAAGTAATGATATGATGATGTTCTAAGCACATATCCAAGGGTATAAAAAATCACCATTTTGCTGATAACGGCAGAATGCATTCTCCGACTAACATGTTTAGTCGCAAGTGTTACAATCCGGTAATAAAGAACAAAGAACCCTGATTTCGACTCAGCCTGGTGTTTGTCTCACTCATTCATGAACAAAGCAGACCTAACACTACCAACACAACTTATGATGCAGGTTGAGGTTCCAATCATTTCCAAAACATATAATAAAATCTCCGAATGATCAATACATGTTTACAGTTAAATCTGGAGTTCCACTTAATTTATTGGAATTTTTAAAAGAGAATTTTAATTTATTTAATTTTAAATTTAGACATACAGCACAGCAACAGGCCCTTTCAGCCCATGAGCCCATGCCGCCCAATTATAACCTATTTACCTCCAACCACGGTACATTTTGAAAGATAGAAGGAAACCAGAGCACCTGGAGGAATCTCACACAGACATGGGGAGAACATACAAACTCCTTTCAGATAGTGTCAGACTCAAGTCCCGTCTGCTGGCGCTGTAACAGCATTGGACCAGCCACTACGCTAACCACCGTAGCACCCTTACGTTGTGATTTGTAGGCTGCAGTTATTATTTTGCAATTTGTCTAATAAAATTAGGTTTGTTGAATCCCAATGTTCAACGTTCAAAATGCTTACTTGGATATATAATTCGATGTTTGACAATACTTTTGTGAACTTGAAACATTACAGATGTGTTATCAATGCAAAATTTGAATTGATTGCCCAAAGATTGAAGGAAAAAGTTAGATGTGTTTGGAATCCCAGAAAGGTGTAAAATTGATGACCCACAAGAAACATGTACTGATGTAATTTTATGTACATGATGAGTTATGGTCCCTAGTAATGCTTTAATATGAAACATTACAAGAAAAGGTTAGGTTGCACTATTAAAATACAATGTGACTGGATAGGGCATTGTCATATCACCATTTCTTGCTATTTTCCCCTCTCTTTTAATATGAAACAACCCATGTTAAATACAGAAGCGAAGTTGCAGAGGTACAGAGAAGAGAAATAGAACAGGACTTATGAGATTGTCCCTGGGAGATGACAGGGATCCAATGGACCAAGGGCCAATTGCTTTATTATTATAGTATAAGATACATATAAAATTGTCGAGATACCTGGAAAGATAGGCAGAATTGGCAAATTAGGTTGTCATTTCTTTTCATGTTGCTGAATAGGCTCTTTCTCTACATTTTTTGATTCTGTATTAGAGGGAGCAATGCAATCAATCCTAACTTTTCCATTAACGTTAAAGCTAGAAGATATTTGAACCAGCAACACTGAGTTATACTGCTCTCCTTTAACAGGTTGTACAGCAGAGGGCCGACACTAAGTGTAGAGATTTGTTTTCAGATCTGTCTCTATATTTTTGCTGAACTGTTAGCCATCGATTGTTTTCACGTTCATTTTTCAGTCCCAGACTCTTCATCTAAAAGACATATCATTAAAATCCATTCCTATACTTTTTGAGGAGCTCTGGGATGACACCAAAGACTCCTTGCAAATTTCTACAGGTGGACCATGGAGACCCTTCTGACTGGTTGCCGCACTGTCTGGTAGGAAGGTGCCAATACACAGGACAGAAAAAGACGACAGAGAGTTGTGAACTTGGCTAGTACCATCATGGGCATTAATACTTTCCATTAAGGACATCTACAAGAGGCCATGTCTCAAGAAAGCAGCCTCTATCCTCAAGGACAGTCAGCAAGGAGGCACAGAAGCCTGAAGATAAACACCCAAACGCGACACAAACAGCTTCTTCCTCTCCGACATCCGATTTCTGAATGGGCAATGAACCACAGACACTACCTTGCTTTCTCTTCTTTTGTACTAATTTACTGGTTTTTAAAAATGCAACTTCTAGCAATATTTGCAACATATTTTGTGGCATGTTCATGACAATAAATTCTGATTCTGAAATTCTGAATACATGTGCCTCAGTCTTGCCCATGTACTTGATTCCTCAACCAAACCTTAAGGTATTTTTCAGCTCGCAACCCAATTTCACAAACTGTCAATAACCATTGGAACTAACAGTATTGCAATACCCAGTTTTAACTCACAGATCCCAAAGAAAGTAATAAAGTTCATCTTTATTGGAAAATAGAAACAAGTGGAACAGTTTCCTAAGCAGAGGGAAACTTAAAATGGGCAAAACAAACATTATTATTTAATTGAAGGAAAAAAATCGTCATTGATAAGAACTCACTAAGAATGCATAGAATCAAATAACAATAGCAGAATGCAATTTTATTTCAGATTCCAGATTTATTGTCAGAGTATGTAAATGACATCACATACTACCCCGAGATCCCTTTTTCCTGGGGGCGAGGAAGAAGTACCACTTATTGGTAGTGCAAAAAACCTGACTCAACGAACACATGTAAACAAAAAAGTAATGTAAACAAACTGACTGTGCAATACAGAAAGAAAAAAAATCAATGAAATGCACAAGTAAGAGTCCTTAAATGAGTCCCTGATTGAGTTCGTTGTTGAGGAGTCTGATGGTGGAGGGGGAGCAGCTGTTCCTGAACCTGATGGTGCGAGCCTTGTGGCACCGACACCTCTTTCCTGATGAGAACAGATCGTGTGCTGGGTAATATAGATCCTTGATGATTGCTGCTGCTCTCTGACAGCAACGTTCCCTGTAGATGTTCTCGACGGTGGGGAGGGTTTTGCCTGGGCTCTTTCAGCTCATACCAGGCCACGATGCAGCTGGTCAGCACACGTTCCACCACAACTCTGTCGAAATTTGCCAGGGTTTCTGAGGAAGTAGAGGCGCTGACGTGCTTTCTTTATGACGCCATTTGTTTGTTGGGTCCAGGAAAGATCCTCTGAGATGGTGATGCTCAAGAACTTAAATCTGCTCACACTCTCCATCTCTGATTTCCCCCAATGATTTATACACCTCTGGTTTTCCATGCCGGAAGTCAACAATCAGTCCTTTATTTTGGTGCCATTGAGTGTGAGGTTGCTGTCGGCACACCATTTGGCCAGGTCTTCCATCTCCCTCCCGTTATGCTGACTCGTCACCCCTTTTTATACAACCCACTAACGTATCAACGGCAGATTTGTAAATGGTGTTTTTGTTGCACTGAGCCGCACAGTCACCGGTGTGTAGCGATTGGAGCAGGGGGCTCAGAAAGCTCCGGTACTGACGGAGATTGTGGAGGAGATGTTGTTGCCAATCCTCACTGATTGTGGTCTGGAGAGGAGGGAACCCAGTCCGGTTACACAGTGAGGTGTTGAGTCCCAGCTCTTGGAATTTGCTGGATGCCATTAATCAAATAAAAGGAAAAGATCACTGATGAGTCAGGAGTTTGCGGAGGAGCTGGTGGAGTTGTTCGAGTGAACCGGTACGGACTTGAAGGGCCGACATGGCCTGTTTCCGTGCTGTAAACGGTTATATGGTTAAGTGTCTCAACCTAAAACATCCACAATTATCTGCTGCTGAATCTCCAGCAATTTGTTTTTTGATTGAAAACAATAGTCTGTTGTCTACTTGCATTAAAGTCCTGGGAGCAAGCAGAACAGGCCAGATGGGGGCTTCCTCTGTGGTTCAATGACATTATTCATGAAGGTCAATGTCAACACATTTGTTCTTGCTAATTGAGGCAATTTGATCATTATCATATTGAGACTAAGAGCTGTTTAAACCAATAAAAACTAATGACAGTACCTCACCCAAAACAAGGAGACAGAAAAAGTATTTTTTTTTAATAATGGAAAACAACACGACAATCCAAGCTGCATAAAATGTAAATGGCATAAGATCTCTCTGAATAAGCACACAAGGAAAATGAAGAGTTTCAAAGAAGAATATTATTTCTCGATAAATTAAGCATGAGGAAAGAGGAAGCAGGTGTGGTGCTTCATTGAATGAACATTTAAGAATAAAAACACAGGAATGGCAGGGGGACTTGATTGATCTTACAGCGGACATAGGAGGTAAAGATGGATGACCAATGTTTTGGGCCAAAGCCTTTCCTCAAGGTAGAAGTGAAAAACCAGACAGTCGTCTATGTTAAAAGGCTGGGGAAAGGGGAAGAATGGGAGGGGGGAGCAGTACAGACCGACAGATAAAAGGTCTTAATTGGATAAGAGGAAAGAGAATTGACTTGGAGGAGAGGGGCCTGGTTTTGGTTCTGTAAAAGGAGATGGGGAAGAAAGAGACAGAATGAGAGGAAAGGAGAAAAGTAAAATATGTAAGTCTGTAGACACTGTGGTTGAAGTAAAAGCACAATGCTGGAGAAACTCAGCAGGTCCAATGGTATCCTTTATATCGCAAAGATTAAAAATACATAACTGACATTTCTGGCTTGAGCCCTTCATCAAGAGATGGAACAATGTTGATGAGTGTCTGGAAAAAAAAATGCAAGGTGGGGGGGGGGTGGAAAGAAGTGGTTGTAAAGGCAGGAGGTAATAGGTGGAGAAGAGAGGGAGGGCATGGCAGCAAGCAAGGGTAGGAGGGATGGCTAAATGAATAGAGGAGGAAGGTGGTGAAGAGCTGACTGGGGGGGTGCGGGGGTGGGAGGAGAGCAGGTTAGCAGAAACTGGAAAAGTTGCTGTTAATGCCATCTGGATGGAGAGTGCCCAGATGGAAAATTGTTCCTTCAATTTACAAATGGTCTTGGTGGGATAGTACATGAGGCCATTGATAGATATGCAAGTACAGGAGTGGGACGCAGAACTGAAATGGTTGGCCACTGATGTGAACAGACCAAAGGTGCTCAGTGAAGCAAACTCCCAGTCTGTGTTCAGTCTCTCTGTTGCAGAGAAGGCCCCAAAGGGAGCACTGGATGCAGTAAATCAAGCCTGAGCATCAATGATTGAAGTGTTGCTTCACTTGAAAGACCTATTTGGGCCCTTGGACTGTGGTAAGGGAGGAAGAGTGGGCACGTGCTGGGGGAGATTGGTGGGGAGGGAATCATGGGGCAGTCCCTATGGAAGGCTGAGAGGGGAAGATGTGTCTGGTAGTGGGATCCTGTTGCCGGAAATTCTGGAGGATGATGTGTTGGATGTGAAGGCTGGTGGTGTGGTAGGTGAAGACCAGGTGAATCCTGTGTTTGTTGTGTCTGGGGGTAGAGGGGAGGCCAGGGCAGATGAGTGGGAAATGGAGGAGATGAGGGTGAAAGCTGAGTTGATAGTGCTGGAGAGGAAGCCAAGTTTGTGGAAGAAGGTAGGCATTTTGGAAGATCTGGACTAGAAGACCTCGTCTTTGAGACAGAGAAATTGCGAGAAGGGAATAGAATCCAGGATGTGAGGAAGCCTAGTTCAGGTAGTTGTGGAAATAGGTGGGTTTGTAATACATGTCAGTGGAAAGCTTGTTTCCTAAGATGGAGACAGAGATCCAGGAAGGGGAGAGTATTGTCAGACTTGGACCAGGTCAGTTTGAGATTGGACTGCAAAGTGAATGAAATTGACGAGCATGAGTCCTGATGTAGTCAATAATATAACAAGAGTTGAGGGGTCCTCCTGTTAAGGCTTGCAGCATAGATTGCTCCACAAAACCCACAAACAGGCAGGTGTAGCTGGGACCCATTGCTACTCCTTTGATTTGGAGGAACTGAGAGGAGTTAAAGAAGTTGTTTGGAGTGGGAACAAGTTCTGCCAGGAGGAGGAGGGGGGTGATGGAGGGTGACTGGTTGGGTCTTTGGTCCAGAAAGAAGTGAAGTCCTTTAAGACCTTATGTGTGGGGGATGGAGGTATAAAAGGATTGGATATCCATTGTGAAAATGAGATAGTCTGGTTTGGGGAATCTGAAATCATTGAAGAGATGGAAGGCATCGTGGATGTAGGTGGGAAGGATTAGACCATGGGGAAAAAAAAAGATAGTCAAGGTAAGAAAAAACTAGTTTGGTGGGGCAAGAGCAGGTAGAAACAATGGGCCTACATGGATGGTTGGGTTTGTGTATCTTGGGTAAAATGTAGAAATGGGCAGTACTGAGGTGCGAGGAAATGAGATTGGAGTCCGTAGGAGGGAGGTGACCAGAGGTGGAGGTTGGAGATGGTGGTTTGATGAGTTGTGGTGGGGTCCTGTGGAAGGGGTATAGGAGAAGGTGTCTGAGAGCTGTCGTCTAGCCTCAGCAAGGTAGAGTTCAATGTACTAGACCATAACAGAGTGTTATGATGGAGATTGGGATTGTTGTGGAGGGCAGAGTGTTTGGAGGAATTGAAATTAGAATAAGAGGTGAGTGGTGAAGTTGAGATGGTTATGTCTTGGTGGCAATTGGAAATAAAAAGATCAAGAGTAGGCAGCTGGCCAGGATGAGGTGTCCAAGAGGAGGAAGGTGGCTTAAAGCGGGAGAAGGGGTCTTAGGTGGGTGGTTGTGGAAGTAAGTCCTGAGACCGAGGTGGTGGAAGAAATATTTGGCATTGTGTTGCGTGCAGAACTCATTAATCTGTGGCTAGAGGGGGACAAGGGTAAGGCCTCTACTGAGAGGAAAGTCAGAGGGGATGGTAAAGTCAAAGTGGAAGGAGACACAGGGAAAGATTGGTAAGGGGGTGTGGGGTCTAACAGAAATGGGAGAAGTCATTGTCAATGCCATCTGGCTGGAGGGTTGCCAGGCATGCCAGCAAGAGAATGGGGTGGGGAATTGAAATGAGTGGCAAGTCTGGTACTGCAGGTGTGTTCAATCAAATATCTTGCAGACACAAACAGGCAGGCAACAAAGTCTACTGATGCTAGGGTTGAGTACAATACACAAAAGTGCTGGGGAAACTCAGCAGACCCAAAACATTGGTCACTCTTTACTTCATATAGATGTGTGACCTGCTGAGTTTCTCCAGCACTTTTGCGTATTACACAGATGGACAGACCCTTGGGGTCAAGGATCTTTGATTTGCACTCCAGTTCCATTGCTTCTCAGGTTATTGAATCATCCAATGCAGGCTCTGCCACAGGCAGAACAGGAGCTGTTTGAAGGCATAGGTGGAGAGACTTTTTTTAAATTCCATTCAGAATCTCCTCTTCAGATCCTCCTGTTATTGTTTTATTTTAAATCCAGGTACACTGGTTTATCTGGACCTTTCTCCAAGATGAACAGTGAAGGGCCAGACTGCCGGAGAACACTGAGAATATTTAAGAGCATTCTTGAAACATTTTTTCATTTCCTCTTAGATATCTACTGTTGTTACAGATCTTGGATTTCTCTGTCTTTTTTTGGGGCCTGAAGTCGAGCATATAGATGATACTGTCTTCCACACATTCAGGGAGGCACAGTTAGTGTAGTATTTATTGCAATGCTGTTACAGCGCCAGTGTCCCAGATTCAAATCTGGCACTGCCTGCAAGAAGTTTGGACGTTCTTCCCATGTCTGTGTGGGCTCCAGCTTCCTCCCTTCAAATGTATTGGGTATTTGGACAGCAAGGACAGTAAGTGCCTGTTAACCACGCTGCATGTCTAATTTAAACTAAAACCAGGCGCGTAGATGTTTAAAACTTTTGGATAATGGAATGTGATCATCTCCCTCTAATGTTTAAGTGCACCTTGCAGGGTCAGTGCAAATGATCATCCTGTATTAATTACAATTGGCAACTTGCCCATTTGTGCCACTGCAGAAAGCGCTGATGAAAAAGGAAATCAGATGAATTACTCCCTATTTTATTATTTGTTCTCCGCAAGGCTAAGAATAAGACACTCGACTAACTAAAATGTAAACCATTCATATGAAACTCTCTACTGAAAGTCAAAACTTGATGATGGGGCCAAATGGTCTGAAACATTGATTAATTGTTTTAGGATTCCCATTACATGTGACATTTTCTTCCTGTTAATCCAAATAACATTAGTTCTTCAATTTTGTTCATTGATTCAGTAAGTTTCTATGTCATCAATCCAAAGCAGCATATGGTCGAAGAACTTAAAATGCATATTCCTGTTTGGTGATTTCATTCATTGATTGATGTAGCACTGGAAAATAATATTCTTTAGAAGTGGTCATTTGATTGCGGTTCACTGAAGAGGTGTATATTTAAAGAACAACGGTAATGTCAATAACTTTAATAGCATAGTTTAACAAAGAACAAGTGATGATGTTAGTCATTCATTTCAGTTTCACATTAGTGACTTAATCCTATAATTGTAGTAGTAAAATCTCATTATGCTTGTCCGACTGGTGGAACATCATGGAATGTTCATCAATCGTGTTTGATAATCCCTTGGAATCGGAGGACTGGCTCACACTTCCAGTAGTTTTAATAAAGCTATTTCTTTACATTTTGGCCGTGTGCGTGGATGGACATGACTCGAAGAGGTCAGAAGTTGAGGACTACCTGTACTTTATTAGCTGTAGTACTCACTCGTGATTTTGTGGAGGCATCCATTTTGAGTTTACTCCTAGCTGCAACAATTCATCTCTGACTCCCACTAGTGGTCAGGATTATCACTAGCATGCTATCATTACAACTTTGAAGTCAATTCAGTTTTACCATTAAACAGATGGACTTCAGGATAACCTAATTATCAAAATGCAACCAGAATTAGCACCAAATATTCAATAAATCAGAAGCTATAATACACAATAGGTAGTCAGCAAGAGTCTCGCCCTTTGTTTTGTCAGCAGTATGTCTGCAGAAGAACTATTTCTCCTGCATCAGTCTGGCAGTTTCATTTGCAGTAGCAACCATCCTTGTCAAGGCAGGCCATTTAAAGTCGGGTTGTGGTGAGTTACAGGTTGTTGCATGCTGGATCCATGCAGAGTTGAAAATAGGTTGAATTGACCAAACTCATTTCTTCAGGACCATTAGAATATTGAAAAGAGATTTGTAACTGGATTGATTTAATCTACATTTTAGAAATGAAACTAGAACATTGACCTTTGCCACAAATGCTGATAACCATTAGTCTAGATCATTCATTTGCAATTGAATGGGAAATGAACGGAATACCTGAATGCAGTTTACAAAATACAGAGTCTGCAGTTGATGGAGTAAAATGGCAGCCCCAGTTATAAATGAAATCAAAACCACACAGGTGATACAAATATAAAAACAGAAAATATTTGAAATACTCAATAGTTCAGGCTCCATTTGTGGAAAGCAAAGCTGAAGACCCTTCTGGGCAAAAAAAAACTTAATTTCTCTCTCCACATATGCTGCCTTAGCTTGTTGAGTTCTTCCAGCAATTATGAGGTTTTATTTTAGCCCCAGCTGTAACATTTACCAAACTTGAACAAACTGTCAGCTCACTGGGATTTAAGTGGCAACATTTCTCACCAAAGAGCTCAAATCAGCATCGATAAGAACTACCTTTGTCACCTGGACAGGGGACCTGCAGTGTGACCTGTGTAACACGTGACACAGAAGTGGCATGCCAGTGATTTGCTCTTCCCCTCCAATCAAATTTCATGTACAAATTATGCAGTTTCAAAGTTTGAAGAATTTGAATTATGGCTAAAGAACATACAACAAATAGACGGTTGTGATACCCGCCCTGCTATATTTCACAAATTGTGATGTCAAATTCAAAAAGCAATAATATATTGTCTGCGTTGATGTTTTGCAAAAGAACACCTCAATGTTGATTTTCATTATTTGTGCATGATCTAAGCTATTATTTTCTTTTTATTGTAGGTTGTATATTTGATAAATAGAACCATTTATAGTTTATTAGAACTGTTCTTTCATATTTCCTATTCTCTTGTACACATTTATACTGGGCAAGAAAAATGAAGTGCGATGATTGATGATGTAATGTCATACCATGAATATTAATAAGATGATCTACCAGCCTAATAGGAACCGACAGTAGAGAGTTTCATATGAAAGGTTTACATTTCGTGGCATTGAAATGAATAACTATCAATAAATGTTTAAACAGTGGTGATTAATGCCATAGTTCATAACACAATGATTAACAAATAATCTGGTTTGCACCAAAAGATGTCAGTTATCGTTTTTATGTGTCAACATCAGGACTTCGGTTTAACAGGCGTTAAATTAGTTTTGCGTCAATAACATTGTTGATGTCAAGCCAGATTTTCGGAATAGCTGACGTGAGATTATTATGTTTGGTTTTCCACAAGAGCAACATTGCTTGCAGGAGAAACTGGCTCGATGGAGAATAGCAGTTGTTGAGATAGCATAAAATAAAGACCACAGTGCACCAAACAGCTCAAAGCTGGAACAGAAATAGTTAGCAAGGATGCAGGGTTTAATACATGTTGCAGTGGAAAGTCATTGTTTGTGACTATTAACAAGTTCTTGCTTTCTGCTGCTCTCTCTTTTGTGTTTCCCTTCTAAGGCCTTGATGTAGTTGAGAGTGGGATGGTGAAGGCATTGGTGGATGGGGGAGATTGGCTGTGGAAATGTGGAGGTATAAATGGATTCTTAGATATGAGCCTGAACTACAAAGGTCAATATGTGACTGAGAAGGAAATAATAGAGATCAGAACATAATAAATAGAGCAGGAGTCGGCCATCCGACCCGTTGAACCTGCTCCGCCATTCAATGAGATCGTGGCTGATCTGATGATGGGCTCATCATCTACCTGCATTTTCGCCATATCCCTTAATTCCCCAGATATGTAAAAATCTATCCAACCTTGTCTTAAATATATTTACTGAGTTAGCCTCAACTGTTTCAATGGGCAGCGAATTCCACAGATTCGCCATTCTCTGACTGGGAAAAGCAGTTCCTCCTTATCTCTGTCTTAAATCTACGACCCTGCAATGGAAACAACTTGTCTACCTCAATAGATTCAGCTTTACTATCACTAAGCAAAACCACCATTATGACTAGATCCCGCAATGCACCTGTTGCCAGAATTAAATAATTAAAGTTGAGGAACCAGGATTTTTATTTGTAACTTTCTTCCTCTGATGGTTATGCATTTGTTTATCTCCTTCTCCCTCTCAGCATTAACCTCGACAGATCTTGGCCCACTAATTAGACACATGGTGCGTCTTGATTACATGTATTTCTTTGCTGAAGTAGGTTCCTTAGTGGTGTTGCTTTTGTAGAGAGGTTATTGGTAAACAGGCTATTTGGAGCCTAAATAATGGAAAAGAGGAAGAGGATTAACCACAAGGACAACTTCTGTATTTCGAGCAAGAACAATTTTGCAATTTCATCAAAAGAAAAGTTGTCCAAACTTTGAATCATATTTACATTTGCTCTATTATGCCTATTTCTGATTTTAATTCAATTTCATTTAGACATGCAGCATTGTAACAAGCCCTTCCAGCCCATGACCCCCCGTGTCGTCCAATTAACCTACAATCCTGGTTCACTTTGAAGGGTGGAAGGAAGCCCATGGGGAGAATGCACAAACTCCTTACACAGCTCTGGATTTGAATCTGGGTCGCTGGCACTGTAATAGCGTTGTGCTAACCGTACACCCTTTATTATGATATTATCAGTTACCTTCCCTCGATATATTTCTTTTCACCTCCCCTCAGCTGGTGCTCTAAATTACTGATTATGTGAAATTAACTGACAGCAGCACAAAGACTGAGTGAAAAGTAATTGGTGAAGCAAATCTACTGTTAACTCTAGGCTTCCATATCTCTGGGCTTCCATAACGTCACCTCGACATTCTCTGTAAAATTAAATCACCATGCGCTTGATTGAACAAATCCCCATAGTAAGGCTGCAACTCCTCATTTCAATGTGACATCAATCTTAAATAAACGAGCAAGGCTTGGCCTTCACATGACCAGTATGCGTTTCCATTTCAGAACCACCCACTGGTCTCTTCCTTTCCTGCAGGTTCCTCACCTCGGAGATTGGTTAACTGCTACTGCACATCAAGTATAGAGCAAGGCCTGCTGTGAACCCTTCAGTTCTGACAAGTTAACTCACATGATGAATGCTGCCAGTATTCGCAACCTTTATTTCAGGTTCCAACACCTTTAATTTCTGATTTTCACATTCTACTGCTCTGTTTTTACAACTCGATTGGAGATTGTTATCTTTGGAGAATTAATACCTTTGATTTGTTTGTTTTCAATCCAACCATTTATTATTTTCCTCGTAGAATTCCTTTCCTTCACGTAAGGTGACATTTGCTATTCTTTTCCCATTGATAGGCAGCTCATTTGGACACTTAAACAATGCCCTGCTGCTTGTGAAATTTATCAAATTCATACTCCAGTACAATTATGAATGTAATTTCTATACTTGCAGCAGGAAGCATGTTGATTAAATTAAAGGAATTTGATAAATTCTTAGTGAATGAACATTATTGTTTTGAATTATTACATCCGTTAAGCGTGATTCTAAAAATATTATAGAAACTTGCATCTTTGGTGTTTTTTTTCCTAGAGATGCTTAGAAGTAGTTCTAAAAATCTTGAATACAGACTGTCAAATGCTCACCCAAAGGCTGGGATAGGGCTTCAGGACTAACAGCCTCGTGCTCAACTACAGCTTCCAGGTGCATCACCTGATAGGACAGCCACAGTAGCGTGGCCTCCACCTCAATTGGGTGGAAATGATTACTGCAATGATAGAGATCACGTGGGTGGGGCGGGGGGATAGGGTAAGCAGAAGGATAATAAGTCTTCCAGGTCTCTGGTACAGACTAATAAATTGGCTCTGCTGATGTGTGTAGCTCTGTAGGCCCAGAGATCAATAAGCTGGTACTTGATTTGCGCTACAAATTATAATGGCACATCATTACCTTGGTAAATTTTTACTATCTAAATAAATAAACTATGTGTATAGTGTCTTCATTTTGAACAAACTTTAGCATTGATGATTGATATTCCCTACTAGTGCATGCCGTAACAAATCCCCACCCTCCTAGTCCCACTGACCAGCACCCGGTCCATACCCCTCCAGTCCTCTCTTCTCCATGTAACTATCCAGTCTTTCCTTAAATGTAACCAATGATCCCGCCTCGACCACGTCTGCCAGAAGCTCATTCCACATCCCCACCACCCTTTGCATAAAGAAATTTCCCCTCATGTTCCCCTTATAATTTTCCCCCTTCAATCTTAAACCATGCCCTCTAGTTTGAATCTCCCCCACTCTTAATTGAAAAAGCCTATCCACGTTTACTCTGTCTGTCCCTTTTAAAATCTTAAACACCTCTATCAAGTCCCCCCTCAATCTTCTACGCTCCAGAGAGAAAAGCCCCAGTCTGCACAACCTTTCCCTGTAACTCAAACCTTGAAATCCTGTCAACATTCTCGTGAACCTTCTCTGCACTCTCTCTATTTTGTTTATATCTTTCTTATAATTTGGTGACCAAAACTGTACACAGTACTCCAAATTTGGCCGCACCAATGCCTTGTACAATTTCATCATAACCTCCCTACTCTTGAATTCAATACTCCGATTTATGAAGGCCAACATTCCAAATGCCTTCTTCACCACACCATCTACCTGAGTATCAGCCTTGAGGGTACTATTTACCACAACTCCTAAATCCCTTTGTTGCTCTGCACATCTCAATTGTCTACCATTCAATGTATATGACCTATTTAGATTTGCCTTTCCAAAATGTAACACCTCACACTTATCTGTATTAAATTCCATCAGCCATTTCTCAGCCCACACCTCCAGCCTTCCGAAATCACCTTTTAATTTACGGTAATCTTCCTCACTGTCCACAACACCACCAATCTTTGTATCATCCGCAAACTTGCTTATCCAATTCTCTATCCCTACTTCCAGATCGTTAATATATATAACAAACAATAGTGGACCCAGGACCGATCCCTGAGGAATTCCACTAGTCACCGGCCTCCAATTGGACAAACAATTTTCCACCACTACTCTCTGACACCTCCCATCTAACCATTGCTGAATCCATTTCACTACCTCCTCATTTATACCTAATGCCTCCACCTTTTTTCCTAACCTCCTGTGGGGAACTTTGTCAAAAGCTTTACTCAAGTCTAAAAAGACAACATCCACAGCTTTCCCTTCATCAACCTTTTTTGTAACCCCCTCGAAAAACTCAATCAGGTTTGTCAAGCATGATCTATGATCTACCCCTGACAAAACCATGCTGATTACTCCCTATCAATCCCTGTACCTCCAAATATTTGTAAATACCATCCCTCAGAACACTTTCCATCAACTTATCCACCACAGACGTCAGACTCACGGGCCTATAATTCCCAGGTTTACATTTGGACCCTTTCTGAAACAGCGGAACCACATGCGCCACCCTCCAATCCTTTGGCACTACCCCCGTGACCAGTGACATCCTAAATATCTCTGTTAATGGCCCCACTATCTGTCCACAAGCCTCCTGAGTGTCCTTGGGAATATTTTGTCCGGTCCCGGAGATTTATCCACCTTTATCTTTTTTCTTGTCCGGTCCCGGAGATTTATCCACCTTTATCTTTTTTCTTGTCCGGTCCCGGAGATTTATCCACCTTTATCTTTTTTCTTGTCCGGTCCCGGAGATTTATCCACCTTTATTGTGTATGACCTGTCATCTTAAACCACTATTACTTGCCCATTTCACACATGCACACGTTCTCTGACCAGGACATCACACAGAAATGGAACTTTGTTTTTGCTGCTGCACAGAAGTCTGTGAAAGACGTGTGGAAAGCTGTTGTGTGTAATGAACAGCAGGTGATTCTCCTACTGTGCTCACGGCAAACCCTGATCTTACTGGAATATAAAAAGGGGAATCACAAAGGGGTAGTTCAGAGGCTGAATCCGATGCTGTACAGTTACCAGCAGGAAACCAGATGCCTGAAATCTGATACCAGTTGTCTCTGTTTTCCTATTATTGTTTCATGAATTACAGGCCTAATCCACAAAACACGTTTTGTGCACAGGGAGTGCTGGACTATTTCGGGACAGCCTTTCAAAATTGAACACAATGACTAATAATGTGTACACAAAAGGAACCCCTCTATTCTGATGCACATGACAGAAACTCGCTTCTTTTGCTCGAGTATCCTTATTAAAGGCTCCTCCAGGTTTGGCTAGGCATCCTTCTTGTTGCTTACG
Organism: Narcine bancroftii; assembly: GCF_036971445.1. Classification (NCBI taxonomy): domain Eukaryota; kingdom Metazoa; phylum Chordata; class Chondrichthyes; order Torpediniformes; family Narcinidae; genus Narcine; species Narcine bancroftii. Next base: position 59,230,309 of record NC_091482.1, on the reverse strand, counting down.
TGAATGGGTTGAAACTTAAGCTCCTGCCAGTGATAATGGAGGTACAATACCTGGAACAAGCAATTTCCTTTCTTCCAGGTCTGTTGGATTGATGAATGGAGATAATTTATATTTTATTATCTTTAATCTTGTATGTCTATAGGATAGTAATGATTTTTTTTTAATCTTGATTCTCTGCCTTTGGAGAACTGTGTAGAGTTATAAATGATCCTCAGTATAACAGTCCAAGTTGTGAATACCAGTCATGGACATTAGAATCGGCTTCTATTGTACTGTAAATAGTCATTTAAACGTGCCACCCACATTAACCTGCAACCCTGTATGTTTTGGAGGATGTGGGGGGGGAGTAAACCAGAGCACCCAGAGGAAACTCACGCAGACACAGAGAGAGCGTACAAACTCCTTACTGATAGCGCTGGATTCCAAACTGGGTCACCTGTCGCACATACTGTGCCACCCAATTATATTGGTGAATGGCTTATCACACCTCGATAGGTCTTTATGAATTTTAGATGGCACTCCATTCTACCACATCCTCTATCCAAGAAGTATCACAAGGCTCTAACTTTTCTACATTGCTTTGCAAGCAACCTCCTTTGTATATTCACAATTCTCTTCAATCAGCTTTTGTTGAATCCGCTTCCACTGCTTTCCAAGGCAGCCAATTCTGAGTGGCACTTTTCCCCCTCCCATCACCACTGTTTCTTCTTGGAACTTTAAATGTGTTCTTTGGTTACCAGACCTTCTGCCATTGTAAACAATTTCTCCTTACTCCACTAAAACATTTCAGGATTTTGAATACTTTCAACAAATCTTGACAAGTCCTCACAGGAGGACTCCAGTTCCATTTGTCGCTTCATTTTTCATCCTCGGTATCATGGATGAGAAAAAGAGAATGGGGCATCCAGACATTTGAACTGTAACACCAGCCTCCACTTACTTAACCTTAAAACTGGGTTTAACCCTATATAATCCAGCACAGAGGCAACAATGTTATCCTTCAACCCATTTTTCAGTACTGATAATTATATAAAAAGCAATGGAATAGAAATCCCAACATGATAAATCTGTTTTACTTCTCGCATGACGTAGATTGGTTGACAGACTGGGATACCATCCTTGTGAAGATAATTTGATCACAATCCCACATCCCTCATTCCTCAAAACCCATCTGCATCTTGTGTCCATTTCAGAGAAGTGATCGTGAGATCTGCTTCACTAAATGATAACATCTCATCTGGTGCTTTCTCCTGCTGACTTTATTTCAACACGTCCTTTTGAAAACTACATGGTTCATTTTGTACAGCTTCACTTTTTTTTACAAACTGCCCATTAAATCCAACGCCTTGAACAAACTTTCTCTGAACATTTGAAATAATTTCATCACTTTTTTTTCATTCACTAGAAACCAGTCACAATGTAAAAAGGTTGGTAGCTGTCAAAAATCCTTCATGTACCGAGGGGCTGGGAAGAAAAGAAGGGGCAACAAAAAAGGGGTCTAATTCCAACTCATTGGCGCAGAACCCAAGACAGGAAATCTGTCCACTTTCACGTGAGTGGTCGAAACAAGGCAAGGCTAGTTCAAAAGAAGTAGAAGAATGGAAGACTTAACTGAGCTGAGAATCTTGGGCAGGCCAAAGAAAGGAGAGTGTGACAGAAAATGTTGTTTTATATTGTATATAGATATGATTTTGGGAGATAGTGTGGCAGTTTTTTTTAGTGTAGGTCACATTCAAACACTTCAAAACAGATCTCATTTAAAATATTAGAGCTCTGCTCAGGCTAGACAGTCTGGCTCCAAGAGCCTTTGCAAATGCTTTGGAGAGAGCCCAAGAAACTTCACTAATAGATTGTTGTTTTGAAAAGCAACAGATGAAAGAACTCGGAGGAGTATGTTTGGAGATGCAGGCTGCCTGGGAGTGCTGTTTTCTGTTCTAAGAGAGTCATGTAATTTTTTTGCAAGAAAGGGAGTCAAACAGACTTTTCTGTGTGTGTGTGTGATCAGTTCTGCAGTTTTACAGTCAGCACAACAGCTGGGACTGGAACGGGACAAGCTGGTAAGCTTGTAGAAAAACCCCATTTGGAAGACTGGTTATGAGTGCTTAGTTCAGCCTGGTCAAAGCCCTTATGGTTCATACAAGAGGAGAGGACTGGCTGCCTAATGTTTCACTTGAAATAAGAGAAACAAAAAAGAACTCTGTGGTAACCTGAAAGAAAGAGGCACAAATGTAATTTCTCTATTTGAGTGTTGGGTCCAGAAACGATCTTCAAAAATAGTAACTCCATCTCTTCTCTGTAGTGTGATTATTCTTTGTGACCAGGCCTGAGGTGCACCAGTGCACAGTGTGATGGTGCGCGACGTTCTGCTACCAACCTGGATGGACTGTAGTCTTTCTGTTAGCAAGTCCAAGATCCAGTGACAGAGAGGGGGTGTTGAGTTCCAGAAAGGATAACTTCTCCACCAGCCTCTGGGAAATGATCATATTAAACACCAAGCTGAAATCATATGCCTGGCATATGAGGCATTGTTCTCCAGGTGGGCCAGGACGGAGTAAAGCAACAAGGCAATAGCATTGACTGGAATGGTTTCTTCTCTAGGTGAAATGGGTCTAGCATCCCTGGGAGGTGTGCCTTGATGCATTGCATCACCAGACACTCAATAGTAGAATTCAGCACCAAAGGGCGGAAGATACTCCCTGGGTACTGGGATGATGGTGGCTGTCTTCAACCCTGAAGGAATGATGGACTGCTACAGTGATGTGTTGAAGATGTCTGTGAAGACTGGCAGGAAGCCACAAAAACAATCTGTATGCAATTGCTTCTGGATTTGAAAAATTGCTCCTTATGGATTATGCATTTCTAGAAAGGGCCAGATTGCATAAAATAATGTTTATGTTATATCAAAGCAATTCTGCTCAGGACCGTCAAATAACACATAAAAGAATATTATACATATGCCTCAAATAGTTCATTGGCAGTGGAAATCACATCACAGGATATTAACAATTTCCTGAATAAAGTCAAAGAAAGCTGCTTTGTTAACACTGCAGTATTGATCTTGGATTGTTCAGCACACAGAATAATAATGGTTTTTCATTACAACATATGCCTTGATAGAAGAAAATGCCAACATATTTTTTTTTGCAGTTAAAATTGAGCCTTCAAACAGAAACAAAATGTAAAATGAGTAAGCTATTTGGGTTGTTTAAGGTCATCTTAAGCCATTTATTATCACGAAGTCTGACCGCATGGTAGTCACCGAACAATAAAGGGAACATGCATCTGCTCTCATGAATTCCAGTTTAACAGTTAGAATATTCATTATATAATTAACCATCTTCATTACTGAAATATACATCAAAATCTATATCTCATCAAAATCTATATTTTGTCTTCATGCAATGCTTTCCCAAAGACTGATTTTATTCTGGACTCATTTGATAAATCCACGAAAAGAATCAATATTTTGTGTTCTCCGGCCACTGCCACATTTTCAAAATGGAACAACTCTACAGAACATCCCTTGAGCATAAATGAGTTATTCAACCATAAACACTCGGTCAAAGACTGATTGTCTATTTCTAGGAGTAGAGCTGGAGGTCACTGAGACAATATATTAAACACTGTGGCTTTATTAGAAAGATTTATATATCAGCAATAAACAAAGAACACTACAGCACAGTACAGGCCCTTCAGTCCTCCATCTATTCCTACCAAAAAAAAACCCTACCTATCTTGTTACCCACTATTTTTCTTTCATCTATATGTCTGTCTAAGAATCTCTTAAATGCCCCTAATGTTTTAGCCTCTGGCATCACCTCTGGTAAGACATTCCAGGCACCTACAACCTTTTAAAAAAAACTTACCCTTGATATCTCTCCTAAATCTTCCTCTCTTCAGTTTGTACAGATGCCCTCTGATATTTGCTACTCCTGCCCTGGGGAAAAAGGGACTGGCTGTCTACCATATCTATGCCTCACAGAATATTTTTTGAATGTGGACCAGGGGACAAGATACTAATGGGCATTTGATCTATAATACTTTACAGAGAATCAACAGGGGAATGGATTGGTGAAATTGTACCAGGGGTAGGCAAAAACCTGATGGACTGAATGGCCTACTTGTTTTTTGGAATATTTTAGAAATCTTTAAACATACGTGCATTCAAATATATTTCAAAATACAAACATATTGTATCAAATACATGATGATAATTCCCCAACACCCCTTCCCCCACCCTCCTACAGTCCCAAGAAAAGGTAAAGAAAAAGAAAATACATAATAAAGTCTTACAATTGAAAAAAGGAAAGGAAGAAATAAGAATGAGAATGGACTGTTGAAAGTGTTAAAATCTATCTAGTCTAAAATTCATACCTATTTCATCATTAATGGGGTTCAACACAGGTCTTAGAGGCTAGGAAGAACATCTAGAAATCTAAAATGAGGTGACCAGAACTAAACACAATATTCCAGGTGTGGTTTCACCAGAGATTTGTAGAAATGCAACATGACCTCTCAACTCTTGAACTCACTCCCCATGACAAATGAAGCTCAGCATCCCATAGGCCTTCTTAACTAGCCTATTAACCTGCGTAGTATACTTAAGAGATAACCTGCCTTAATAACTATTGACCAGTCGCACTTACATCAACAGTGATGAAGTGCTTTGAAAGGCTGGGGATGAAGCCTATCAGCTCCTGTTTGAACGGTGACATGGATACATTCCAGTTCGCCTCTCATAGTAACAGGTCTATGGCAAAATGTTTGCTTGGTCTCGCCAATGTAGAGGAGCAACAAGAGATGTTGAGGGTGAAACTCTTCCTCACCTAGAAGGACTGTTTAAGGCCTTGGATGAAGATGAGGAAAGGAGGTGTAGGGACAGGTGTTAATGTTCTAGCAGAAAGGTCTTGGGGTGTTTTTCTCGATTGGATTCATCCTGTGCAAAGTTTTGCAGTAAACGTAAATGAGCTTATATTGCAGATAACTTCAAGGCTGCTTAACACTACCTATCTGTGGGCAAGAGCAATTAACCGAGGGTTATCTTTTGAAGCAAAATTTTGGTAATGCCTAAAATCTGAAAATAACCATAACGCTCAAAATCAACTGTCAGAAATATCTGTGGACACACAAATGGAGAGAATTTTTTGTTTTTTTTGTTTCAGATGGATGACTGGTTGTGAACCTTAACATTCACTGTTGTTTGTTTCATGTGATTAAACTGGTTGTGAACCTTAACATTCACTGTTGTTTGTTTCATGTGATTAAACTGGTTGTGAACCTTAACATTCACTGTTGTTTGTTTCATGTGATTAAACTGGTTGTGAACCTTAACATTCACTGTTGTTTGTTTCATGTGATTAAAAGTCAGTTTGTTGATCACTGAATGTACCCACACAACAATAAGAATCAAGAAAGGAAAGTTAGTGGCATATTGAAAATATCCAACTAGATTATGTCACGTTCACTAATACGGTCAACCTTTGAATGACATCTTGCATCCAATGTGTATCATCAGCTACATTCACGCTGTTTAACATCTGCTGTTTCTCATTCTCAGTAATCCTCCTGTTTTTATTGTGAGTTATACAAGAGGACATCCTTTTGCCATGATTTGTTTTGTGCCAATCCGAAAGCAGAATTTAACTGATGTCAAACATGAACATAAGCTAAATTCATGGTGCCTGTGACTTAATTAACTATTTAATTAAATTATTGCAGTTATACTGCTTATGGCAGCTGTGTACCTCAAAGTAATACACCTGCCTTTGATTTATCCCCCTTGATCACATCACCAGAAAACAGTCCCCATCCAATTACATCAAGGACCAAGAAAGCGCACAAATCATTTTACTTTCTCAGAAGCCTAAAAAAATGAGCATGTCCCCCAAGGTCTCTTTTATAGATGCGACGGAGCAACTATCCTGTTTGGGTGCATTGCCCAAGACTGCAAGAAACGGCAGAGAGTTGTAATGGAGCTCAGGCCATCACACAAATGGACATCCCCACCGTCGACTCCACCAATACTTCTTGCTTTCTCAGGGAAGCTGCTAACATAGATCCATCCCCGCCCTTTCATACTGTCTTATCACCCCTTCTGTCAGAAAATCTTCATCTGTCAGGCAATATACGTGAACATAGAAATAGAGATAATTGAGTTTGAAAACCCGGACCATCAGATTCAAGGACAGCATTTTTTCTGCATTTATTAGATTCTTAAATGGACCTCTTATTGGTAAAGATGATGCCCTTGCACTGTTTTAACTGTACTTTCCTCAACATCTTCCACTTTGCCTTTGTAACACTAAGCCCTGCATGCCTAACTTACTGTAATACTGCACTCTGAACTTATATGATTGAATGACTCACTTAAGAATGAGTTGAGTTCCCTGGATAGCACACAAAATAGAGCTTCGCACTGCATCTCAGAACATGGCCATAAATTCAATTCAATTTAAATCTACCAATCTCACATAAAGCATTCAAGTAACCCAATACACGTAAAGAATTCCACATTTCCATTGACCTATTATAAAAGTTATATACCCTGAATGAATTTTGTTTTATTGTCTGTATTGCTCCACCAGCGATAGTAATATTTTCCTACTTTATTTAATTTGTATGTACTTGTAAACACCTCAATTATATCATCTGTCAACTTATTCAACTTGAGGGAAAGCAATTCTGGCTTATGCAATTAAAATCTAATTTTCATTTTAAACTAACCCTCCTCGCTCCGATATTGCAATGGTGCATCTGTACTCGCATCCGAGATAAATTAATTTAAGGATCAAATTTAAATGGAAAATGAATGGAGTGATGAGAGTACAGAGCCACTTGAGTTGAGATCATTTTCAATTGCAGAGTCATGAAAAAAAACAGGTTCAATCTATTCTTACTTTAAGAAAATGCTAGATTTTTAATTTTCATATTAATAGATGTATTTAAATATATATGTGCATTTTTAATGGAACTTTTATTTTGCCTGCTTTAAAATATACTTTTATTCACATGGTAACTTCCACTTTCTCTTACTTTCCAAAGTGACTTCACAACCAATTAATTATTTCTTGAACTGTGGCAAATGTGGCAACTAATTTGCACACAGTCCCAGAACATCAACACACTAATCTATTTTAATAATATTGTTTTAAAAATAAATGGTAGCTTGTACTCCTGGGAAGATTTTCAGAGAAATTTATTTGCAGTCAATACATTTGCACTCTGCCTCCGAATGAGATGAATTTCAAAGACAGAGAGCCAAATAAAGTGTGTGTTATCACTTCTGATCATGGATAAATTACAAGACCCATTTTTCCTGGAGATGTTAACCCAAAATCTCTGATTCAGTTGAGCATCTAGACAGGCTTTGGTTTAAGGAAAATGGAACTCTGCCAATGCACTAACCCCTTTGAACAGAAATGATTTGTCAGTTCAGAATTTCTGGAACAGTCCCAGATCCTCATTTCTCTGACTCTAAGGTATGCTATAACAGAACCTAGGCAGCTACCTCTGTGTTGATCTGAGTTCCAGCATATTTATCTTGCTGGATGGGCCTTGATACTCAAAGGGGATATCTTTATGTTTGTCCTTCATTAAGTTGATTAACTCCTCAGATACTTGTATCACTTCAGAACATATTAAAACAAGTGTTAGATTATGGAAATTGATTGCTCAGGGGGTTATTTGTCTATACTAATAAAAATGCTAATAATGCCATCACGAAGAAAGCTTGCCAGTGGCTAAGTTTTGTTAGGAGATTTCTACAGGTGTACCGTGGAGAGTATTCTCGCTGCTCGCATCACTCTCTGGTATGGAGGTGCCAATGCAGACAGGAAAAAAACTACAGGGAGTTGTGAACTTGGCCAGTGCCATCATGGGTATTAGCCTTCAGTTCATTAAGGACATCGGCAAGAAGCGGTATCTCAAGAAAGCAGCCTCTATCGTGGACCCTCACCACCCAGGCCATGCCCTCTTCTCACTGCTACCATCAGGAAAGAGGTAAAGGAGCCTGAAGATGAACACCAAGTGATACAAAAACAGCTTCTTCCCCTCTGCCATCAGATTTCTGAATGGACAACGAACCACAGAAACGACTTTTCTTTCACTTACACTAATTTATTTTAATGTAATTTATAGCAACATTTAGTTGGTGCTGTTGAAAAACAACAGATTTCATAACATGTTCATGATAATAAACTCTGATCTGTTAATATAAGCATATCCACAATCTCTCAGTGAGAGCTAAATATCTATTTGCTATTAACTTCTGTCATCTGTGTCCATCTTGCACACTTCTTTTTGATGACTCTATCATTTGGACAGTGTCATAACCAATATATGATTCTATAATTTTAACATAGAATGAATATAAAATTCCCTCTGATGAATATATGTTCATACTTAATCCGAGGTGAAGTGAGCTGGACATTAAACATTTACAGGGAAACACACTGGAACTAATATGTTTTCAGAAGTAGTTTATACCCTTTAAGAACAATCTGATGGACAGAAAATCTAACAATTGATTGAGCATCAGAGTGCCAACTAGTAAAAAAAAATCAATAAATGTTAGTGGGGTGTCTGTTAACATGTTTTTGCATCATTTTAGATGAAATATGTACTCATAGATAAGGTAAATCCATGCCTTCCTGTATGTCTCATTGGGACCACTTTTCTGCTGAAGTTCAAGGTTATTCTATCTCCTGTAGAGAAGTACAGGTTTAGGCGACTCTTTTTTAAACATTCAGGATTTGAGGAATGCAAGAGGTTAACTAAAACTGCTTAGTTTACACGACTGGGAAAAATACATTTTTCATCAGGTTATGATTAGAAATTCCATCTGGCTTCGCCTGCTTTTCTCACAAAAGCATCCAAGTCCAAGTTTGGGTAGGATATGCCTCTTCACCAGATAATTCAATAATTGTTGATGACATTTGTCCTTGTTCTCTTTGAAAGCTCAGCAAACCTTTCAATTATTGTACCTGTTTCTGTTCTTTGACATGATTGAAACATGGCAGAACTACTGGATGCAATCATGTGGATGTATGCAAAGGGAATACTTGAGCTGGAGAAATCACAAGATTAGGCAATGCAGTTTATAATGTGTGCAATGCAAAGACAATTCACTAAATGCCAAATGTTCTGCCTTTTCTGAATAATTAGTGATTTAATGCTCAATTTATTTTAGTTATGTCGTTCATTATTTTAAAATCTCTTTTGCATCCACACAATACCCCACCAACTCCATTTCTGATCATTTTCAAACTATGTTACTAAGTCTAGTGGATGACTTCTAAGGAGAGACTGGATAGGATGGGGCTTTTATTCCTGGTGCGTCAGAGGTTGAGGGCTGACCTTAAGAAGTATATAAAATTATGAGGGGCATAGATAAGGTAAATGGTTGCAGTGTTTAATCCAAGGGCATGAGAGTCTAAAACAAGAGGGCACAGGTTTAAGGTGAGCAAGGGAAGAGGCACAGAAAGTGGTGGATATGTGGAATGAACCGTCAGAGGAAATTGTAGAGGCAGATACAAATGCGAAGTTTGAACGACACTTAGGTTTATGGAGAGAAAAGGTTTAGAGGGATATTGGCTAAATGCAAACAACATGAAGGAGTTGGGCTGTTTCCATGCTTCTTCAGTCTGTGAATGATTCTTTCGTGTTGGTCAGTTTATAGCGCTAGGAAGAAAGTTAAGACATAAAATAATGGTCAACAGGACTTGGGGTATGCTTTGATCCTCATCTTGACCGCATTCTGGATCATTCGCCTAGAATCTAGTAGGTAGAAGTCAAGATTATTTTTAAGCATCAAATATTGTTTGCAAATGTTCATTCAAATGCCTTGGGTGTTAGAATTAATTATGATATAAATTATAATACACATTGTTATAATGTTAGGTTAGTTTATTTGAAAAAGGAAACTAAATCAACTTAATTATGTCACAATGGGCAAGATTTAATAAATGTGAATTTAAGAACACTGAAAGCTGACACTCTTCCATGTAATGTTGATTTAATTAAAATGTTTCAAACAGTCAGAATGACCGTTTCTACAAAAAGAGAGACATGGCATGTTAATAGTCAGTGATGATAGTTATAACCCACATGTCTAAAATATATAATTCAACTATCTGCACCAGAAATGTATGTATCTGACTAGAAATATTATAATTATAACAAATGACATTAAAATGGAAAGGTTCAAACATCCTGCAACTTTCTTGGACATTGGCTGCTCAATTTCACATTTCATATCTTATAACCATGAAAAAGAAATTCATAAGTATTCACAGCAGAGAATAAAGAGCATTTTCCATTATGAACCTTTGGGATTTAATGTAAATAATTATATAACCAAGTATATTTACTTTGAATTTGCAAACATTCCATGACAATACCACAGTCACAAGAAACAGATACAATCGTAATTTAGTTATATTCATTCATTAAGGCAGTATCTCATATTAAACATTGACTTAAGAACATTCTAGCGAATTTTCTGAATGGCAGATAAGAGAGAATACAGAGCAGGTGCTTTTATTCAAACATACTATAAAACACAGATCACTCATTATGCCCTTACGTAAAGAATATTTCAACATAATGCCTCATGTCCCAATATAAAATATTAAACATGTGTAAATTCATCTCTCTGTTCATAATAAATGTTTTAACATTCTGACATTTTAATACTTTCAGTAAATAGCATATACAATTACCTAAGGAAACAGACGATGAAATACTTTCTGATGAATATAGTTATTTTCCAGAGAGAAATCCTGCAATATTCACCTCTTGAAGTTGACAGAAAAGCTATTGCATTGCCTGTTGATAATATCCACTGCTGTCATTTTCCGAGAACTGTAATGTACAAAAGAATGGTATTGTTACAGAATTATACTGATCATTTGTAAAGTTGGATGGAGCAATGGTAGATATGTGTGACATGATGCATTTTGTGAAGTCGAAAATGGGTGGGACCTGCATCATGAATAATAGAGCCCAATGATCATAGATTGGGTGGCGACATGTCCCTGTAATAAAATGTCTAAAACTAGAGGGAATTGGTTTAAAGTGAGAAGTAGAAAGTTGAGTGAGGATCTGAGAAAATATTTTCATAAGGATGGAGGTTGGAATCTGGAAAGCCCAGCCTGAGAAAGTGAAACTCTTACGACATTTAAGGAGTATTAGATGAGCACCTGAATTGCCAAGAGTACTGGTAAATGGGAATACTACAGATGATTCCTTAACTGCCGGCATGGATATATGATGGACCAAATAGCCTATTTGTGTGATGTAAGACTATGATAATGTTATACATTTTGTTAGCAACATTTTTGGCTAATATCCTTTGAGTAGTAGAAAACACTTCCACTGAGAAAGAGACAGGAGTAGTTACAGGAGTAGCTCAATGTTGACAAGCAGAAAATGAGTGTTTTATATTGATACTTTCAAAGACAAACTTCAATGTGACTTAACACTTACAACAGAACCACTTCTCTTTTTGTTTATAATGGAAACAATTAAGTATTGGCTATTAAATCAGCATAATTTCGATATAAATATTCTCTGTTTTGGAGGTTATGCGTTAAAAAGGAACAGGAACCACTGCATGACATGAAGCACAGCGATGAGGTAGGTGTAGAATATCAATGAGGAAGAAGTGTTGACAACGCCATAATTGGTCACAGAGAGAAAGACACAAATGATGGCCAATGGTAATGGCTGCTTTTTCTCTACCACCTTGACGCAGTGCACTTTTATCCTGCAGTCCTGACTGGTTTGATAGAATGCATGGATAGTGAGGCGAGGTCTCTCCCTGTCCTTAACTCCACAAGGAGAGGGAAAAAGGTTAAAACATCTTCACAACATTTTAAAGTATTGAGCAGCCAATGAATTAATTACTTTCCAAAGTGACATTTCGATTGTTGTCAGTCAAAGTTTCACACTTGATACAACGATGACTACAATTATCCTTTGGTAATTTTTGGAGGTATAGATTAGTTTGGCCATTGGAGGTAGACTCTCATACCCTTGGATTAAACACTGCAACCATTTACCTTATCTATGCCCCTCATAATTTTATATACTTCTTAAGGTCAGCCCTCAACCTCTGACGCACCAGGAATAAAAGCCCCATCCTATCCAGTCTCTCCTTAGAAGTCATCCACTAGACTTAGTAACATAGTTTGAAAATGATCAGAAATGGAGTTGGTGGGGTATTGTGTGGATGCAGAAGAGATTTTAAAAAATGTAGTAAAATGTAACCAACAATAAATGGGGAGAAAACTCTTAATTTGTTGACTTCACTCCCAATGCAATAGGTGGCTATTGAGCAGGCAGATTAATTAATGCATTCATTTCCCAAAGGGGCCATAACTTTGTATAATTAAAGAGCCTGCTACATTTCTAATGGTTTGTTTTGAATGTCCTATGATTTCAGTTCATGCAGGCACCTCATTTTGGTTCATTTTGTGTCCCAAGTGAAGGATGCAATGCAAACCAAATTTAATTCATGGAAGTAGCCTCGCTGATCTGAATTTTGGGAAGTGCTAGCAGTTCTTTGCACACACATATTAAAATATTGCCAAAACTGGGATTTCAGTGCCCATTTAGTGAGAGAAGTTCCAAACATTGACATTTGCTTGTGTATCTTTCAATATGTTGCAACACAGGATGTCTCATGCTGTCCAGTACAGAGTTGCATCTTTCTGAGATTTCACAACATTTACTTCTTAAACCACAAGCCATGTTAGATCTGGTGCAGTCTCCATTGATTTCTCGAGGTATAATATGGCTACAGGAAAGAAATATATCCCTTTACAATTCTTAATTTTTGAAATGTTTTAACATTATTTTTAAATATGTATAGTAATTTTAGCTTTCTTAAAATTATTTGTTTCATTTTTAATTGAATTTAGATGTTACTGAATTTCAGAGACTATCAAAAACATTTAAGAATCCTGAAAACTGACACTTGTCAAAGAGGGGAACAGTTTTTCCAGTTGCCAAAGCTAGGGAAAAGTCTTCTCCATTGTACTGGCTGATAATTCACCCTGTAACCCTTCTGATGTTGCACTGGGATCATGTTCTGTTGTCCTCATGCCAGTGCCATCAGAATTTACTCCCAGCACTGCAACCTTTAAGTTTACAGAATTTATTCAACAACTGTTATTTGAAACCAACCAGGAAACTATTTCTGAGCAAAGTACTATACTGTTGCATTTATTAAAATAATTTTCAATTAAACTAGCAAAACAAACAAAATGCCTTGTATATCAAATTATAGTTGACCAGATCATACTAGATTTTGGAATCTGAGATAATGGCCAACTACTATATTTGTAGTTTAGCACTATTTCAACTACAGGTTAAAATATCACTTTATTTACAATTTGTATTTTTAAGTGAGTGTCGCCTTGGTAAGTTTTGGAGGGACAATAGACTAAATACACTGGAATAAAAAGCATAAAAAAACAAATCTGGAGGAAATCAAAAGTGGAGCAGTATCTGTAGAGGTAAATTCCAGGTCATACCCTGGATCAGGTCATACCCTGGATCCGCTCCTGTTTCAGGCTCACAACCCAAAACATTAGCTCCACAGATCCTGCTTGAGCACTTGAGTTCCTCCAGCAGTTTTTTTTTGTTGCTTTGATAACTTTTGTAACAAAATAGGTTTGATTAACAAATTGAGGACCTTGTCTAAAATTAATTTAAGAGGTAAGGCCTGAAGGTTTGATCTTCAAGCGTTAAAGTTCTAACCTTGGCTCCTTGTTCCTGAGGCAAAAGGTTGTAATTTTAACCTTACTATCAAAACTTAATGTGCAAACACAGTTGAATATTCAGTGCAGTGCAAATTATTGCACTCGAAAAGATGCTGCCTTTAACAGGTATATGAAAAATATTTGCTACTCCAACCAACTTAATTTAACACAACTCATCTGGCCATTATTTCATTGTAAAGGTGGGATATTTTATCCAACAGATAATGGTTTCCAAAAGGAGTTAATTGTACTTTAAAGACATCACATTGTGAAAGACAATCCTTAAATGAAATTAGTTTAGTCAGTCTGAACCAATTTTGGCTTGCAGCCAAAGAGCACTTTTCAATAATTTTATGGGTTAACCTTGTTTCAATTTAGGCATCTGCTGGCAGTACAAACTGCTTATAAAACATTAAATAAGGTGAACTCTGTGATTTAAGTAGGATCACAGTAAAATATCAATATTTGTGCTACGAATTGCTCTAGTTTAAAATGTATAACAATTCATAATCTAAATTGTTTGATTACCATTCATTTTCTAACAATATCATCATTCTTGATAATTCTTCTGCTGTCAAATAAATTACATTATGATAATTTTAAAAATAAAGCAAAGAAACCCTTTGTGATAGGAGCAGATTAGGAAGATTGAGAGTCATGGTTGTGGCACTTCCACGATACATTGCATGCTCCCTACCATATCGTCAAACGATATACTTCAGGTGCAAAGTTAAGTTTCATTACAAAGAAATCTGTTGAAAAGAAATGCAGCATTTAATAAGCAATAAATTATACTCTTCCTTTGCGTTCCTTGACCTAAGATTGAAATGTCCTTTCAAACTGAATTTGGTACCAAATGTGGCTTCCTATTTCCACTCAAATGTTCTGCAAGAAGAGTGTCACACTGAGGTGCTGGAACTCCGAAGAAAATGCAAGAATTAAGATCTAAGGGTCCAACTTCTATCCTACCTTGTGTTTATATGAGCATATGTTGTAGGCTTTTCAAATGCAATTTGAGAACACTTAAAAGAGATTTATTTTGTATACTTATCAGGCAAGCTGAGTGTCATGTTAAACTCATTCACATGGATATAATGAAGACAGTTTGAAACATTTCTTTAGCATTGAGCCACTAGAAGATATGGAAGATTTGTGAGATATTGATGTGCAGGTACATGTTGCAGCTCTAAAGCCTTATCAACAAGTAAAAGCTTTGCCAATGGACAATAGATGCACATTAACCAGACGAACTTTACTCAAATAAATACAATTAAGTCATGAAGCAAATAATTAAATTTGGGAATGTTGCTGCTTGTAAGTATGGTAATTTGGCCAAGTTGAAGGTCAATGAATAACATTTTGCTGACCATTCAACAACATTGTTGTTGGACTGTATTGGATACAAGCAAGTAAGATTAAAGTGACTGCCTATAATTCCAGAATATCTTTTTAAATTATTTTTATTCAGTTTAACATATAAGCATAAATACAGAATCGACTATTACATAATTCATTTATATACAACTAAGGACACATAGAAAAGAAGCCAATGGAAAAAAAAAGTAGATAAAACTACATCAATAATTGCTAATACACGTACCTCAAAAATATTTAATTGAAATGATTTATGCAACCACGTTAAACCCATTTGTTGAAATAACTTGGATAAAATAACGGGGGGAAAAAAGCAGAATATTTTAAATGGTTAGATAATACACTGAATGATAATACTGAAGAAACATAGAAAATGTAGAAGGAAATACAAGACATATATAGCATCAGAAATCAAGACGTTAAGTACAATGCACAAACACAAACTTCTGAAAATGTAGCAGTCACATTTGTCTCATTTTGTACAAGATATTTTATCCAGTTCAGCATCATCAGGCTAGTCTGAAAAGTGAAGCTTTCATTCCCTAAGATTAAAAGAACATTCTCAGTGAGAATCAGCCATGATTACAGAAAATCAGACATATGTCACAATATGATTCTCTTCTCTTTCAAAGGCGGCCTGAATACATATCCTATCCAACTGAGACTGGGCTCCATATCAGCATATATTTTTACAGAATTAGAAATATAAATCCACAGAAATAAAGTAGATTGTGCATTCTTTTATTTCTTCCAGTGCAAAAAATAATACCTTTTTTAAAGATGTGGACAAAACCTGTCCTGGATTACCTGTTTTACAGAACAGATCTTAAGAATGAGATTGAAAAATTGCCACTGATGCCTCAGACATCCATTGACTGAAAAGTTGATAATCATTTAATAGGTTCTAATCGGGGATCCATCATACTAATGCAATTGTGAAGAAAGCACATCAGCGCCTCGATTTCCTTGGGGGTTGGTGGAGGTTTGGTAAGTCATCGGAAACCTTGGCAAACTTCCATAGATGTGTAGTGGAAAGTATGCTGACCGGCTGCATCATGGCCTCGTGTGGTTTACATGTTCTCTCTCTGATCATGTGTGTTTCCTCGGTTCTCTGTTTCCCTGCCCGATCACAGACATCATTTCCCCTGGGATGTGGGATAATCAGGTGTTGATGGCATGTATGAGAGAAATAAGTAGTGGGAATGACTTTGTTCTGAGAGGTGGCACGGGGTAAAAGGCCTCGTTCTATGTTTTAAGGAAATATAAGATATATAGAAGACACAAAAGACAGCTGGTATTTGAATGTCTTTATTTTCTGTTTTATTCTGTGTTACACAGTCGGTTTGTTTGTATTCGTTATCTGTCTGAAGTTCTTTTTTTATTTACATGTTTTATGCTGTATCGTTTCTTTTTCGCCCTACCAATTAGTGGTAAATCTTGCGCGCTCGCAGGAAAAAGAATCTCAGGGTTGTATGTGATGTCATGTATGTACTCTGACAATAAATCTGAATCTGAAATCATAACTATTGATGGGAACTGATGAAGGAGTTTGACGTGAAAGGTCATCTGCCTATTTTCCTCCATTGTTGCTTAACCCTCTACCACGGCCTGCCTCTCCAGCAACTCATGACCCTCCACTGCTACCTACCTGCTGAAGAATAAGGAGGGCTTGATGGAATTTTACAAGGTTACAGTAAAACCAGAACAAGAGCAGTGAGTACCGTTTTTATTTCCTTGTCTGAGAACAGATAGGGAAGCAATATAGCAGAAGCTTATTTGCATCACTCCAGAACAGGCATTTCAGAATCAGATCTATTGCCAGACATCATATATAACCCTGAGATTCCTTTATTTTGTAGGCATGACAGAATTACCACTAATTGGAAGTGCAAACAATAAACTATACACAGGCTAATACATGTAAACAAATAAAGAACTGTTAACAAATAATGAATGTAAACAAACTGTGCAATACAGAGAGAACAAAAGAAAATCAATAAAGTGCACAACTAAGAGTCCTTAAATAAATTTCTGATTGAGTTTGTTGTTGAGGAGTCTGATGCAAGAGGGGTACCAACTGTTCCTGAACTTGGTAATGCAAGTCTTGTGGCTCCTCTTCCTCTTTCCTGATGGGAACAGCGAGAACACAGCATGTGATGATCGCTGCTGCTCTTCGATGGCAGCGTTCCCTGTAGATGTATTCAATATTGGGGAGGGTTTTGCCTGTGATGTCCTAGGCTTTGTCCACTATCTTTTGGAGGGCTTTCAGTTCAGGGGTATTGGAGTCCCCATACCAAGCCATGATGCAGCCTGTCAGCACATTTTCCACCACATCTCTGTAGAAATTTGCCAGGGTTTCTGATGTCATACCAAACCTCTGCAAACGTCTGAGGAAGTGGAGGCACTGACATGCATACTTCACGATGCCATTGGTGTGTTGGGTTCGGGAAAGATCTCAAATTCAAATTTACTGTCACATTGTTCCTGGTACAGTGAGAAAGGTTCTTCCAGGAGCAGACTAACAAATCAGCCCTTATAGAGTAAAATTCCTATTATCCAAACTTCAAGCAACCAGCAAAAATACCACGGAAAATTAGACAAAAAATATAAAAGTTTAAAATTGGTTCGCCAATCCACCTGACCCATAATCTCAAGCAACCGGAAAGTACACATCTGGCCCCTACCAATCCCCATAGATGCCGGATACCAGGAGTTTTTACTGTATTAATATAACCCTACAAAATAGGAGGGCAAGAGGACACATTTACAGAGTTGAGTTTAAATGAAAAGGATCAATTCGTACATAGAACAGTGTGGGGTTCATTTATCGTCTGCTGGCTACAGGAAATTGTCTTTACACTGTTGGTGCATGATAGAAGGAAGGAGAAGAGTGTGTGTCCAGGATTGGATGGGTCCTTTGGCAGGTTGGCTCCTGTACCTAGACAGCGGGAGTTGTAGATGGAGTCGATCGAGGGATGAAGACTAGTGTGATGTTCTGAGATGAATTTCCCATCTTATGCAGCTTCTTTGATCTTGGGCAGAGCAGCTCCTGTACCATGTTGTGATGCATTCAGCTCGTGTGCTTTCGAATAGGCTGTTGAATGACATGGGTGACAGTGTCAAATTTACTTAGTCTTCTAAGATATGTTGGTGTTATTTCTTGATGATTGTGTCATTGATTGTTTCTTGACTGGTTGGTCCCGGTCAGGGTACATGAAATGTTTACTCCCAGGAACTTGAAGCTATCTACTATCTTCCAGTTTCCATTTCAATACCATAAATGTGAAGAGGGGATTGGGGGCTTTCCCCCTCTCCTGGTGTCTAAGATCAGCTCTTTTGTCTTGCTGTGGTGAGAGAGAGGTTGTTATAGAACATTATAGCATAGTACAGGCCCTTCAGCCCTCAATGTAATGCCAATCCACATATTCCTGCGAAAAAAATACTAAACCCTTCCTACTTTGTAACCCTCTATTTTTCTTTCATCCATGTGTTTAAGAGTTATTAAATGCCCCAATGTTTCAGCCTGTGAGGCATTCCAGGCACCCAAAACTGTTTTTTTTAAAAAAACTTACCTTGTTGTCTCCCCTACTCTCCTCTCTTCACTTTGTATAGATGTGCTCTGATGTTTGCTATTCCCACCCTGGCTGTTCACCTTATCTATACCTCTCAGAATCTTGTAGACCTCTACTAAGTCACCTCTCATTCTTCTTAGCTCCAAAGAGAAAAGTCTTAGCTCTGGAATTTTCCATTCCAGGCAACATCCTGGTAAATTTCCTCCGCACCCTTTCCATAGCTTCCACATCTTTTATGTAATCAGGTGACCAGAGCTGAGTGTGGTCTCACCAGATTTATAGAGCTGCAACTTTACCTCATGGCTCTTGAGCTCAATCCCACAGAGCCATGCCACTTGGCTCTCAATTTCCTTTATGAGAATAAGAGAGTATACTGAAACCAATGTTTAAATGGTAGATCCTGAGGAGTTGATTCCCATAATTTGAAATCTACAAACAGAGGTATGTTCTTGTACAATTTCTTGATAATTTTGCACTATGGTCCTGAAATATTTCTTCTGGGTCATGATTACTTGGAATTCTGTACCCAAGAGCGCTGTGGAGTTATCAATTAATAAATAAAAGGCTGGATTAATGATTTTTCGGGAATTCACAATGATGGGCTGATGTGTGGTGGAACTGGAAGGCACAAGAGAATCCAGTTGAAGAGGCAAATTAGGGGAAGCTGACCTAATTATTGTAGTCACACTAGGGCTAAATTCTTTCAGTACTTTAACAAGGTAATGTTTAGTCTTCTTTGTAAAAAAAACATAGCTGGAGAAACTCAGCAGGTCAAACAGTGCCTCTATGTAGCAAAGGTAAAGATACATCACCAACGTTTCGGGCTTGAGCCCTTCAAAGTGTGGGGGAACATGAGATGTCTGGGAAAGGGGAGGGGGTGGTAAGAGTGGGTGATGATAGGTGGAGGGTGGGGAATACCGCAGGAAGGGTGGGGAGGAGTCTAGGTTAGGTGGGGAGAGGAAGTAGGAACTGGAATGACCAAGTTGAGGGGCAACACTGCGGAAGGGTGGGGAGGAGTCTAGGCTAGGTGGAGAGAGGAAGTAGGAACGGGAATAACTAGTTAGGGGAGTGGGGAAGACCGCAGGAAGGGTAAGACCTCAGGAAGGGTG